>NC_087246.1:14032500-14657500 GCF_037042905.1 Lytechinus pictus
TTTTCTGATGGAATAGAACCTTTTCCAAATTTAATCCATCCAATCATGCCCTATTTTTTCAGAGAAAATACAATGTTATAGCCAGGGAGGAGGAGGGTGTCATAAGCAGTGCATGCAGATGTCTTGGTGCATGGGTTGCCTTTAACATACTTGACCGGGCTAAGACTCCAAGTTCAGGTAGGATGAACAAACCCTTACAAGGGTCAAAGGTCATGAATTCCACACAGCAGGGTAGGGAGTTTTGTCAACACAGGGATAGAAATATGCCTCAGGATCTTCCCATAATAGCACTGTCCAGGGCAGCTAAATTTGAGTGTGGACCTAGGTCCATGATTTGAGATACTCTGCACCCATACATGCAGCTCTGTATATTAAATACATATTCTACATGTGGGTGTCTTCCTGCTTAATTTTTGGAGGCAGAAGGATAGTTTGAAAGCTTTGAAATTGTTTAACAGGTTACAAATTCGTATTTCCATGCAATTTAAATTCATGCATGAAATTTCATAGGTTTGAGTGCTGGTATGTCAGGTAAGCAACTAGAAGGTCCTACACTGCACAATATTAGTTGGCATGTTGAGGGAAACATAATATAGATGTGTTATGCTTCCCTATTAATAATTTAACTTTCATAAACTAATTTAAAACCCGACCACTCTCTTAATTCACACTCAACGTTCAAGTCACAACCATGCTTTGAATCAAACATATTTCAAATTTTGGGAATTTGTTTTCAAGTATCAAGAGTTTTGTTCTTTGTAAAGTTTTTTCTTATTTTTTTTATTTGAATAGTTTCACATGCAATTTTTACTACCAAGAGCTAAAAATAATCACATAAAGTACTACATTTCAAAAAAAAAAAAAAAAAATTACCATCAATTTTAAGGTTAATAGACGAAACTAAATTTGCAGCACTATAACCTATGGCGACCATGACTGGGAGATTTCCAAAGAACAAAAGTTTTTAAATGCAATGAGCAATTTATGACGCTATGTCAGTGTATTTAATTATCTTTTATTTCAAGCCCTGCATTTGATTACCATTACAATACCCAAACCAAACATGTATTTTCAAAAGGTTTACAAACCTATTATTGGATCCCCAGTCCATCTCTCTACGATTAGATGTCTGACTTCAGTTGCAAGAAAGAAATAACTCTGGAGGAATGAAAAAGATATAAAATTCAAAGAAAAGTTAACAATGCTATCACATGTAGAGTAAGTTCTCAACTTCATTATCAGTCTTAAGATTTGAAAATTCCCAACAGTAGAAAAATACATGTATGTAATTCATCAGAACTGCACTTTTGCCATCATAATCAATTATTGAATTATGATATAGAAAAAAAATCAACCCTGCTGTCTTCTATTCCATTATTTATTTTACAAAAAGTAGCTTGATGATGATGATAATCTATGATTGCAGAAACCAATAGAACACTTTGTAGTTCCATCTTTTCAATTTTTGTACATAATGTATATACACGTATGTACGATTTATACACAATCAAACCAGTGATCTTACATTCACACTTTGTCATGCATTCTGAAATTCTATTCCACCACAATCATTCAGCCCTTTCATTTCCAGTTATACTGAGGATTTTTTTTATGAATGACTGATGGTCTTTACTACCCTCATTTCTAATAATATCCAGGACATACTGAACACAGACGAATGAAATATGATTGTACAAGACAGGAATAGTTGAGATTCATACTTGTGTTTTATGTTCAAAATTTGCATGACTACATATCCCATTGTAACAACACTGAGATCTTCAAATTTGAACGTACATGTACTGTAAGACCTATTTCTTGTAGCAACTGTATTATAAAAGTCTGTATGCATAATGTGTGATCAGGGAGTTACTGTGTGATATTCTTTGGGAAAGAGATAAATAGTGCTATACAAATGCTGTTCATCATCATCAAAAGCTACATGTACCTTTGATCTCATGCCACCTTAAAGGGATGGTCCGGGCTGAATGTATAGCTTAATAAATAGAGTAGAATTCACTAAGCAAAATGCCGAAAATTTCATCAAAATCGGATAACAAATAATAAAGTTATTGAATTTTAAAGTTTAGCAATATTTTGTGAAAACAGTCGTCATGAATATTCATTAGGTGGGCTGATGATGTCACATCTCAACTTGTTCTTTTGTATTTTATTATATGAAATTAGGTTTATTCAAATTTTTTCCTCCAAGAACTAGAAAAATTGGATTGGCAACTGATATTGCATTAGATATTTATTGCTGCAACTTATTTCATTATAAGGAAAACATATTATTCACACAAGTATGAAATAATGAAAAAATTATGATTTTATGTAATAACACTTTCAGTGTTATGCTTGTTGAATTTTTCTCTTTTTCATTCAAATCAACTTTTTGTTGGGGTGGACTTGTCCTTTAAATTTGCATAATGGTAAGAATTCCGGAGAGCACAAAGAGATTCAAATTTGACTTTCAAAGTCAATGACTATAAAGATAAACAGCTAGGGAATAAGAAAATACCAAAAAGAAAAATACAATGTACATATTGGTAAAAATGCTTTATATTTGCAGAAGAATGTAAGAGCACACAGTCATCATTATGGTAATTGATGTTTGCTCAGCTTGTTTCACACACCTCTTAAGTGGGGGAAATAATTTTTTTTCCTCATTTCATACAATCCAACTGTTTGCTCAAATTCAAAGTACACTGGAGTGAAAAACAATAACTGGTCATTAGACGTTCATGTATTACAGTCACAATTTTAAGGAAGGTTCATCCTTATATCAAATGGTTTCAATACAAACAGAAAATGAGAGAAATCATACAGGTTTGATCAACAAAAAAATACATGGTGGCGACGGGCGATTCACCCCGAAACCTGTGAAATCGGCACAGTAAATGACAATCAACCATTGAATATCAAGCAGGATTTTTTCTAAATTTAATTTCAACATTTTGCAGATCACACTCATCATAATCAAGATCATACATAGTCTATCTTGGTCCCTATAATAGCATTGAGAACAAAAGGTGATAAATTGATTTTAAAAAAATCTTTTAACATTTGGAAAGACACCTTGTAATAATCATTTGTTTAAATTAACTGGATCACTGTTCTAGAAAATTATGTGGCTGAGAATGAATATTTCATCTGTGTTGCACAGTATCATTAAATTTTTTTTTTCAATTTGAGAAAATGCCAAATAGCACATTTCCTTTGCGGTTAACATTATAATTCATGAAGACAGGTTATATAAAATTTACTTGTACAACTGACAACTATGCAAGTGTATACCATAAAATCTTTTTATATAATCTCCATTTTCTCTTGATTCAATATTGTGGTGTTTATCCATGGGAACAAAATCCCCTGAAAATTTATCATAAGCTCAATGTCACCCTAGCATGTCTTAGCCTGATTCCTTCACAGCTTCTTTTCATCCAAGGATTATTCTGGACTATTCATTTGATCTTTTTTCTACTGAATAAATGTGAGGTGATAATCTTTCTCATCTGGAATTTTGGAATTTGGATATAAGATTTTTTTCCTGGTTGCCATTCTGAAATTCATAAACCTCTCAGTTATCAGGAAAACAAACAAATCTATGGGGCTTTGCCACTGTAATGAAAAAAGCTCTTTAATTCTAAGAGTGATGCTAACATTTGGTATAGTTGATATAAATTTACTCTCAGATAAAATAAAGATTGACAAAAAAAATCACAGGGCCAATGGATATAAAGATAATACAGCTCAGTTTTCAGAATAAAGCTTTAGTTTAAACAGACTTGACCCATCCAAGACTCTCAATGTTTTGTTTCAACACAATTTTTTTTTTTATTACTACAGAAATTTCCTGAAAAGCTTTCCTTTGATCTTATATCGTCTGTTGACCTCTGTAACCTTGTGATATGGCATATAGGAAAAGGACAGTTTATAGCCATTGTAGGTTATGTAAGAAAAATTTGGAAATCTAGAAGTCCAGCCTGATATTATGAAAGGTGAATATCTGCAGACTTAGGAAGAAAATTTGGGGTAGGGGGTGGGGGACTCGCCAAGGCAACTGTGCTTCACTGCATCTCAAATAGGAAAATAATATTTAAGAAGATGAAAGAAAACACAACAGATAATCTACCAGATTGAAGTGCGTCCAACTTAACTCCAACAATCAGTAGTCAGTAATTGCATAATTGCATAAAATCAGTTTGAGCACGTGAAATTAAAAAATTACACACCAGTGATGGGTAATTCACCCGTATGGGCTAACCTGATCAAAAAAGGCTTGAAAAATTGCCCAAAACTTTGTAATATTGACACCATCCTCTAAATCATACTGTACATTGCAGTTTTATTGATTTTATAAAATATATTGGAAAGGTTTCAATAACATGTATTTATGTACAGTATATAATTAATAAATTAGAAATATTAAAATTGCCTTCTCTTTTGCTAATAAAAAGCTGTTGTTGTTGTTATTATGGCGCAATCTCATCAATCTTCGCTGATTTAAATGTCATGCATGATATAGGAGGAAGGAGTACAAACTGGAATCTACAGCTGGGTCCCGTAACACACGGTTCACGATTGATCGTACGCTAGATTTTTACGATTGATTGTACCTACAAAATGTTCATGAAGTTTCTGCTTCCATTTGAATTTCAACTCTTAATGGGTGCATTTAATTTTTACATCATTTGACTCCAGGGTAATAATCGGCAACCAGTGCAAATGGCTTAGGGAATGAGTCATAAAGGCTTAAAGCTAATCACATCTCTTTTGCTATCCAATGTACATAAAAGATTAACAGGGTCAGATAATTTGCTTTCAAAGAAAAGAGGATCCTATTATGAAGAGATATGACTGTATCAGGTTTAAAAAATGGGATGAACAGAAGCAGGAATCCCCTCCTGTAGTTTTTCTTTCTTCCACCTATCGGAAAAATGAGTGAATCCTAAAAACCAGTAACTTCTGATCTTTATCATCCATCCAGTGTCTCTTCAACTTCAACTGGAGGAATTGCCCCACAATCCAATTCTGTATATGTTTGGTAGGAAACATTAGAAGATAAAGTGGGCAAATTGCATATTTGTCTGTTGTAACAAAATTTAGATTCCATTACCCCCAAAAATAAGTTGAATAGAAAGCTGGTTTCTACAAAATTTACTTTGAGAATTTTCATTGGGAGTAGAAAATCATTCTGAAACGATCTAGTTCGTTTTGGAGAAATATGAGGATAACTCGGCTTCAATTTAAAGTTCAACCAATAGACCGAACAGAGAAATCAGATCTGCTTCAGGCTAGCATCCATTATATTGTGGGATTGTATAGAAAGTAGGCAAGTCTGAATGGTCCTCCACAATCAACATTTGAATGGCCTGCTGTCTTTTGACCTCAGATTCAAATTAATATTGCTATTCTCATATCATCATCCCCCTTTGGTGTGGCTGAAAGATATAATCAACAGTATTTTTCCTTTACAAACTGAAGTTTACAATATCTTTATTTATTTATATTTATATATTTTCATTTCAAATTTATTTATCTACATGTATTTCTTTATTTAGATCTATTTATTTATTAATTAATTTATTTCATTTTATTTAATTTTCATTTTATTTAATGTACAATTGCACGGTCAGGAACAAGGTGACATCACTAAAAAAATTAGGATTCAATGCAGTATGCTTAGTAAATGTAAGTCCAATAAATGTAGGGCTTTAATAATAACTACATGCACACTACTGCTGCATATCAGATGCACGTTTGAGGGATTTTGCTTTTCGCTTTCAATAATTCGTTTTTTATTTTCATAACTTATCATAGGAAAAATGAATACATGTACATACTACATGTATATTATTTGAATTTTTAATATTTTACGAGGCGCTGTACGACCCAAATAGCGAATATTCTCATTCGTGCAATGGTGCGACATTTCGCATTCCATGAAAGATAAAAGAGACGCTTTAATCAACTCAGCTATGCCTCGTTGAACAGAGCATCTTTTTTTCACCTTAAAGACCCTGGCCGGGGTAAAAACAACCATACATCAACAAAAAGGTAATGATTCATAAAATAGAAATATACTAAAAATATTACATATATCTCCTTCCATTATTTAAAAAATCAAATAGAAATCATAGAAATCGCTCCTCCCGAACTCGTTTCGATTGAGCACCCCCACGTCACATGGAAATGATGACGTCATGTTGTGTATGGAGGGTCGGGATTCCATAGGTTTGTGTACAAAAAATCTGGGTGATTTTTCTGATTTCCAGATTATGAATTAATTTTTTTTCATTTTCAGATGAAAATGGCAGTCACAATAAAATTATTCAGTGTTCAAATGGAGGGAAACTTACAACTATTCACTACTTTTTTGTGATTTTTTGTTTGGCTCTTATTGGGCCTAAATTGCTATGTCAGGAAAAGTTGTTACACATAATCTGAATGCAGATAGAATTGAAATCTGCGCCATATAAGCAGGAAATAAAATATGGCAAAAACTAGTCCAAAACTGTAGATTTCATAAATTCAAGCATGCGGGAAAAAATATATGTGATATCACTCTGTGATAGAAGTGAAGAAAATAAAATGCGTAATCTAGAAAGCAAAAAAAATCACCCAGTTTTTCTGTGTACAAACCTATGGAATCACGACGCTTCTCACACAACGTGACGTCACGGTCTCGAGGCCGGTGAAAAGCACAATAAAGCCTGTTTTCTAAGCCTGATAATTGGAGCTGTTCTTAAGCAAAATACTCAGCTGTTAAGCAGTGAAAATGCATACATTTTTACATTGCTGTATTTAGTAGTCTATAAACTTTCGATTGGTATATGATTTGTCATTTTCATTTTTGGGTCCGGTCTGGGTCTTTAAGGGAATTCTCGGACCATCGCACTCATGCCTATTCGCTATTATAGTATACCATGCTCAATAGCCAACTAAAATCAAGGGCCTGAATTCACAAAGGTGGTTTTCAAAGCCATCGTTTGAAAATCCTGCTTGATATTCCATAAATTACGTTTTACATGTATTTACCGCATAGATATTTAAATGCTGATGCACGCTTTTGTCACAGTATGCCAAATTGATGCCCGTTGCCAAGGTTAAGTACGCTATTTAATTCATGAGTCCACTGTTTGAAGAGTGGTCTCATTAATTGAAAACAGTGGACTCATGAATAAAATAGCGTGGATAATCGCTGCAACAGGCGTCAATTTGGCGCACTGTGACAAAAGTGTGCATCAGCATTGGATATATTTTAATATACGCAGTTAATAAGCATAATTTATACCAGAAATCTGCATAAACTGTGGGTTCAACCCATGGTTTTAAAAACCACCTTTGTGAATTTGGGCCAAGGAATTCCATGGATTATAATAATATCATACAAAATGGTTCATAAATTTGAAGTACAAATACATGTCCTAAGCACAGATACAGTTATACTCTATGCCTTCCAAAAATCAATCATGACCGGCATACCGTATTTGGGAGGTTTCTCAACCTCTTTTTTACTTCTCTCTCTCTCTCTCTCTCTCAAGATGCTTGGGTTTTCCCCATCTCTTCAAGAAATTTTCAAAAGTTCAGAAAACTGAAGGGGAAGTAACACCTAAATACAAAGAAGCACAAAGAGTCACTTGGAGTAGAGAGCAGGTGGGCCCCTGAATACAATATTAGCTTTCCTTTTTCAGTTTGTTTAAAAAGGGTCAACAAACTTTGCTCACAATCTTGGTTCACATATTGTAATGGTTTATGACCAAACTTCACCAAAGAGATTTAAGGAAGGGCGTATGATTATAATTGTCTGAAAACACTTGTAAAATAACTAAAAAGAGCTCAAAAGGGCAGTTCTCAGCAGAAGTAATCTTCCATTTTATTTCTAGTTGGGGAGTTCCATTTATATTCAGCCCAATTCAAGTTGACTCAAGATCCAAAATAAACACCACATTCATGTTCCAAACCTCATTGGAAGCAGACATTTTAAGTCACATCCGCTCCCCATAAAAAGAGTTGAAATAGTATCGCTAGTACAGTATGGGATGCTTATGTACTTCCAATAGTTTTGTCATGGATTGATAAATTAAAAAATTTTAGTCAGGACTTGGTCCTCATTTGAACCCTTACTAGCACTAGATATAAAAGAGTTATCACAGTGTTTTACAGTGCAAATAACTGACTTCACTCTGTCACAAAAGGAGCACTGTAATGCAGTGTATTTTTAGACCACAATAAGCTTTGCATGTTGAAGAAGACTTTGATATGCAGCTCACAACAAACAAGAGTAGCACGTTGTAGGAAAATCATTGATAATAGCATCCTTGTTTTTCTTGATGAATTAAATCTCATTATCCTATGCAGAAAGCATTCAAAAACCCTTTGCTGTCTCCATGCATCATTTCCTCAATCTCCCTGTTGAAATCTATGTGGCTGACTGAGAAAGAGTTTACCGTATAACAAAGATGAAGAACTGCTTGAATGATTATGTACAGTAAAATGCCAGGACTATATGCACTTCCTTAAACTGCTGATGGGTAGGGTTGACATGAATCAGTCTTCAAAGTCAAAGTAAAAAGGAAATAATGTAATTCCTCCATCTTAAAACACCCTGAGTACATAAGAAGCAAGATTTCATAAGTGGCGAAACAAAAAACCATTGATCACCATTTGTGTTTTGTCAATCTTTTCTTTTAATTCATACATTTGAAAAAAAAATTACTTCCTTGGAATAAAAGGGTATATTAATGCAGTTTCTTATTCTATTTTTCTTTAAAGGGATAGAGCTATTTTTAAAGAGGACATGAGAGACATGTATTCATGTTAATTACAATTATTACACATGAGCAAGGTTATGGGTAAAACTGGAAATAGCAGTAATGTTTTTGTTCTGTCTTAAAACATATATGTAAAAAACAAAAATTAAAGAGAGGAACATCATTGATTATATTTTTGAAATACCATGAACAATAAACTATGACTTACTGCATTGTACATACATGTACATGTACATATATGTATGTAATCCTTATTTTCAGTCTACCACACTCCCTAGAAAATGCCAGAGTGCACACTGAGTTGCTAATTTCTATTAGAGTACTGGTCAACTGTTTTCTATCTCTCTCTAATAATCAATAACCGAGTGCATCTGGTAGCCTTTTTAACTTCAAATAACGAGGTGGTTTCCAAGGCTAAGATGAAATTCTAAATTTAATAAGGCAAGCGTGTAAGCTGCAAGACCTGCGGGCACACGAAGAAGATGCAATAGAGTGAGAAAGACTTTTTGACTTCCATGCATGCTACATGTACAGAGTATGGTAGGCCTATGCTATACTGTATAGAAGTTTCAATTTTAATTATGTATTCATGAATTGTTACTGTTAAAAAAATATGGTGTAAAGCTTTGGCAAATTTCAATAAATGAATTACAATGGAGACTTCAAGTATCATATAATTCATTCTAATCGGCTTAAAAATCTCTTTCCACATCGATTCTTTGTACAAATTTGAATTTTCACATACTGTACATGTCATGCAAATATCTTAGCACCGTC
Source organism: Lytechinus pictus (assembly GCF_037042905.1). Taxonomy (NCBI): domain Eukaryota; kingdom Metazoa; phylum Echinodermata; class Echinoidea; order Temnopleuroida; family Toxopneustidae; genus Lytechinus; species Lytechinus pictus. The sequence continues at coordinate 14,042,055 of NC_087246.1, forward strand.
TCTTTGTATATTTTCCCTACAAACACTGTACTGTATCTTATTAATTACAATGATAAGAAATAAAAGCTACACAGATGTGTACAACCTGAAATTTCACACCATTCCATGCTTGATGGATTTATAATGAAAACAAGTGGAGCACCTCTGGCAGTCTCACCTGCATTACGTGATTCACTATAACAGCAGTGCTGACTTTGAAAACTACTATAAAATAATTATTCACAAAAGACACCATTCATGTAATGATGCAATACATTCATTGACCCTAAATGACATTTGACCTTGGTCATGTGACCTAAGACTTGTCAGTGATACTTGATTACCCCTATGACCACAATTCATAAAATATATCCATAAACTTTGAAAATTATGACAGCAATTTAATAATTACCTCCAACATGGCCAAAGTTCATTGACCTTGGTCATGTTACCTGAAACTCGCACAGGATGTTCAGTGATACATGTACTTGATTACTCTTACATGTATGTCCAAGTTTTATAAACTAGACCAATACAATTTCAGAGTTATGATGGTAATTCGACAAATTATGATAAAAATGAATGCATACCCTTTTCTCAGAAAATTGAAAATGGTTTTGATTTTCATTGCAGTGTAATAGACAAATCATTTTGCACCTGTTCCTTAAAAGAAAACAAAAATAAGTTAACTTATCACAAACCATTACAAAGTTGAAATTTATTCATTTTATATTACATAACATATGGGGCAGCTGCTCATCACAAATCCAAAACTTATTCTAGTTAAACTTTCATACTCTTTAATGGATTTTCCTCAAAACCATTATTTTAATTACCCAATATGCATTATCAATAAAAAACGTAACTTAGTACAAGATATATGAAAAACTGTGTCTCTGAAAGGATACATTATACAAGATGAAAAGTTTACTTCAAAATCTACACTGATTGATCAAAACAAGAAGACAAGAGAACCGGCTCTGCTTTTTATATACCAGAACTGGATGTTAGAAGATACTATAGATTAACTTTTGTAGGTATAATGAGAGCAGAATTAGCAGCAATGGTAATGGCACTTGATTAGCTGGAGATAACAGAGGTATGTCCGTGGAAATTTTTACAGATTCATTGTCGGCTCTTCAAGCACTCAAATGTAATCGAATACAAAATAATTTTATTGTTGATATCTTGTATAAAATCAAGGTTTTACAATCACCAGATATCTATGTAAAATTTTGAATGGATACCATCCCATTGTGGTATTCACGGGAATGAAGTGGCATACCTTTTAGCCCCCAAAAATGGAGCATCAAAAGAACTGAATTACACATTCCATATAGCAAAGAGGAATGGAAAAACCACATGTCTTTGATCTATAAAGAAATCTGGCAGGCTCAATGGGTATCCTCATATCTAAAGGAAGCCGTTTGTATAAATTTAGCAACCAACCCAACGTGGCAGAAACAATTAGTTATCAAGGTCTCATTCGGTTTGAAGAGACTATGATGCAATGGTTAAAACTTGGAAAATGTAAATGTCTACATGTATGTTCCCATTGTCAGGTTCCTGGGACAATTAAGAAATATGAAAGAGAAAGAAGAACTACATGTACCTGTAAGTACATGCAAAGAAGCCTGAAATTTAACAAGCAAATATCAGATCTAGCAACATTACTGGGAAGAAATGCAGATTATAAAGTCATCCTGAATTATGTAAAAAACACAAAGAGATTCAATAAAGATTTTCATCACTGATCTCCCTCCCTACATCTCTCTCTCTCTCTCTCTCTTCCTTTTGTTCTGATGATTAAATTATTAATATTATCATTAGTGATGTTAATTCTTAGACTACAAAAATTGAGCTTCGATCTAGCTTCTTAATAAGTTTGCATACTATGAAGTACAAAAACGCACAATTCAATGGTAACTAATCATAATTACATGTACATTGCATTGCACCTCACTATATGACAGATCAGCTCTAACACAGAGGACATTAAAATGGAATTTAGCAAATAACTCAAAACGACCTGGTGCAGATAAATCTCTTCAGATTAAATAGCTCCAACACCAACCTTCAGGTGAACTTCCCCTTTAAGCATTCAATTGTGTATTATGTCAACAGTCAAGTGCCACTGCTAAATAAATTTGTAGGTCTAGATCAAAAGTTACAGATCTGCAACGATCGACAACAGTAAATTCTACTTCAAATTCATGATAAAGACCTAGGACGGCCTATAATAGTCCCCCCCCCCCAAAAAAAAAAAAAAAAGCAAAAAACATAAACCAAAACAAAACTAAACTAAAAACAGACTTAAGTTAAAGTTCAACAACAATTGACAAGTTATTTTTTTTCAGAAGTTCAGAACGGGAACAAAATACAAATTGTCTTAAATCAAACCCAGCCCCAGGCCAGGCCAGAACTTCAGAACAGAAGCAGAGCTCGGAAACAAATGCCTGAAATGATTTTGGATGGGGTAATGTGAAGTCCAATACCGAAACAGAAAAACAAACTGAGAATTAGCTAAGTGATAGTATACCCAGTTGTTGTGTGTCCGGACAGGTTGTGTGTCCGGACGATCAATTTTAGAAAGTCATTTGGAAAAATTTACAAGGAAAGTTTTATCAATTTTTAGTACAAAATGTCAGGAAATATTACAGAGAACAAAATAGAAGATGATTACAACTATTGATTTCGTATTTGTAGTGTAATCCAATGACAAAAAAGAAGGCTTCAAAAATATAAAGTGTCCGGACACCCGATCCCCCATCCTACAGGACTTAAAACTTTCTTCGCACGCCCACCACGCCCAATTTATCTCTCCCAAGAAAATCTTGTCAGGTCAGCGGTACGGTACTCTCGCGATTACTTACGCTCTCCAATGGGGGAAGCAATCACGACTTTCCGCTACAGAAGTTACAAACCCGTGGGCGAAAACGTGGAACGTGTTGCATGTTTCAGCAATTCGGATAAAACAAATGATTTAATGATTGCAGAAATTGCTTACCGGATGGGATTGGCTAGGCTCTGCACTAGGTGTTGGTGGTGTAGAGGACATCTTGCTCCCAAATATTAGATGAAAATCGACAAAACATAACCCTTTTCAATTTTGTTTCATTGATCCTGTTCAAACGTCGAGCAACAACAATTTGCAATTCGCGAGTCTGCATTTATTTTCAAGGTCACACACTAGTTATTAGTGGACGTAGGTGGAGTGAATACACATTTCTCAGAGTTATCAATAGACAGAGTGGCGAAACCGGAAGTGTGCTCTGATTGGTCCGATATTTCATGGAGCCCCAATTAGTTCCCTCTGGCATATTTTCTGCGCTTGTGATCTTCTGCTAGGTGCATACCTCCGGCAATTTCAATAAATCACACGTTTTCTCACATTTCGTGATTAAATACCTTGACACTTTCAACTCATGGATATATTTTCTAGACGCTAATGTGAGTATTTTAACATTTAAAGGTGTCCTTTTGTAGATATATTTTGTGGTATTTTGCATAAATCGGCTTCCAAAATAATGTCGAAAAAAGTGTTTGGTAAGAGAGAAAAATTGCAATTTTTAAAGTTTTGTGTAATTATGTTTTGCACAAATTATCTCACCGTGTTAAAAAGAGTGTTTTACTATGACTGTCAAGGTTAAATTATCTTTAACATGCTGTTTCATGTTTTTTAAAACGGAAATCCATTTAATTTCTACTAAAAACAGTGCACAAAATTCAGCATATGGGACTACCCTACATAAGACCCTAGCCAAAGATAAGGAGCTGCGCCGCCGGAGCTTTCGGCGGCGGAAACCTTCGTCCACGTACCCTATAGGCCGTGGGCGGTTGATTGCAGGGATGGCACCATCAATGCCTGGAGGCACTTTTTAACTTTAGTCTAGCCTAAAAGCCTAGATGATCTACTAATATATAGCTGGAAAAATATCCCATCAGAGAAAGAAAGTATCCCTATGTAGAGTCTAGAGACCAGAGTCTGTTTTTTTACAGTCTGTTTTTTGCACTTTTTAACTTTAGTCTAGCCTATAGGCCTAATGTTAGATGATAGATCTAAGTTACTAGTCTTAATCTTAAATCTACTAATATATAGATGGAATATCCCATCAGAGAAAGAAAGTATCCCTAATCCCTATGTAGAGTCTAGAGACTAGAGTCTGTTTTTTTACATTAAAAAAAAAAGGCAAATGGGTTAAAAATTTTAGATTTTTTTAAAGAATACCCAACAGTAACATATATTTATCATCTAACGTTAGGCCTAAGTAGTAATGGTTAGTAATAAGACTTAGGCACTGCATGCAGTGCAGTTGTTAGATTAAAATCTGAACTGCAGTGCTCGAGTCTATTTACTCTGGACTAGGGTCTAATGTTAGTGAAGATCTACAGTAGATGTAGACCTAGTCTAGGCCTAGATCGATTCTAACTAATCTATATTTAGATACTAAAATCCAAGAAAAGAGCTTAGATCTACTTCTCAAGACAGCAGGTGAATCAATCTAGATTCTTGTTAATACAAACAGATGATGACACAAAGTGCTTTGGCCTATGTCCTCACATTCACAAGCAGTAATGGTGCTAGATCTACATGTACAAATATATTTATCAGCGACTATTGCTGCATGTAACCCAGCTGTGTTTGGTTTTTGGGGATGTTTTGAGTTCATCTAGCTACGAGTTCAGGGCCTCCTGACAGTACTGTAATTTTATTCACTCCTAGTGTACGTCAGTGTAGTATTCAAAATGTGTTAACATGTGCTTTGACCTTAATATGACTGTGACAACAATGCTTGCTTGGACTGATGGTGGAAATGGCACAGGTCCAAAGTGTAGCCGCATTGTAGCACCTCATATCTTCATTATGGATTATCTGCTGGTAATTGTACTTGCTCACTAATTTTTTTATCATAATTGCATGTGTTTTTCAAAGATCATGCAATTAAGGTAATGACCTCAGTGACTACAAGTTTTAAGCATCAACTTTGGAAACAACTAGCTGAACAGAGTTTACTTATTTCAAAGGTGGTTTCTGGTAAGTTATAATCTAATCAACATCTCAGCTGATAATGTTTTAAGACAATTTATCAGGGAATGAAAGTTAACACAATCAGGAAATAATGCAAGATTGAAAGTAAAATATATTTTCATTCCCCCTTATAATTGTGCAATTTGGAAAGAATGAACAACTTATATCAATATAATTTTTATGTATGATTGGTTTTTTTATTTTCATAAATGTATTGTTAGGGTATTTCCTATTTTTGTTTACAAATGCATCATGTCATTGGGATTATTGTAATATCCATTTCAATAAAATTCCCTTATTATCACCTTATGTGTTAGGATGTACATTTATATTTCCATGTATACCCATCTTTTTATATTTTATATTAATATGCATTTCTATATAGTGTCCGTTATTCAAATTTGAAATTCATTATTAAAAAATCTAGTTTATATAAAATTGATTAAACAACCTGGTTTTCTGATCCAATGCATGTGATAATGTAAATGGAAAAAAGTTCACCCTTATTCTTTTCACCAAGATATGATTTTCTGATTGAGATTTATTTCATTCTTATCGTCATTCTCAATAGACTTATATATAGGATGTGCATGCGCAAATCAAAGCTATTTATGAGCCTTAGTGGATGTGAAGGATCGAGTGGCATAAAGCAAGATTAAAAACAAAGTATTGTTTGGATCCATCTTATTGTGCATAGAGAAATGTATTTCTTACATGGAAATCACTTATGATATCTTATTATTGTTTTCTCTTTCAAATAAATCCTATCAGGTTATCAGGAGCGGATCCAGCTTTCGCCAAGGGGGGGGGGGGCAGAATTTTTTCACCAAGATTTTCCTCGATCGACTGCTCAAAGTTTATTTTTGTTTGTTTCTTTTAAGGGGTAGACCTAACAGTCGCTTCATTCTTACAAAACAACATATAAAGGCCCTATTTAAACTATTGCGAGCGCGAAGCGCGATCTAAAATTTTAAAAATATTCATGTAGTTTGTCCTAAAAATTGAACATTCTGGGTAATGTTTGTGAACCTGAGCAAGATGCGTATGTAATTTAGTAATTACTACGAGCGCCAAATTTTTAATATACGTTCTGGCCTGATCGAAAAGGGACCCGTTCAGGACTGTTTGCAGTAAGCCATGAAGACGATACATATTAGATCAATCAAATAATGCAAGCGCGAAGTGCGAGCTGAAAATTTTTGACATTCCGACCTAAACAAAAGGACATTCTAAGCATTTTTTGTAGTCATGAACAGAATAGGTATATAATTGAACAATGCGAGCGGAAAAAAAGAGACTTAGACCTAGAAACGGGACTCTCTATTCATGTTTTGTAAACCATGAAGATGGGTAATTAAGTATCTTCCTACATTAAAAATGTTGTTATTCTTATCTGAAAAATGACCATTAAAGCTCTATTACAAGCACTGAAAATGAAAATTGTGAAGTGGATATGGATTGCACGTAATAGCTGATATTTCTTAAATTATTTTAACCTAGGACTGGGACATTCTAAGGACATTTTGTCATCATATGAAAATGGACATCTTCCTATTCCTCTTCCTAAGCGCCAAATGAAATTTGTCAATATTCCATTATAAAAAAAGAGCCCAATTCAATAAGAAATTCATGAAAAAATTATTATCAAATAAGCCCAATGAGAGCGCGAAGTTTGTTGATATCAAGGCTTGAAAACTTGATATTTTTAGTTAAGTACTTTTGTAATTATGAACAGGATGCATGAGTCAATATTTTCTTAACAATTCATCAGGGTTGTAATAAAAAACGTTTTTTAATAATAAAAAAACAAATAAAACGTTTTTTATTGTTTTAGAACGTTTTAAATCGTTTTTAAAGTTTTTTGTTTTACGAATTATGCAATTTTATGTAAATCAAAATATACAGTATGATTTAAGCTCTTGATGTTTTAAATACATTTTTGGAGTATTAAAGAGATTACTACAATTTTTAAACTGATTTTCCAATATAAAAGATAATATTTCCCAGAAATCAATTTGTAAATCAAAGAAAATAATGAAAACTCGATGTCCGAACTTAAATATGTTTTGTAGTATTGCCTATTGAGCAAGATATGTATCCCGGACATCAAACATGCAATATATTGTGATATGAAAGATATTTTTTTGGTATTTTCCAACTCTTCCCCTCACCTTATTTTATTCACTCGTCTTCTTCCCCCCTTTCCTCCTCTCTTTCCCTTTCCTTTTTTTCTTCTTTCCCTTTTTTTTTTTTTTTGCCCCGCCAATAAATCCGCCTATGGGTTATGCAGTCTAGTTATTTTCTCTCTCATTTTCAATATTCGTCACGGTCCCTGATCCTGCTATAGCTATAAGCTTTCCATCTTAAACATGCACAGGCGTCTAATTAGTTGAGACTCTGTTTTTCTTTTTTTAATTACACTAAACAAGAGAAAGGAAGAGAGACATCGGAGAATGAAATAGAGAGAGAGAGACCCAGAGATGACAGAGGCAAAGAGAGTGATAAAGGGAGGGGTAGTATTGATAAACATGTACATTCACAACTAAAAGATTTTTGACAATTTCCACCATTTGCCAGAAGAATTGTCAGATCAAATCAAACAGAGGAAATTGATGTAACATTTTTTTTTAATGTGACAATTATTGTCAATCCGCGAATTTATAATCAAGTGAAATTGCTTTTACTAGGAAGATCGAAAAGTGCCGAAAATAATCAGCATTCAGTTTTTAAATAGACAATAATTTCAGAATTATTTCCTGGCTTAAAGCCGGGAAAACATCGCTATGTATAAAACATTACTCTGTGCTACATTATTTCACTTAAAATAAAAACATGGCGCCCGCTAATGAAAGTTAGGATAGAAACAACTATAAATTACATTTCTTCAAATATTTACAAGATATAATGATAATGATGATCGGGCGCCACGGGTTGAAAGGCGATAATCCCCTACTTATTTATTGAAATAGTTCAAACAAAGAAGAGAAAATCGAAGGGAATTGGGAATTATACGGTGTCCGATTGTATGGGTATTCAGAAGCGGATCTAGAGGGGGGTTGGGGGGGTTGAACCCCCCCCCCCCCCAAAAAAAAAATATCCGGGGACCATTTTTTAAAATCTTATCTTTTCCAAGGCGTCTCTTCATCCAAGGCGTCTCTTCTGCCAGTCCATCATATTTGACTGAGATTTGCCAGTGAGTATCAGTGACAAGCTGTTCATAATAAAAGTATTAGGCTAACAGTGCTTATTCCAAGGTCCCCAATTCTTTGTATCTGTGTTGTTAACTGGCCTTACATTGCAGGAAAATGCAACTTAATTTTACAAATTTTCATGGGGGTTAATTTGGCAACGACCTCTATACCAAAAAGAGTGGTGTTTTAGATGCAAGAAAACGCCATTTTCACACACAGATTTTCAAAAATTTTCCCTACTGTGGGAGGGGGGACACCCCCCTCCCACACCCTCCCCCCTCGCTCGCTCCGCTCGCTTGGAGCTACTTTTTAATAAAACATATGAAGTCAAAATATATGCTTTTCCTATATATTCTGTGATCACTATACTTTGCTTCTTGTTTATTATCCTCGTACGATACTGGCGTTGTTATTACAAAAGTTCAATGCAGTTTTTCAGAAGTAGAAAACTGCCCCGCCCCCTCCCCCGAATTTTCCACTCTATTATGTCTTCAGCATCACTTTGTTGATTTTTCGTGTTCCCATATTTCTTTGTTGCCTATTTTTTCTATATTTCCATTTAGATTGAGTGAATCAAACCTTTATAATTCTTCACATTAATTTTCAATAAAAAAAAAATGGAATTGATCTTTAATAAACATGATAAATAATAATGCCAGACAAACCAAACTGTTAAAGGGGATCCATCATCAAGCTCTAAACCAAAGAGGAGAAATTACATAGTATTCTCAGTAATTGCAGTACAAATTTGACTCGATTATTATTTCTTCTGGACCTAGGCTAGTTTGCCGAAAATCAATTAATCAGGAATAATAAACACGGGAATAAAAATAGCGATGTTTGCCAAATCATTGCATGTGCGCAGAGGGAACTAATCAGCCCCCCATGGCTGACCTTTGACCGCGCGTATCCTGTTTTCAGTGCGCGTGTCGCCACTCTGTCTATTGATAACTCTGACATTTCTTTCGGGAGCTTATTCCATATTTTCATCTCGAATACCCTACAAAAAGACGGATTTAATGATTATCAAGAATGATGAATGTTTGAATATTATATCAAATATTTTTTTCATCCCTAAACTATATCTAAAATACAAACCAAAAAATATCTAATTTACATATTGTATATTCAGGACTGATTGCCAATAGTTTGACGCCCCCAGCCCTTGACAACATCACTGATATTATTTTTGAAATGTATAGGCCTATCAATAAACAAAAATGTCTCCCCCTTCCAGTCTCAACCATATCCTTTCATGATTTACTTCATGTCAAATGACTCAGATGACACAAGGACATTTTGAAATGATATAAATTTTGAAAATAATAATATAACTTAAAGAAACATTAATTTGGCTCGATGACTCCATTTGGCTCAATGTTAGGTAGGCCTACTATAGTTTAATGAAAGCCGACTCCTGACTACGACAGAGCGCCAGATAAATGGTCAAAACAGTCTAACAGAAGGGAATTAAAATCAATATCTATGTTGTGAAGTTATTTCCCTTTTATAGTTAACAAATGTGTTTCATATTGATATTTCAAAATATATAGCTGAAAAGCACATCATCTACAAGGGCTTGTAATTTCCTCTTTAATATACCCATTATTCCAATTAAAACCCACGAAAGAATCAAGTGAAAGATCTGACACAATGATCTGATAATATTGTTACCTTTTGACTGACAGAAACAATGCAATGCAATTTAAACGGTACGATTTAAAGCCACATGAGAACTAATATATTTTGTTATTAACCATCTATAGTAATATCGATTTTATTTCATTTTTTATTTTTTGTAATTATGTGTATTTAGATAATACTTGGGATGGAAAAAAATGAAATGTCGAGTTCAAGCACTGAGCCATAAAGCTTAAAACCTATGCTTTTATTTTGCAATGATTCATTTCGTTTGATTTGTTTGGTATGTATTTTTAAATTCCACATCTGCTTATCACTGTTACATTATAATCTCGTACACAAACGATTTTTTCTCCGGTCCGACCGTGAACTTCTTTTGAATTGCAGACTAACGACTGCTCGGGTCATTTGAGGCCATGTTCAGAAATTATAGAATAGAACCAAAGAATGGAAGAATAACAATTTCTGTCAGATTCATATTTCTTACTTTTCAATTATATTTATGTTCTTCGCAGAATGCCCGACTGTGAAAACAACAAATGCAGTTAACCTAAACAAGAGATTCAGAAAACATGATTATTATAAACAATACATAAATCTAAATCGATATAAAATTAGTATTCAACTCAAAAGTATTTGGCATCATTGATGTAACATTGTATGATGATGTAAATATTCCGGTTTTATGTGTCGAAACGAAAATAATCTCCAAGATCTTCAAAACATAAAATGCAACAATAAACCCACAGGACTGGCAACAGATGGGGACTGCGCTTTCCCCCGCCCTCCAAATGTGAATGATAAAGGAAAACATAATAAAAAGGGAATATGAATATTAAATTATTTTAGGGGATAAAATCTGTCAATTTTTTTAGATTTTTATTCTAAAAGGTTTTTTTTTCCTCGCTCGTTTTTTTTTAGTGGTCTGTGGGGGTATAGTCAGGGACCAAGCTGAGATGAGGTGGGGGCAACCGTGCATCAAACATGCATGGTTGAAATGTGTTTCTGATTTTATCATAACTGCTTTTGGGGAAAAAATTAAGGAAGAGAAAAAGTTCAGATCTTAGAAAATATCAAGGACAATAAAGGATACGTACGTATACAGAGATAGTGGTGACTTGATGCTATATAGAGGGCATCTCCTACCCCCCCCCCCCCCCAGACCCCCTATCTCCCTCCCTCTGTCATATGTTTTGTCAAATGCGTAAATTCATTTCAATGTGTCTAATAATAATTAGACACGTATAATATACAAATCATCACAAGCGTAAAGCCAGAAACGATGCAATCTCTCACAAATCATACATGCAGTCAGTCGCCAACACAACACAGGACATATTTTCACTTTATGAACAGGGGCTCTTAGCTATATATAGATAGAATAAAGAATATTAGCACATGCACCGACGGGACAAGCAAGAACTAGGGACGTCTTAACTTCACAAGGTCGAATTAGCCCCCATGAGATCGGGACCACATGCCGGATGACGCACATGAAAACTCGTTATTATTGGTATCACAATATGGAATGTTTATACTATTTTCCCACGAATATTACATTCTTATTTTTTGCCATTGGCTTCGCTTTATGGTAGCTTTGAACATGACGACAAAAAGAAATATATATTTTTAAAAGGTATGAAGGTGGCGTTTCGGGCGAGAGGGGGATGGGGACAATTTTTAAAAAGGATGAAGAAGAAGGGGGTAATAAAGATTAAAAAGCACACAATAAAAGTTTAATCTCACCAGCCATCTCCGGTGTCAGATGCTGGAGGGGGGGGGGCGATTTTAGCACATACCCCGGCGATAAAAACATCACTGATGATTTTAATCATTGTTATAATAGTATTATCAATACTTGTTTATTATTTGAATATTACATTTTCCTTTTCTAATGTCTCTTATATTCATATTTTTCGTGTAAAAATATGAAGCTGTTTCACACTATAGAAATGCAAACACGTACATTGAAATCAAACCTAAAATAAAGAAATCTGACGATTGATAAATAGGCTACACTACGCAAGTAGATATGTATAAAAATCAGATAGCTTATGCCCAATTTCATGAAGATAGTTGGGCAACAGAACCTTTATTAACGGATTGTAGCTAGCTCTCAATCTCATCCCATCTGTATGCGTTTTAGGTCAAATTCGGTCAAATTTATCAACATGTTGATTGTTTAGACCAATCCTTTTTAAGAATATCCATTAAAAAAGCAAAGGAACTTGCAGACATTATACAAGCTCTGCTTTTTATGCAGGTTCCTTCATATTTCACTTTCATATATTGTCATTCTGTATTTTGTATTACAATCAAATGTATTTCTTGTATTGCGTCATATTTTTGTTAGATATTTTGTGACGTATGAAAACAAATGGTTGGGTTGTCATTAAAATCCCGTCTTCTTTCTCAACGTCCATTAGTGGAAGAAAATTTCTGTCATTCCCACTGGAGAAACCGACTCCAGATCGATCAAAGCTATCACGTTTATTTTGAATGGCATATCATCTATCGATTTGGAGTTGGTCTCATTGGTGTGACTGTATTAGGGAGATCATTGAGTTCGATGGTCAACTAACTTGATATCCAAGTCTTGGCCATGATGCAGATATGCCATAAATAAAAGTATATTAAACTTAAACTTCTGAAATACACCAAAACTATAATAGACAAACAAACAAATTACCGGATCGACTGCATGTACATGATGTAAATCGGAAACAAGATAGGCTTATTTAAAATATTATTAAATTTGCTTATCATAACAATCGCGAGCCGGAATCGAAAATGTATCATTGCAGTTTTGGAAGCTAGTTTACGATTTGAGCCTTAATTGAAATTAAAGGCAATTTAATAAGTATATTTTACCAATGCCACCAAAAGAACGTTTTAAATTGGAGTTTTAAAGGACAGAAAATGAATATACGTAACACATGAGAATATTGTATAAAAAAACATGATGTAAACTAAAAAATTTATAGCATTTTAAGATTTCACTTTTTTGTTATTTACTTTATTTATTTTGTTTCATTTCAGCAGGGTAGTCCGATCAGTTATTAAAATACTATTTTACACCATGACCCTCCATTAAATCATTATCATCATCTTGGAATGTAAAAAGAAATATCTGAGAGCCTAAACTCCTCCGATCAAAATTATCAAGAAAATCATAATCATTGTTAATTTTTTTTCTCTAATCACCATGTTTAAACAATAAAGTATAAAAAAAAAAACAGTTATTTGCATTTTCGGGATAACAAAAAAAAAGTTATGCACAGCAAGGTCGATTTATACTTCACATACCCACTATTCCTTTGCACTTTATTACATGAAAATGACATGTTTAATTTTCCTTACAATTAACAAAAATGTTCCGACTCTACCTTAACGACCAGCATTATTGTAAGTTATCATGCTTCAATCAACAGATTAGCAATTATACAAAATTGATTTATCATAATGTATGATGAATATGGAATCCAGAGTGAGTGTGTGACATCACAAGCTGTCACTGTCCATTTGCATACTCGCATTCATACACAACTGCTATAATGACGAAACTTATAAGAGTAAGCGTTTTTTATTTCACAACCGATTTTGATGAAATTTTTAGTGATATGCTTATTTGACTTTTCACTATATCATTTCATTGTTGGGATGAACTGACCTTTGAAATTGAAAAATGCGGGGTCAATCTGTTTTATAGTTTAAGGTGTGAAGCTTGATTCCGAAATCACTTTGATTATAGATATTTTATACAAGCGCAGCAGCGTAGCCATCAGGATTTAATTTTGGAGGGGCGGTAGGTGCACGCGAAGTTTTTGATATATCTCATCAAATTAAAATCAAAAGAAGGCGTCTCTTGCGTCTCTAGTACCCTTATCAACTAGAATAATGACTTGCTGTGATTAAAACAATTTTTTTTTCGAAAGAAATTATGAGCGCACCCCAAAATGGAAAAGACTGAAGAATTTCAAATAATTCCTCTTACCGCGAGAAGCGCAGAAGCTTAAAACGTTTTAGAAAAATAGAGAACAGAAATAATACAATTATGCCTACCTTGGTCACATCAGATTTGATTGTCAAAAGTTTATCCACATTAAATTTCGTTAACTCGATCAAGTCGCCAAACAGAAGACGTAGAAGACGGGTATAGAAATAGCCCCTATTCCTTCCCGCGAATGGCGTTGAAGCTCAGAATTTTTAGAAATTTCTCCGAAACTTTAACCTGTTTTAATTTTGATATTTCTTAGAGTATATATAACTCGATTAAGAAGAAAAACGAGCTCAAAATGTGAAAGGGATGATGCAAGCTAGAAGAAGGACTTTTCCTTTCCCATGCTCGCAAAGCACGGAAACCTCTGTGATTTATTTTGGAAGAAAAAAAATGTGTAATTTCGCTCATATTAAGCGCTTCCTTTTGTTTGATTAAGAAACTTAAGTGATGTTCAAAATTTCAAATCAATGGCGCAAAACAAGACAGGAGATAGATGTGCAGCGATGTAGAATAAAGTTTAATATCGTACATACTTTTGCATATAGAACGGCATGAATTTAATGCCTCCCCTTTGAGCAGATACTTTGCCAAAAATTACTTGCTGAAATGCGGAAGTAATTGCATTTGGGGACTTGGGGAGTGACGGTAATGTTTACACGCTCCGAACATAAGAGCCAAAATTTGGTGTCAATGCAATTGAAAAAAAAATACTTTTCATACTCTTTACACCCATATACTTTATAATTTCTGGCAAGAATATACGATTCCCACAGCCGGGAAGGGGAAAAACAGAGTAGAAAAAAGGTGTGGGAAACAAAAGGGAATGGCAATTTTGATATTTTCCCGCGCGGAGCGCGGATGCAAAACATTGTATGAAAAGAGAAGAACGTATCGTTTATAGGTTTTTATTCTTTTGACCAAAACAGAAGGAAATAAAAACAAAAATTGAGCTTCACATTTCTCCTTTCGCTTTTTCTTTTTCTCCCTTTCCCTTCTTATTCTTTTCTTTTGTGAGCTTTTTAAGGGGGAGGGGCGACCGCCCCCCACCAGTACAAGTGAGCGGAGCGAACGATAAAAAGTGTTATTTCAACCTTGCTTCTCACCAAACCTGCACCCCTGATAATTTTCTAACCTTAGACATGTAAAAGGAATGCTGTCTAAAATTGATTGAGACAGATGGCAAACCCGAGAGATGGACATGTCGGCAATTACCAACATACAGCAACAGCTGAATCTATAGATAAAGTATTGGAAAAAGAGGATGACACATTATCATGACTATGGAAGAGACACTTTGGGAGGTTGACTCTATCATTTGGTTTCGATGGCGTCGATAGAGTAAGACTGCATTTAATGAGAGATGGGAGGGACGTTTACTCCAACACTCAATCTCCACGCATCTCTTTATAAAATGGTTATCATACATCCCATGATCTCGAGGAAAGGAGATCAGGGGGCGTTTCATGAAAGGACTTGTCAGACGTTTTATCCGACAAGTCCCATTTTATCCGACAGTTACCATAGGAACAGTGCCTCTCAGCCAATCAAAATCATGGAAAGATGTCAGATCTGACAACTTGTCAGATGAAAATATTGATGTCCGACAAGTTGTCAGATCTGACAACTTTCCCCGATTCTGATTGGCCGAGAGGTATACTGTTGCTATGGTAATTGTCGGATAAAACAAGACTTGTCGGATAAAATCCTTTCATGAAACGCTCCCCTGGGGAGCATTTCATCAACATTTTTGTCCGACAAGATGTCAGATCTGACAACTTTCCATGATATTGATTGGCTAAGAAGCACTGTTACTATGGTAACTGTCGGATAAAACGTATGATAACTCCTTTCATGAAACACGCCCCAGCACGTCGTCACTGAAATTAAACTTGACCCGAGACACTCCCCAGGTATCTCATAAAACAAGGTTTAAATGTCAAAGTGGAGCTCGAAGAAAATATATTGAAGATGTTAGAGGAATACCAGTGTTTTCACGCTGATGGACCATGCAGGAAATAAGAATCGTTCATCGATCTATTATTCAAACCATGTGTTGGATACCCCGGGGAAATATTACATGGATAAATATGATGTTTTTATGCGAATGTAGGCGAGATGTACAGATTGGGGGGGGGGGGGGGTGGGCACCTATTAGTCTCCAAAACGTTCCATGAACGAGAAAATAAAACGAAAGTTAAAGTAAAGAAAACTTAAGGGAAAGGGTAAAATTTTGAATTGGTTTTCTAAATAATTCTTATGATAAACTCGGTCACAAAGTCAGATTTTCGTTATGATTTTTTTTTAGGGCGAGGGTGGTCATCTCACTCGCTATAATTCAGACATTTCCCCCTTACGCCATTTTCTGCCGCTCAAATTATGCCCTGTACTCGAGTCATTATGCACTGTACACGAAAGTTATACATCTAACCGCTGAGTGAAAGGAGACATGGGGGGGGGGGGGCAGGGTGCATCCCGGTTGATAGCCAGACTTTGGCCATATTCTTCAACAAACTATAGAATAAGGGTCACCTGGTCATGGGTTCATTTTAATCAATTTATACTTTTAATGCCAACAACCAAGCCTTGTGTGAAATACTCCAAGTTTTAAAGACGAAAAATAAAACTTATATATAAGCATGTAACAACCTTCCCAACATGTATTTCTATCTACCGGTGAATGTGCACAGATGAGTAGAAAGGGGGTGGATGCAGAGAACTGAATAAGATGAGTTATGGCCACATGACGCTAATTTTGTTTTATTGCAAGAGCGCCGCCCCTACATGCCCTATAAATCCAACTATTCATTCCACATATCGTATATAATATGTTTAAAGCTGCTGATATTTGCGGAAATTCTATGAAATTTCTATGAAAGTAAAAAAAAAAAGTCAAACCATCATTATACAGTTATATAAAAATATCGTGATTTTTTTTTTCATTGGGGACGTGGCTGTAGCCACCCCCACTACATAATGTAAGCACATATCATATTGATGTCAGTCCACATAAGCATTGAAGTCTGAGGGGGGGGGACAAACAAACAAGAAACTGATGACGGATACGTCTTTGTGCCTGAAAAAAAAACTTTCCCATTTTAATTGAACAAACACACACGTCTTGAGGTACATCTTGCAAGCGTATACCTTTGGCCCTATGACAGTAATCTTTCTAATTGGAGGCCATGGAAGAGACATTGCTTTGACCTTGTATACGAATTTTAATACATGCTAATTTTCAAACCTCGTTATTTTGTAAGCACATGTTTGTTTTACTGTATAGTATATAAAACATTATGTAAAATTTTCTTGTCCATGCAAAGTGAAACAAGTGGAGCGCCTTTGGCAGTTTCGCCTGCATTACGCGATTCAATATAGCAGCAGTGTTGACTTGGAAACGACTATAGAATAATTTTTTCACAAAAAACACCATTCATATGAGAATAAAATACTATGTTCGATTTTTTACCCTAAATGACATTTGACCTTGATTATGTGACCTAAGATTTGTGCAAGATGATCAATGATATCAGTACTTGATTACCCCAATGTCCACATTAATTTGATGAACTATCCATAAACTTTCAATTTTATGATGGTAATTCAGCAAATACCCCCAATATGGTCAAAGTTCATTGACCCTAAATGACATTTGACGTTAGTCACGTGACTTGAAACTCATGCATGATTTTCACTGATACTTGATTACTCCTATGTCCAAGTTTCATGAACTAGATCCATATACATGTACTTTAAAAGTTATGACATAAAAAAAATAACCTTGGTTAAGATTGATTCCCCCAACATAATGTAAGTTCATTGACTCTAAATGACCTTTGACCTTGATCATGTGACCTGAAACTCGCAAGAGATCTTCAGTGATACTTGATTACTCTTATGTCCAAGTTCCATTAACTAGAACCATACAAATTATATGAAACGGTAGCCCTGTAGTTTTGCATTATAGGTTTATAGTAATTAATCTGGGTTCGAGCTTCTCCGTGCACGTCGGCACCTTCGAAAAGTATCAAAGCATTTCATACTGGGGACCTGGGGTCCGTTTCATAATTGGCTCTAAATTCATTACAATTGTTTTCGGGGCGACCCTAATGTATTTTGATGGCCGGGATAGGGGGACACAACTGAATAAGATAGTGAATATAGTTACATAACTCAGACCGCCCTTTTTCGATTCTCTTGGTTAAACAATATATCAGAAATAACTACAGCAGGCTAAATGGTATCACTGTCTTTCGTAATTTAACAGTTGCTTATCTCTGATCAACGCATATTGTATTCATGTATAAGAAATACTAATAAAATGATGCAGCCCTTTAAAACAGAGAGAAAATCTGCAATGGACAAGGATAACATCTCAATTATAAATACCCACGTTATCATCACCCTCATCTTTCGTTACCATAGCGACCAAGAGGGCTTACCTTCATCATCATCATATCCATGCTTGAAGAGTTTGGGTACATGTCTGTCATATCACCATGGTTACCCATCCCTCCTCCTCCTCCACTTTGGTTTCTCATCCGCATCAGTTCCTCATCCCTTCGCCTCATGATGCTATCCATGGCTCTTGTCTTTAGCTCTTGACTTCTCGATGACGAATATTATGGAAGAAACTAAAGACAGCAAATGTTTTCAGAGTTTCAATTTACATATTCTGACGCAAATGACGTATATTCACATGTCAGTTTGAATCTTGAAGTTGAATTATCGTGTCCGCCATTCTGACTTGGACTCGTAACGACGCAAATATACAGATAATTATTGCTTTGGTTGGCATATATTCATTGATATACATATACATATGTAAGTCTTTGACTTTTCACCTTTTCATTTCGTTCCCGCTCAGAAGTAGATGATTCTCATTCCATCATAGACAGTTATAACAGTTATGTTAAGCAAAACCTGTTTTTCAAAACCCGAGCTATATTGCCCAGTAACTTGAGGTGATGAATTTGTTGAAAATCTTCAAATTAGACCATTTTGTATCACACTAGAAAATATTCCAAATTTATCACCTTGATATTACCACACATCCAAAACTTTGGCAAATAATGTATACGATTCGTTTTCAACACAACATGTCTATTATATTAATCCACTTATCCAAGCTTGTTTACTAACAGGAGCATCGATCATCTCTTCAGAAATGTATATTTGGTGATGTTCATTAAATTCCAAGATGAAAACAAGCGGTTCAGCTGTGCACGGGTTGGATTCTGCAGTTAAAACATAGAATCTCACTGACATCAACTTGCTTAAACATAATAATCACATATATCCGATAAGAATTCGGCATCCAAAGATTAATGAAAAACTGTAAGTGGAAAACAAGAAAGAATCAAAACCTCATCTCTTGAAATAAAACACCATTCTCCTAAATTTAGGATGCGGTAGCAAGGTTCCGATCGTATCGTAATTCACTTTTGGTATCTTTCTTCATCCATATCCTCATATCCCCATCCAAATCCAAGTTCAAAACTGCGCCATGCATGGAATCCTTCATTATTTATTAGCTGTCTCAATCTGTTGCGTTCGATGGACGAGAAGAACTCGGCAGGTGCGTGTGAACGTTTAAAAATCATACAACAGATCGACGTACTCCTCCAAATGCGTTTATCAGCTCGTGCTGGATCTTGACTCGTCGGGGCGCATATATTTTGTTGTGGAGCTATAAATAATCATATTCCAGCGTCTTGTTTTCCATCCTCTCTGTTCGATCGGAGGTGAAGGTATTGCCTTCAAGAAGGATGCGAGCCCACCTTGATGGCACCCCTGTCAAATAATGCGGAAAATCAATGGAAAGTAGGCTAAAAGGCCTGTATAATGAAGCATGTCATCTGGATGTCATGTCGGGGGCGGTCTGAGGGGGCGATTTGGGGGTACTACGCGGGACGTTAAATGGACAATCAATAAAATTTCATGCCAGGCTCAAATTCAAGCCACAGATACGATTCCTGCTCTCAATAAAGAATGATGATTATAATGATAGAAAAGGGAGGAATGGGAGGAGGAATTTAGAACGAAAAGTGCCCCTCGATGTCGATGCAATGAAGATGCATGGTGGCTGCACATCATATCATTATCAAAATAGGAGGAACAGAACAGTAGGTATGCATTTCAAATAAAATATAAATTTATTATTTCTGTTGGAATTGATTCAGTCCCTTCAAGAAGCCCCCTTTTGCACTATACGGATACTCTTTACCTTACGGATTGTTTGGCTATTCAGTTTTAATGCAATATTATGAAGGACATTTAGGCGTAAGTCCATGGTTCATGTGGGAAAAGATTTATAACATAGTCGCGGTGAGCCAAAATGTTGACATTTTAAAAATGAGAATGTAAACTTGGGACAGAATTTTAACATGATCTGTTGATCTGTTGTATACATAATCATGCAGGTATCCACCAAACCAATTAGCTTTCCCGGATAAAACTGCAACAGTGCCAATACTATAATATTATACAATATTCTTCATATTCATTTTTTTAAATCTAATTTATTGTCTGAACCTATATTATATTATAAGCAAATTAACAAAAAAATGCAATAAACAGTGCATGTAACAAAAATATTTGATTTGTATCAAAGTGATACTTGAAAAAAGCGTCTTCTTTTGAAAAAAACTACTGGAATAAATCATTCCCCACTTATACAAATAGTTAATGGTGAAAAAACTCTGCATTTTCAAAATTTAAATGGGGGAGGGGGGCTTTCCATTTTTTATGGCCCAGCTATATGGACTGTTTTACTCTCTTTGAAATAAAATGTTAACTAACGAGTACCTCATCATTAATCGTGTGAATAAAGTTTGTACTAAAACATGACCATCGTGTATAATGACTTCCTGTTTTGCCGTGCATGGCATGCAATGATTTCAAATGGTTGACTCTGTCGTCAGCTAATACGTTAAATTGAGTTCCTTTTTCCCGTCTGATGCGGACTTTGAAATCATGCCAATGTGATTGATTAATACCTCAGGCAAATCTTTCTCAACCATCCACGCAAAACTAACATGAAAACGGAATCTAATGTTGGGGTTTCCTTACATTTGGGTGACGGGTAAATATACGTTTGTGCCCTTCAAAATGTAAACCCGGTGTGCAAAGAGGGAAGCCATATTTTCATAGAAAAAATAGAAAATGAATATTTCAATTTGACTCCGATTGTGTGAGGCACTGATTCGCTCCTTGTGGTAGGAGCACCATCATCAGTATTGTAATATCAACAACAAAAAAACCCACAAAGAACGGGGGGGGGGTCACATCCTCAAATAACTTTAAAAAAGGTCTATCAAAATTAAAATGCATTTAATTCACAACGATACACAGCCCCGATGTAATTTGGCTTTTAATTGGCTTTCATCGTAATAATTAGCACACGGCCATAACCCTGCGTACATGTTCTGAACTTGGTATATTATATTATGTGATTATGTATGCACAGGTGTTATTTTTATTCACAGACGATGTTCCCAGACACACTTGAGATCATCTCAGATGAGCTGCAAGCAACCCAAGATGCGAAAGAGAGGGAGAGAGAGAGGGAGAGAGAGAGGGGGATGGGGATAGAAAGAAAGGGTGAAAAGGTTGATATCCATCAATAAGCCTATGAAGTAAGACATTGGATGCATTTTTTTACGAGGAGGGAAATAGCCTATATACCCCGTAGCCTACATTTTGGTCGGGGGTATACGCTGTATGCACTGAACCGTGCAAACATATCTAAAACTGATACTGCTAAGTAATATTTTTATTCGAAAAAAAAACTCTCATGTAATTTTTAAATCATTTAAAATACTATTTTTATTTTGTGACGGGGACGAATCTGATTGAGAATCAATCAAACAAAAGCTGATGCCCAAGGACACTTTCCCCAATAGCAAAATAATGGTGACAAAATGATTCTAAGTTTGCCCCAAATACAGTAAGGGGAGAATTTTAGGCATGCACTCAAAACGATAATCTGAATTCACATTTTCACTCAAAAGAGTGACCCCATTTCAAAATTTTATGCCTACATGATAATACCACCAAGTATACAAAATATCATGTGTATATCTATTATACATTAAGTCAAATATTAATGTCACCCCTCATAAGATTTCCGACGTTTTATCTTTTTTTGCATTGGAATTTTGACAAGGAAACGTCCCCATCTTCCAGTAAAACCATGAGAGCAAGTTGTATAAAATAATCAAGGTAACTTTACCAACCAATGCTACCGTAAAAACATCCATCAGCCAATCACAATCATGGATTCCATGGAACAGGCCATGGAAGTAATTGATTATGTCTTCATGTTTTTTGAGGATCGAGGTGCATGGCGTCCGCGCGGCAGTGAAAATCTTCTCCATTTATTGAGACGAGAGCTGATGATACTTAGCTCTCGGCTAAATAGAAGTTAATCATGCAACAGTTACACCATTCTTTGAGTAATACACCATTTTTTTTTTGCAAGAAGTGCCCCGCACTGCCGTAGGAGGTTTCCGTAAAATAATCTTTACCCCCCCCCCTGCAGTATATGATGTATAGTATGTAGAATATTAAGGAGCCATGAACGCATGTAGCCTATGCATGAGTTTGTTTCGAACAGAATAATTACTCGACTTTTCATGCGTGCATCTTGCATGGTCCGCAAGCAGGAAGGGGGGGGGGTATAGTATACTACAAAAGTCAAAGAAAAATATTGTAAAATGGCTTTAAAGTGCTTTACTCCCTTCCGATCTTGATCAATACAAACTAACAGTTTCAAAGAAAACTCTTGGCAATGAGGAAAGAAAAGCCATGGTTATATAGCAGGGAGTGGAACCTCCCGGGGGAACCTAGGGTGGGGCGACATGGAAGAGGTGGTTTAGTTCGAGGCATACTGGAATTCAAACTGATTTCTTAATTTAATTTTGCGTTATTCAGATACAACATGCTATCAGGCAATCAATCGCTTCAATTTTCACTATTATGCAAGCATAGTAATGCTGAAAGTGGGTATACATTTTTATTTCATTTAAGTGACAGTGATATCTTGGAAAAATATTACATAAAATAAAATCAAACAGTATAATCATGTAGGCCTACTGGGCTAGACAAAACCAAAATTATTGTACTTACATTTTCCAGTTACAACAGAATTGTCTAAAAAACCATGAAAATGGTCGTTTTTCTCCCTCTTAACTGCATTCTTATCTATGCTCAAATCAAGTTCGTCAAAAGCAAACGTGAGACTAAACATAACATATACATGGAAGTGCATGAAAACACGAAATACAGCTATACAAGCTCCTAAAACACTAAATGCTATCTCCTCTCTGCTCTATACTCATCTCTACCAAATCCACTGATCAGCGATGAAAAGACCGCCAGTTGAAATTGTGTTTCCAAAATGTGATCGCCTGTATATCGATTGTAGATTCAATGATCGTCTAGGCATCCTCTGGGCTACCTGTCGTCTGGTAATTAAGAGCGTATTCTCGATTGATTGCTTATCCAAACCATATTAAAAACGAATTTTCTCGTTTGTCCAGATGTTTTGATAATAATTCCACGCATGAGCGACAGACTTGAACGACACCCATGCATGTTCATTACAAGGAAACGAATAGATACCGGGAGTGCCATTTGTTTTTACAATCATTAATATTCAGTTTGAGGCTTTTTTTCATCGCAGCATGGAGCTCCATGATCGCAGATCTTCCTCACCCTTTACCAATTTTTTACATGAATATCTTGATAATGAGCTTGAAGAAATATGTAACGAAAGAACATAGACAGACCAATAATTAATAATTATAATGATAATATATAACAGTAATTAATAATCATGATTATTATATGGTATTTATGAGGCGCTGCCTTCATCTCGTCATTGTGCGTTATCTTCAATGGCGCTCTATTATAGGCCTACACGAATGCGCCAGGATGTCGAGTTTTTATCAAATTTCCATTCCAATATAATTACAAATCTGAAAATACTGTTGCCCAAGAGCAGGCAAAGTGTTTCACTATAGGCAGAGGTAAGTAAGGGGAATAATGGTTGATATTTAATGACGATATTTTTAAAGAAAAGAAAATAAAGAAAACTTGGGAATTTGGGAAAATGTATATCCCAAAATCAAATTTGCCCAAATCTCATTCAAACACTGGGAGCAATTCTATTAACAGGGAGGGACACAAGTGTCCGCAAGATCACTTATATCATTGTTCAAATTTAGATCACGCCCCTGTCCGGTGCCATGTTTGATCCTAGTTCGCTTGATTCAATAATATACAAATTATATTTCAATATAACAGAGAGAGAGAGGGGAGAGAGGGGAGAGAGGGGGGGGGGGAGAGAGAAGGGGAGAGAAGGGGAGAGAGAGAGAGAGGGGGGGGGTTGAGAGCAGGGGAGACGTCGGTTATGGTGAAAAAATAAAAATTGAAAAGAAATTTGATTATGCAGTAGGAGTCCTGAAAAATACTTTCCAGTTTGCAATAAAAGCAACGTTTCATACGGTTTACTTTTTTTTCAAGATCACAATATATGGAAATCATGGAAATCACTTTGAAACATCAATCTACTTGCGTAACTCGGGGGGGGGGGGGGAGGGGATAATAACTACTTTTCGGGGGAGCGCTGCGCTTTTCTTTAAAGTCAGTCTGCATCCTATAGAATTATTGCCTTTGAAATAGGCCTACCATGAAACAGGGGCGGAAATCTCTCCCAAACGGTAGGGGGACAAGGGGCTGGAAAATTTGACAAGCAGAAAAAAAGGTTATCACCCTAAATTTAAGGTCATTTCGACGAAAATAAATTTGATAAGCATAAAAAGAAAAAAAGGTTATCATCCCAAAATTTAAGGTCATTTCGACGAAAAAAAATTTGACAAGCAAAAAAAAAAAAAAGGTTATCATCCCAAAAGTAAGGTCATCTCGTCCTAAAATACATGTTTTATTTCGATTTTGAATGATGTGTTTCTTACCATCATCAAAGACCAGAAATAGTAGGGGGGACGTTTGATATTGTGTCCCACCTACTATTTTGAGTCAGGGGGACACGTCCCCCTGGGATTTCCGCCCATGCCATAAAAAAAATGACTTCTTCAATACTTTCTAAAATTCAAAGACTGCACAGCATTTATCAGCATGTTTGTCAAAAGTGAAGAACTTTTTGTTTAGTAATTTTGAAGATTCTATCAACTCTTTATCTTATGTAAGGATTATCGAAAGTCTTTCCTGTGTTACCTTTACCCATCTGAGGCATATATCCTTTTAGATCCCTTTCTGTAGCACATGTCCCAAGAGCATCATGTCCGTATATCGCCTCAGTCCACCTACTACGAAGTGACATTGAGGCAGGACCCTGCTCCTGGAACGATTTTTTTTTACAGGGGTACTATCTTAAATATGAAAGCCCCCCCAAAAAAGAAGAAAAAAAACTCACTACAAAACGAAAGTCATTTTGGTTAAATTTCTGTTATACCCACCAAATTTCTATGCAGGTGCTGCCTATGGTAAATAGAACATGAAGCACCCCCAGCTTCCCCGTTTCACAGGACCATGTAGGCCCTATTGTGGTATCTGATTGTATAATAGTTCAACATAATTCATTTGATAAAGGCATCCTTAATTCAGCGGCTGATCCCGCGCAGTGTCCAACAGGGGGCGGGAGAGGCGGGGTGCGAAAAAAAAAGAATCATCATTTTTGCCGATCGGTTGTTCAGGCAAAGAGCAGGCGCGGATCCAAGGGGGGGGGGGGGGGGCCGGCCCCCCTATTTTTTGGCAACCCCCCCCCCCCAAAAAAAAAAAATCCTTTTTAACTTGAGAGAAACGCTGATCAACAGAAAGAAAAGTACTAAGGAGGTATTATACCCATGTTTAATTTACGGCCTCCTATAACGGCCGGCCCCGATCCCCAAAGGCCTACTCGCAGTGGCACCGCATTCTGTTGTAGGCAAACCACGCTACCACAACTGCGTGCGCATCAAGACATTCTCCTGCACATCAACGGCCGATACATATTAAGATTACCATAATTATACAAGTAGGTCGTAAAACAATATTAAAAAATGTTTAAAATGTTCGGTTTTCAGGCCTTAATTAGGGACGGATCCAGCCTTCGCCAATGGGGGGGGGGGGGCGATTTTTTTTTCAACCACATTTTCCCCGATCGGCAGCTCGAAGTTGATTTTTTGCCTTATTTAAATAGTGCGAGCGCGGAACGCGAGCTATTAAAAAAAAAAATTAATGTATTTTATCCTAAAAATCTATACATTCTGGGCAATGTTTTGTGATCCTAAACGAGATGCTTGAAATAGTGCTTAAATTGATCCTTTTCAAATCGCCATCAATTTTTTTTCAGCTCGCGCTGATTTTCATAATAAAAGAAATGTATTTATAGCCAAGATGCCAAGATTCTAGGTCTAAATCTCAAAAACACGCGCACACAATAGATACGCAGTTTGTTCTTTAAAAACGTGCTTAAATTATCCAGTTTCATATCAGAATATCAAAAAATTTCTTCTCGCGCTTCGCGCTCGCATTATTAATGTAGGAAGATACCTTATTTGTCATCCATTTCGTGATTTACAAAACATGAATAGTGTGTCCCGTTTTTAGGTCTAAATGTCTTTTTTTTTGCTCGCGCTTCGCGCTAGCATGAAATGTTTAGTTATATACCTATCTTGTTTATGATTACAAAAAGTGCCTAGAATGTCAATATTTAGGATAAAATGTCAAAAATTTTCAGCTCGCGCTTCCCGCTCGCATCATTAGATTGTGGAAATATGTATCGTTTTCGTGGGTAACTGCAAACAGTCCTTAAAAGGTCTGTTTTCCATCAGGCCAGAACGTAAAATTTCTGCTCGCGATTCGCGCTCGCAGTAGTTACTTAGTTAGTACACACAGCGTCGTAACAGGGGTCGGTGGCCAGGGGGGGGGGGGGCAAGAGCCAAAAATTTCCCGGTCATATTTACCGTGTTTACACTTAATCGGCTTTTGGTTCAGAACCAAAAGCCGATGCAACACTTTTATTCAACCCAGTTGAACCAAATATTTTGAGGGGGCAAAAAATGTGGGAACATTATTTTGTAAAAAGTCGCCAGCGAGCAAAGCGAGCTGAAAAAAAAAGCCTATTGAAATTAAAAGTTGATTATGTGATAGATATCCATTATATTCAGCAAATAACACATTTCATTGTTTCCATTAATTTCATTATATGTTGTCTCCTATAATTTCGTTTCTTGGGGTGTGGAATCAAGACCCCCCCCCCGCAGGCCTGTACGCCAGTGATTGAACGTAAAGCTTAATGTAGGAAGGGTCCCTACAGGGGGAGTTATAGAGCTATTTGAAGGTTATAGATGAAGAGCCCCTACTGCGTTGGGTCCGGGGGCAAAGCCCCGGCAACTTATTTGCATAAAATTTAGCAAGTTCATTATAGCACAATATTGTATACAGTCCATCTTTCTTCCCGCTCTTTATTTTCTATCCTCGGCAGCCCGGTCATGTTATTAATTTTATCTTGTCCCTTTTCTTTGTTTTCCAATTTAGCTTTTGACTAATTCCATTCTACCTTCATTTCCCGCTTTTGTTTGCAATTTTTTCATCTTTTAATTATTTCCCATCATGCTTTTGCATTACATAGGCCTATTTCGGAATGATTTGTTCTTTCTCAGATGTTCTTTCGTTCCTTTTCCCGCTTTCCTTCCTATTCCATTAAAAATATTTTTTTCTTCTTCGATTCCTTTTAACTTTTCCCTTTCCTTTCCCTCCTTTTCTTTTCCCCTTTCCTTCCCCTTTCTCTTTCTTTCTTTCTTTCTCCCTCCCTTTTCTTTTTTCCCCCGTTTTTTTATTTTCCCTGTGAAATCCGCCAGGGGGGCAGCTTGCCCCCCTGCCCCCCGCCTGTTACGCCACTTCGTACACACAGAGGCGTCGATCCTGATGGGGGGCAGGGTGGCGATTGCCCCACCAATGAAAATATTGGGTGGGCAAACATATCGTTTTGCCCCCCCAATAATTCCGGATGTGCAAAAATAAAATAAGATTGTAATGTTACACAGAAATCGGAAAGCGAGATTGAGTTACACAACTCGCTCTTTATTAAAAATCGTGCTCAAAATGTTCGCTTTTCAGATTGGATTATAAAAATTTTCAGCTTGCGCTTCGCGCTCGCATCATTTCTTTAGCAAAAGCCCATACTTTTCATTATTAAATAGGTGAACAGAATGTCCCGTTTTCGGTTCTAAACCTCAAAAGAACTCCCGCTTCGATTAGCAATAATCGTTTATTGGATATTTATCTTGTTCTTTATTAAAAACATCCATTAAACTGTCAATTTCTTTCAGATCGAATTATAAAAAAAACATTGAAAAATGCTTAGAATATCAAGCTTTTAGGTCAGAATATAAAGAAATTACAGCTCGCTCTCGGCAGTCGCATTATCTGTGAAGTGAGATGCTATGTATCCTCCTCATGAGTCACTACAAACAGTCCTAAACGGGTACCTTTTTCCTGTTTTCAGGTCAGTAACTAAAAAAATTCAGCTCGCGCTTCGCGCTCACATTAATTTCTTTCTCATGAGTCATATATATATATATATATATATATATATATATATATATATATATATATATATATATATATATATATATATACATATATATATATATACATATATATATAGGCCTATGTGTGTATATGTGTGAGTGTGTGTGGGTGAGTTTGTTTGTTTTGTGTGGTCGAGCGCGTTTGGAACGTTGATTCATGATTTTGCCCCCCAATCTGAAAAACGGATCGACGCTCCTGCGTACACATCTTGTTCACGATCACAATCATTGCTCAGAATGTTTTTCAGGACAAAATACATGAAATTTCTTAAAAAATAAGCTCGCGCTTCGCGCTCGTACTATACGATTAGGACTAATAAGGGATAATTATTTTTATGTTTTGTGAGAATAAAGCTATAAGAAACATAGGACTACCCCTTCAAAGAAACGAATAAGAATCAACTTTGAGCGGCCGATCGGGGAAAAGATGGGGAATTTTTTCAGCCCCCACCACTATTGGCGAAAGCTGGATCCACCCCTGAAGAGCGTTTGGTAGGGGGGTGAGTCCCCGGGGATGAGCCCCATGATTACAATTAGCTTTGTTTCGATAAAGAATAAGGTATTTTATTAGGCCTATAATGATAATGTGACATTTTCCGTAGCGCGGGTTGAATTTTCGTTATAATATAGGCTACTAACGTATACGTGAAGATGGTAATTTTAACATGTTTAAGCACTTTATTGTGTAGGACAAGAATACGATAAGAAGCGAGCTGAAGTTTCTTGTTCTACAAACCTTAATTTAGGGACGACTGCATGTAGCCAGGTATTATGAGCATGTACGTCAGTAGATAACTGATAATGCAAGCGTGAAGCGCGAGTTAAAATCTTTTGATATAACTTGAAAACTAGAAATTTATAAAACAGTCTATTTTTGTGTCGAGTTGAAACTCAGTATTTACTTAAAAACATCAAAAATTACTTCTTATAAAAATGTGCTTTCAAAAGTAACAAAGTTCCTAATATTAAGCTTCTTCTTCTTCATCTTGTCTCCTCCTCCTCTGGCTCGCTTCTTCTTTCGTCTTCTCATGGGCGGCAAATCTCAGGGGGGACGCGTCCCCCCTACCATTTTGGAAAGGGGGGACATAATATCAAATGTCCCCCTACTATTTGTGGTCTTTTATTATGGAAAAAAAGACATAACTTAAAATCGAAATTATACACATGTATTCTCGAATTTTTGAAATATAGGAAAAGAAAAGGCATACCAGCCCGACTATTCTCGAACTCGCATCTAGCCCTATGCCAGCCAAAGAGTGATGACATCGATGGCCATTATCAATTTCATAACTAATAAAAATTACAAAAAAAAAATTAGTGCAAAGATGGTAGACGAGAATGTTCCATACCCAGTAAAAACATGCCTTTGTTTAAGCAATTCATTTTCCCTTTATTCAAAATTTACTTGGAATATAATAATATTTTCATTGTTCGCGTACTAAGTAAAAAAAAAGAGTTATGATTAATCCTTCACAGTGAATTCTAACTATGTTTAGTTCCCCAAAATTTGTTTTTAAATACTCTATTAACGAGACTTTTATATTCCATTTTTACACAAAATTCCTGCCGTGGGAGGGGTCATCATAGGTAGATTAAGGGGGCGAAGCGGCGGCCCATCCCCTATTGGTGGCGCAAAATAGGAAGGTAAGGAGAAAAATAAGAAGAAAGATAGGACGAGGAAGAAAATTAAATGATGGAAGGGGAGGGGAATAATTAAAAAAACTTTCAGGTCATAGTATAAAAATAAAAAAATCGTTCGCGCTTTGCATTAATACACACCCATCTCTTTATTTTAAAACGTGCTTATTTAAAAAAAAAACTTTTTAGATCGAAATATATAAAATCAAATCATTTATTTAGGTAGATATCTATCTTTTTCATAATTTGTAGGTTTAAATCTTAAAAAAAAATAGCTCGCGCTTTGCGCTCGCATTGCTTATTGAGATAAACTGCTTATTCTTTATTTCAAAAGTGCTTGAAAGATCCAGTTTTCAGATCTGAATATAAAAAAAAATCATTTCGCGCTCGCATCAGTAATATGATTGAGTCAGATACTATCCTGTTTATTGCTATAAGGTGAAAAGAACATGACTTTTTTGGTCGGAAAAAAAATCAGGATACGCATCGCGCTCACATTTAGTTAAATAGCTACCCTGTCCTTTATTTTAAAATATGCTAATAATACCAATTATTAGGCCGGAAATGACATATCTTCAGCACACATAATAAAATTCCTATCCTGTTCATGATTTGAAAAAGTGTTACGATTGTCCAGTTTTTAGGTTGGAAAATACAAACTTTCAGCTTGCGCTTCGCGCCCTCATTAATTGTTTAGATTCCTATCCTGTTCATAGTTTATTTTAAAGTACTACGAATGTCTAGTATTCAGGTTTGAAAATCAAAAACTTTCAGCTCGCACTTCGCGCTCGCATTAATTGATTAGATTCCTATCCTGTTCATATTCTTTTTAAGGTGCTATGAATGTCCAGTTTTTAGGTTGAAAAATAAAAAACTTTCAGCTCGCGCTTCGCGCTCGCATTCATTGTTTAGATTTCTATTCCGTTCATTATTAAGTGTCAAGAATGTCCAATTTTTAGGGTTGGAAAATCAAAAACTTTCAGCTCGTGCTTCACGCTCGCATTGATTGTTTAGATTCATATCCTGTTCATATTCTTTTTAAATTTTTAGGTTGAAAAATAAAATACTTTTAGATCGCGCTCGCATCTATTATTTAGTTGAATTCCTATTCTGTTCATGATTTGAAAAAGTGTTACGAATGTCCAGTTTTTAGGTAATTCCTATCCTGTTCATGATTTGAAAAAGTGTTACGAATGTCTAGTTTTTAGGTTGGAAAATAAAAAACTTTCAGCTCGCGCTTTGTGCTCGCATTAATGGTTAAGGTAGGTTCGAATCTAGATCATGATCACAAAAAATGTTCAGAATGTTCAATTTTCAGGTCACAATTTATGAAATGTTAACATATTTGGGCTCGCGCTTCGCGCTCGCATTATTTATTGAGGCTTTTCATCTTTAGTTAGGAATACCTCCCCTCTTCGAAATATGTGTATATATAACGATATTACGTTCCGCGTGTTGGACATAGAAGATATTAATGAGGCCAAGTGGTAATGTGTGTGTGTGTTTGAGTTATTAATTCTGTAGAACATAAAAACGGCAAACTCAATTGCGTCCCCCCCTACCTTCAAGGAGAGATTTTCGCCATGCGTCTTCTCATTCCTCTACTTCTTCTCCTTCTTTCTTCTTCTTCTTCTTCTCTCCTTTCAGAGAAGAGTGAATTTGAGGAATTAGAATGAAAAAAACAAACAAAAAAACTGCCTTATGGTTAAAGTGGGTGTTATCATTGGCAGAAAACAAGGTTGTCGTCTTTGTTACAGTCTTTAATTATCTCACGGCTAATGTGACGAAGCCATACGAAAGCCATTTTAATAAAAAAAATGGACAAAAAATACTTTGAAAATAAATTATGCGAATTATGTCACTAATTTTGGCATATCAATTAAAACGCTGCATTGCGATTAACTCCTGCAACACTGTATAAGACCATGGACCTATTGTACTAGGTCCGTGATAAGACGCAGTGCTTCCACTCTTCCTGGAATCCAGGAGGAAGTTTTTTTTTTTCCTATTTTTCAGGAATATTCCAGGAAGTTTTCCAGGAAGTTATCATTTTCGGGAATGATATTATTTTCTGAATGTCAAATCCTATCACAAAATTTGATCTTTTTAATTGAAATGTCAAAATTTTGCTCGCTCGCTTCCCTTGCTCGCAACTCTTTATAAACTTTGCCGTTACGTCATGTATCGCCCGGCCCCCTCAACATTTTTGGCTCAATTACGGCACTGGGTCCAATATTTCAATTGTATGTGTGTGTATAGAAGAGAATTGTAACATCTGGAAGACGGGAGAACACTCGGAAAATTCCAGGATATTTTGTAAAATTCCAAGAACTTTCAGAGTAAATTCCAGGGAGTTCCGTTTTGAAAAGTGGAAGCAATGGTAAAGACAGACGTCTGGCATTGAAACTACCATGTTGGTAATGTTATGATACCGATTTATAAACGCACTCACGACGTACATGAGTGTGAAGAATTTGCCTTTTTATGGGTAATTAAGCCCAGAAGCAAATCAAAATGACATCTTTTTTTTTGGATGGTGCCATCTTAAAGGATACTGATGGTATAATCAGGAATGAAGATCATGTCGAACTTCAGGAAGAAACCCTCTCAGACTCTGATGTCGGTGATGATGTGGAGCTACCCCAGGACAAGGGCAGGAGCCAGCGATGCCAGATCCTCAGCCACAGCCTCGGCAAGAAGCGGCTGCAGGCATTGCCACCGGTACCGGTATGAACAATTTTCCAGCCTATACTTGTCGCGATCGAGTTCCGGCCGGGGGTCTTTCGAGGGAGGGGGGTTGCGGGGTGCGGGGCACTCAAATGGTGGTACACCCAGTTGTTGTGTGTCTGGACAATACTTTGATATTCTAGGTCTTAGATCTAGATCTATCTACAGTTTAGATAGACCAAAAGCTTCGGTCTCTGTTATGTTGGTTGTTCAGCTGAACTCCGTTGGCTTCACTCACCAAATACAGAGACCGAAGTTCTAGCGCGATCTGTACAGGGGACTCAAAGGCCATATGTTTATGTGTATTAAGTTCGGATAAAACAGAGCAGTGAAGTTGCGCGACAGCCGAGGTAAGTCACTGTTTTTGTTCCTTTTAACTTGATTTTCCCCGTTTTTTGGCAATTAATGCCAAGAGGGAATATTAATTTGCATTTCGGTCGCGTTAATTTTAAAAAAATTGATTCATTAAAGACAAAAATTGAAGAGCCCCGACGGGGGGATTTTGCATTGCAAGTCCCCTAATGGTGGCTGCACGCTAGCGAGCCGTCTGTGTATGAGGAGAAATTAAAAAAAAATAAAATGTTAAAAAACTCCTCGAAACAGACGGCTGCCAGCTGTCTACAGTTTAGACAGCTGGCAGCCGTCTGTTTCGAGGAGTTTTTAATAAAAAAAAAAAATGTCTGTACACACTACACAGGCGGCTCGCGATAGTACAGTGCAGCCGCCATTTATAGGGGGTAAACAATGGCAATGCAAAATGCCCCCGGCGGGGCTCATCGATTTTTGTCCTTATTTCATAAAATATATAAAAAGAACTGGACCAAAATAAACATTATTATTCCGTTTTGGCCTAAAAAAAAGCACCAAAACGGGGGAAAAATAAGTTTAAACCTTGGACAAAAACAGTGACTTACTTTGCCATTTTGGCTGTCGCGCAACTCCCACTTCCCACTTGTTCACTGCAACCATCCTGCCTGTGGTGTGGGGAATCTACAGGTAGGACTATTGGTATGCCAATGCTGTACACAGCACACGCTTTAAAAAATCATTAAAATGTCACTTTTGTGACCAAAATTACTCATTTCCATACAGTTGCAATTAATTTTTCAGTAGTAATCAGGGAATAATTTTTGTATTCACCAGAGCGCTCGAAAACTTAAATTTTGGGCATATTTTTGTGTACGCCCTCTATTGGTGGGAAGTAATATGATAAGACAATTTTCATTTTTCAATCTCTATTTTTAATTAGGAAAAAATAATTTAAAGAATCAAATTTACTTAAGACTTAACTTAGAGCCAAGTTATATGATGAATAGCTGTAATGGAAACAGACAGTGTAAAAAAATCAAGCATTTGTCCAAAAGGAAAAGAGAAAATAAGCCAAACATTGCTACCCTTATTTTGCAACACATGGAGATGTAACTGAGAACAAGGTTCTATCATAACCTTGTTCATTGAATGAGTGCCACTCCCTGGTTTATCCAAACTTAATACATAAACGTGGCCATTGAGTCCCTGTACAGATCGAGTTAGAACTTTGGTCTCTGTAATTGGTGAGTGGAGCCAACGGTGTTCAGCGGAACAACCAATAAAACAAAGACCAAAGCTTTTGGTCTTTCTAGAGTTAGACTTAGAGAACATAGCCCTAATTACCTCAGGCGATGGTTCGTATAGGCTCCACCACTAGCACTACACTTCACTAACAACATAACCCAGCTACCCTCCGGTCCACCTATCCGAACCATCGGGGAACTGAAATTATCTCTAAAAAAAACAGTGACGAACTGGCACTTCATGGTAAAAAAGGCAACATATGACCAAAAAAAACATTGAGCGTACTCTACATTGACTAAACTTACTATCGGACACAGACTCCTTGCCCTTTCTTGTAAACGTCTCAAGATCGGTGATTTGAAGTCAACTTGCAGTACCCCGCAAATATTCACCGCTGAATCCAAAATGGCGAACGCGATTTCTTTGGGAATAGACCCGACAGCTGGCTGAAATGCCATTCATTCTTACAATATTTTGTTTATCTCTCAGCAGTTTCGTTCATTTTTTACAAGAATCGATTGGCACATACAATAATATTGTTGATTATCTTTTTTTTCACTAGATCTAGGCCTACAGCATTCAAAATCTGTAATTTTTTTATGTGGCCCTATATTAATGGGGCTGACAAATTTCATTTATTCTAATTTATTAAATAAAAAGAAAGTTAAAAGAAAATTTATGAATTTATTTAGCCCTTGGATAAGGTATGTGATAAATGACTCCTGACCATAACATTGTGCATTGGATGAGTAAAGTCAATCCAATAACACAGGAAGCCAAATTCTCAGGTACTACATCGCTGTGCGAGGTTAGTATAACCTTGTATTAGTGTGAAAAGGAAACTTCATTTTTAATCTACAGTGGGACCTAAGTTTTACATACCGGTCTAACTTTAGTCTTGAATGCACCATGAATTAAAGATAATGATTGTGAAAACACTCACCCCCCCAAGAAAAAATGCTTTGTGGTCCAGTGGTTAGACTCATAATCGCAAGGTTGTGAGTTCGAATCCCCACTCTGCCATTGTCTCCACTTAGGCCTGAGAGTAATATCTGTTGTTTATAAGGTCAGCCATAAATTATGACTAATTAACCTAGAGGTAAAATGTTTCCTAGGTAATTGGTTAAATACCTGCTTGGCGTTTACCAGCAAAATGCTGTCCTTCCAAGTTCCTACGGGAGTTACCATAAACAGAAATAGATCCACAGAAAACGTTACAAGGTAGATTGGTTTTGCTCTTTTTGTAGGTATTGAGGATGTGGAGTATTCTGTAGAAGAAGCCGTCAATGCTATGGGGTTTGGATGGTTCCAGATCAAGGTAGCCTGCATTGTTGGCTTCAACTGGGTATGTATTTATATTCAATTTTTTATCAAGTGCAGAAGAACTGGAATACTTTCATATTTGAAGATTTTTCATCTAAGTTTAAATATTCAGCGCTTTTGAAGGAGCTAATGCAGTGAAATCATTTGCATCACGGGTAGAGATAATTGAACATTTCAATTTCCTTTAAAATAAGTATTTTGTTTAGTGGTGTACATCCGAAAAGGAATGTTTTGCAAGCACAATTACTAAAGTAAAAAAACAACATGTAGATACATCTTTAACCATCAATTGTTTTTATTTATGTTTATTAAAGGCAAACTTTATTTAATTATATTTTATCACACCCAGTAGATTTGACTTTTAAAGTGAGTCTGTATTTTTCAAACCCCTTTCAGATGGCGGATGCATTTGAGATTATGCTAGTTAGTGTACTCTCAGACAAGCTCAAATGTGAATGGGACCTGCTACCTTACCAACAGGCAATAATCACAACTATCGTCTTCTCGGGATACTTCCTTGGTGCACCCCTGTGGGGGCTGATGGGTGATAAGTTTGGACGTAAAGTGGTAAGTCTTGTACTTTTGATCTTATTTAAAGAAAAATGAAATGAATGTGAATAGCATTATGTGTATTTTTAAACCTATATCATGCAGATGTTTCTTTTCTTTAATATCCAGATATTTTGTAATGGTTCAGTAATTGTGTTCCAATCTTTGATACGAGTTCAAATAACTTCATTTAGGAATCCTATCAGATGAAATATGAATTCATATAGCTGAGAATGAACTAATATTTTCAACGGGTAACTAACTGCCTTCAATGATTTATTTACACAGTAGGTGTCCTGTATAGGCCCTTGTGCTTTTAGTGGAAGTCTTATTATATAATCCTATCTTTTGAATATCAGTAATAAACAATGGTCACTGATCTTTATCAAACAATAGAAATGCTTGGAAGCAAACCGAAAGTTTTTTTATATGAATGTTTTAAGAATTAGTGGAAAATTCTTTGTTGGTATTCCAGATGGCATGTTTAAAGGGAGCTCTTGATTTTGCAACTTAGTGTATGATACAGAATCTTCTCTCCCTTGATGCTGCGTTCTCAATCTCATTGTCATATTCATGATCCAATCTTCTAATTATCTTCTCTACCAGACTCTTTTGCTCTGTTCTTTCTACATCTTCTACTTTGGATTCCTGAGTTCCTTTTCACCTAACCTCACTTGGCTGCTTATTTTAAGAGGACTTGTTGGAATGTCGTTAGGTGGTACATCTCAAGCGTAAGTACAATAACTCTTAACGTACCATTCACTGTAATCAGTGAGTGCCAATTTTTTTTCAAAGAGTCTATATTTAAATGTTTTATTTATAAAAAAAGAGAATCACTCATGAGACAATAGTGTTAAACCTCTGGACCATAAGCCGAACTGAACAATGGAATCACTCATGCATGCAATGCACTCCTCAAAATGCAATAGGCATAACAATAGCTGTATGACCATTGCACAAAATGTGTTCGTGGCACTCCAGTGGATGCACAGATATGTGTTCATGGCACGTTAAGGGATGATATAAGCCTGTGTTGTGATACTGCCATGGAATGTATATGGTCATCTATATAATAAATGTAAAATACCACTTGTTCAAGCAAATCTGGTTTGTAGTCTGTGGGTTGAAAAATATCTTTTACTCAAGTTTTCACACCCAATTTGGGTCACATGAATATGCAGATTTTTCGTCCCGCCTCTTATTTACATGTATTGAATTCACCATATGATTGATTCTTTTTCTGTAATGAATTTCTTGGGTCAATTGATTTATCAAATTTTCACATAATTGCTGTACATGTTAAAATATTATCAATAATCTCTGTTTGGGCTGCTTAATATTGCAGTTTTGGTATTAAATTTTCATGAGGGTGTAATACCAGAAATATACATAATTCTGACTTTATAATAAGGTGAATATTTTCTTCAAAATATTCAGGGAAAGGGCCAAGGCCAACATTAAAGTGAACTTTTTGATTCACGGCACTGTATCCTACACTAGGTAGGAGACATTATATTGATTTAAACACAGAGTGAGCTTAATTCTTATATTACGACAAAGTTCTGTAGGTCAGTAAGAATTTATTTTTAGCTCATCCGGCCCGAAGGGCCAGATGAGCTTATGCCGTGGCGTCCGTCGTCTGGTGTCTGTTGTCTGTCGTCCGTCCACAATTTCAAAATGCTTCTTCTTCGCCATTTCAATTCTGTTTGCTTTATATGATAGCACTAGGTGGGGGATTCAAAAATTGTACACAGAATTTTGAAACTCATTAAATATGCTAATTTATGCGAATTTTCAGATATTCAGATATTCAGATATTCAAAATTTATTGTCATGCTCAAAATAAAATTACATTGGCACAAAAATCATATTCCGGCTGTTGGTATACAAAGAACAATATATAACATATAATAAATAATTACAAAAATAATGGCATTGAATAATATACAAAGCAAAAATTACACCAAGACCTAATACTAACCCAGAACAATATGATACCCTGCAAGGGCAGCTGCACTAAAAACTTTACCTGGTGCCGAGGGGGGAAATGCCTCAAGCACGGTGCCAGTCCAACACATCCATGGGCCCCGGTTCGACATTTCAAAATTCACAAAAAATGCTTCTTTATTTATTGACCAATTTTGAATTTTTTGCTTCCATCTGGTACAGCTTTATGAGGTTCACCAAACTTCTACACAGAATTTTGAAATTTTGGCTAGAACAATTTTTATGCTAATTTATGCAAAATTGATTTATGCATATTTTTAAAAATTCACATGAAATGCTTCTTTATTTGTTGACCGATTTTGATTTTTTCTTCCATCTGGTAGAGCTTCATGAGGTTCACCAAACTTGTACACAGAATTTTTTAATTTGGAGTAGAAAATTATTTATGCTAATTTGTGCAAAATTCATAAATCATAGAAAATGCATCTTCTTTATTTGTTGACTGAATTTCAAAATGCTTCTTCTTCGTCATTTCAAGTCTGATTTCAATTCTGTTTGCTTTATATGATAGCATTAGGTGGGGGATTCAAAACTTCTACACAGAATTTGAAACTCATTGAATATGCTAATTTATGCGTATTTTAAAAAATTCACATATAATGCTTCTTTTTTAATTGTTGACCGATTTTAATTTTTTTTCTTCGATCTGTTAGAACTTAATGAGGTTCACCAAACTTTTACACAGAATTTTGAAATTTTCAGTAGAAAATTATTTATGCTAATTTAGGCAAAATATATTCATGAATCACAGAAAATGTCTCTTCTTCTTTATTTGTTGACCAATTTTGATTTTTTTTCTTCCATCTGGTAGAGCTGCATGAGGTTCACCAAACTTGTACACAAAATTTTGAAATTTTGTCTAGAAAATTATTAATGCTAGTTTATTCATAAATCACAAAAAAACATTTTTTTTTCTTCTTCATTTATTGATTAATTTCAATTTTGTTTGCTTTATGTGATAGCTCGAGGTGGAGATACAAAATTTCAACACAGAATTTTGAAACTCATTAAATATGCTAATTTATTCATATATTTTCAAAACTCACAAAAAATACTTATTTATTTGTTGATTGATTTTGATTATTTTTGTTCCATCTGAGAGCTACATGAGGTTCACCAAGGTTCTTCACAGAGTTTAGAAATTTTGACTAGAAAATTATTTATGCTTAATTTATATGAAATTTATTCATAGATCACAAAAAATGCTTCTTCATCAATTTCAATTCTATATCCTCAATTTATGTCACCAATGTAATTCACTACAGTGTCAACTGGGCTGAAATTAAAATTGTTTTAAATTTTGTTGCGAGATGCCGGATGAGCTCCACATCATTGATGTGCTAGTTGTATAATGTAACCCTGGAAACGTATCTTTTGGGGACCTAATGTCCTGAGATTGGACCTAGTCTGCTGTGCAAACCCTTCACTTGAGTTAAGAGTCTGAATGTGCAGCCATGTGCACTAATGCCCTGAATTGAAACAGAAAGTTTTTTGTGTGCTAGTCTTTGCATGGAGGCCCAATTGTTGATCAAAATTGCAATCAGGGTCTGTGCCTGCAGACTAGATTGGACCTAGGGCAAAGTATGTTTTTCTTGATTATTACTGTAGTTTTGGGTTTTATGGCACAGTCAAATTTCTCTTACGGGAGCCGTACGTCCAGTAAAAACAGCCTTTTTAACATTTTTGGTACCAGGTACGTTGTAGGTGGTTTGAATAAAAAAATTTTCGACTTGCCTTACGGCTGCTATAGAGCAAATGTGACTGAGGTATTACTAAGAATACCTTATTGCTTCATAAGGTGAAACATCTGTGAATCTTTTCTTGCCATTACAGTGTGGTTATCTTGGCCGAGTTCCTCCCATCGAAGAGCAGAGGATCATGTCTTGTATTTATTGAAGTGAGAAGGAAATATTTATTTACATTCAGTACAATTTCATTTTTGTCTCGCCCACCAGAGGTGAAAGCGAGACTTAGGGATCCAAATGTCGTCCGTCCGTCACAAACCTTATGACACATAACTCCACAACCGTAAGTCACTTTTCAACTAAACTTGGATGGTAGATGGACTTGGGGGACCTGCATGTTATGCTGCAGTCAGAGGTCACATGGTAAGGTAAAAGGTCATTTTCAGGTCAACGTTAAAGTTTATATGTAAGACTCTCTTATGACACCTAACTCAACAACCGTAAGTCACTTTTCAACCAAACCTGGATGGTAGATGGACTTGGGGGACCTGCATGATATGCTGCAGTCGGAGGTCACATGGTAAGGTCAAAGGTCATTTTCAGGTCAACGTTAAAGATTACATACAAGACTCTCTTATGGCACCTAACTCTGCAACCGTAGGTCACTTTCCAACCAAACTTGGATGGTAGATGTACTTAGGGGACCTGCATGTTATTGTGTTGGGAGGTCACATGGTATGGTCAAAGTTCATTTTGAGGTCAACATTAAAGTTTAAGCGCAAGACTCTTATGACAAGTGTTATTCCATCCCAGTCATTTCATAATGAAGTTTTGATAAATTCTGTTGCGTGCCCTCGCAAATCCCATGCATGACATTTCTTTGAAAAAAAAAAGGAATAAACAACAGTGAGGTTTACATGCATTGAATTGAGCAATTCATCCTAATCTGTTTTCTCTCCAGTCATGAGAAATTGATTGCTACTAAAAAAAAAACAGGAAAAAGGGGTTAGGGTTAGTAACCCTATGGATTAACAATTAACCCTAAGAAGACTGGGGGGGCTGATTCAGCCCCCCCCTCGACATTTTTCGTGATTAATCCGCAGCGCGAATTTTTTTGACCGCGTCATTCGCTGACTTTTTACTTTCAAGTCTCGCGCAACTTTTGAGACCAAAATTGTGACCCCGGGTACGCGGTTCTGAAATTACGCAACATTTTGTAAGTGCATGCAGACCCAAAATTGCTCAAAAACGTGAATTTGTGTACAAATCCAATGCAAATAGTGTTTTTAGTCATAATTCATAAAATGTATCATATTTTTCCTTTTACTGCTTAAAATCAATCAATTTCATCTTGTTTATGGTCAAAATAAAGTCTCTGACAATTTCCATTGAAAAAACAATAAAAAACGAAAAGTCGAAAAACTAAGAAATACATAAGAAATTTAGAAAACAATAAAATACATAAAGAAATGAATGTGATGTTGACATTTTGTTTGAATAAATTTAATCAGATGCCTATAAAGAGTATGTGAAACAAAAATTAGCATTTTAGGGCATTATTTTGTTAATTAGAGCAAACTTATGATTTTACGCATAAATTAACATAATTTATGAGCAATGAGATTTTTCGCAGAATTTGATATTATAGTTTTGTAGATGATGCCATGGGTAACGTGCGTGTCAATTTTCGTCGCGATCGCGCGATCGACGGCCGAGATCATAAGGGGGGCTGAATCAGCCCCCCCCCCCCCGTCTTCTTAGGCGTCGAAATAGCCCAGTCTATTTAGGGTTAAGTCATACGTTGATGGGTATAGCAAAATTGATTGATTTCATCTGTATTTTACTGTTAAAATATCCTTATGAG
This sequence comes from Lytechinus pictus, assembly GCF_037042905.1. NCBI lineage: Eukaryota > Metazoa > Echinodermata > Echinoidea > Temnopleuroida > Toxopneustidae > Lytechinus > Lytechinus pictus. The sequence continues at coordinate 14,083,836 of NC_087246.1, forward strand.
ATTTGTATGCTGATTCCATCCAATTGGTTGCAATTCAGACTCATGTAAAAATGTGTCAATTATCCAACCCATGACAGATATCCACATAGGCAATTCATGGTTTTGAAGGAGTAAATGAAATCACAAGGGTTCAAGTGAAATACAATTATACCAGTCAGTAATTTACGAATTACTTTGTGATAGAAAAGGATTATGTGCCAAAGTTTTAAATCTTGGAAAGACTAGGTCTATGATTTTAGTTTGGTTTTTATTCCTTGTTCATGAAATCCTAAATCCACATGTCCAACAAAAAATGAGTGTCCTGAAATGCAACAATGATTAACTGGAGAATAATCATCTTTATTGCTAATTTCACATACCCCATGTCTGTTGCAGGCTTTCTGGGTAATAGGTGTTCTTCTCGAGATCTCATTAGCTCTTCTCGTCATACCCACGTTAGGTTGGCGATATCTCCTTGTCTTTTCATCAGTTCCTCTTCTCATCTTTGTATATCTTGCCAAGGTAAGTAATTTTAGAATAAATCAGTAGAGTGAATTCCAATGAATGAAATTTTTTTAGAAATAAACTGAAAGTAAAATCCAAGAGGTTGCATTGCTCACTAATTTCAATTGAAAATAGTTAAAACAAAATGATACTGATGCTAAGGTTACTTTTGACTGCAGACACCATACATTAGTAGTAAACATGATGTATTTTTTGACATTTTTTTTACACCATGGATGGTTATGGTCTATAAAAAAGTGTTTACGTTAGTTATGTGGATCATTCATTTTTTATGAATCCTAGGGTGTAGTATGTATAAATGCCCTTCTATCTCCAACAAGCTATTTACAAATCAAATAGTTTTTCATTGTCTTTAATTCTTTGATCAGTTTCTACCAGAGAGTGCGCTCTATCAGCAAGCATCAGGAAATTGGAGTGGTGCCATGGCATCTCTAGAAGAAATCTCTCGCATAAATAAGAAGCCACTACCACCAGGAAAGCTTAGGAAAAAGGCTGAACTTGTAAGTTTTTTATTTTCTCATTGCCTGTTGTCTTTTGAAAGTGTTGCCAGTCCCTGATTCATTATTAGGGCTATTCCACGGTTACCCACGTTACATTTGGAGACACCTTGACTCCTACTTGGAGCTGTAACTCCATTATTATTGATAGGAACTAAACATCTCTTTATCACAACAAAGTACGCAGTCTGACTATCCTTTGTATAAAAAAAAATTTGGGAAATTTTATTATGCTCCTGGCAAATCTTTGAAATGTGTCGGTTACTCACGTTGCATGATTTGGACATGCATAAAATGAAAAGTCGACATAAGTGAAAAGTGTCCTCATACAAGGCTTTCATGAATGTTGATTATATCCATTTCAAAGAAGTATATTAGGGAGACAAACTTTGTATATAATTCAAAAAATAAAGAACACATGGTTTTTACTAGGGGTGCAGATAAAGTGGTTACTCACGTTACGGTTACTCACGTTACATTTTGTCCATGTATGGTTAACAACATAAATGTCACTAAAAATTCAATAATGTGTGTAAGATTCATGTTTCTGTAATAATATGAGTAGGATTTCAGACACCAGTTTATGTTTAAAGGTAACATTCTGAATAAGTTTTCTCCTCTCTTTTACTTTATATTGGTCAGTATATTGGTAATGTATTCACTATTACTGTACGAGATCTGGCTTGGGCTGTGTAAATCACAAAATGTAAAACAAATGCATTCCATTTCTTGCCTCAAGCCCTCAACATCAATTAAAGAACCAGCAATAAGTATAAGTAAGGCAAACACAATTAAAATGTACAGTTCAGATGGGCTATACAGTACAACGACACATTGAGAAACTGATCAACCAATCACACCATCATATCAGGATTAGATAAGGAGCAGATTCTTTGGATAAGCCAAAGGGTACCAGAATTTCTTGAATGGAATTTAGCAATAAAGCAGGCTGTAGGCAAAGATAAAAGGATATGGATGGAATGGAGTTTTGCTAGAGGGGTAAATAAACACAGAGACAAAAGAATGTAGTCACATCCATTGATTTGGAGATGCCCCTTTCTCCTACCATGGACCTAGTAGGTCCATGGTCCTACCTACCTCTATACTCGGCATATCCTGCCCTTTATCTCTTTCACCGTCTTTGAAACTGATCCTGACCATGGCCTGCCTTCTTTACCTCCCTGCTTTTTTATGGCACACCTGGGGGGGGGGGGGCACTTCCATTGACGAGTGGATACCATGCGCGACCATGGGGTCTCGGAAAGCGCCCTAAACACGTATTTTCTATATTCTGAAATGCACCCCCTTAACAAGTATTAGCGTGTGAAACCCTACCCTTGACAAGTATTGGAAACAAAACGATACTCTTGGCAAGTATTTCCTGAATTGAACCCCTAAACAAGTACAGCGATATTTTGATAATTGTGTCACGGACGTCGGTTTTACCTTAACCTACACCATTGGATTTAGTATGGCCCGACTGTCCCACACCTTGTGCAAATCGTACTCTAAACATGTAATGTTGGGGCAAAAGGTACATCCTTAATAAAACATTTTAGTCTTTTTTATACCCTCGCAAATTTGACCTTAAACACGTAGCTTTCCTAGCGAAATAGATACCCTTTTTTCATTATTTTAGTGTTTTTGACAACCTTATTACTTTACGTATGTAACGTGCCCTATCTTGAAAAAGACCTCCTTTTTGCGTGTTTTTTTGGTCGCGCATGGTATCCACTCGTCAATGTAATTGGCCCCCCCCCCCCCCCCCCGGAATGCACAGTGGTATACTTGTAATCCACTTTAAGGGCATTCAATATATTGTTCGAACACTCTTTAAAGTTTGGTTTATCTAAACTTTGAGTCTTTCTAATGCCCTCTCGCATTGTGAATACTTCTATTCAATTTTTTGTGTAATTGTATGATCACTGATATTTTGATGAAAAAAAGAGTCACATCAAAGAGGTGTAACCTCATTTTGCTTTTAATTAACCAAAAATAACTTCACAACTCACCATGAGACTGAAAACTTGACATCTCACAGAAAATGTTACCTAACTTCATAATTTTTACTGGTTACTCATGTTACATGATGGTTACTCACGTTACACAGTTACTCACGTTACAGTTTTTCTTAATCATTTTTATAAAAAAAAATAAATTTATTTTTATTTTGATGGTCATCACCATGTCACAGATTGTTTGAAGGAAGAGAATTTAAAATCCCACCAATTAACTGTGAATAATTTTTCTCTCGGAAAACAAAGTCAGCTTTTTTGGTTACTCACGTTACATCACCTGAGCGGGTTACAATTTTAATTTTTTAATGAGTACTACAAATTTACTTGAAAAGTTGTGTATTTTAAGTAATTTGACTCATCTAAACTTCAGAAATATATAAAGTGGTATGATGTTGCAATATAAAAATGGTAATAAGGCATATTTTTTTCCACTATTTTTCTTGTATTTTGGTACAGAATGGAAGACATAATTTTCAACCATTTTTTTCCAAAGCATACACATGAAAATAAACTTTTTATTTTTTCCATAACCATGGTGTGTTTTACTTCAGCAAGAAATTTACCCCCATTGTGCTGCACTCAATCAGGGTGAGGTGAATGGGTACCTGGTAGGAAGAAATTCCTTGAATGATTGAGCGCCTATATGGCGGCTCAGCTACAGCTGGGGTAATAATATTATGATACCAAATGTAAAGCGCAATAGAGTATATCAATACAGTAGCTGCGCTATGTAAATGGTCCATATTATTATCATCAAAGAAATAAAAGTATCCCTCAAACTTGAGTCGCAGAATTTTCTTAAAGGAGAATCCAGCCTTGGCCATAAAATGTTGTGTTGGGAAGGAGAAAAATAAATTAAACAGAATTGTGAAAGTTTGAAAGAAATCGGACCACCAATAAGAAAGTTATAGCTGCTTTAAAATTGAGATCACTAATACTATGTAGATTTCAAATTGGCAACTGGGTAAGTAAATTATGACAAGGGGCAAGGACAACTTTTTCATAGGCCATGTTCTTTATTATCAGGGATTTGTGGTTTTCTCCTAAGTACCTATTCCCCTGGGGTAGTAATCTAAATATAACCCAGGTAGTATATTGTTTTATGTCCTCATGAAAGAAAAATATAATTTGAAATAAAACTTTTGGGAAAAATGACATTTTAGCCATAATATGTATTGGAGTACATGGAAGAGTAGTCATTGCCTTTAATACATCACTATGACATCCCATATGCGACCAATTTGAAGTCTCCATGGGTATAGTGATTACCAATATTTAGAACTTTTAAAAATTCATAACTTTCTTGTTGTTTGTCCAATATTGTTCAAACGTTCAACTTATCTGATTTTTCTTTTCCTTATAAAAACAAGTTTTATTTGGGTTGGATTCCACTTTAAGGGTTAATGTATAGCCCCTCTTACAATGATATATTTTTTTCAAGCAGTTTTATACATTAAATACATTTAACCCTATCTTTTCCGGGGAAATTGGGAGTTCATATGGCATGGGGGGCCTTTCAGGCCCCCTTGAGATCTCGGCCGTTGACCTTGCGATCGCGCCAAAAATTGGCACGCAGGTTGTCTTGAACATAATCTACAAAATTGTATAGTAATTTATTTCATGCAAATTGCTATTTAGTGATTATGCTAATTCATGCGTAATTAGTATGCATAATCATACTTTTTCCTCTAAATACCTAAATAAAGCTCCAAATGTTATAATTTTTGGTATAGAAACTCTTTGTGGTGTTCTTATTAAGTGTACATGGAAAATATTGCGATATCATATCAATTTCTTATGTATTATATTGTTTTTTTCAATTTCTTATGTATTTCTCCGATTTTGGACCTGTTTTGTTTTTCATTGTTTTTTCTATAAAATTTGTTGGGGGCTCTTTTGAGACCATAAACAGCATAAAACAAATCCACTTAGACCAGCAGAACTAAAAATAATCATACATTTATAATTCTTGGTTGAAAACACAATTTGCATTGACTTTGTACACGAAATCACGTTTTTGAGCAATTTTTGGTATGACATGCACTTACAAAATGTTGTGTAATTTTGGAACTGCATACGAGGGTGTCACAGAAATGGTCTCAAAAGTTGCGCAAGAATTGAAAGTAAAAAGGAGGCCCCCCCAGGCCTAGATAGGGATAATATGGAAGTAGAAAAGGATATACAGGTGATTTTATAATTAACATCATTTAGAATTAAAAAAGGATAGGTCTCTAATTTGACAAAGTGATTCTGACCTTTTCTTATCTTCACAGAAACCTAAAGGATCATTCCGAGAAGTATTTAAGACCAAACTGTTAGCTACCACCACTCTTCTTCTGATTATTTTATGGTAAGTGCATTTGCAATATCCTCAGAGAAACACGTAACAAAGTTATGAATGCAGTTGTGCAATCTTTTAAAGAACTAATAATGAACACATGATGCAACTCTGTCAGTAAGGCTAACTTCTGTCAATGTATTTTATAAATTTTACTGAGATTTTTTTTTATATTACCATGGACCTTACCCAGCAGCAAACTACTTGACTAAACTTTATTAGTCGTTGCTGTCCATTTTAAAGAGTCATGGGTCCCATGGAATATTTCAAATTTGACTTAGAGAAGTCATAGTACTTGCCTATTTGTTTTGTATTTGTTTTTATTACAAAATCTTATATGATAAGTATTGTGTAGACAGTAAATCACATCTAGTAGAGTTGACAGAGCTATTAATTTATTTTTCTTTTCCCAAAGCCCTTCAATGTAAACAAATTGGTTAAGAAAATTTTGAACTCTTGCTCACAACACACAAAGAAAACTTGAATAATTACTTCAAAATTTGTGGCTACTAGCTGCAGTTCAAAATTTTCTTATCTTCACCCAACACAGATGAACTTTCATGATTGTAAACTGCATGGCTATTATGAAAAATTAGGTCAACAAAGAAGAGGGGAGGGCTGTTATGTTGACAAAATGTCTGATGTTCTTATTCCATGGTTCCTGAAGGCCTTGTGTTCATACTCAAATACCCTGTTAGTTTTTAAAGGAAAACTCATTTATGCATTTGAATCCACAATGGATGATGTGTGGTTATTTTTCAGGTTTTGTAATGCATTCCTCTATTATGGGAATGTTCTTTTATCTACGGAATTGATTTCATCTGGAGATACGTGTGCTTGTGAGTACATGGAATTTCCTCAATGATTCCTGTTGCTCTCTTGGGCTTTGATTTTCTCTTTATATCAAATAGTTTCTTTCATTAAAATTTCTTGTCTTCTGGCTTTGGTTTCATGTTGTGGGGCTGCAAAAACCTTGTATTGCAGAATTTGGAAATGTTCAGGGCAGCTCAGAAAAGTATTTTATAAATATGTCAATGGTGGTCTCAAAATAGTTGCCTAATTCCTGCCGAGAACTTGTTTAGGCAAAAGTATGTTGCCACTTTAATCGGTCATGAGTCTAAAATTGATCTTTTTCTGATTTGTTCTCAACATTTTTACATTCCAAAGTACAAGGGTTTAACAGTCCAGCAACTACGGTATATAGGGTTTCTGTATGAAGGAAAATGGTAGTGGTGTTGGTTATGCTAATGAGAGGACAAACATTTAATTTTTAACACCATAAGCTAAATCATTCAGGAGAATTTAAGACATGGCTCATTTAAATCCTATGTAATATGGTAATCTACCCTTTTACATGATGTAGCAATGTCTTTATTGATGACAAATGGCTTGCGCTTAGATCAAACATTACTTTTTATATTATTAATATATTAATAATATAATAATCCGTTTTTTATATTGCGCTTAATACATCAGAACGACGTGTCTAAGCGCTTTACATGTATATTATTAATTAAAGAAATGAATTTAAAAAAAGTCAAGATCTGAGGTCATGTTAGATCAGAGACTTTGTGTTAATCAGAGTGATACTACCAACAATAATATGAGTGCCATAGTGTCAATATGTGACCTGCCAACCCAAAACCACCTGTAAGTTGCCCAAAAGAGAAAAAGAGAAAATGCTTTTTGTTGCGAAGCTTATTGATTATTTAAGCAATCCTTTACATATCCCTCTTGTCTGTTGTCCTGTTCTTAAAACTAAAGACCTGGGGCCCGTTTCTCAACACCTGGACAAGTTAGTCATATCTTTATCCACCAACCACGGAGTTAGTTCTAATCTGACTAAATCTGTTTCACGAAGAGTTTCTAGGTAGATGACTAGTGATATCGATAATATCGGAGGAGATTTCAACGAGTGATAGCCTTTATCACGGTTTCGCTGTTATTTAAAAGTTATGTTTTGGCAAAACTTTCAATTTTACCCCAAATATACCTCATGAAATCGACTAAAAAAATAGTGTTATGGCTTGAAAAACTATTTAAAAGTTACATAGTATGTGTTAAACTGCAAATTTTCACACACTTTATATTTTACAATGCTTTGATTACAAATTTTATAAAACCACGTCGTAATACAAGACGGGTACCCCCGCAAGCTCCAATTCGATAGTGTCATAAAACAGACCATGAAAAAATTATGCTTAGTAAAATTGAGGTTTTGCAAATATTTTTTGTTCAATGAGAAATCCATAATGATCAAGAATACCTGAGAATCTGTAGAAATATCTATTGAATGTCACTTATTGGAGTATTTTTGGACAAACACAGAAATCTTACTGCCATCGTAATCCGTATGGGTCTGTTATTACAGAATGTTAAAGTTTTAATGGTAAGCCGCGTATGCTATTTTACACAACATTAATTCCTGATTGGAAAAGGAACTACCTGTTTAAAAAAAACTGCAAACAAAAACAACATTATCATCATCATCCCGGCAACCCCTCCCTCCTCACCATGCACTTCTCTCTCTCTCTACCTCTCTCCTTCTCTCTTAATTCCTCTGTTATTCTCCCATTTTCTACTTAATCCATTTTGTCATCTTTTTTTCTTTCCTCATTTACTTTAAAAAAAAGTTGAAAGAAAGTATGTGAAGAGAGATTTAATTGTTTCACCCCTTCAACAATTTATTTATTCTTTGTTTTTTAAGTTCAAGTGTTTCTCTCGCTATTTTTAGCCTTTCTTCCTCCATGTAGCGTCTGCCCTTTTCTTCGGCAAGTCTCTCTTTTTGTACCTGTTAGAATATAATAATACAAAAAAAAGTTTCAAATTAGTGTAGTGACAGAAAATGCATCGAGTCTAAAGCATCTAGAGGCCAAGCCATTGGAGAAGGAGCAACAATGTTTTTAGTAGTGAAAAGGGGATGGAAATGAAATAATAAAGAGAGCTATTTAGGGCAAAAAAATTACGGAAGAAAACTTGAAAAAGGAGTGGTCGATCTCGGTTACCCTCTATGATACCCCTTTACGATGAAAAGAGAACCGATACGATCAACGTCACCTCAAGGAAATATATTTGATATTTCATCATTGACATCATAACTGTTATAAGGCCATACAGTAATTCACTTAATGGGCGGAATTTTGGACAATACTTATATTATAACACAAAATCAAGCATAAACTTTAAAATAAATTTCTTACATTCAGAAGCTGTTGGAGGAGAGCCAATTTTTCCTTCTCAACTTTTAAGAGCTGCTTGGGGAAACTTTCCTCCTGACGTTTGAACCTTTTCGTGGATTGACCGATTGTTGACTGCTTTGCTTGGTACGTAGCAGTGGATGTGGATGCTAGAGACTCTGCAACTGTTACAGATGATGATTCTGGCACCGCCGCTGCTACATCTACTCCACCTTCAATACCTTTGTTAAAAGGGAGCAAAATCAGAAAATTGACTTATTACGGACCCGTTGGCTTTTGGGAGTAAACATAAAAACAAACTAGAAATATGAAAACTGACAACCATAACATAAAAAGGCTAAAAGACATAAAAGACATTTAAATGGGTAAAAAAATGTCTATAAAAAGACATTCAAATGGGTCGTATTAGGCGGAAACAAGCGCCAAGGGACGCTGAAATCACCAGTTACGGTGTCAGTACAGTTCATAATAAGGGTATACATTACGGTGTCATTCCCGTTCTATAATCATATTTTATCTTGCCTTTTTTATGAGGTTATAATACAAGAGGTTGTCCTCACACTCTTTTTGACAACAACTCCAGATTGTGGCAGCTTAACACACACCTTCCAGGCCAGTTTTCCCGAGCATCCCAAGAACCTTCTTATCCACCTCATCCAGAATATCGTCCAAAGGAGGCCCACCGCCCGTCTTTTGCGAATGCTTCTTTAGCTGACTCGCTTTCGCCTTTACCGTTGACTGGTACTTAGACCATTTTATTTTTACCTCCTCTCCACTCCTCATTCCTGAACTAACAGCATTAACCTTTACCGCAATCTCCTCCCACTTTGCTCGTTTGACTTTTGATGAATTAACATCTTTGAAGCTACTAAAAAGTATCCCCTTATTTGCTTCTACTTCGTCAACAAGTATTTGGACTTCGTTAGCAGAGAAATTTGCTTTTCGTTTTCCCTTCACGATATTTGCCTCCATGATGAAATTAAGAGTAGAAACAGCCCAATTTGTACTGCCTAAACAGCCTGAGTAGAATTACGACAGTGAAATTCTTTTAATTTTCCCTCACATAGAGGCCGATCCACCTTACCATCTTTGAAAACAATCATAGGACTCAAATTGCACATACTTAAGGATTGTGGTTGGAATTTATCATGAAAACAATTCTGAACAGTCTTACTTTCGAAAATCATTGCAAGAGGTTCATCGACATTTAGACTGACATAGCAACAAATTGCATTTGCCATAAAATATGTATGGTGCTCCAAACCTTTTGAAATCTCTGCTATTTAGGAATGGTCAATGTGCTTGGGATTTGTTTTCTTTCCTTTTTGAAAAATTTGAATGCACATTCTCTTTCAAATCATGACAATCGATTTCAGCTTAACTCCTCCTCCTCTTACAAATCGTGCGCATTGTGAATGTATTTTGCCTTACGCACTTGATGTTGTGCGCAAATGGGACATATTAATTCACTTGAGCACAAGTTCAGAGAGTGCATCATTAATATTCATTTTCAACGCAAAAGCGCCCCAGACTAATACCTTGGTCACATTTGCTCTACGGCGGCCGTATGGCGAGTCGAAAACAGCCGTTTTTACATTTTTGTGTACCAGCTACATATAGGCATGATAGGTGGTTTGAAATAAAATTAATAAAACGGCTGTTTTAGACTCGCCGTATGGCCGCCGTAGGCCGTAGGGCAAAATATGTGACCGAGGTATAAGACGAACATAATGTTGAAACATTCTTTATTTCTTTCTGTCAAGTGTCAACGGGGAGTATTTCAATTGGGACACTTAAATGATTCACCAATGTAATTTGCAAGTTTATTCGAGTGCAGTACCATCGAAAGCGCGCGTTTTTAAGTGTCTGTGGAGGTGTATGACGATATTGCCAATTATGTCACGACCTATACATGATAATGGTTTGCCAGATGAAAAAGGAATGAAAATGTCAATCCCAAATGAAGTTTCATGATAGACCTTTAAGGCAAAGGAATTTTCATGGTATACAGACCTAATTATCTAATTACATACCACTTAACGAGCCTCTTTGCAAATTGAGCATCTGCCCCACCCCACCCCATCACATTTAGGGTATATAAGTAGGGAAAATATGTGTAAAATCATCTTACTCTGAATAAAATCAGAAAAAGGTGCTAAACGTTGATATGAACCATGGCAATGCTATACTATGCACATCGCTACAATATTAGGCGACGGCGTCAGAGAATATTCAGGGATAGGACGAACCCCTTAGACGTGTACAACGATGATGAACTCATTGCTAGGTACAGACTTTCGAGGCCCCTAATTCTCAATGTCTGTGAGCTCTTGGATATTGACCTAAAACGAGAGACCACCCGCTCCCAAGCCTTGCCTGTCTCCCTCCAAGTAACTGTTGCCCTCAGATATTACGCAACAGGCAGTTTCCAGGCTGTGACAGGGGATCTTCAGGGCTTGAGCAAGGCATCTGTCAGCCGCTCTGTGCGAGATGTTTCACGGGCACTGGCAAGGAGAGCCAATGGTTACATAAGTATTCCAACTGAGAAAGAGGACATTTTACAAGTCAAGAGGTCCTTCCATGATCTTTGTGGTATTCCGAATGTGGTAGGGGCGATTGACTGTACGCATGTTAGAATCAAAGCCCCCACAACTGACGAGCATCTGTTCGTCAATAGGAAGAACTTTCATTCCATCAATGTTCAATGTATATGTGATGCCGCCATGAGATTCCTCGATGTGTGCGCCAGATATCCGGGATCTTCCCACGATTCCTTTATCTGGCGGAATTCGACTGCATGTGACGTATATGAAGGAGGGTCAGACTACCTGCTTGGTGACAGCGGATATCCCCTGCGTCCCCATCTGCTGACACCTCTCGTAAACCCGGCATCACGCCCGGAAGATAGATATAATCAACATCACAGAAGAGGGCGCTGTGTAATAGAGAGAGCATTTGGAGTGATGAAATCCCGTTTCAGATGCACTGACAGTAGTGGTGGAGGATTGCAGTTTGCACCCGACAGGGCATGCAAAGTATTTGTGGCTGTTGCTGTGCTTCACAACGTCTGCATCACCAACAACCTCCCCAACGATGTGGAGTTCGACGGCGACCTGGACAATGATGATCATCCTGCGGAGGCAGTGGCCCCTGTCGATAGAAACGGGAGGCAATCCCGCTCCAACCTTATCCGGCAGCTGTATGGTGACCACTGAGTGCATTTCACAATAATTATGTCATTTCATGTATGAGCAATATTCCTGTAATAACCTAGGCATTAAAAAAATATGTTGCAAGATGAAATATATATAACTTTGGTTTCTTTTATATCACCAGTCACTACGAGAGACGAGTCACGTAACTATTTGCGGGTGAAAGATAGAGAGAATTGGGGGGAGGGGGGAGCATGAGATGCAGGGGAGCGGAGAGAGGGAAGGAATAGATGACCAAATTGATGAGAGAATTATGAAAGGAGGAGGCAACAAGTTTTAGAGTCGGAGAACGAGATATGTATGTGCATTGTAGCATGGGATGTCAAAAATTATATGATTACAATCAAGAATTGAATAATTTCCAAACTTTTATTTGTCAAAATAGTGGTGCGAGATTAGTGTCTGTGTGTAAGAGAGAGAGAGAGAGGAGAGGGGGTATATATAAATATATATATATAGACTTTTCTTCATTTCATATATATATATATATGAAATGAAGAAAAGTCAATAAGGGCTCGAATACCTGCCAATAACTAGTTCCTTTATATCCAAACAAATAAAGGGAAATCAATTTTAATACAATTTTGTGAAAAATTAGTTTTCTTAATTTATTCCTATATATATACTTCTTCTTTTCCCCCTTTTTTCATTCTTTTTTCCTTTTCTCTCTCTCTCTCTCTCTTTCCACTATACTAAAAAAATCGAAGGAGCCCCTCTCCTATGGTACCACTTCTGTAATTGAGCTTTCAATGATAATCGTGTAGTATCGCATATATAAAATATAAACGGCAGTAAATGCAAGTCACGACACATCGCTTGCCATAAATCAAGTAAAATTGACGTTGAAGGCGCTCTTCCGAGGGTTACTAAAAGATATGACAGGGTCGGAGCTGTCATAAATATTTAGTCAGGATGTTGTCCACGAACTTAGTAAAGAGGGCTTCGTGAAACGGTTAGCGGACAAGTAGCTCACTATCTCCGATTTAGTCAAGAAGTTAGACTTATGACGGTGTTGAGAAACGGGCCCCAGTCCACCCCAGCAACTAGTTTATTTGAATAAACAGGAATCCAACAAGTGTATTTGAATAAAAGTTTATTTGAATGAAAAGGCATCCAACAACGCAACACTTATATTTTCATTATAATCAGTGTAATAAGAAAGTTTTGACATTTAGCAATTTTGCTCGATTAAGAAAAATAACAGTATGCTTATCAGAGTTGATCATTGACAGTGACAGAGACTTCTACTTTTAATATTTTCATTAAATGAAATGTTTCAATATTTTCCTCCTCTAATATAAAAAAAATTATTGTGGAATGTGGAATCTCCATTCATTGTAAATGATTATAGATCAAGAGCTTCTTCATGATAACATTTATAAATTTACAAAAATTGAAATACATGTATTTGATGTTTTGTGTAACAATACATGTTCTGAAAAGTGTGTGAAAATTGACTCGCTCATTTGAATATCACCCGTGTCATGAACTCTAAATTTCATAACATCCTTATTTTAAATCTGAGTTTGATGAAATTTAAGTGTCATGCTTGTTCGAATTTTGTCTTTTTATCAAACTTCAAAAAAAGTAATCATATGATTTTAATTTGATAATGGATTGTAGATTTGTTTAAATTGATTCATTGAACCTCTGTTATTTTTGTTTTCTCTTATCTAGCTAATGCTGAGCCAGAACTGGAATGTCTTTCTACTTGTAAGTCTCTTGATACCCAGGGATATGTTGACTTACTGGTAACTTCATTAGCTGAATTCCCAGGTAAACCAAATAGCTTAAATTTTGATCCCATGTTTGATATTAATTCTGGTCTAAAGTTAAGGCTAAACTATCAATAGCCAATTGTGATACTACTCTCTTACGGTAAAGTTTCAATTTGCTAATGCATTTTGGTACTCATTTTATTCATAACTGTCTGTGAATAATAACTAAAACAGTTTCCTCCACTATAAAAGCATGGGGAAATAACATGGTAAACACACCTACGTTATAAACAGACAAATTTGACACTTTTGACTTCCTATATATATTTTAGCACAGAAACAATCTTGACCTCAGAATACTGGCCACTTTCATTTAGTTGTGGAAAAACCATGTACTGATTTAATCCTAACAAAAATGTGCTTTATTCAGCACCAGGAATCTTGGTTGAGGGGATTTCAGGCATAAGAAATTTGACCTCGGACATCATCAAAGCGGAGAAGTTCTCCGGTGAGCTTTCATATTGGCCATTACCCTGGCGAACTTTGCTGGGGAAACTGTTTCGCTGGGGAAGTTTGCTGTGTACCTTTCATACTGGACATTTTCCCCTTCGCTGGCAGACTTCGCCGGCGAAGTTCATCAGGGAAAAGCGCAGTATGAAAGGGGTAATAATGGGGGGGAAAAGTAAATCAGTTCTTATTCCATAATTCAAATCATCTAAATTGTGTTATTTGTTGTCAGGTATTGTTTTGACTCTGCTCGTGATTGACACACTGGGTAGAAAAATCACTATGGGTCTTGAGATGTTAGTAGCTGGTGTCTTCACTTTCCTCCTACTATTATGTATTGGCGGGTAAGTCAAAAATAGTCACATGAAATATACAAACAGTTTTAATAGTATTTATTGTAACTGTATGTCTATTATAACTCATAGACAAAATGCTTCGGGGGGCCACTTCCATTTTTGTCTCACCTGCATAGCAGAGTGAGACTATAGGCGCCGCTTTTCCGACGGCGACGGCGGCGGCGACGGCGGCGGCGGCGTCAACACCAAATCTTAACCTGAGGTTAAGTTTTTGAAATGACAGCATAACTTAGAAAGTATATGGACCTAGTTCATGAAACTTGGCCATAAGGTTAATCAAGTATTACTGAACATCCTGCCTGAGTTTCACGTCACATGACCAAGGTCAAAGGTCATTTAGGGTCAATGAACTTTGGCCGAATTGGGGGTATCTGTTGAATTACCATCATAACTTTGAAAGTTTATGGATCTGATTCATGAAACTTGGACATAATAGTAATCAAGTATTACTGAACATCCTGTGCAAGTTTCAGGTCACATGATCAAGGTCAAAGGTCATTTAGGGTCAATGAACTTTGGCCAAATTGGGGTATTTGTTGAATTACAGCCATAAATTTGAAAGTGTGTTGGTCTAGTTCATAAAACTTGGACATAATAGTAATCAAGTATCACTGAACATCCTGTGCGAGTTTCAGGTCACATGATCAAGGTCAAAGGTCATGTAAGGTCAAAGAACTTTGGCCACGTTGGGGGTATTTGTTGAATTGCCATCATATCTCTATAAGTGTATTGGTCTAGTTCATAAAACGTGGAAATAAGAGTAACCAAGTATCACTGAACATCTTGTGCGAGTTATAGTAGTTTTCAAAATCAGCACTGCTGCTATATTGAATCGCGTGATGCAGGTGAGACGGCCAGAGGCATTCCACTTGTTATTTATTTATTTTATTTATTTCATTTCCAGGCAAGAAAACATGACAGCAATAGAAACATTACAAAAGAAATGTAAAATTTAGCACCAGCCAATGCCTGGGGATCACCTAAAAGAATTGAAAATTCTGTTGAGAGGTTCTCCACATTGGCTGGTGTCTACATGGAATAACACAAAATAGCAATAAATTCAATCAAAATCAAGGATTCCGATAGAAAATTTACCATGATAGTATCTTTTGTGCAACAAAGCTTACCTCAACCAATCATTTTATAAGGATTCATGTTATACCATTTCATGAACTTTATCTCATAAAGTTTATATAAGGTACCCAATTATTGTGCTTTGTTTGGCCAATAGTGAATATATCATGTAAATTTTACATTTGTTTATTGATTAAACTGAACAATATGATCTAAGACCCGGGTCATCTTTGGGGGAAAATATGAAAAGGTTCCCGTTTTTTAGAGATCTTAAAACACAATCCATTACAGTCTATATTTAAAAAGAAAATGGTGGGGAAGGGGTAGTCAGTTGCAAGGCCAAACCAAAATTATATTGAACTTTTTATTCAAGGTGAAAAAAAAGGGGAAAATGTCATTGTGTTGATTTAAAACATTCTGCCATATTTTACCAATACCAAAAATAAAGAGAGATCATCTAGGAACCCATCTGGAATATGATTCTGATCACATGTTTCTTCATATTCAAGGTGGATATATTGAATCAGAACGTTAATTTTGCTCCTAAAAGTATAATCCGTAGTATTTGTAGTAAATGTACCCTTAGCAATGAACAAGATGAGTTTATTTCATTGTATATATTATTTCTATCCTTTGCAGTTTGCCCCAGCTTGTTTTTATCTTTATAATCCGTGGCTTGATTTCAGGAGCATACCAGGCTTTGTATGTCTACACACCAGAGGTGAGAATATTGATTTCACGGCGATGAATATTTTGCAATTCAACTACCTTATGTTCTTCAATTGGCAACATTCACATGTTTCTTTCATTACTACTTTGTTTAGAAATAAGTATTTTTACAAGTAAAAAATTTGTGAATTTGCAAGTTCATGTAAATTAAACAATTATTAGGTATCAGTCGCATTGCCAACATAAGAATTTTAGTGATTACTTTTGATCTTTAAAAAAAATTGAATGAAAGATAAAGATGCATAAAGAATGTGCTAGAGTGTTTATAAGTTTTCTGCCTTTCTTTTGATGTATTCAGCATGTTTCTTGGGGTACTGTATCAAACCTTAAGCAGGTCATAGGGCACTGTTCGTACCAGCCATGAATGCTGGTGCAGCATTCAAGAGTTGAGAGTGAGGATTTCTTGTACCAGAATGGAGATTTCAATTCGGACAAGTTCTTTAAGATAAGCACCGGCAGCAATGTTTATACACTTCAATGCAATTGCAAACTGTTTCTGTGATTCTTCCAACAGAAGCTGTAAATTGAGTTGTGATAGTTATTTTTCAATTATCTAGAAATTGTAGATTTGCAATCAATTGCTATTCCGGGTTGTTATTTTGATTCTCGTAACAGAAGATATGTGAATTTGCAATCAATTACTGGTCTAATTCTTGCAACTGGAGATATCTTTTGATTTGTAATAGTTAAGCTTGCTATTTTCTTCCAACAGAAGGTATAAATGTATTTGTGATAGTTATTATGGATCAACTTATTGCAGATTTTTTTTTTGAATTTCTGGCCTAGTTCCTTCAACAGAAGGTATATATTCTTTTACTCCGGCTTATCAACTACATCACTCCCTTGATTCTACAAGAAGTACCTTCATTCTCCTACCGATTGTTCAAAGTAATGTCTTCCTCAACGGTGTGTTATGAATCAATTCCATCCTTCCCTTATATGTTTATTTTCTGTAGATCTTCCCTACTCATGTGAGGTCAGTAGCTATGGGAACTTGTGTCGCTTCATCAAGGTTGGGTGCTGTTTTGACCCCTTTTGTAGCCCAGGTAGGTGTCAAAGATTGACTGGCTTAACTCATCTTAACTATTAAAAGTGTTCTTTTTGTTCTTTTGTGCAACTCTAGTTGCATCTGTATTGAGAGTTAACATTGAACAATCCTGTGATAAAAGTAAATGGTGGCTGAAAAGACCCATACACACACTTGTTAAAGCCAATGTGAAGTATTGTGGTAAACATATATTATATTACAGTAATACCACTGCAAGTTTTCAACTGCGTATCTTACTGTCAGGTGATGTTCAGTTAAACCCAGGCCCTGAATGTTCTAATGGCCATTCATGTAACTCTGAATCTGATGTCAATTGTTCATTACAGGTATCAAATGATAACGCATCGGGCCGCATTTGTTATGATGTTAATACTTTGTATCAGCTGAATACTCAGCTTCATCCTTTGTTACCTCAACATGTGTGGCATAGAGTGTGTGAGCTGGGTATCGGTCGTCGATGTCGAACTCATCGCGGACAAAGGCGCAAGATCTCCAGGTCGCAAAACTCTTTCCCACCATCCACTGGCCTTAGAGTTGGTCTATGGAACGCGCGATCCTTGACCAATAAAACACATGTAGTTACGGATCTTGTGATTGAGAATAACCTTGATGTCTTAGTAATCACTGAATCATGGCTTACTGGTGATAGAAACAGGGATGGTCTCGTTCTTGCTGGTTTAAAGTTAAGCTTGCCAAATTATGACTTTATTCACCAACCCCGCATTTCCTCGAGGGGTGGTGGAATTTTTGTTCTATTTAGATCTACAACTCGTTGTAGTGTTAATCCTAATGGAGATTTCTCTTCCTTTGAATTATTTGATTTAACATTCAATCTCACACCGTCATCAGCAGTTAGGATGTTCTGTATATATCACCCTCCCTCTTCGAGTAATAGTGTCTTTCGAGAGGAGTTTGTAACCCTTCTTGAGGGTGCTGTTATCAGTGACCACTTTCCTCTACTTTTAGGGGATTTTAATGTTCATGTCGATGACCCTAATGATAATTTTGCTAAATCATTTATAAGTGCAGTAGAATCCCTTGGATTCAAGCAACATGTACATGATTCCACTCATTGTGCAGGTCATACACTCGACCTTTTATTTACTAGGGATTCATGCGACATAGTTAATGTTAATGTTTTGTCTTCACTCCCATCTGACCATTCTGCTATTGTTGCCACAATGAAGCTTCCTTCCCTGCAGAATCCAAAGAAGAGAGTTTCCTTCAGAAAATTTCGCAGCATCGACTTGGACATTTTCCGGAATGACATCAGAGGCATGTTAAATTCACCTTCTGAACTGACATGTCCATCTGAGGCTTTGGATCATTACAACACCTGCCTGAGCTCTCTGATTGACAGGCATGCCCCTCTTCAAGTAAAAACTGTCACTGTCAGACCAAAATCACCTTGGTTCACTGATGACATCATAGAAGCCAAGAGACGAAGGCGGCGGGCTGAACGCCGCATGATTAAGTCTGGACTTGGTGCTGACAGGGAACTGTATCGCCGAGAATGTGAGTCTTACTACGAGTGCATTTTCAATGCTCAGTCTACATACTTCAGAAATCTTATTGCAGAGTCGGACACGAAGCAGTTATTCAACATCGTCAGATCACTTTCATCAACAGATCATTCTTCAGTTCTCCCAGATCATTCATCTGCAGAGAACCTCTCCAACCGGTTTGCTGAGTTCTTCAGGGAGAAGGTCTCGAAACTAGTATCATCCTTCAATCCTGCTATCCCAGGTCCAACAACTTCACCTTCTACAGAACACAACTTCTCACAATTCCGTCTCATCAGTGATCTAGATATCCAGAAACTCATCAAGTCATTGCCATCTAAACACTGCAATCTAGATCCGATTCCTACATGGCTTCTGAAGAACTCTCTCGAGGAACTTATCCCTGTCATCACAAAGTTTATTAATCTCTCTTTGTCATCCGGCATTGTTCCTGAAGCTCTGAAAACATCACTTCTACTTCCTCTCCTCAAAAAGTCGAGTCTTGATCCAAATAATCTCGGCAACTACAGGCCCATCGCGAATCTGCCCTTCATTGGTAAGGTCTTGGAGAGGGTTGTGACTTCGCAGTTAAAGGATCACCTTGAAGGATTTGGCATGCTTCCAGTCAATCAGTCAGCTTATCGGAATCACCATTCTACAGAGACTGCCCTGGTGAAAGTTTTCAACGATCTTCTCCTGGCTGTTGATAGGGGCGAGGAGGCAGTGCTCGTTCTGCTTGATTACACTGCTGCATTCGACACCATCGACCACGAACTGTTACTGTATCGCCTGCAAAATGACTTTGGTATAACTGGGACTGTCCTTGATTGGCTCCGTTCTTACCTCCACAATCGAAGTCAACAAGTTACCATCAACGGCACCCTATCGGCGAGATTCCCCTTGGTCTGCGGCGTTCCGCAGGGTTCAGTGGTTGGCCCGCTCCTCTTCATCTTGTACACAAGTCCTCTGTCAAGATTCATTGACTCTCACCGGGACATTCGACATGCCATGTATGCTGATGATACACAAATTTACATCACTTTGAAACCCACTGGTAAACATGAAGCTGCACAGAAGCTCAATAGTTGCTTAGAGGACATCAAAGCCTGGTCACATGATAACAAACTCTGTCTTAACGAAAGCAAGTCTGAAATGATCCACATCTCCTCCAAATTTAGAAACACAGAGTCCTTCCCAATGCTCTCAACCACAAGTAGCACTAGCGATAGTATTTTGATGTGTAATGAGTTGGTAAGGGATCTTGGGGTGACAATTGACAAGAATCTCACATTTCAACAGCATGTTAAGAATATTTGTAAGTCTGCCTCCTTTGGTATTTTTAAGATTGGAAAAATGAGGAGGCTACTCGACCAACCCACAACTGCTAAACTTACCCATGCTTTTGTATCTTCCCACATTGATTACTGCAATTCTGCTCTTTCTGGTATCCCACTGTCACATTTACGCCCACTTCAAAGAATTCAAAATAGTGCTGCAAGGCTTGTTACTCTTTCAAGAAAATCTGAACATGTTACACCTATTCTGAAATCACTTCATTGGCTTCCAATACGCCAACGCATCATTTTCAAAGTCCTTCTCATGACGTATAAAATAATCAATGGCCTAGCTCCTGAATACCTCTCTAATCTCATTTCTCTCCGCTCTTCTAGCTCACTCAGACCACTTCGTTCTTCAACAACCTTGCAGCTTACTTTAGGACCACGTACAAATACCAGTTATGGGGATCGAGCCTTTTCCGTTTTCGCTCCAATCCAGTGGAATAAATTACCATCTTACATCCATAATGCCAACTCCCTTGATCAATTTAAGACCTTGCTAAAGACCCACCTTTTTAATGTATAGGTATCAGTTGTGGGTTGGTCTATATTGAGGTGCACATCTTAAGTTGCATTGTTTGTTTAAATTTTTTTTTTTTTTTTTTTTTTTTTTTTTTTTTTTTTTTTTTTTTTTTTTTTCCCCCCCCCCCCCGGTAATTTAGTTGATAGGCAGAAAACTGAGCGCTTAGAAACACCTGTATTAAGCGCCCTACAAATGTTATAATTATTATTATTATTATCTTAGTTTATGTATATATTCTTTTCAAACAAGACAACAAATTTATGCATGTTATTGTGTCACTATGATAATATACTCTTTGATATGTCAAATAGCACTTTACCAAAAGCACTTTTAACTCACTGAGTTATCCTTTATTCTTATGAATATGGTTATACGATATTAAGTGAACGTATGACCATTTGGATGCTACAGCTCATGCGATAATTATTTCGAGCCATTCATTCAAGCTTAGTTATGAACATGTGAAAGACTCAATCTGAGGATTGCACATCCTGTTGTACTGGTAAATTGTCTAGAATAAACAGAAAGTGCACAGTGTGAATAATCCTCCCCTACTAATATGATGGTTGGTTATAAGAGCATTCAGATCCAAACGTATGTCTTATAGATGTAGGATAATTGTGTGATATAAATTATTCTGATATATATATATCCTATATTGAAACCATATATCATAAGATTATTTAGATGTGAAAAGTCCAGGTGTGTGTCATTGCAAGAACTCTTTCATAAATAAACTTAAACAGCACAAGGGATCACCCATTCATTCTGTTTGTGTCATTATATTAAAAAAATATTTTATACTTTAATTGGGAAAAAATCAATATATTCCAGTGTACTACCATTCCTTTGTATTTTTAAAGTCATTTTCAAAAGGTAGGATTCTATCTGTGAATAGAAAAGAAAAGTAAATGAATTTTTCTGGTCTCCTGTAATCTTCAAGGGGCTCTGCAGCTTAAAAGATGAACATAAACCTGCTTGAGCAGTGTCATTGGAAGGAATGATTGTTTTTTCAAGTTGGTTTCTCAAAAGATTCTCAGAACTGTCAAGCAAAACTGAATTAATGTTTGAATTTTCTTATCTTTTTCTTTTGCATCCACCATACAGATTTTGGTCAAGCAGTCATTGGTCATGGCGATATGTGTGTATGGCAGCTTTACCATCTTAGCTAGCATTACATCTATCATCCTCCCCATAGAAACAAAAGGACGTATCCTCAAATAGATGATGGAGCTGATTCTAGTGATTTGGAAATCAGCAATATCTAAGTGATTCCATAAAGTATACCTTCCCTCTATATATCGGATCTTCCTAAAGATGTTATTTTATATGAAAGATTGAAATGTTCTCTTATTCTAATGATTGCAGTGCCTCATAAAGTGAAGTAAGAATGAAGAAAAAAATGGGGTCTGACTAAGAAAAGAAAATGATTACTTAAAGGAATCGCCCATCTGTGTCTTTCTCCTCCTACAGGAATTAAACTATAAAATGATTCCCCAATTATTATTGAGGTCGTGATTTCTGTATATCATTCATATTTTGTATGCAATGTAATTTTATATTTTGATATACACATATTAACAAATGGGCAATATTTGACAGCACTTTCCATATGTATGATTTCTTATATTGATAAGTTGGTGAATATGTAATTTTACATGTAAGACGTTTATATATATATATATGTATACTGGTATGCTTATTTTTAACTATACAGGGTGTATTGCAATTTTTCTTTCACATCTTTGTCAAGATTTGCTGCATTAAAATTATGGTATATATTATGTGATATTGTATTATTAAACTGGGATGGTCAATTTATATTACTGAATAGTTAGGACAATTTGATAATATTTATGTGGTAATGTGTAATGAATTTTACTCATATATAGAAGGACAGTCAAACCTCTTCTACTAAGCTCATATTTCATATAAAAATTAAAAAAATGAATTAAAATATTGATACAAGTCAGAATGGTGTTGAATAAGATGAATCCTTTTAGCTTGATCTCATTGATGTGCTTTATTGAAAGGCATGGGCCAAGATAACTTTAAAGATACACTTCACTTCTCAAAATGATATTGAATTACATGTGTATGCAAAAAACTGCCTCAAAGCGATTGGAAAAAAGTTGATTAAAATCACTTTGAAATGCACTGAAATATGATTAAAAACTGACTCAAGTGTGCCGAGTCATATGCACCGCACATACAACTGCATGAATGGGACCGAACTTATTTTGTTTTAATAATATAACTACCATTTTCAAAAGATAGTTTTCCACCTTGAATACCTAACCTCTTTGTCTTCATTTCTTCCTCTCTCCTTTTCTCCTCCCCATCATACCAATAACCCTACTTTCTTAAAAGCACATCCTGTACCTAGGATGTATGGTAGGGGGGTCTTAAAGCTACGCGGTTCCTAAAGCTACGCACCACTCATCGCGCATGCAATTTCAATTGCAAAATGCGCCCTCTATGCAGAACTGTGACTGCAGACAGAGCGACGAACGATTCCTATTCAATTTTTCTACAGGGGCTGCAATAAATCACTAAATGCAGAGGAAACCAGGAACTGATTGGAATTTTGGGGTTATATTCACTTAAACTTCATATTTTCCTATAATTACATGAACATATTTTAGAAATTGAGGCACAGATAATACTAATTTTTTGCATGATAAATTGAGTGCGTACCTTTAGGACCCCTTCTAATTCGGCGGCAAAATCAAGAGGTGTTCCGAAAACACGGCAGGATTTTTGTATTAGTGAGTTTTGTGATATTTTCTTCTTGGTTAATGATCTTCAGAATATTTACCACAATTTTTTAGTGAGCGATAATTTGTTCAAGTATTGAAATTGGCATAGTTTTTATCGTTTGTAAACAAAGTGTGTAGCTTTAGGTCCCCCATCATACATTGAAGTCATTGAATGATTGGTATCACTATTTTTTGGTTATAATAATTGCCTATAGTATTGTATGTTTTATATATTTATATGTTTGGATAATGTTTATTGAATAAAACTAATCTGTATTTTCAATAAATAATGTAAATCATATTTATTATTATATTATGCAGACTGGTGCTTGTTTGCAAATAAAAGAGAGTTCAAAGGAGTTGGTAAAATGAAAGACTGAGGGGTGAATGGAAAGAAGGGCTAGACAGGGAAGAGGAAGTGGGAGGGGGGAGCAAAGAGAGGGGGACGGGAATAGGGAAGTATAGGATAAAGAGGGGAGAGGAGTAAGAGGAAGAGAGAAATGGAAGAAGGGGGAGGTAAAGGCTTCATTAAGTCATATGAGAAAGAAACATGTATGTACTCGGACCCACATTTCTCTTAACGCGAAATTAAAATATTTAATACGTATTGAAAAAAAAATGATGCAAATGGCCAAAATATATTTGCTTGGTCCATGCTTAAGGAGTAAGTCACTCACCAGTTTAGATGAGAAAATTTATTTTGCGTGTCTTGATTTCCGAGGCGAAATGTTTACCCTTTTCATTTTTTCCTTGACCCCTCCCTAATTTTTGAAATGCTGGATCTGCACAATCTTTCTGTTCTTGCTTTTCAGATTATTTTGTGTGTGTGGATATTGCAGTTTCAGATTTTTGGGCAATGGTGTCAAGTCTCATACTAGATAGCAGTTAACTGTTCATTCTCTCTTTATTTTGCTCCTCAAAATATTTTGGGAAATTTACCCATCATCTGTGCCCTCCAAAAATATGTAATCTTTGATCTGCACTTTTTTGAAAGCTTGATCAGATTTTTTTCTTCACTAATTTTTTTTTAATTCCTCTTTTTTTTCAATCCGTTAGGCGCTTACGTAAGATCGTATCCCTGGCCTGTGGATCGTTTACGGAGGAGCGCCATCTATTGATCCTTCTCAGTTAAAGTGCTCGCCTTGAAACGTCGTGTGTGTCGTCTGTTCCTCTTAATTTTCTGGTTGGTAAACTCTCTCCAACAGCTTTCATTGTATTTTTTTCATTGTTTTAGCTTAGTTTCATGTTGAATGAAAAGTTTGAATTATGTTAGAGTAACGTATTAGCTCAATTCTTTTAGTTTTCATTCTGATAAACGGTAGCCCGCTGGTGGAGCGAGGGAGTTTTCATTTTAGAAATTTAGTGGCCCCATTCATATTAATTCGTGTTACTTTTCAAATGTGTCTCGATCTTGCAGTGTCGATCGAGATCAGACCAAGTAACGCTAGCTCCATGGTCAAACCAATCAGTGCCTAATTTAAGTCAGCGGTCAAGAATTATGGGGAAATATTTGCAAAAAGTATGGCATTCCAAATTAAAGTAGGCCTAGGCTAGACAGCTGGCAGCCGTCTGTTTCAAGGAGTTTTTTAAACATGTTTAATTAAATAATAAATTTTTAAATTTCTCCTCGACTTCGTATTTGGTGAGTGGAGCCAACGGAGTTCAGCGGAACAACCAATATCACACTTCACAGAGACCGAAGCTTTTGGTCTGGGCCTAACGTTAGGCCTACTTTATTTCAACTTGAAGTTGAAGTAGATCAAAGGATACAAAAAGACAAAATCTAACGTTACATGCCCTTACAAAAAATTCCTGCAGTACTTTAGTGGTACTCTGTTGTACCTGTGTGATACTTCTGTCATACACGACGGTACCTCAGAATTACCACAGGACTTCTGTGGTATCACTCTGTGATAGTTCTGTCATACTTCTGTGGTACAGGAAAATATGAAAATTTCCTGCAATACCTTAATGGTACTCTGTCGTACCTGTGTGATACTTCTGTTGTACAAAACTGTATATAGAATTACAACAGGACTTCTGTGGTATCACTCTGTGATAGTTCTGTCATACTTCTGTGGTACAGGAAAATATGAAAATTTCATGCAATACCTTAATGGTACTCTGTCGTACCTGTGTGATACTGCTGTTGTACAAAACTGTATATAGAATTACAACAGGACTTCTGTGGTATCACTCTGTGATAGTTCTGTCATACTTCTGTGGTACATAAAAATATGAAATTTTCATGCAATACCTTAATGGTACTCTGTCGTACCTGTGTGATACTTCTGTTGTACAAAACTGTATAAGGAATTACTACAGGACTCCTGTGGTATCACTCTGTGATAGTTCTACTTCTGTGGTACATAAAAATATAAAAATTTCATGCAATACCTTAATGGTACTCTGTCGTACCTGTGTAATACTTCTGTTGTACATAACTGTATACAATATCACTCTGTGATAGTTATGTCGTACTTCTGTTGTACATGAAAATTCTAAAATATCCTGCAGTACTTCTATGACAACCCTGCGATACTTCTGTTGTATATGAACATTTTTTTAATTTCCTGCAGTACTCCTATTACTAAGCACTTCTATGGAAACCCTGTGATACTTCTGTGGTACATGAACATTTTGAAATTTCCTGCAGTACTCGATCCTATTAAAGACACTTCTATGAAAACCCTGTGATACTTCTGTGGTAAATGAAAATTTTGAAATTTCCTGCAGGACTCAATATAGGCACTTCTAAAATTCTATGGCAACCCCAGTGCTATACTTTCAAAATTTCCTGCGGTACTTCTCATGCAGCCACCCCAGAAATATGACTGAAACTGTATCACAGACGCTACTGGTGTATTTTCTGTGGTACAGTACATGAAAAAATTAGTTTCCTTCAGTACTTGTATGGAAGCCCTGTTTGTACCACAGACTAATTTTTTTATTTCCAGTGAGGGATTTATCTTTTTTTTCAGTTTCGGGAGAGGTCAGTAGCGTATTGAGTCTTATATTTTTAGAAGGCCATATGGCTTAAAAGGGCACCATTCATTTTAAAAAGTACAATTTTTTATATGAAAATTTAATTTTGTGATAGCTAGATTGTGACATATAGGCCCTATTTCAAAATTATATTTCACCCTGTCCCATTGTGTAGGTCTATATCAGCGAGGGGGGGGGGGTTATGCCTACTGAGACTCAGAGGTTTTAAGTTTGATAGCTTCTATTTCTACGAGAAAGGGTACTATACGTACTAGATCAAAACTAGGAGCAAAGCGCGAACTGAAAAATGCGAAAAATTATCGACCCCAAAATGGGCAACTTATATTTTGAGGACTATTGTTCGTTTTCAGGGTTATTTCTTTTTCATGCGCTCTTTTAAATTTCAATTATCATTTTTGTTTTGTTTGTTCGCCACTTATTTTTCATAAAAAACAGGATGAATAATAAGAAAATGACTATATTTAAAAGGGTACGTGTTGAAATATACAGGACACACCTAACACTCTTAGAGCTTAATGGTTGTGAGGAAGCCGGGTTGAATTTCAAAGAGATATTGTAATGAATAAAAATATAAGCATGAACGTATTATTCTACTTCATCCATCTCTTTCTAACAATACAAGAAAATAATTGAAGGGGAGGTCAACGCTAGAGATAATCAATAAATAGAGTAAAATTCACAAAACAAAATGCTTAAAATTTATTCAAAATCGGATGACAAATAATCGAAGTTAAGTTGAATTTTAAGGATTTGCAATATTCCCATGAAACAGTTTTATTTAGGCATGTCTCATGAATATTCATTAGGTGGGCTGATGATGTCATATCCCATGTTCTTTTGTACAATATATGAAATTAGATTTATTCAACATATTTCTACCAAGAACTTAAACAATTGGAATGACGACTAATTAACCGTATTAGTTATTTAATGCAGCAACTTTACAATGGGGACACATTATTTACACATGTATTGAAAAAATAGATAATCATAATTTCATATCTAACATTAAAAAAGAAAAATGGGAATGTCACATCATCAGCCCACCAAATGAATATTCATGACGATGTGCACACTATCTGTTTTCACAAAATATTGATAAACAATTAACATAAGAAAGTTCAGCGTTGAATGTTGATTAAAAAATAAATCTCAGTTAAAATGCTATCTAAGATTTTGTTTTACACGTTTCATAACCAAGTTTTAATGCGATTCTGGCCCCTTAAAGTTTTTATTGCGAGAAAATACATTTTTCCAAGTTTCCCATCTATTTTTTTATTTATTTTTTTTTTAGTAAAAAGGACCTATTTTCTTACAAATATATTATTATAAATAAAATTACTTCAATATTTGTTCTCCTATTCACAATATTTTTTACAGGTGGAATAGGATAAACTAAAAATAGGATATTTAATTTCCATTTTAAGGCCTATTTTTTGCTTTATATCCCCGGTTTATATCTTTGCCACCTTGCAATATGTTAGCCAGGCTGGTTTATATCTATTTCTTTTTAAATCAAATAAATTTGGATATTTTCAATCTATTTTTATGATGCGAAGCTATATATAGTTTGTAAATATGTTTTTTAATTGCAAGAACAATCTTGTATCTCTGTTCACATATGATGGCAGTTTATTTTGCTTCTTTTTTTCTAATTTGTATGAAGTTTGTATCTATATATTTTCAAACTATTTTCCATCCTTAAAGTGTCACAACCGATATCATATTATTTTTTACCTCGTTGGCAAAGTTATTATCTTTTCTTATGTTTCGCTTCAAAATGGTATCTTTATATTTGCTTGTCTTGCTCCTCCACCCCTTATCAAAATACCCTGCCGGCACTTGATCTAAGATTATTTTCTTTTACTACTTGAACCTTATAAAGGGATCTTTCCTTCGATCGCAAGAAAGGATAAAATGTGTGTTTTTGAAAAGAAATAAAATTAAAAATACATAGGATTGGAGCTGTGATTTTCCTCATTGCTTTCTTTGTCATCCTACTTGCATACTAGTAGGCCTATATAACATATTTTCAGTAAAATTGTGAGACATGTTTTTAAATCCTATCCTTATATTAAAAAAAAGAATAAAGAGAAAGAAAAAAATTAAAAGACATAGAAAAGAAAAAGAAAGGAAGAAGAAATAAATATTTGAATTTTACTTTATTCAATTCCTTTACGTTAATAATATGATATATAAATGATGGCGAAAATAGTCAAATTGTCTGGTTGCCAAGTAAAAAGTAAGACCCCCCCCCCCCCCCTCCGAGCTCCCCGTACAAACGCACGGACTGTACCGTATACGTGTTTCCGGTTCCGCCATTTGAAAAAAAAACGTTCGTAACTGCTCAGCTGAACCCGAAGCTTGATGAAGAAGGCCGTCAATATTTCAACAAAAACTAACAGAATATGGATCAGATTCGGACAACGACTTCTTAAGACATTCACACAACAGGCTAAACAGTAAGTTAGATCAATTTTTCGTAGTTTGGCGCGGCATGCACTTAAATTTCTTCGACTTTTTAATCATTACCGTACGGCCACTGCACTGCCGTTGTTCCCGATCGCTTATCGGGTGGGGGCTGATCTGCGGTGTGCGCGGCCGGGGACGGCCAACGGCTGGCTAAGTTAGTAGTATATTGATGGCGGCGGTGAGGATGTTTGTATTGTCATGATTGTAGCCAGGTCAGGGGTGGGCGCTAATGCAGTTTCGCACCGGCCGATTAATACCAGCATACCTCATCACCAATATTTGTTCCCAAATGTCATGACAAGTCTCTCAGTCACATTTGAAGTCAATATATCCACCACTTTTCAAAATATCGTGATCGGGAATGGCTGTAGTGTAGGCCTAGCCAGGCGGCTTCTAGAGAGTGAAAATCATTTACTAACGTAACTTCGTAAGGTCACTCTCATATGAAGCCAGGGATCCTTTCTCATATACCCACACAGAGGAAGCCAAAACTTGAAACTTTCACCCCCGGCCCCGAGATTTCTACTTTCCTTCTAAAAGATCTAGCCTAACGTTAGACCTAAATCATGTACATGGGATAAAACTTAATTTCCAACATTTCTACGCTCTCGTCGTTATTTTTGAAGAAGAAATTCATTCCAAAAAATGCGAAAAATATCATGATTAGACGGAAGAGACTTGCCCGATGTTTACGCCGCCATCTTGTTTTCTATTGTTCTTCGCCAACGTTACAGACGCGAACTTCGAGACCATGAACTCGATCTGATATTCTGAGTGACAGAGGTGGGATTTTATGGGGGTGGGGAATATAAAATTCATGCAACATCTTGATTTTTAAAAAGAATTAAAACTAATATTCTTACTTTACACAAAGTTTCATTTAGTTCCATGCTTTTATCAGTCTCAAAATTGGTGATTTAGAGCCAACATGAAGTTCCTCACACATATTTATAATTCGCTGCCGATTTCAAAATATTGCATGCGGATGCAATATTCGCGAGATACCGGGCCTGGTCTGACCCGACCGACCTCACACGCATGCGATGTATTGAATATTGATACGTGTGAGAAACTTCATGTTGGCTCTAAATCATCAATTTTGAGACGGATAGAGGCATGGAGAAGAACTGAAACTTTGTGTGCAGGAAGAATATTAGTTTTAATTTTTTTAAAGAGCGTGATGTTGCATGAATTTGATATCCCCCCCCCCCATAAGATCCCACTTTTTGTCACTCGGAATATCAGATCGGCAGATCCAGTTCACGGTCTCAAAGTTTGGGTAGGTGGAGCGTAGTGTAGCAATAGTGAAGTGGAGTGGAGCCTGCACAAACTTCACTCGAGGTAGGCAATCCCACAAATTTAAAAGAGGTTTCTATAAAATCAAGTCCGGCCTTCTATGAACATGACAAACTTACGAAAAGATGTGAAGTCAATTCACCCTAAATATCATCAATATCCCTCAAATAGCTTCATTTAAGCACTAATTTCTCTTCCGGTTGATAAAATATGGATCCGTCTTTAATTTCCAAAATTGTTCGTCTAACTAGCTAAAGGACGCATGTTTTATCTACATATTAAAGACACTACATAGAAAAGACTAGGCACAAAGACTATTATACATGTAAATCGATGCAAAGCATTACGCGATGTCGGCAAAGTGCCCAATCTTCTTATTGTAAAGACTTTAGCGACAATAACAGACTGTGAGTAAGGTTAAAATGCTCCTCTACTTTTAATGTTTTCATTAGTGCTGTTGTCGGGAACAAAAATCCATGTCGACATGTCGCTTAAAAATTAATCCCGACATCGACAATGTCGACATGAAAAAGGGACCGTAATTTAGCCTGGGCTCCCTAACATAAAAAAAACGCATTCGATCGTGGAACAACACTCTCAATCAAATATATTCACCTTGACACGAGTGATATCCCCACACTAGATCTATATAATACAGGCTCAGTTCGGGAATTGAGCTTCCAAAATCACCGATTTAATCCACATTTTTTTTCTGGAGAATCAAGTTTTTGTACCAGGATCCGGTTTCGAAAGCATTGCTCAATAACACTCGTAGCCAATTTGAGAATCACCAATTACAACAGTGATCATTGCTGCAAACGCAAGCTCCTCAATTTGACAATGAAAAGTAATGAAAATCGACCGATAATTTCAGTATCACTTCCGCGGCGATCCGTGCAACGATCTCCAAACGAATGAAGGGAAGTTTTCTGTGACTTCGTGATATGAAGTAAGCGCTCAATTGCGGCAGTCACAACTTTGACAAAAACACGTGTTCGCTGCTGCTCACGTTTATGTGAAAAGTAATGCATTGAGGAGCAACGTATTATCAAGCACGGTGAATAGCGCGCGATGGGTACATATTTCCGTGGATGGGTACGGTGAATGCTACTCTCGCTATAACGGGATATCGAGGGCGGCTCGATCGGGCAGGCCGGCCCTGCACTGACGTATTTCTACTGCCGCACAGCTCGCAGATATTCTTTTTTCATTTAATGCGCTGCTAAGCTGAATAAACCTTTTAATCGCGCCAATTACTGTGGATAAATGCTTCTAACTTTTCAGCTAATCTTTACACTCGTGATTGTAGGCTAGACCCCTTTTTATTTTATGTTTACATGTCGATGTGGGTGCGTGCATGTCGACATGTCGGAATTTTGAAAATCCTTCGTATGTCGACATCAATGTCGATATGAGGCCTATCGACAGCACTAGTTTTCATTGATTTTATGTTGAATATTATTAAAGAATATGACTCTTTGCACCTGAATTGTAACACTGAAATATGGAAATGAAGAAGTTTTATCATGTATTTTTATTACATCATGTATTTGTATTAACCTGCAAATAAAATTTTACTATGTCACTCAAATTCATTTCATTTCATTAAAGATTCAAAGAGGGATCTCTGGATGATCGAGCAGCAAGTCCAGCATTATGTGGGAAAGATACTACAGGTGTACACAGAAAAGGCCATGTTCTTGTACAAGACACGGTTGGAGTTCATAAAAGGTGATTATATAGGCATTCACTTCAGTAGATATTATAATTACAAAATTAAGCAGATTGTATTCATGCAGTGGCATACAGTGTAATCCTTGTTAGAAGATGTAGATTTATTCTTCATTGTTTTATTAAAGAGTTTCAATATGTGCTTGTGACAATTTGTTTGCATTATAAATTGTTTGTCACTCTTCGGCTTAGTTTGCTTTTATAAGCAAGAATATGCTAAGAGAGATAGCCGCAAGGACCTCATTATCCGATAGATATGTACTTGTGAAAAGAGATCTAGATGGGGGCAAAACACCTTATTTCTTGTATTTTTATGTTGTTCATGTTATCGTAATGGTATGTGTTTTTTTTTCTACAGATTAAGCTGCCTCGTGCTATACAGACTTGGATAAAAACAAGCTGTCCAATGAATGGTGACTACTCAAGAGGAGCCAGAAAGTCAACTAAAGCCAGGGTATTTTGGGAGTTGATATGGCCGGGGAAGGGGGGAGGGGGGGTTTCCAGGGCCCCCCCCCCCCCTTCCTTGAGATCTTGACCGCACAATCGCGTCTAACATTGGCACATGGGTTGTCTAGGGCATAATTTACAAAATTAAATTGTAAATTATTTCACGCAAATTGTTAGTAAGTGATAATACTAATTTATGCGTAATTAGAATACAAAATCATACTTTTTCCTCTATTGCATTGACTTTGTACACAAAATCACGTTTTTGAGCAATTTTTGGTATGACATGTACTTACATAATGTCACGTTATTACAGAACCACGTACCGGGTGACACAAGATTGGTCTCAAAAGATGCACAAGACTAGAAAGAGGCATGTTTTAAAAAAATTGTGCGACAGCATGGTCACAAAATTTTTGGAAGGGGGGGGGGGTCAAATTGGTCCAATTTAACTAAGGGTTAATAACTGGGAGGCTGTTAGCTGCCTTTTTACTTTCAAGTCTTGCACATCTTTTGAGACCAAATTTGTGATGCCTGGGTACGCTGTTCCGAAATTTCGCAACATTTTTATGTATTAATCCAACACAAATACTGTTTCTTGCTAAAAATTCACAATTAGTATACCAGTAATATACATTTATCAAGTCAAATTATTTAATTACATTTATAATCATAAAAGCTTTGATAAAGTATAAAAAAAAACAAAGAGTTGTTTGTAGGCCTGGGACTTTCGGGTTTTTTCTCTTCGGGTACCCGTGGTAATTTTCGGGTGGGTACCTGAAAATCATGTCACTTGAAATATGACTGGTGGAAACACCCCATAGGTGACGTCATCAAGCCAATGCGATGCAAGCCAATTTATGAATGAAAATATAGTAAGCATGCGCATTGCAAGCCTCCCGTGCCCCACGCAGTATTCCATCGAAACAAGTTTCAATACTCTGTCACCTCGTACCAAAATCGACCTAGAATTCCACTTTCCTATATATCATATGAATTATAAAAGGTTTTCTCACCGATACTGCACAGGTAAGCAAATTTTTATTCTTGCTTTTCCGTCAAAATCTTACGAAGTAGCATCGATATTACATCGTGTTCGTGAGTTTGTATCGCTACGTGAACAAAGTCAATTGATTTCCGGGTTTCGGAGCGTCAAATGCGCCAGCCAATCACGATCGTGTTCCCATTTTCGGTTTATGATGAACTAAAAATGGTAACAAGAACGTGATTGGCTGGTGCTTCGTAGGTCGATTTTGGTATGAGGTGACAGAGTATTGCAGACTTGTTTTGACGTAATACTGCGTGGGGCTGAGGCTTGCAATGCGCATGCTTACTATATTTTCATTCATAAATTGGTTTGCGTCGCAGTGGCTGGATGACGTCACTGCGCTGCAAAAGAAACATGGCGATGATTGAACGATCTCGGTCACATCATCATCACTTGAAAACTTGTATATTTATGGATATTTAGAGGGTAATTGGTGAAATTCAAAATGAGGCTTGTGTACTTTTGTAATGAGTTACAATCATGTCTTACACTACGCAATACAAATCAAATACATGTACATTATACTGGTGAGCAATTTTCGGGTATCGGGTATTGATTTTTCTACTCGGGTACCCGGGTTTTAGTCCCAGCCCTAGTTGTATGAAAATTTTCAAAAATAATGAAAGGTAAAAGAAAACAAGATTACAATGTCCATTGCAAGGGGGCTAGTCTAGCTATTCAGGATAATTGGGATTTTATTCAGTTTTTAATTGACATAACATTATGACAAGATCCCTCCAGTTAGTGTATAAACAGCACATGGCCATGATTGAAATTCATATAACATTAAAGTATGCAAACCAGGCAGCTACATGTACATGTAGGACTCACTGCTTGTCAATTCTATTGTCTGCCAGGGTCAAGTGACATACAGTGCACATGTATAACATGTGTGAAAGTACATAAGAAAATCAGCTTTTTATTTTTGTACTGTAACATTGGGTGAACTGGTGATCACTTTGGATATGATGCTCTTCATATTGGTTTATTTTATGTATATGAATTTTTGGATAATCATTAAGAATTAAAGCCATTTACTTAATATATGGAAGCATAAGCCCATCAAAGAACAGAATTATGTCATGTACAGCTAATTCATTTTGCGTGATATTACAATTGTAATTGTTTACTTGAGCAAGTAATTTGAATTGCTGCATGACCTAAACAATGACATGTTCCAATTCGAATAGTAACATGACCTAAAGAAGAGTTACTCCACCTCGATTGAGAGTGCTTATGTTAAATAATTGATGTTGCTACTTCAAATAATTGAGGTCAATCAAATTGGTCATAATTATTCAAGTCAATTTTGAGCTATATGTCATAATTAATTAGGTCATATACTAATTGAAATTACTAAATGACTCGAGTAGGTATGAATTCACATTGCCACATGACCTTAATTATTTAATGTAGCAACATCAAGTATTGAACGTCATTTAGTTATCAATTATGACATGTAGCAAATCAAATTACATGCCGCAATTTCGTGTTTATGATGGGCTCATGCTTACATTCATATATAACCCTTCAATACGTAGTTGGAGCAATTCTTAGACAAGAAGACTGTGTAAAATGATATGCCTATTCAATGTCAAAAAGGTTAATGTCTCAATAGATTTGATCTACGTTTTGGCAAAGTAATCTTATGTAAATATTTTTTCTAACCTATGGTGAACGTTCTAAATCATGTGAAATTCATTCAAAAATATCTTTCAGTATTTATGGACTTAAGTGAATTCTGAGCAAAATGAAGTGATTATGATTACGTTCATGTACTTTAAGTTTATACTGGTGATCAACACATCATAATTTCATCCCTTACTGTATGTGCACCATGCATTATCTGTACATGCAGAAGTGGTTATCCATTGTTTCATAACATGGTTGAGTAAAGGATGTTCTGCTTTTAGTATTAAGCCAATCGGGTGTTGACAAGAAGGGGAAATGCAATTGCTCAGCTATTACAGTTTTTTTTGCAACCATAATACTGGTTAAGCCTTGGTTACATTCACCGGCTCGTGGCCTTACGTCGAGTCAAAATTAACAGTCTTAATCATCCTTGTACCAGCTACTACCAGCTACACGTGGGTGGTTTGTACAGGAATACCTAAAACTGCTGATTTTGTCTCGCCGTAAGGCAACCGGTCAAGGAATGTGACCAAGGTATTAATAATAATCGCTTATTGTTGTGTTAGAGGGAAGGACTCTGGGTCGAATCTAGCTTTCTTTATGTGATCTCAAAATGGCAGCAATGTATGAATAGTGAAAGTAGTTCATGTGGCTTCTCAATGTTCATGGATATAAATCTTTGTACATGTCTTATCCTAAAGATGAAATGTTACTGCATTATTCTAGCAGTCATTTATGATATCAAAGATGTTCTATACTGTGCATAGTACAGCTCATACATAATAAAGGTATGTGAATATGCTTTTAACGTCTTTGCAAATTTGTGGGTTTTTTCACGCCTCTTTTCATTAGTCAAGATGTCAAAGTTGTTGTGCTGGATCACAGGAAATTCTTACAAACTACTACGCCTAACAAACCAGTGCAGGACGGTGTCGTGAGAAAATCGCACAGACTACTACAGGACAATACCATAGGATTGTCACAGGAAATCAACAAGAATACCCCTGCAGGATTACCACAGTAAAGTATCACAAGAAGGCTGCAGGATGAGACCAATAATGCCACAGAAGATATCAAAGATCAGTATCACAGGAATACCACAGGACAGTACTGCAGGAATTGTCCTGCGGTAAGGTCTCTTGGTATTCCTGCAGTACTGTCCTGTAGTACTTTCCTGTGATACTGGTCTGCGGAATTCCTAAAGTACTGTCCTGTCATACTGTCCTGTGATACTATTTATCACCACAGGATAGTATCACAGGACAGTACTACAGGAATACCAGACCAGTATCACAGGACAGTACTACAGGAATACCAGACCAGTATCACAGGACAGTACTACAGGAATACCAGACCAGTATCACAGGACAGTACTACAGGAATACCAGACCAGTATCACAGGACAGTACTACAGGACACAGTACCAGAAGCCTGCGGTACTCCTGTAGTACTGTCCTGCGATACTGTTCTGTAGTACTTCCCTGTGATACTGGTCTGCGGTATTCCTGTAGTACTGTCCTGTCATACTGTCCTGTCATACTATCCTGTCATACTGTCCTGTCATACTATCATGTGATACTATCCTGTGATACTATCCTGTGATACTGTCCTGTAGTACTAATAGTAGTGTGGTAGTGGTTGTAGCGGTTGTAGCGGTTGTGGTGATCGTGTCCTGTCATACTTCCTGCCATACTTATGCGGTTATTACCACAGGAAGTATCACAGGACACGGACCTGTTGTACTCCTGTTGTACATTTCTGTAGTACCGTCCCAAATTACGTGCACGTAATTCCTGCAGTACTTTCCTGCGATACTTCCTGCAGTACATATCACAGAGTACTACAGGAATTTTTTGTAAGGGTGGGCCCACTCATCCTACGATACGAACTAACCCAGGGCCAGGGAGCTCCGGCCCGCGAAGTCCACCGTGCATTTAAACATAGACACAGGACTTGGGTAGATTGGGGTCTCAATAACTTACTTTAAAAATGTGAAAACAGAAATTATGCACTTACCACGATTATATGGATGAAGGTCTATCGTGTGACAGCATCCTGCTATGACATCGAGGCACAGACTGGAACCTCAAAAAAACAAAAAGTTCTGTCGCGATGTACCTCTCCTTTCAAAATTCATAACAAAATGGCCGATCGAGACTGGGGTAGAAGGAGTCCACCTAGAGTGTAGGTCGCGATACCTCTCCTACCCTAGTCTCGATCGGCCACCCTGGGTTACCTACGAACGAGGTTATTTCTTATATTATAGCCATGCATGGGCCCGTTGTCATTTCCACTCTGTTTAAAGTTATTTTGCCTTGTGAAATTTTTCATCTCTTGTGTGTGTGCATGTGGTTGTTGTGTACAAAGTCAATGGGAGTGCATGGAAAGATGTCGCCAGCACTGACGAAATAAATGGCAGTGAACGGTGACTTATTTCATGATAATGGCCATTATTTTGAATTTCAAGAAGGTACTGCACTCCAACCCCAAAAAGT
The DNA here is from genome assembly GCF_037042905.1 of Lytechinus pictus. NCBI lineage: Eukaryota > Metazoa > Echinodermata > Echinoidea > Temnopleuroida > Toxopneustidae > Lytechinus > Lytechinus pictus. Next base: position 14,121,282 of record NC_087246.1, read on the forward strand.
AATAGCTTGTCGTGAATAATACATTGTAATAAGCCGCATTGAGATAAGAGAACATGCATGCACAAGACAATTCTCTTTGTGATATATATATGCAAGATGTAAATATGCATAAGTGAGATGCTGGGGGGATGATCCCAGGCTTCCTGCTGAGCTGAGTTTGAGTCAGGCGCATGATCTTGACTACACTTCAACTTTAACTATTCACCAGTGCCGTTCATTTTATCAATGCTGCATGACATCTTTTTACTCCCATTGACTTTGTACAAGGTGAGCACACATAAACAAGAACAGGGACGACAAATTTCACAATCGGACCATAGTAGTTTGATTTTTCCTTTAATTGATTCATTTAATGAAATAAAATAAATTTTGAGTTTGTGACATCTTCGGTTCCCTCACTTTTCTATGAGGTCCCTCATTCATTGAGGGTCTATCTGGCTCACAATCTGCCTGTTCTAGTCTTATTTACATTTTTTTTAATTTAAATTTTTTAGGTTTCAACTTGACGTGTTGAAGAAAATGCAGAAAGGAAGAAAGGAGTGAGTATAAAACAGTGTTTTTGCACCAAACACTAACAGCACAGCAGTTTTCCACCTTCATTGTTCACAGTAACAGTTCTGTTGATTCTTTTGCACCGCTTTGTTATGTTTGTGCATGCCTCCTTTTCTATCATTTTGTGAATGTTTTGAGGAAATTTCTTCATGAATGTTGTTGAAGAAAAAAAAAAAAAAAAATTGTAATGTATAGTTACATACAAAACTGAAACGAGTGCAACACGCCGTCCACTTATTGCCACCAAAAAGAGCTTAACCATGGAACAGAGCCAGGCTTCAAAGTTATAGTCTGTTGTCTTGTGAACTGTGGAAGTGTCATTGTCCATTGGTAGATTGCTTTAGGATTCTGCTTAAAGTGAAGAAACTAGAAAACACCATGTCTGATAGTACACGTTCTTCAGGAGATACACATATATGCATAAACCATATGGATCATCTTGTGCTGACAGTAAGAGATGTTTCTCACACTGTTGACTTCTATACCAAAGTTCTTGGAATGACAGAAATCACCTTCAAAGACACCCGCAAGGCTCTCAAATTTGGCAACCAAAAAATCAACCTCCATGAATCCGGCAAGGAATTTGAGCCAAAAGCGGCATGTCCAACCCCAGGATCGGCAGATTTGTGCTTCATTGCTGATACATCACTGGAGGATGTGATGGCTCATCTAAAAGAATGTGGAGTGTCTGTTGAAGAAGGTCCCGTGATGCGCACAGGTGCAATGGGCCCCATCAATTCAGTCTACTTTAGAGATCCAGACATGAACCTTATTGAAGTCTCAAACTATGTTTAATTCCCCTTCCCAATTAATATCCTCAAGCCTTTCAATGAAGTTTCACTTTGATATCCAATTCAATCATGGCATCTCCGTCTAGTTCATATGTACATGGCGCATATTTTTTGGTGTTCACAAAATTTCATGAACTTTTAATCGATGGCAAATGCATGAGATATCATTTCTGCAATGTTGTGAGAATCCTTTCACTTGATATGACCCAAGTAATTCCAACACTACACCATCTATCAAGTGTATGTACACTATACCCCTCCTAAATTAACCATCAAATTTTGATTTCGCAATCCATTTGAGCGAAGTTAACTGATTTTCTTTAAAAATTCTTGTTAGAAACGCATTAAATGTATTATAAATTAGTCAGCCATTCTATTTTAGAGTAATATAAATTATTCAAATCTGAGGAAAGGGGGTCACTTTTCAGAAATAGCCCATATAGAGAATAGATCCAGCAATATTTGCCTAGCAGCGAATGTACCAAAAAGTGCCACATTTCATTACTTTGACATATTTTATAATAAAGAAATGCGTGATATTTTACAACGAATTGCTCTCAGCTAATCAGAGTGTTGACTTTCAGTACCTTATGACAGTATGGTAGCTTGTAATTGGTCTTTATCAATATATAGTTTTGCATTGAAATAGGCCTGTTTCCCATCTGTGAGTAACTCAATATCCAAATCATAAACAGACTTAAACTGCAGAGGGCAGTAGTATGCAAAATGTGTTTGAACTTATGGAATTTTACAATCACAACTGACCTGACAAATTTAGATACAGGTACCGGTAAATTTGCATAATTTGTCCATCCATAAGTTAAAGCAATAAAAAAAAAACCCAGGGTACCGTAACACAAAGGTTGGCGATTAATTGCACGCTATGATTGATTGTACATTGTAGTCAATGGAATCAATTGTAGAAAGATATTCTATGATTGTTGCTAAGCTTTGTGTTATGGGCCCAGATTATGCAAACGTTCTAATTCTAACAGATTTCTGTGGTACCAAACTATTTGAGTTAGGTAATGATACCAGTGTTTGTATAGATTAGACCCCACACCTAGCAATGTTTTTTTTTTGTAATTTTTTGAAAAGGTAAAATATTTTAAGTATATTTTCATGAACATCGAACATGTTTTTGTAGCCTTTAGAATCGTCATATTCTGTTTTGGGATGCCAAAACTTAATTAATAAAGCAAATTTTGACATTGACATTGAAATAAATGTGATATTTTTATTTGTTTTTTGTGTACAACTTTGCATTTACTAAATACATGATAATAAGTTTGAGTGCATCATGATCAAAGTAAACAAATGATTTTATAATTGGTAATTTAAAAAGTCATATTCTTGAAAGATTTTCTAAGTTGTCCTGGCACAAATATGCTGGAAGTCAAATAAGTAATGTGGGAGGGAAAAAGAATGGTTTCCAGATACAACTCTATAAAAGACATGCTATCGCGTATCAAAGCACTATGCCTTTGTACTAGATGAATAAGAGCAATTTGCTCTGCCATTTAGCTCTAAATAAAAGAGTTATCATTATGCAAAGTTCTCTCCTTTTCCCTGTGTTTGCTCTATCAATCTCCTTGGCTGCTTGGAAAATTTATTAAATTATTTCATCTTTTATGCAAATATGACTTATTAATCAAGCGTCCCGCACATTGACACACAAGTAGCTTGCTTAAGACAGCTGCAAAGAAATGCAAATTTGCAAAGATGGTGGCTGAGAATCTGTAGTCTTTCATTCAGACCCAGATCATCCAGATACAACTTTTTGACAATTAAATATACTTTGAGCAGCATACCCCATTTTTGTTACTTTTCTAATTATTCCTTATCTATAAAATTTTACTATTAGAACAAGTAAGCTTCTTGCTCATCTATCAAATATGATCAATCTGTCTAGATATGGGGATATATCAAAGAGTTGTAAATTGCCAACAACAATTTATTAATCATTGGAGTAATTGAGAGGTTAAACATTAGAAAATGCCTAAAATATTTTTACTAAAATTCCTCTGATAAAAGTTAAATAAAAGTACTGAATGACATTAAAAAAAAACAAATTAGAGAATTCCTTCATGGCAATTATTTCTGTGCGCTTTACAAGCACTCACTAAACTTTTTAAAAGGATGCAACCTTGTCTTTGATATATATGTCAAACAAATGATTCGTTTCTAGAATTCTTTCTGAACAGTCCAGAGGTCTGGAAAACAGAACTAACCCTAATGTGGACATGACTTATTAGCGGGGGAGGGTCAACAAAAAAAATCTTGCTACATCGACAGCTGTGCCTGGGGGACATGGACCCCCGCTTCAAGTTCTCTAATTTGTTTGCTAATTTTTCGTGTCTTTCCTCCGAGATTTACTCACATGCATGTCCAAATTTTAAAGCGAGGCTTTGGGGTATAGATTTCCATTTTTCTCAGGTGATCGATGCAAGCATGCATGCAGCACATTTGCCAAGATAATTCACCCGCACTGAATACATGACTGGCACACATATTTTTGAGTACTGCATGATCAGTGGAAACTTTGTGTGTCATCTTTTTTTAAATTTCTTCCTGAAAAATTGTGTTTTATCTGCATCTTGATTTTGAAGGATGAGAGAGAGAGAGAAAAGGAGAAATGAAAGGAAGGTGAAGGAGAAAGTGGAGAAGGGAGAGGAGAAAAGGAGAAGAGATGTAGGAGATGGAGAAAAAGAAGGGTAAAGAGCTGGAGGAGAAGAAAAAAAGTTTTAAAAAAGTAAAAAATAAAAAGTGGAAGTAAAATAAAGGAAGAGGGAGGAAGAAGGGTAGGAAGTGAAGGACAAAGAGAAGGATCAGAAAGAGGGGTGAGGGAAGGAAGGTAGGAAGGAGAGAGAGAGAGAGCAGAAAGAAGAAATTAGGAAACGAGACAAAGAGAGAGAGAAAGGGAAGATATGGGAGAGAGAAAGAAAAAAAGATGTAGAGAGGAAGGTAGGAAAATGGAGAACACGTAGTTATTAATGTAGGAAGAAGGACAAAATTAAGAAAAAAGAAAGAGAAGGGGGTGGGGCAATAGAAAAGACAGGTTCAACCATCACTCAAATATTTGTACAAATGACAAAAATGATGGACATGAATCTCTGATAACAATGAACAATATTCCAGATTTAGCAGTGAAATTGTAGGAGTGAAAATAGCACTAGAATCAAAACATGAACAGGTGGGTGGGTAGACTGATAAAATCAGACCTTGGCATTGGGGTTGGTTTCACAAATGAATGTTTCTAGTGCAATTTTTCTTGTTACTTGCACATATTTTATTTTATGGCACATTTCCAAAGATAATTACCAGGTAGAATAAAAAGCTGTTACATTGCAGATGATTTTGAAATGGTACTCACTTTGACAGAAATGGATAAAACAGGCGATCTCTCTTTTTATATTCTTCATAAATTGTAAAAATGGTATATTACTTGCCTTTTTCTGTAGTAGGAATTACTAAGTATAATTCAATCTCTACAATTAAGTATACATGTACATTTTCATTCATACAGTATGTATTAGTTTCATCTCTCGCAGAACAGTATCTTGTGCAAAAGGGGTCAGATCAATAACAAGCTTTTGATTTGGTGCGAGACACGTGCCCGATTGTTGTGAAGTTTAAACAAGATTCAACGAGTGTCTATTGTTCCCCCTAACTTCAATAAGGGAGAAAACTGGCCTCAACTCTACCTCATCCATTCACTCTATTTCATTTCTTTGTCCCCCCATTTCCCGCCCATCAACCCCCTATTTTGGTGCTCTCTTGATAGTTGTATTGATCACCAGTTCCCACTCTTTACTCATCTTCAAGCCCCATTTACACCACAGGAACTTTTTAATTACAAGTTTTGTCACTTGAGATATCCATTCTGTATAAATGTATTTTATATTTTTAGGAAATAACACATAGGCCTATTGCAGTGACCTACCAAGCAACTGAGCAGAAGATTTATCACCTTTATGATAAAACTTAAAGTTAACTCTATTATATTTTTACTTTACCCCCCCCCCCCAACAGTAAACATAACCCCCAGTACAAGTAATATTAGTAAAGTAAATTGAAATATCAATACACTGGATCATACCATTAATACTGTTGCCATTCCTGAAATATTAATTGTTGATTTATTAATATTGTAAAACTAATTTCTAAAGATAAAACGGACAGAGTGGTTAAGGCCAATAACAAAATATATTGAAGTGTCATCAAACATTCAAATCTTAACAAAAAGAAAATGTAGTGACTGTTGAATCTATTTTTATATGATGATTATTTGTGAGAATCAAAATTTTAAATTGTTAGGACATTGAGCACTCTCTCTGGGTAATTTTATTATTTTTCTCTCATAAAAGACTTTTATACTCTTACATTGCCTCAAATTGCATTTGAGAAAGCTGCAAACAATAATATAAGATTTAAATGAAGCAGAAAATGGGCAGACACTTTTTTTATTTTTTTAACTTACAACACAATTTAAATCATAATTAGCTCTGGTAATTAATTTTTGAAGCCAATTTGTACTTAAGAGATGAAAAATATGTTAATTTTGATCTTGTATATCAAACTGGACTTCCAAATATCGACTGATTACCAGTAATAAACAGTGAATTTGCTGATGTGAATAGGGTCTATAAAGAATTCCGACACTTTGATTGGAGCTTGTCGCGTGCCTCTATCCGACATGCACCTGTTTGCCAACATAGGCATGAATACAATAATTCCACAACCTATTCTTTGTTTTATTGTGTATTCATTTTGTGCCTTTGCACTTGTATGGATATCTATACAGGCTGGTCATTGGAAATCAATTGATCTCTTCATTTAAGGGGCGTTTGGGTACAATTTGCCATCTTGCCCGTTCTGGACATTGATCTGCTATTCTTTGCTATTATGGACGAGCTTTGTATGGAGGTAAAGCTTTGTGTGAAAGACCCCTGCTCTTGATAAATTCCTCTTATGTAGAAATTTTTATAAACAGCCAGTTTAATAAAGCAATCATTCAAGGAAAATATAAATATTTTTTGCATGAAACTTGACAATCCCTTATTTTGTGTAATTTGAATTTGTTTGAAATGATGATTTGGCTAATCAATGTTTATACAGATTTCTACAAAGTCTGGGCCCCGTCTTACAAAGAGTTACGATTGATCCGATCAATCACAACTATGGACGGCCAGCAACGTCAACATCTAAAAAATGCAAATTTGTTCAAAATATTTTCTAGATGTGATGTACATTCATACATTTATCGTTCTCTTGAAGATTCAGTGTGATTCTCTCTGTTTTAAGGAGATTGTGCGAATTCCCTGTAGAAAAAAATTATGACACTGATGGATTTCTACAGTTACGATTGATTGGATCAATCGTAACTCCTTGTAAGACGGAGCCCTGTCATCTGAAATTAGTTGATCTCCTCTTTTAAGGGGTGTTTATGTATAATTTGCCAAACACTGCCAATAAAAAAAAAAAACCTGAAAAGAAGAAAAATAATTTGTTGACAACATGTTAGCCCTTAAAATATATATTTTGGAGAAACTGTAGCTTAATATTATGTTGGACTGACTGCAAAGTTGAGAATGTTAATGAGTTAAAATATTTGGTTTTCCTCGTGTGAAAGCTTGAATATGACCATGTATCCTACTAGAACTAGTAGGATCCATGATATGACCAATACATCTTTCTTGGATTTTGAAATAACCTTCTTCTTCAAGTTCTCCTAATAAGACTTGTTTTCATAATTTACCGGAATGATGTCCTCTCATAAATTTTAACTGATTATATAATTGGAAGTTTGGAACAAATCTGTGAAAATAACTCATTCCTGCATTTTCCTAATCCTATTTTATCAGCCCTTTTAGAATACAATGTACATCACAAAAACTATATTTATGAAACAAGTTTGTAAGTATGCATATTATTCAAACTATGAATAGTATTTAAAAAATCATCTGAGAAAAATATGGGGGTAGATGAATTCCACCGTCATTTGTATTAGAAAACATAGATGGGACTGGAAGTGACCGGATCACACAGATGTGAAATTACAATTTATGAGAAGTTGAGAACATATACTGAAACCAGAAGTATTAGCTATTAATTATTAATAATGATATACAGTTGCTAATATAGTGCTTTATTTTATCAGAAATCCCTATTGCGTTTTACAATGTTTGTTCTATGCAGAGCAGCTGTTACGCACACTGTGTTTGTGTTTCAAGGAATGCTTGCCAGGTTCCCATTGACCTCCTTGATGGAGGAAATTGATATCTCTAGTAGGATTTGAGCCCACTACCCTCCGATTAAAGAGTCTTAACCACTATGCCAATTACTTAAGCTTTATTATTTTGTACATCAGCATTTACTTTTTTATTTTCTATTTTTTTAATTAACTTGATAAACACTTTTTCTATTCCAATCATTTTATCTTTAATTATTCCCCATTCGTTCTTGCAAAGGAATTTGGTAAAAAATAATTAACCTTCCCCAGTCCCAGGGCATAAGGGAATAAATATGTTTGCATAAACACTTAACTTCCACCTGCTTATTTCAATTATATTATTATCTGATCCAATGGCTGCCCTATATTTGATCCATTGTTTAATATAATACCGCGCTGGTCAGGGGGTTTGAGTTTAACTTGTGGTTTTTTTGTGGTTTTGTAAAATTTTCATGCAATTTTTCTTCAGAAGAAAAGGCTCTGAATTAGATGCGTTTCAAGGAACTGTGCGACAGGAAACTCTGTGTCTACATTATAAGGATTTGGGTAAATTAATGTATTGCTTTTGAATATAAAAATGACTTTAATTCATAATATACATATTTGATTAATTAAAATTACAAAGAATTATATACCTGTGCCTATTTTCATAACATTTTCAATTGATGATAAATGCTAGAATTCTACCACAGTTGCACTTGTTACTTAAAATGAGATTTCAGTTAATAACCAAAAAATAAAAATAAATTGAGCTGCATTTGATCATGTGCTTTCAGAGACATGTCCAAACAAAAATATATTTACCCATGAAATAAAGGTGAAATGAAAATGAAGAAATACAGATAAAGGTGAAATAGGAAATATACCAATAAATCAATTTCAACTACTAATGCAAAAATACAGATGTCGGATGTATTTGACTAATTTGTAAAATAATAATAATCACACTTCACTGTATTATGGGATTAAGAATTAATTTGGTGTTGATTCCTATCTGAAAAGTATAATGACCATGGATAAAGTTGTTACTTGTCATTGTGCTTTATAAAAAAGCGGGAAACACCCAAATTTATATGCATTTTATTCATTTCCTGGCTCACTGGCCCCCAACCAATTAATGGCTGACTAATTAGAATCATTGGACCGTAACATAATGGTTCATGATGGAACCATACTGCTTGAATAACTGAGAGCTAGCTTTCCAATAGAATAGCTTGGGGCTCCGCTTATCCTTTCTGTTGTGTGTTGCTTGCATCAAATTACTTGTGGAAGGTGTAATTGGAAATAAATTCAGATTAATTTATAGCGTAGTAATTGTTGCATAAGACTTCATTGATAGTGTTCTTGTTAAAAGTTATATGTAGGGCATAAAATATCAGATATAATTATATTACCACAAAACTCTTTGATGAATTGATTAAGAAGTATTCTCTGCCTTAACTTTAGGTCAGGGTGAATGTCTCCTTTTAGTCCTTTAAGTGAAAAAAAAAGATCAAAATACTTCAATCTACTTCTTAAATGTAGACAATCACACATTGTAATCATGAAAGAAATCCATTTAGATTACTCACTTGATATGAAATGATAGGTTCCATAACTTCAATGTCAATAATTTGTTTATACAGGAAAATTAGAGATTGACATAACTGTTTAAATTGTGAATAGATAAAAAATATAATGATCTGTAAAATGTGACAAAAATTATGTTAAATGTAAATGATGTAATAGTAAAAATGATATATCTTATGGTTGGTCTCACATTATACATACTAACTCAGTTAGGAATATGTTTCTCAGACATGTCTGGCTCTACCATATTAATTTACTGAATGCCTGTGTTAGGGGGAGAATGTAAAAATCAGGAAATATTTTAAGAAATGGATTTACATTCAAGGTTGGTCCCTAATTTTCATATTTAGATCTCTGTGAAAAGAGATCATCTTCCAGAAGGATTGATCAAATAAGAAAGAAAATATCCATTCCAATCTGTATTCCTGAATCCTGAATGAAAAAAACTAATGGTAAATTAGTTTTGTTCAGGTTAAGGTAACCAATACGCACCTTGTATAGAGCACATTTTATGAATGATATAATACCATGCAATTATTAAAGTAGTCAATTCTGATTCCCCTTTTCTGTACATTTTGTCCTTGTCTTGTAACCAAATATCAATTTGGATAATTTATCTCAGTGAGTGGTAATTAGTTTGTGATATGATATGGTGGAGTTCACTGATCATTCGACTGTATCTTCCAGGGTTGTTGATGAGTATGATATTCTTTTAATTGAGATGCGTACCTTGGCACAGTTGCGTCAAACCTCGTTTAGACAAGGCAAATGCCCCAAAAGGATTAAAATTATATCAGTAACAAGCAACAGAAAAGCACAGAAATGTACCAAGAAAAACAATTTTTGAATAAGTTACAATTAAGTAATCAAGGTTAATGTTTAAGCAAATAAGGGAAAAGGCTTGTGCCCGACAATCAGGTTGTCGTGTCGGGCAATCGCAAAACCCGATCTTTCGAAAAACGGGCCTCCTCATTTTCTGACAGGTCAGGTCCAGTTTACCCGATGTTTTGCAAAAATTATAGCAAAATTATAAAATGGGCGGGTAAACTAGACCCAACGTTTCGGGAATTTAGGGGGCCCTTTTCTCGATAGTCAGGTATACGTGATTGCCCGACCCATCGCGATAACCCGATGTGATGGTACAAGCCGGAAAAGAACATGTATGTAGCTGTGTGAAGCAAAATCATGCTGCATTCAAAATGATTGTACTTTAATTATGACACACCTCATCGAAAAGGACTCCATGAAAATGAAGAAAAAAAACCCAAATATTTATAAAATACAGTCCTGATGGTATGAAAAGTTGATAATGGATAGGAAATATTTGATTATACAAAGAAAAGAGAAAATGCAAATGTGAATTGCACTCTGCATACGTTTATCCAGATAAAGGTTTACTTTAAAGGGCTACTTTTCAGTTCACTTTTTGTAAACTGGTCTAAAATGATATATTAGAACAAAGCTTATCCATATGTGCTGATCTCATTCAACATTCTCACAGACTCATCAATCTTTTCTGCCTCAGAAGACAAAGATTGCTTAATAATTCCATAAATACATTGCAATTTGATTGTTTTAGGGGGAGTTCATTATCACCTGTAGCCATCCTGTGAGCATAAACATGGATTTTAGGTAGTAGTATTCACTTTTACTCTTCTATTTTCACTTTCATTTCAGAAGCTGTTTCATTAATTGATTAGACAATTAATAGATGATAGAAAAGACAAAGAAAAGAAAGTGGTTGCAATGATAGTGAATTTATTAATACATGTTTTTAGAAAGAAATTGCTCTTAGGTTTTTGGTTCAGGTTTAATTTAAGATGGTTAACTGTAAACATTTCCTGATGTTGATGAATGAAGCTAAGTCATTTTATGTTTTTTATAGCTTTGTAATGGCACAGATCTATATCCATGTTACTTGCATGATTTGATTTAAAAATCAAATCAATTAAAACACATACCAGCTGTTGCAACCTAACACTATGATATAATTTTTTTATGGATAAACACCACATTTATGTAATGAAAAAGCTGTTTATACTAAAGTTAATTTGAAAGCTTATTCAGAAAAAAAAAGAAAAATAAATCTTCATTGTTAAGAATTCTCTCACTCTACAAATTATAGCATTTTGATAACAAGTTGACGTGGATTCTTTTACGAGTTCTATTACACAGACTTATTCTCCATTCTCCAATTCCCTGTTTATTTATTTGTTTTATTATGCGTTGATGTACTTTTCCATGATATGACCAAGAAAGATATTGTACTTCACAAGAAAATTTGAATTGTAGAATTGGAGCATGAATGCAAGATCTGGGGCCCCGCCAATTTCATAAAGAATGTTAATTACTTAAAATCTTTGCCATTGTGGTAACTACCAAAGTACATATAATGACCGGGCACCCAATCAAATAAGAGTTTCCATTATATACAGTAGTCACCATAATGGGAAAGTTCCCTTTACTGTAAATCTTGATGAAACAAAAACAAACAAAGAAACAAAAACAGCAACAAAAAAAGGAAAGGGGGGGGGGGCGGACAAAATGCCCTGTATACTCTAAAAAAATTCCCATTATGCCTACAGAATCCTCTTTCTAACCAGTTAACCTCATCCTTAGTGTCTAATGACAGAAATAATCCATGATTTTCACAGGAAATCATAAACTTTCCCCAAACATATCCCTTTCCCAAAGACTACCCTAATCCTGTTGCCTGTCTGCATGCTGTGATGAATGAGATAAGGCATGTGTATGTCAAGACATATGCTTCAAGTGAGGGGCTCACAATTGCACTGTCATGGGTAGTTTGATATCGTTGCTTGAAAATGTATTCTCAAATAACTATATTTCAGAAATGTTACTATGATTTATCAATCTTTATTGTTTTAAGCAATACTAAGTTATAGTCATTTAATGTCCAATTGGTTTATTTCATTGACAACATACATGAAGTTTGAAAGATATTAGTATACCTGCCAAATCTATAAAAGAATTAATTTTGATTATGTTGAATTTTTGGCTCACTTGCTTCACTCACTTAATTTAATGACATGTAAACTTGATTTCACGATTTCTATGAACCTCCATGCTCAATATAACAATTGATTAAAAACCTGGGTATTTGAATGCTCCAAAGTTACCCTTTTCCATTTTGTATGTCAAATAGTCTTTAAAAAGTAGAGTTTATAAAATTATACATTTCAGAGCATGTTGATCTTTTCCCAATGTTTGTGTGTGACAGAAGATTTTTTTTCTTTTAAGATTGTTTATGGTCACCCTAAAATGTTCATCCATGAGACCATAACATCTTAAGACCTTTTGCTACTCAGTGTGGATCCTTAATGCTATAGTATTAGTAGGAGAAGAAGTATTTGAAGACTAGCTTTTAAAGTAAATACACAATCTCTTCAAGTTTTTATAGTTAACATGATTAATAATTTTTGGTGATTTTCTCATTAAAGCATTGGATAAAAAATATCTGTTAATCCTGCTATTGATCCTCACATGAAAGAATTGGATGAAAAAAGGGGAATATCCGTAACCCATTTTCCCCAATGCCATGTGATCCAGAAGAGTTTGAAAGCTAGATCAGTTTGAATAAGATCCTTTCCTGAAAAACTGGTATTAGTAAAACCACTTTTGATGCTTTCAGGCACTAAGGAAATGTTCTTAACCCCTTTGTATCGCATGTCATGGCAATGTTCGGTAATAGAAGAATCTTTAGAGTTCAAATGGAAATCTGTGATTTTGCTAGTGCAGTCAGCTAGCTAGACAGACTACTGCCTTCGAAATATTGACGCCCTTTAATAGTTAGAAATGATAAGACCTGTATGGCATTCTCTTTGCATCTCCTTAATCTCTTAAGGATATTTTTTTATTTTGTTGATATTAAAGTCAGATGAAAGATGTCATTTTGCTGGGGCAGTTGGTTATTACAGCTAGATAGATGATTACTTGATAAATGGCAAGTGCCAACCCCTCCAGTTATTCTATCGTTAGCTAGCTTTGCTTTGTATTATTTAAGCATGTAAGCCCCCTTTTCAGATGCAGGTCAGGTTTAGATGCAGATTTAGATTGACCAAGTGATACCATCTTGTATTCTAATCACCTTTTCACCATTTGTGCTTACATTTCGAAAGAATTTTATTTTTGCAATCAACGGAAGTTTGCTTTAGCAAAAACGTATTTGAAAAATGCATCTCTATAGTAAAAAAGTGTTGTTTGAACACAACTTATACATTCAGAACCAAACATCTGGAGCCCTCAAATCATCATCATCATCACTATCAGTGTCCTGTTATATTGTAAACCTAATTACCAATGGCAACTGTTACAAGTCAGAACATTCTTCCCAGAAGGCCATGTGAGACAATCCCGTATTATTGAAGGCAATAGAGCCTTCCTTCCACAATTAGTGATCTTAAAGTGTTTTGATGAGTGAATTGGCAATTGTTCTATCACTATTATCAACCTTTCAGGCTTCACCAGTTAGAACAATATGGAAATGTAAAAGAAATAGAGATTTATAATTTATAATTTAAGTATGTATCATGACTTTATACGAGGATGTTTGCTTTAATACTGAATACTTGAGTCAATCCAACAGTCATTTCAAAGTATATATTCATTTCAACATATGGCCATTAATACTTGTGTACAATAAAGTGAACTTATGATGGATGTTGTTTTAGCAACTTGTTGGTTCCTGGCAAAATTTCCTTTTCTGATATAAGTTGACTAAAAATTTTAAGCTGGTGAAATAACAATATTTCACAAGCTCCACTTGAAAAAAATACAGCTTGAGCAAATTATGAGTTCAATAATTAATACAAACAATTCAGTATAATTCAAGACTGTATTCCAAACAGCTTGCATATATGCAGAAGTCCATAAAGGATACATCAAGACAGGTGTACATAGATAATATTTGAATAAACAAAAACTAAACAAAACAAAAAGTAAAAGAAAAGAATGATAAGGAAAGATATTGAGATGATACTTGAATTATGAAAAGAGATTATGTCATAACTTAGGAGTTATAATGATGTATTGATATTAATGATATATTTATGATGATATATCAATCGTGAATTCAAAGACTTTCAGATTATTACTCAAGTGCTTGGAATACCCCATTTAAAGCCTGGCTAAATCTTTTTTTGGTAAAGTTCAATAATGTGAATTATAATCAAGTATCATAAACATGCCAATTGTACAAAGCATAGTAGTTGTTGAATTTTTTTAAAACTGCTCAGTGCTGATTCTCTGTGATCGTTCAAACATACAGTCTTATATATCTAGTGCCCTCTCTTGCTTAATAATTCCAGCCTGTTTCATGTTTTCAATTAGATTTCATTTCAAAAAGAAAATACAGATATTTCATTCATGTAAAATCACAAAATTAATCTTTTTAAAAATTTAATATAGTATTCAATTTCATATCCTCCACATCTTAATTGTTTTGGGGCATACACATTCATGTAATCTAGCAATCATGAAAATAGTGATAGATGTATTTGGGGGATTGAAGCTAAAGATGTGCTTTTGATTTTGATCTGAAGCCTCACATTTAAACTAAACTTCTATCCTAACTGCGTATGAAGGGCTGATTGTACAGCATAAGAACGAAAGTGATGCAGTGTATTAATGTTCAGAGTTTGTTCACCCTATTGACTAATCATCAAAGGAATTTAGTGTCTCTATAAAAATTATGTAAATGAGAGTGCAATATTAATTAATTGATTTATATGTACATGTACCAATTGTCCATGCCATGCTTTACTTTAGCTCTGCTGTTAGCAGTGTATATTTCAATAGATTTATGGTTTCCAGTCTTGAAAAAGAAGGCAATTTGGTGTCATGACATTGCAAGTTTCTCAGCTTATTATTATGATAATTGATAGGAAGAGTACAGAAAAAGTTTCTTTGCAGTGTATATATTTCACCAGATTATTTGGTATCCATTTTTAAGGAATTGATTTGGTGTTATGAAATTGAAAGTTACACACAGGCTAGGCCTCTATGACCATGGACCTACAACAACATTGTAGGTCCATGCTATGACAGAGATTTTTTTTTATTTACCTAATGGTAATCTTCAAAAGAATCTGAGGCTGGAAAATTTCTGAAATCACACCTATTCCTATTCCTAATACTGGGTAATTTGATTCTTTTGATATTGCCTCCCCCTCCAGTAAAGCCATGCCCAGGACACTATCTCATCTTTGCATGCCATTATTAGCTCACTGTTTTAAGTCCGTTTTTTTTTTAATACTCTAAATTCAACTATTGATTATTAAAGAAATATTTACGCAATCTGTCAGTTTCATTCATGCTGAGGAAATTGTGTGAATTCAACAATTATGATACGATAGTGCCCTATTTTGGCTATTATATACAAAATGATCTTCAACTTGTTTCAGAAAAATGTCCTCGATTACTCTTCACTTAGGCTGCAATTTCCTTTATCTTGAGGCTTTAGCGTTGCCCTTCTTGCACAACTCTTTGATTTGTAAATTAGTTTGTCAAAAGGCTATCCTTAGAGAGAAAATTATGTTTCCTTTCCCTGTAACGAGTGAAAGAAATCATCACAACATCACACCTGCTCATCTATTTTAAACTGTTCACATTTCATTTGTCTTTCCATACTTTCTTTTCCTTTTTTTAGAACCATGTCCTGATTTTTTTATTTAGATCTGAACCAATGCATTTTAAAGTAAAATAAAATTTCCAAGTATCTTCCAACCAAATTTTTCTATCTACAGGCACTAAAGCTTCCATCTATTCCTGTGAATTTTCTCAAGTCAAGTAATCATTTTTTAAAATCCTTCCAAGCACTACATGTATTTTACTTTTCAAATTTAAAAAGACATTACAGCACAATTCTGATACATTCAATTATTGATAAATATTTTTTACTCATTAAGAAAGTGAATAGGTGTTCGATGTGCATGAAGAATATTGTATCTTTTGCAGCAAGAGAGGAAGGAAAGGCAGAACCTAGTTACTTTCATCATTACAGCTTGTAAATTATGTGAAACATTAAACAGGCTGAAATAAGAAATTGTCTCAGAAGAAGCTTAAATATTGAAAACGTAAAGAGGGCAGTAGTTACTAAATAGTAATACGATACACATGTTTTCTTGTGTTAGAACAAGGAGGACATTAAATTCTCAGTATGACCATCGGACACCTCCCCGTCTTTCTCAGTAGACCATGTAATATATATTCAGTGCATGCAACAGCCAAAACCATGGAGATCATTTCATATTCATCATTTTTACAGCTCCAAAATTCGTCATCCCATCTGTTCTCGCGGAAGGAGCTCCCTGAAGGGAATGCTGTCCTATCACCACCAGCTGAATGAAGAGAGGGTGGACCTGTTTCATTGATGTGGTAGCGCCAGACAACATCTCCAGGGAATTACTGAGGTAAGCAGTAAATATTCATGAGCTTCTAAAATTTGTAAAAGAAAAAGGGAGCGAGCAGAATGGAGAGAAACTCTTAAACTTTCAAAGCTTATGAATGTGGGATGAAAAGGAATGAAAAAATAGCAGCTACACATGGAAGATAAACTTCGTACAGTTTGATTGATTATAAAAAGAGAATTACCTATCAAGAATTGCTTTTAAAATTAAGATTATGGAATATGGAAGAAATACATGTAAGATGTTTTTTTTTCCTTTTGTAGCACTTGATACATCCAGGGCTCATGAATTTAGGACTTACAGATCTGGTAACTGTCACAGAAACCTTGCTTTTGATTGGCTGCTGAATACTTCGGTTGTTACCATAATGGCAAAGTACCACTTATAAGTCTTGTTCACATGTAATTTTCTACTCGGAGTTAAAATTTTTTGGTCAGAGTTATTGAAATTCTTATCACGACAAAGTCTTATAAGTGGAAGATCAGAGAATGTCTCAATGTCCCATAAGTTTCCTTTCTGTCCTGAGTAGGCTTTGGACATGACAATCCCCTCAAAATCATTAGTACCATGGAAGTGGAAAGGAAATGATTGCAGTTCAGACAGTATCGTTCCACTATCCCTTCTCCAATATTCCTGTCATGCACCATATGTATAAACATTTGTGTATTGAACCTTACTCTTCCTGAGCTACATGTATATCATCTTCAAACTATTCCAAAAAAGGAATGTTTGTGATGATATACAAAGAAATTGGCCATTGCGCGATAGAGTTCTGTTATTTCTTCTCTGAATAAAATCAGAATATTCCAGTGCAATACATGTATATGCTCGGTTGGGGGAGCAACTAATACATGACTTGGTACCATGCTTGCATACCACACTTAAATGCATTACCACAACGTGATGTCCCTGAACAGACCCCTTTCTCCATGTGTCAAATTGCGACCCCAACACCCAGATTTTGATATAGTTTCTTCATTATAATTTTTTTTTTTTTTTTTTTGGGGGGGTATTCCTTCATAATTATACAGAGCTATAATGACTAAGCATATATACTTTAGTGGGAAATACACAGTCCTATGTAGGTATGGTCAGAGGCATCAATTTTTTTATCGTATTGCAGTATGATATGTGGGGAGGGGAACCTTCATATGCTGGGCTAAAGTGCTTGAGAATTGATACCTACGGTTGTGGGGATACAACGCAGTCCTGTTTGGGTACGATCAGAGGCAGAAAGTTTTTTACTTTTGGCAGGATGCTTAAAGTTTGATATGTTGGGGGGGGGGTATCTTTACGCACAGGGCTGGACTGCACGAGAATTAATACCTACATTTGTCACAGTCCTGGGGAGTGTTTCATGAAAGGACTTGTCAGACGTTTTATACGGCAGTTACCATAGTAACAGTGCACCTCATCTAATCAAAATCAAGGAAAGTTGTCAGATCTGACAACTTGTCGGATGGAAATGTTGATGAAACACTCTCCTGTTTTCAAAGGCAGATTTTTTTTTGCCGAATCGTCATTGTTTTATAAAGGTTTTTTTGGGTGGGGTGTGTCTTCATAATTTATGCAGGGCTAGAGAGCATGAGAATTAATACCTACATTTGTCGGGATTCAGCACAGTCCTCTTCTCAGAGAGATTTTTTTTGTGTGTGAAATATTTATTGTTTCATAAAGGTTTTTTTTTTTAGGGGGGGGGGGTATCTTTATATACAGGGCTAGAGTGCTTGAGGATTGATACCTACATTTGTGGGGATACAGCACAGTCCTGTTTTGGTATGATCAGAAGCAGAAATTTTTTGTCATTTGGCAGAATGTTTTTTTGTTGTTGATATGTTGAAGGGGGAGGGGTGGGGAGTATTCCTATATACAGGGCTAGAGTGCATGAGAATTGATACCTACATTTGTGGGGATACAGCACAGTCTGATTTTGGTATGATAAGAAGCAGAAAGTTTTAATTTGGCAGAATGTTTTTTGTTTGATATATGTTGAAGAAGGGGGGGGGGGTATTCCTATATACAGGGCTAGAGTGCTTGAGAAGTGATACCTACATTAGAGGGGATACAGCACAGTCCTATTTGGGTATGATGAGAAGCAGAAAGTTTTTTTTCATTTGGTAAATTTTGTTCGTGTCATTTGGCAGAATGTTTTTTTGTTTGATATGTTGAGGGGGGTAAGGGGTATTTCTTTATATATACAGGGCTAGAGTGCTTGAGAATTGATACCTACATTTGTGGGGATACAGCACAGTCCTATTTGGGTATGATGAGAAGCAGGTTTTTGTCATTTTGGAGAAGGTTTTTTGATTTGTTTGATATGTTGAAGGGGGGGGGGGGTATTCCTATATACGGGGCTAGAGTGCTTGAGAATTGATACCTACATTTGTGGGGATACAGCAGTCCTATTTGGGTATGATCAGAAGCAGAAAGGTTTTGTCATTTGGCAGAATGTTTTTTTGTTTGATATGTTGAAGGGGGTGGGGGTGGGGAGGGGTGGGGTATTTCTTCATATATACAGGGCTAGAGTGCTTGAGAATTGATACCTACATTTGTGGGGATACAGCACAGTCCTATTTGGGTATGATCAGAAGCAGAAAGGTTTTGTCATTTGGCAGAATGTTTTTTTGTTTGATAGGTTGAAGAGGGTGGGGTAGTTCTTCATATATACAGGGCTAGAGTGCTTGAGAATTGATACCTACATTTGTGGGGATACAGCACAGTCCTATTTGGGTATGATCAGAAGCAGAAAGGTTTTGTCATTTGGCAGAATGTTTTTTTGTTTGATATGTTGAAGGGGGTGGGGTATTTCTTTATAATTACAGGGCTAGAGTGCTTGAGAATTGATACCTACATTTGTGGGGATACAGCACAATCCTATTTGGGTATGATCAGAAGCAGAAAGGTTTTGTCATTTGGCAGAATGCTTTTTTTGTTTGATATGTTGAAGGGGGTGGGGAGGGGTATTTCTTCATATATACAGGGCTAGAGTGCTTGAGAATTGATACCTACATTTGTGGGGATACAGCATAGTCTTATTTGGGTATGATCAGAAGCAGAAAGTTTTAATTTGGCAGAATGTTTTTTGTTTGATATATGTTGAAGAAGGGGGGGGGGGTATTCCTATATACAGGGCTAGAGTGCTTGAGAATCGATACCTACATTAGAGGGGATACAGCACAGTCCTATTTGGGTATGATGAGAAGCAGAAAGTTTTTTTTTCATTTGGTAAATTTTGTTCGTGTCATTTGGCAGAATGTTTTTTTGTTTGATATGTTGAGGGGGGTAAGGGGTATTTCTTCATATATATACAGGGCTAGAGTGCTTGAGAATTGATACCTACATTTGTGGGGATACAGCACAGTCCTGTTTGGGTATGATCAGAAGCAGAAAGTTTTTGTCATTTGGCAGAATGTTTTTTGTTTGATATATGTTGAAGAAGGGGGAGGGGTATTCCTATATACAGGGCTAGAGTGCTTGAGAATTTATATCTACATTTGAGGGGATACAGAACAGTCCTATTTGGGTATGATCAGAAGCAGAAAGTTTGTCATTTTGGAGAAAGTTTTTTGTTTTGTTTTATATGTTGAAGTGGGGGGGGGGGGATGAGGGGTATTTCTTCATATGTACAGGGCTAGAGTGCTTGAGAATTGATACCTACATTTGTGGGGATACAGCACAGTCCTATTTGGGTATGATCAGAAGCAGAAAGTTTTTGTCATTTCGCAGAATGTTTTTTTGTTTGATATGTTAAGGGGGGGGGGTATTCCTATATACAGGGCTAGAGTACTTGAGAAGTGATACCTACATTTGTGGGAATACAGCACAGTCTTATTTTGGTATAATCAGAAGCAGAAAGTTTTTGTCATTTGGCAGAATCTTTTTTGTTTGTTATATGTTGAAGAAGGGGGAGGGGTATTCCTATATACAGGGCTAGAGTGCTTGAGAATTGATACCTACATTTGTGGGGATACAGCACAGTCCTATTTGGGTATGATCAGGAGTAGAAAGTTTTGGTAATTTGGTAGAATGTTTTTTGTTTGATATATGTTGAAGAAGGGGGGGGGGTATTCCTATATACAGGGCTAGAGTGCTTGAGAATCGATACCTACATTAGAGGGGATACAGCACAGTCCTATTTGGGTATGATGAGAAGCAGAATTTTTTTTTTCATTTGGTAAATTTTGTTCGTGTCATTTGGCAGAATGTTTTTTTGTTTGATATGTTGAGGGGGGTAAGGGGTATTTCTTCATATATATACAGGGCTAGAGTGCTTGAGAATTGATACCTACATTTGTGGGGATACAGCACAGTCCTATTTGGGTATGATCAGAAGCAGAAAGGTTTTGTCATTTGGCAGAATGTTTTTTTGTTTGATATGTTGAAGGGGGTGGGGTATTTCTTTATATATACAGGTCTAGAGTGTTTGAGAATTGATACCTACATTTGTGGGGATACAGCACAGTCCTATTTGGGTACGATCAGAAGTAGATTTTTTTTTGTCATTTGGCAGAATGTTTTTTGTTTGATATGTTGAAGGGGGTGGGGCATTTCTTTATATATACAGGGCTAGAGTGCTTGAGAATTGATACCTACATTTGTGGGGATACAGCACAGTCCTATTTGGGTATGATCAAAAGCAGAAAGGTTTTGTCTTTTGGCCGAATGTTTTTTGTTTGATATGTTGAAGGGGGTGGGGGTGGGGAGGGGTATTTCTTCATATATACAGGGCTAGAGTGCTTGAGAATTGATACCTACATTTGTGGGGATACAGCACAGTCCTATTTGAGTATGATCAGAAGTAGAATTTATTTGTCATTTGGCAGAATGTTTTTTTGTTTGATATGTTGAAGGGGGTGGGGAGGGGTATTTCTTCATATATACAGGGCTCGAGTGCTTGAGAATTAATACCTACATGTGGGGATACCGCACAGTCCTATTTGGGTACGATCAGAAGTAGAATTTTTTTTGTCATTTGGCAGAATGTTTTTTGTTTGATATGTTGAAGAGGGTGGGGTATTTCTTTATATATACAGGGCTAGAGTGCTTGAGAATTGATACCTACATGTGGGGATACAGCACAGTCCTATTTGGGTATGATCAAAAGCAGAAAGGTTTTGTCTTTTGGCCGAATGTTTTTTGTTTGATATGTTGAAGGGGGTGGGTGTGGGGAGGGGTATTTTTTTATATATACAGGGCTAGAGTGCTTGAGAATTGATACCTACATTTGTGGGGATACAGCACAGTCCTATTTGAGTATGATCAGAAGTAGAATTTTTTTGTCATTTGGCAGAATGTTTTTTTGTTTGATATGTTGAAGGGGGTGGGGGTGGGGAGGGGTATTTCTTCATATATACAGGGCTCGAGTGCTTGAGAATTGATACCTACATTTGTGGGGATACAGCACAGTCCTGTTTGGGTATGATCAGAAGCAGAAAGGATTTGTCTTTTGGCAGAATGTTTTTTTGTTTGATATGTTGAAGGGGGTGGGGTATTTCTTTATATATACAGGGCTAGAGTGCTTGAGAATTGATACCTACATTTGTGGGGATACAGCACAGTCCTATTTGGGTATGATCAGAAGCAGAAAGGTTTTGTCTTTTGGCAGAATGTTTTTTTGTTTGATATGTTGAAGGGGGTGGGGGTGGGATGGGGTATTTCTTTATATATACAGGGCTAGAGTGCTTGAGAATTGATACCTACATTTGTGGGGATACAGCACAGTCCTATTTGGGTATGATCAGAAGCAGAAAGGTTTTGTCTTTTGGCAGAATGTTTTTTTGTTTGATATGTTGAAGGGGGTGGGGGTGGGGTGGGGTATTTCTTTATATATACAGGGCTAGAGTGCTTGAGAATTGATACCTGCATTTGTGGGGATACAGCACAGTCCTATTTGAGTATGATCAGAAGTAGAATGTTTTGTCATTTGGCAAAATGTTTTTTTGTTTGATATGGTGAAGGGGGTGGGGTATTTCTTTATATATACAGGGTATATAGAGTGCTTGAGAATTGATACCTATATTTGTGGGGATACAGCACAGTCCTATTTGGGTATGATCAGAAGCAGAAAGGTTTTGTCATTTGGCAGAATGTTTTTTTGTTTGATATGTTGAAGGGGGTGGGGTATTTCTTCATATATACAGGGCTAGAGTGCTTGAGAATTGATACCTACATTTGTGGGGATACAGCACAGTCCTATTTGGGTATGATCAGAAGCAGAAAGGTTATGTTAATTGGCAGAACATTTTTTTGTTTGATATGTTGAAGGGGGTGGGGGTGGGGAGAGGTATTTCTTTGTATATACAGGGCTAGAGTGCTTTAGAATTGATACCTACATTTGTGGGGATACAGCACAGTCCTATTTGGGTATGATGAGGAGTAGAAAGTTTTGGTAATTTGGCAGAATGTTTTTTTGTTTGATATGTTGAAGGGGGGAGGGGTATTTCGTTATATATACAGGGCTAGAGTGCTTGAGAATTGATACCTACATTTGTGGGGATACAGCACAGTCCTATTTGGGTATGATCAGAAGTAGAAATTTTTTGTCAGTTGGCAGAATGTTTTTTTGTTTGATATGTTGAAGGGGGAGGGGTATTTTTCATTATATAAATACAGGGCTAGAGTGCTTGAGAATTGATGCCTACATTTGTGGGGATACAGCACAGTCCTTTTTGGGTATGGTCAAAAATAGAAAGTTTTTGTCATTTGGCAGAATATTTTTTGTTTGATATGTTGAAGGGGGGAGGGGTATTTTTCGTAATGTATACTGGGCTAGAGTGCTTGAGTATTGATACCTACATATGGGGGATATATACAGTACAGTACTATTTGGGTATGATCAGAAGCGGAAAGTTTTTGTCATTTGGCAGAACATTTTTTTGTTTGATATGTTGAAGGGGGTGGGGTGGGGTATTTCTTCATATATATACAGGGCTAGAGTTCTTGAGAATTGATACCTACATTTGTGGGGATACAGCACAGTCCTATTTTGGTATGGTCAGAAGCAGAAAGTTTTTGTCATTGGGCAAAATGTTTTTTTGTTGTTGCTTGATATGTTGAAGGGGGTGGGGTACTTCTTCATATATACAGGGCTAGAGTGCTCGAGAATTGCTACCTGCATTTGTGGGGATACAGCACAGTCCTATTTGGGTATGATCAGATGGAAAAAGTTTTTATCATTTGGCAGAATGTTTTTTTTTGGATATGTTGAAGGGGGTGGGGTGGGGTATTTCTTCATATATATACAGGGCTAGAGTTCTTGAGAATTGATACCTACATTTGTGGGGATACAGCATAGTCCTATTTTGGTATGGTCAGAAGCAGAAAGTTTTTGTCATTGGGCAAAATGTTTTTTTGTTGTTGCTTGATATGTTGAAGGGGGAGGGGTACTTCTTCATATATACAGGGCTAGAGTGCTCGAGAATTGCTACCTGCATATGGGGGATACAGCACAGTCCTATTTGGGTATGATCAGATGGAAAAAGTTTTTATCATTTGGCAGAATGTTTTTTTTTGGATATGTTGAAGGGGGTGGGGTGGGGTATTTCTTCATATATATACAGGGCTAGAGTTCTTGAGAATTGATACCTACATTTGTGGGGATACAGCATAGTCCTATTTTGGTATGGTCAGAAGCAGAAAGTTTTTGTCATTTGGCAGAATGTTTTTTGTTGTTTGATATGTTGAAGGGGGAGGGGTATTTCTTCATATATACAGGGCTAGAGTGCTTGAGAATTGATACCTACATGTGGGGATACCGCACAGGCCTATTTGGGTATGATCAGAAGCAGAAAGTTTTTGTCATTTGGCATGTTTTATTACTTGATATTTTAAGACAGGTGGGAGGGGGGTGAGGGACATTTCTTCATATATACAGGGCTAGAGTGCTTGAGAATTGATACCTACATATGGGGGATACAGCACAGTCCTATTTGGGTATGATCAGATGGAAAAAGTTTTTATCATTTGGCAGAATGTTTTTTTTTTTTATATGTTGAAGGGGGGGGGGGGTGGAGGGGTATTCCTATATACAGGGCTAGAGTGCTTGAGAATTGATACCTACATGTGGGGATACCGCACAGGCCTATTTGGGTATGATCAGAAGCAGAAAGTTTTTTTTCATTTGGCAGAATGTTTTGTTTTTTGTTGTTTGATATGTTGAAGGGGGAGGGGTAGTTCGTTATATATACAGGGCTTGAGTGCTTGAGAATTGATACCTACATTTGTGGGGATACAGCACAGTCCTATTTTGGTATGATCAAAAGCAGAAAGTTTTTGTCATTTGGCATGTTTTATTACTTGATATTTTAAGACAGGTGGGAGGGGGTGAGGGACATTTCTTCATATATACAGGGCTAGAGTGCTTGAGAATTGATACCTACATATGGGGGATACAGTACAGTCCTAATTGGGTATGATGAGAAGCAGAACGTTTTTGTCATTACCCAGATTTTAGTTTGTTTGATATGTTGAGGGGGCGGAAGGGGTATTTCTTCATATATATATTTAAAAAAAAAATATATATATATATATATATATATATATACATGTATACATGTATACATATATATATATACAGGGCTATTTATACAGGGCTAGAGTGCTTGAGAATTAATACCTGTGTCTGTGGGGATACAGCGCAGTCTTGTTTGGGTGTAATTTTTGCGTTTAATATATTGAGAGGGAATCTTCACATGTAAAGCCAGAGTGCTTGAGAAGTAATACCCACATTCCGAGGGATACAGCACAGTCAGATTTTCATAGGGAGAGATAGACCAAGAAAACGGAAGGGAAAAGAAAGAGAGAAAAGAAACAAAATGAAAGAAAAAAGGGCTAAAATATGTAATTTTCTGAATATTATGTCTATATCACCAAATTATATTTTCACAAATTTTGCTTGCTCAATTTGCTCGCTTTTAATAATTTTTGCTCATTACGCCACTGGCTTGAGTATTATTAAAAAAGAAAGGAGAAGGGAAAGCATAGGCAATAGTACAAACATATGCAGGCAGTAGTAAAATAAGAAATTTAAGAAGAAAAAGCAAATGGGAAAGCCTGCTAATTGCAGTAACCGAAATAATATTAAAAGTGAAATGCCAAAGCTAATACAAATTCAGAAGCAAAGTTAGAAGCAAATGCAAATGGAGAACCATGAATAAATGCAGAACTTAAAAATGCAAGGTGAAAACAAATTTTAATGGTAAAAGGTGAAAACAAGTGAAAATGAAGTGTAAGGCGATTAAAAATGTAAGTGGATCTTCAAATACAAATGCCAAAGCAAAAACAACATGACAAATAAATCAAATGTTGATGGAAAGGCCAAAGCAGAAAAGAAACCTCCCCCCTAAAAATAAAAGGCTGTGAAAGAAAATCTGTAGGATAAGTGAACAAAAGCAAAAACAAAAAGAAAAAAACAAAAAAAATTAAAAGGTAAAAGTATATACAAAAGTATATGCAAAAGTAAAAGAAAAAGGTGAAAAAAGAAGAATCAATCAGGAAAAGAGATGAGGCATCCATGCTGTCAAGCTCCCAATTGCCAAAGCCTACCATCACAGATTCTGTTAAGACAAATGTATTGATGCTACTGATCATCAAGGAAGAGAGAAAGTGAAGAAGAGATAACAAGTTGATTCCAATTAAGAAGATGGCATCATTAGTCAATAGGAACCCCTGCTCATACCAGCTACCTATCAAGCTTGCTATCATCATCAGGAAAAAAAACATTAAGATGAACATCCTTGCCAAGCGGTGCCAAGCACGTACGTACTTGGCATATGGTAATGACTCGGCTCAGCGGCTGCATGTTTAATGCAAATCATATTAAATTGTGCGGTGTAGTGCGTCGCAGTTGGCGGCCTATCCCGGCATCCCAGTGCGTACCTCTCTCTCTCTCAGCCGAGACATGACTATCTTTCTGTTAGTAGCGCCGTCAGACCCTCACCCCTTGACTTGGTTTCTAAGAGCCTGAGAGAATGCAGCAATGTTCCAATTCTTTTCATCAGTTTGCAAGTGAGACAATAATTGCCATTTGTCAGTGCGCTGCACACTTAGTGTCGGGTTGGGTTTGTAGTGTAATTGATATCAATAAAAGGGAGGTCATATAAGACACCAAGGTAAATAGATAGGATTTGTGCAATATGGTATTCAAATGGCATTCATGTCAATATTTTGTTACTGGGTGCTTCATGGACTATTTTTCAATGATAAGTCACCATCTGTACTAGTAGTCTGTATGTATGAAAGTTTCACTCATTAATTTCTACAATAGAAAACAATTCTTGACATTTGTTGGGGGGAAGCTGTAATATGGTCACCTACCTTAGATTAGTACCTATGTTTGCTTTTTGGACACAAAGTTTACTGACAATTGATTGCAAATTTCTTGCAGTACTCCAGTAAACCCATTTAAAATCAAAGGAAGACATCATTCTGATTGCCCAGTAGCATTAATGGGAATAAGGTCATGGATCTGTGTATAATTAAATGCAAGAGAGAAATGAAAAATTGAAATGAAAGATTGATGATGGAAACTAGAAGAAAAAATAAAGATTTATGTATTGAAATTGTCATCATCTTACCAATTGTAAATGGAAATTATGTGCATTATATGTATTTGAGAAGGAAAAGAATATTATGCGACAGATTTTAAAAGATTGAATTGTAAGGAGAATAAATGGAACGTTCCTACAGTAAGCATGAATATTGAATGAAGATATAAGAAGAAGTTGTAAAGAAATGTTATGTACATAGAATATAAATAATATGTAGGTAAAAGTTTGTTTTCAGTCTGCAATGGAAAAAACATTCTTGACATTTGTGTGCCAGGAGAAAAAGAGCTGCACTTTGGTAATTATTTATTGGAGACAGAGGTAAGAAGAAAAGGAGATATTCATAGAGATACATGTGTATTTTGAAGATCAAACAACATGTATTTCTAAAGCGAAGAAGGAAAAGGACATAGTTACATATTATGGAAACATTACAGATGCCTTCAATATCAATGGATTGATGAAAACTGAAAGATGTTGACTTAGGAATCTGCATTTTTAAGGTTTTGCCAAACTTAAATGAAAGTTTCGCACATACAGTTAGTTTTGCATCAGGGATCACCTGAAATGAATTTGGCTTCTTATTGTAGCACATACTTAAGGAAACTTATACATTACACTTAACAACCCCTCTCCTCCCTCCAAAATAATAGAAAGCCACAAATGCATGTTTCTAATAAGTTGAAATACCAGTTGCATTCGATGTTTGGATTAAAATATTAAATGTCTCAGTGTATCAACTAAAACACAATCATTCAAAACAAAACAGCTTTAATAGGATATACATGTTTTATAGATCTAGAACAGTGACAGACATTTTGCAAAGATTGTTCCTGTCATACTATCTGAGGTAGATGTAGAGTTTGTGCTGTCCATGTATGTACTGATTCCTACCACAAGATGTCTCTATATATCTCAATTGCTTTTGTGCCCATCTTCCTTTAAAAAAGTATTATACCCTGATGACTTGTTGTTTTGGGGATGTGAATTAATGCCATTCATGGACCTAAGTAGCTTGTACTTTCCTGCACTTGAACTCCCTGAACCATGAACCGTTGTGTCTTGTGTCTCTGATTAGGACTATCCCCTCACTGGTAGTCCCATCTTGTTCATTTCTCTAGGTGAAATTAATTGCTCATTTTGCCAGACAGATGTTCATAAAATTGAGGCAAATACACTGACAAGTGGTTGGGTCTGCGACGTGCACGTGAAAATGTCGGGTACCTGTGTATGGGCTGTACAACTTTAAGGGTATATTTCATTATCTTAAAGGGTTTGGAGTTGTTTACAAAATAATAGGAATGGATCAAGACAGAAAGGGTTATTGATTTCTGCTGTTTTGAAAATGTGATCTCTAAGACAGTGTGAAACTGGGTGAGTAAAAGTTGTGACAAGTGTGACAAATATAAGAATATGGAATACTATAATATGTCTCAAGAAAACATATTTTGAGTAAAACTACTGAATAAGAAAATTGGATGAAAGTTGTCTCTTCTCTGCTTGACAATAGAATCATCAGATGCCAACTACTTTTGAACATTCTCAACTTACTTATTTTTTATCTTAACTCATTCAAATTCTCATATTCCTGCTTTGCTTTTCATTTTTAACACAGTTGTTTTGTTCATTTGGGTGACATTAAATAGAGGGATAGATAGATGAGGGGAAGAAGTGCACTCTAAAAACGGTTAAAAAAAATTGAAAAAAGTAAATCAGCTCTTAAAGGGAGGAGCAACATAAAAAAAAAATAGAAAAAAAAATCTCAGGCGCGGAGATGGGGGGGGGGGTATTTCTTTTCACCAAATGCCCTTCCTTTCTATGAGATGATCTTTTTTTTGGCTTGTCAAATTTTTGGGAAACAATTAGTACCCCATTTATCCTTGATCTGTACTGCACTTTCCATTCTATTTATAGATGGTGGAGGAGAGGCAGAGAGGACGAGTATAGACGGAATGCAAGTTGGACATTTTATGTCATTTCACCAAAAATGAACAAATTTAGGATACATTGATAATCTTCTTGCAACAGAAGTATGAATTGACTTGTTCGATATAAAAAACAGACCATATAGCAAACTTGTAATTGATGCATGCAGTCTATTAAATTTCTTGCGAGACCCCAAGTTAGATAACAAATATCTAGCCTCTTTACATAGATACTCCAGCTAAGTCAGTTTAATACCTCTTCAACATATAGTTGGTAGTCATTTTATTAACGGGCCTTGGTATCCTCTCATGAATAAAACTTTCGGAGTGGGTTCCCTTTAATTGTAATAGGTCATCATCATCGTCATGAAATTACCGTTTGTGCTCTGCTACGCCGCGCGCCGCCGAGCATCAAAGTTCATTTGGACGTGCTTGGTCGGGCCCGCCCTGTCATTGCTGCTGCCCCATAGAAACGTTCCCCCCTCTCCCTGTTATTAGGCAAGCCAACCTGGTTTTCAAATTCCCTCCTAATTTTTGGTCGGAATGCATTTGACACGTTTGGGGAGCGGAACATAGAGAGGGAGTAAATGGGGAGAGGAAAAGGGAGAGGAAATTGAAAAGATTGTTAGGCCTGGTTGACTTTGATGTCTTTATTTCAAAACTGGAGGAAAATTGAATGGTTCTCAATGTGGGGTCCCACATTAAAGGGATACTGGTCTAAAAATACAGATTATCTCGCCCCCTTAATTGAAAGTTTCCCAGCTTGATACCCCAAATGAATGCAATGTTCTGTAAAAACTCTCATATTAAACCTGCCAAGTTTCATTTCCATGGGCATTGATTCAAATTAACAGAAAAATATGTATTTTTAGATTTCACATAGAGAATGGGCCTTATATGCAATCATGCACCAGCTGGATAGAGCATAGCCTAGGATAGAAATGTGTAGAACATGTAGAGTATGTTGAATGCTCTTAAAAAAAATATGGATAAAACATGATTTAAGGCAATTTTCAGTCTACTTTTTAGTATTCATATTCCTATTTGCTGTGGATACTGCATTTTAAAATACCTTGATTGAAGAATAAATTTGGTATGATTATGTTTGTGTTATTACGTACATCTTTCTAGTTTCAGTAGAATGAATAAAAACTTTGTTTGTTATAGAGATGTAATGAGCATTATGAACGTGTGCAAGTAACCTATTCTAGAAAATGAATGTCCAATTCCATATTCACCACCCAATAGGAACTTACCCCTGTAGTACATTATTTACTCCCACCCTCAGAGCATCTGATTTCCAGAGCCAACAGTTACGCCTTAAATGTTTCATCTATGAATGATATGATATTCATCCGTACAACCGAGCAGTCGTCAAATCTAACGCCTGCACTAACAAGCCCCTAGCACCATTACTAATGCAACCCCTACTTCCTGCCGATGTCCATTCACCGCGAGAATACGAATTGACTGACTGACTGACATCTTCATAGATAATGATGACACCAACAAGATAATCGTGATCATGCTCATGAAAAATAATAGGATTTTCACGCCTGCTTGTTAGCAACTATGGATTCATTAATATTCAACAAAGAGGATGGTTGTAGCGATTCTACTCAATGAAGCAGGAAAAAAAATGACTTTTCTTGTGTACAGAGAGCATTTCTGTACACACCCAAAGTTAATAGGCTGAGTCATAAAGTGTGATGCATTTTTTATATATTTTGTTTGGGAGGAAGAAATTAGTTTTCAGGGATAGATATGCATGGATTGCTTGTTGTTGGTATATTTTTTCAATCTCATGTTGGCATTATATAAACTATTTGTAAATTTTGTTTTTGAACATACATGTAAAGCCTGCAGATTGAGCATTTTGTGACATATTTAGAAAAAAATCTAAAAATCAATATAAATTAAACTATGACTCTCCTAACAATTGGTTACCATTATTTTTGTTTAGTGCGATAAATAGTTTTTTCATATCTTCTTTATTTGGTGGTATATAAGGCAAACCATCCATGCCTTGCATGTTATTTGATTGGTAAAATCATAGGCAAAATCAGAAAATATTGAATTTTAATTTTAGTTTTAAATTTTTAAATCATAGTTTTCGATTTGGGTCAGATGGCTTAATATGAATTCACACCTTCTTGCCAACATTATAGGAAGAGGAAACCATGTTGTGGGTAGATAAAAGAATTAAGAAGGATTCTTATTCAAGGAGAAGTGATAAACCTAAGCAGGGAATGCTATGTATATGCAGTCAGTGCAGAAATGACATCATCTACACAAAATAGCCACTGATGTAATCTCATTATCCAATGTTTGACTTAAAAACCCAGGGCACAGACATTAGATCAATAGTGATTCATAAATGCTTTGTTATCATACCAGAAAGCTGATAATTGTGGTTATATTTCACCAGTTTTGTAACAATAGAGGACCACCAAGTTACCCCTTTGAGCCATCCCCACATCACTAGACCATGAATAGGTTCGGTCAATAGCTATGTTTTAACTGGTTTGACTCTACCACAATAAACAATGCCGCTCATTCACAGGATTACTGAAGTGAAAAAGGATGATTCAAATATGAAGTGATTTATATCATTTTGTTCAATCACTGATCTTTATAGCAGAACAGAAAATTCTGAAATTTGCATGACTGGCACTGAATTCAGTAAATCTTTTGATCAAGTTTATAGAAATTAAAAAAAAAATTCTCATAAGAATAACCATCAAATTCAATACAGTCAGAGAGCACAGATTACTACATTGAGTGTCTGCATTTGATTTTAGGAGATGAACATGTAGGCTTCTTATTCATGGCCTATTATTCATAAAAAAAACTTTAAAGAGCTACTCTGTGTACACACCACTAATTTCACCAGCCACAAATCAGTTGGGTGAGGCTAGTTTTAACAATACAGGACATTATTTCTACTCGGCTTCATAATCTCTAATAATATTACATTTTTAGGACATTGAGATGCAGAAAGACATTATGATAAAACTGGAAAGCCCTTAAAGTTATCATTAAAATATTAACTGTTTGGTCACTAAAACGCTTGTGGAAATGCTCCCCAGGGAGTGGAGAATGTGCATACATTGTGTGTGGGCATACCAGGATCCAATGACCGGGGTAATAATGATTGCAGAGCACAATAAAGTGCTTAGAAACAAAGTGTAAGTGCTTTATTAATGTAACTATTTAAAATTTGTTTTTTTGAACAAATGGTGTAGTAAGTAGGTTTTTTTTCTCAAGTGTTCTCTCAGACTATTGTCCGTTTGGTGGTATATTGTGAGTCACTTTTGTTTTCTGTTCTGAACACAGATCTTTTGTATTTGTTTGTACAAGGCCTTGTTTCATTTCTCTTCTCTTTTTTTTTTTTGGGGGGGGGGTAGGGATCCTGAGCAAACTAAATAAATAGGCTACTGAAATTCTGTTAGTTTATTGGCTAAAACCATTTTTGTTATGGAATTCTGTTTAAATGTCACCAATAAACATTTGATAAAACAGGATGCCTGATTAGATTTTGAAATGGTCTACACAAAGCTATTAAGCTATCTTCTGGTACCTATACCCCTCCCTTAAAACAAAAACCCAACAACCGTATACCAATTTACAAATACTATTTCTTTACCTGTGTGAAAACACTGGCTATTTTACAGAAAAATATTTGTTTCACATAGTGAGCAAGGGCTATACCCACTGAGTAATTCAATTGAATTACAATTTATGTATTCAACCTTGATCGTGATGCATGCATTGTGCTTTACCTGTTTTTAATACATTGTTCTGTGATAGAAAAAAAATCACTACCATAGAGTTAATTATGATTGTTTAAGCAGTACAAAGCACATTGGCTTAAATATATATTCATCCACTCTGATTATGTAGTGGATTTTAAAAGGGTGTTTCCCATTTTGTCTGGTATAAAGCCAAGGACCATTCATATTGCGTAATATTAACTGAGTCACTATTTTCTAATTTTTAGTTTAACTTAACATTTGATTTCCAAGCAATGTGCTGTAGTTGTTTTATTGTGGTCAATTTGAAAATGTATAAGTTTAGTATCAGTTTCAGTGATTTTTTTAAATTTGACTTTGAAAGAGCACTGTGTTTTTTCAGGGGGGGGGGGGGTGCTTGATGGGTGTTTCCCAGTTCATCTGGCATTCAAGAAAAAGGGCTTTCCCCACTGAGTAATAATCTGACTCACAAAATTCTTGTAACCAGTCTAGGTTCGCCTATTGTTCAATGAGCAAACTGAATGGTGTGGTAGAGGGCTATGCAAACAAAGATGAATTCATAATAATAGAAATATGCATTGATGGTTTTAATCTGTGAATCCTTTCGCACTTGTAAGTGTTTGAGGGTATATAATGGGCTAAAGAGAGAGAGAAAAAAAATGAGAGCATTTGAAATTCAGTTCTGATTATGGAGTTGAATATAAATGGAAAATGTTTAAGTCTTTGTTCATGGTTACTTATTTTAGAGTGTGTATATTTGGCTGAAATTAAAGAAAACAATAGTTAAAAGATCAATGTATTTCAATTTATGATTCTCTGTCATAAAAGTCTTCGAGGTTATAATTCTTTTTTTTTTTTTGGGGGGGGGGGGAATGGCACAAAATAAAAGAATGTGCATAGAATAAGAGTTTTATATGGCTGTGTATAGCACAGAAGTGGTTTCATATATCTTTCTAAGGGTTGATTGTATAATTGTATCAGGTGAACAAACTTTTTTATTCTTTTATTTTGTTTACAATGCTTTAGGTGCTCACAGTATTTTAATATCATAATTTTGAGCCTACAATACATTTTTATATGTATATAATAGATTATCTTTCTTGATTATGTGCATGCTATAAAGACCTTTCAAGTAAATTATAGTTGAGAATTATCAGAGTGATATGATAAATAAGGTGGTTTATGTTTCGTTAAGTGTTTGCAGTTACAACAGGTGGAAGAAATTAGGCTATTATCTATAATTTAAAGTGGTTGTATTTCAATAATAAGTTTTCATGCAAATAAACGATTGACATCAATGTCTTATCTGCTAAACCAACAAATGGAGCAGATGTTATGAAGCCTACAAATATGGACCATTATATCAAGCCGAACGGAGAGGTTATTATTAATTTTCAGATCATAACAATCACTTTGCCTAGGTGTCTATAATGTATTTCAATGTGCAATTCATGTAGATTGTATGCCAAAACAATTATTAAAATCAGACCTATATATTTTGTGTTTATTAAATATTGTTTCTTTGGATTAAAAATTAAGAAGTGTCCATATTCCAATTGTGATTGATTTGCACAAATTTAAAATGGTTTCCCTTGTTCCAGCCACTCCCATAAAAATAGAATACCAGTAAAAATACAGCATGTCTCACACTGTAAACTAAATAAGCTCTGAAACAGTGATTAAATTACTGATTCTGTTCTCGCAGTAGAAGCATTATAAACACAGCCTAAGATAGTACACATTGCAACAAACTCTTATTGTCTGATATATAATTCTAAGTTCACTTTTCACCAATTGGACAGCAATATCATGTGGAATATAATTTTAACACGATTCAGAAACTACATTGATATTGTGCTGTTTGTGCAACAACCTTGAAAATGCGCAATGACTTGTCTACATCATGCAGTTTGTATTCAATCATTATTATTTTCATCCTTTATACCCCTTATATTGAGCACATTTACAATTTTGTGCTATGCTGCACTGACTGCGCAGACATAGTACCGGTATATCACAAAAATGTCACAGCTGCAAAGCTATTGTTGGAATTCCGATTGATTACGTATTTAAAGATAAAAAAAGCATAGAACCATTGAGTCATAACTATTTTACACTTTCAACTATACCGTTCAATCGATATCAGATTCATTTATCACCCCTCTTTTGCTTTTTTTTTTTACAGATGCACACTACATGGAAATTCATCTAATTCAGATATGTTACAAAGAGAAAATGCAGTCTTTATATACACTACATGCCTACCTGTTCTTTTCTAATGGTACCCAGGAACTTACATAATATTTCTTTGCACTATTTTTCTTCTGCTTTGCTGAAACAGGGTTTCCTGGGCAACATTGTCTGTCAAATCATGCCACCTATTTACCTTTAAATATTTGCAATATTGATTTATCATAATATAGGTAATAAAATATACGTCGATGAGGAAAAAAATAACATTAAGTTTAATATTAGCAGTGGCTTCGTAGAATAGGTAAAAGATGTTTGTTAGAGGTGTTGTGACTCAGTGGATAATTCTCTAGACTGTGAACCACAAGGTCCGGGGTTTAAATCCCACCACAGCACTCGCATCCTTCGACAAGGTGTTTATATACATTTTCCACTCTCCACCAGGTGTAGTAAATGGGTGCCCGATTGGAAGAATTCCTTGAACGCTCAAGCTTCTGATCAGAGTAGCTGTGCTGAAGCTGGGGTAATATATGCAGCGCTTAGAAACATTTGTACATGTATTAAGCACTATATAAATGTTGCATATTATTGTTATTATTGAAATTATTTCTGGTCTGAATAATTGTTTTTTGTAGGTCACTATTGTGGCCTAACCAAATTGTTTGTGGCTTTGATTGACTATAATTTAGTCATGGAAGTGTTAATTGTTCAAATGTCTATCAAAATATGTCGGTGGAGGAAAGTTTTTTTAGCATTATATTTCATATGCACTCGCTTAACATAGACATTTTGTGAAGTGCTTATAGATGCATTTATAGGATTAATTTTTCAAAAATATTACTTGTAACATAATATAGTGTATGAAGTTTTATGTACATTTATTTTTCATCTTTTTTTCAAGATGTTACAATAGGTTAACTCTTAAAGACCGAGCATGTAGTGATTTTTTATAAT
Source organism: Lytechinus pictus (assembly GCF_037042905.1). Taxonomy (NCBI): domain Eukaryota; kingdom Metazoa; phylum Echinodermata; class Echinoidea; order Temnopleuroida; family Toxopneustidae; genus Lytechinus; species Lytechinus pictus. The sequence continues at coordinate 14,157,218 of NC_087246.1, forward strand.
TCACAAGTCGAGCATTGTACCACTGAACCTTTAAGCTAGTAAGCAAATAATCACTGTTGGTGAAGGTGATGGGCAAACCATCACTTACGAGGCAAGCTGGATGTAGCTATCTTTCCGAAGCGAAGCTGAGGAAAGGTAGCGAGTATATCCAGCTTGCAGAGAAAGTGATAGTTTGCCTCTTCACCTGATATCAAGAGGTTGTTATATGCTTTAAACATAGAAACCGATATCAATACGTCTCTGTAAGATTTTTTTTTTAAATCAAGGTTTCCTTTGAAAAAAAAAATCCGTCGAGACGATTATGCTTGTTTTTTAATGCTAGCGCGTATGTAAACTGCACAAGATTTATTGTGACCTCACAAACGAACTTTACCATCACAACAAAACAATCGAGGGGCAATGCACTTTTTTTCGCATGGGCACCCATATAGATTTTGCGCGATCGTCACTGCAGGTGATGGAGAAAGATGGACCCGAGTGGTAAAATTTGCGCGTACTCAAACTAATTCATAATGCGTTATGACCCTATCGCTGAAAAAGATAAGCGAAACAAAAAAGGTCCATCACTGCCAGTTATGATTGATGGGGAAACTACCCTTTATCACGTGATCGACTTCTGACCAATCCCATAGCAAGATTTTTAGTATATGGAATATAATATAAAATACACACAATTAAATAATAACAACATCAAAACAAAAAATATGACAAAAACAATTAAGAAACCAGCCCTCCTACAAATTGAAATATATAGAAATTCAGGTATATCACCATGCTTTTTGATATTGCAAGTAAATCCTACAGAAGACTTTGTATTGGTTGTTTTTACCATAATGTGTTAATCTGTTATATGATATTGTATATGAATGCAATCTATGACATAAGTTACCTTGAAATAAACAATGATCCTATTGCCCACTTTGGATTCCCTGAAGGCATTCAAGTGTCTAGAAATGGTGAAATAATTGTGTATAGTTACTAGTTGTCATGGTTACAAGATAGGACGCAGACAAGATATATACATGTTTATTACGTAATTAATATAGATCATTATAAGATAAGATGGCATTGTTGATAAAATCACTGTAGCCATAGACATGTATATCTGTGTTATTTTCCTATACTATTTATATTTTTTTCATAATTTATCTATTTCATTCTTCTACACACTTGTTTGTATGATGTCTATTGTATTTTGTTTCCATTTTATGTTGATGCCACGTATAACTGATAATTTATACTTTGAGTAATATAAAATAAAAAATTGCTTCATTCTACATACAGAAAATTAATACAGTCTTTGAATGATTTAGTTTTTTGTTTAAATAAAACAGTATGCAAATAATAAGATTTGATCATTGTTGTATTTTCAAAATATTACCTGTTGTTAAATTCTATTGTGTGTGTAATACTAGAGTTTTGTATATCTTCACAATATAAGATGTTCAATCTTTCCCTTATTTGATTCCATTTTAAAAGAAAATTCTTGTAAATTTGAATATAATTCTAATAAACTTTTCCAAGCAACTATCATACTGTCTAGATTATGCATTATCAAACAATTAAGATTTCTAATATGATGATTATATCTTTTTTAGTTGATAGATGAATCGTAACACAATTGGAAGTAGAGAGATTTGAATGTGATACTGATTCAGCAAACAATAATGCATTCAAAGAGAATAGCTTCAGAAACATTAGCCTACTGAACATGTCTGAGTGAAACATAGAAAATAATAAATGGGATATAGTGGAGTGATATTAGTAAACAGGAATGAATTACATTGATAAACCTTTCCAGAGGGTACCTATTGAGGAGGTAGAAATGAAGACAATCTGGTCATTTATCAAAGCGGTACATCATCATCGAGCTCAGTAATGGACAAGATGAGACAAGGAAGATAAGGTTTCAACTCCTCTGCTGATGCGTATCTATCTAATTTGATGAAATTGTTTCATTTGGAAAGGGAGACGATGTTGATCGGGCGGGGTTTGGGACTTTGGAGCTGTCGGCGCGATTCCATTGTAGGGATAGTGATACCTGGAGGTTGCTTGGTCTTTGTTCCGTTGGAATTTTGGGGATTGACAGATAGAAAGATTGCCATCCCTTGGGAGGGAAGAGAAATAAGAAGGATAGGGGGAGACAGAGAAATATATTCAGAGAGAAAGAGCAGTGGTTTAATAAGCCCAAAACCATTGGTGTCGGTGACAAAATTCTTAATAGTTTTGAGCGAGCAAAGCAAAAGAGCCAGTTTTTTCCTATTTAAAATATAATGTAATTTTGTAGTAGATTTTAGTATAATATTCAGAAATTAACATCACATGTTATCCTTTGTCCTTTAGTTTCTTTCATTCTTCGTTATTTTCTTTTTTTTTTCATTGTAAAAATATTTTGGGGTTCATGGCTCCAAAGGGCTCCCTCTGATCTTTTGCCTCTGAGAGAGAGAGTGATAGGGGAAAGGAAGGGACTCAGGTGAGAAACATAAAGAAGAGGAAATTAGAAGATGGGAGAGAGACAAATAGATGAAAAGAAATCATTGAAGAGAAGTTTAGTGTTAAAAGGGAGGAAAAGAAGGGAAGACCTAAGAGAGAGAGAGAGGAGAAAATAAACAAATGAAGTCTGAAAAATATGAAACTGAAATAAGAGGCAGAAGAAACACACACAAAAAGAGGAAAGGTAATAAAGGTAGAAAGATGGAGGAAAATAGATGTCGAGTGTGAGAGATAGAAAATATGATGAGGGCAATGAGAGAAGAATGAAAGAGGGAGACTCCAGAAGTAAGTTCACTATAGAAGATCATGACTTTACATTTGCTGTCATTAAATAGATACCATCATTTCTGTGATAAATATAAAGAGTTGCAGATGTCGTCATCATCTTCCATCACCTCCATCACTTCCATCATTAGCATCATCAACATCATCATCAACATCGTTATCATTATTGTCACGATCATCTTCATCAATTGTCATCAACGTCAGTGTCAACGTCATTGTCACCATCATTGTAATCATCACCACCACCACCACCACCATCATCACCACCACCACCACCATCATCACCACCACCACCACCATCATCACCACCACCAACATCATCACCACCACCACCAACATCACCACCAACACCACCAACACCACCACCACCAACACCACCACCATCTCATATCTTATCACTTCTTCTCTCTTTATAAAATCATTTAGGATGCTTCTATTTCATTACACTGTTAAGCTGGCAGATAGTAGAAATGCTACATTTTCCAAATATTGTTAAGACACACATTTATAACAGTAATTGGTAATGCATTTGCAGAATCATGATCTATTTGGCCCATGCCATCTTTACATCTGAACAATGTAGAGTTTTTTAAATCTTTGAAATATTGCCTTCTCCATTTGCATTGTTTTTCCATAAACTACAATCAAATGATACAATTTTACTATTTCTTTGAGGATTTGGGTTAATATTTTTCTGCTCCTATCTGGCAATCTATCATTGGAAGTCAGAAACAGTGGAAAACAAATGCAAGCATTCATACTCAAAATTACAAAGAGACTGGTAATGTATGTTGCAATCTTTTGAAATTTATTCAAAATAATAATATCACATGTTTGGTGAATTGACATCAATAAGTTACAAACAATTTCATTTGAAATCATCTTTTCTGTTGAATAATATATATACTGGCAATTTGTGAAGAACAACAATAATAAACATCAGCTGAGTGTACAAAACATGTTAATATTTTTGTCTGCTTTCGAATAACCAGGAGGTTATATGAGAGTGAAATAGTATGTGCTATTGCCCAAATGGCTTAATTCATGTTATGATATATTGCGAGTTTACATATACATCAATTATGCAAGAGACATATACAAATATAACTGTCAAAATCATAATTAACCATACAATTGTGGACGAATGAATAATTGATATGATTGAGGAAATGAATATAATAATGGCCCAAGTCCATCTCTTTGCTAAATTGAGTAAAACATGGGATCTTGTTTATTATACATAAGCCCACCTTGTATATAATTTGTATCCCGGAATTTCACCCAAAATACCCCATATGAGTGAAAAATACTAAGATTGTCAGTGGATATACACACACACACGCACAAAAAAATTACTCAAAATGAACTATCATGGACTTAGGTCATTCTTGTATTCATTGAGAGTGTGAAAAAAATGTGGAGAGACAGAGAGGGGGGGGGGGGGTGTAAGTACAATGGGAGTGAGAAAAAATCATAACAGAAGTAGAAAACTGAAGGCAATAAAAATGAAATATGCAGATAGACAGTGAGAGAGAGAGGAGAGAGAGAGAGAGACAATAAGAAGAGAAATATTGAGGGAGAAGGAGGAGAGATAGGGGAGGGGGTTGGGTGGAGGGGGGGGGGGGGTTGGGGCTGAGAAAGGTAAAGGGGAATGGACCTGGAATACAGGAGCATTTAAGAAAGTTTACAACATTGCAATTCGAAGGCCACTTTTTGAACTAAGAATCAAGAAATAATCTTTTCAGAAGTTGCAGACTATATTAGGAAAGTAGCAAATACGCTTTGTAATCACAAAATATTAAAAAAATACTTATGATTGGCAGTGTAAACCCTATTAGAAGACTTATGTTACATCAATGACCATGTTATAAAATTGCTGCAAAAGTTCTTACAGATAATTTTGAAATAGACTTAAATACAAGAACCATCCTCTAAACCCTCAAAATCACAGATCTGTCATTATTTGATAACTTTTCCTTTGCTTTTCTGCTCACATCACTTTCAGAGTGCAACAAGAAAATACATAACAGATATACATGGCGTGTGTAGAGACTTGAGTGTCTTGCTTGAGAAAAAATTGAGGAGAAAAAAGGCAGTATTGAATTTCATTCTGAAGTTCTGGTGGTAATCTTGTAGACAGCTGTTTGATCGCGTATAGCATGTGGCAGATTCGTAGCGCAGCCCCTGGTAAACTCATCCTAGCTCAGTTACGCTCTCTCGTTTAATCAAAATCTTAGCCGGGCTTGATAGGAACACCAGCTTCAAGAAAGCATGACTGAATCATATTAAATAACTGCCAATTTTTGGGAAATCATTAACGTTAGGTGACCCTTTAAAGAGACAAGGTGAAAAAAGCAGTAGTAATATACAACACAAATACTCATTTTTTTTGGCAAAGTGAATTGCTGCTGGTATAAGAAGGGGGCCCAATAATATGTATGAAATGTTTTGTAAGTTTGCCTTTTTAAATAGAGAAAATATTAAAATAAAAATAATCTGTTAGAGTAATGTGAACAGCTTAAAAACAAGTAATGCAGAAAAACAGTGATACTTTGTATTTTAGGTCATTTCACATACTACAATGCTTTGACATAATACATTTTTATTTTCATATTTTAGACCATGTTATCATCCATATTATTTTCTCACATTGCCAGATCTACATATTGAATGCTGATCTTGTAATAAACCATACTTCCACAATATATCACATCCATTGCAAATATATACAATTGCATCTATACTGTATATTTTTTTGTAAATAAAAAGATGTACATCTGAAGGTATTTTCCCCTTAATTAGCTCATGTCTCCCAACTGTCCACTTCCCCCTCACTTAAGACATCAACTTCTGCCAAGCTGTGCGGTTGTCAGGTTTTGCGCCTGTTTTTTGCACAATACCTTTAATATGTGATGAGCAAAATTAATTTTTCATGACAAATAATGCAGATGTCGACATAATCTAATAAATTAAGCAGAAGCTTTGACATATATTGCACTTAATGACAACAACAAGGCATTTGATGGTCCTATCCACTGTTCAGTAGCCATAATTGTCCACTGCTTGAGCCTGGCTTCCCGATTAAGTCATTATTTTATTACGGTGGATAGGAAATAAGTTGAAAAATTCAATGGACTAATTGGCTATAAATTGAATTGCGAAAAAATGTGTATATGATTAGGTTATTACAGCCATAAATTGCATGACCATACTGATATATTAAAGAGTAGAATATTAGATTTTACATCTTGAATTTTCGATGGAAAGTTATGTTCTAAAAGATAGGATTTTTATCAAGTAATAGTGACATCAGCTTTTGCAGTGCAGATAATTGTATTCAAAGTAACAGAAATGGCAGAAACTAAAGATTGTAATTGCTTTGATTAAGTAATGTTTTAGTTATATTATTTGACAAAATCAAAACAACAACCATGCATACATCACAAAGCAAATAATTTGATATTCATCTTGATTTTTTATCAAATGTTATTTAGTTGTCACCATCATGTATAAGAAAATATGCAAGACATCTCTCTCCACAGTTGCATGAGAAGTTAGCTGATAAAAGTCACAGGGATTTAAGTATACGACCAGTTACGACCAAGACCAACACAAGTGCATGGATACTTGTTAGCAAAACTAAAACTTAGATTTTCAAATCTTGGCAGAAAAACACTTCCTAAGTTTAAACAGTCTGTGGTTCATTTATCAATCGCAAATTGGTGAGATATGCAATCGATTGCAAATAAGTTTCTGGCAACATCTTCCTTAGTTATGTATTAATTATGACCAGCTGTGTTCTGTGTAACGTTTTCATGGAATGTGAATTATCATTATTTTGGATATCATTTATACAAACATAGTTTACATGAGGCACATAATGATTAGTTATAATATAATTTACAACTTAACTTGCCCGCAATAGGGCTGAGTTAATGGCAATAAAATGGGATGGTATTTAACATTTAGCAAACGTCTAACACAAGAGTGTTCATGATTGCAAAAATTATATTATAACAATTAACTGAAATTAGAGAACAAATATTTTGAGCCTGCTCATTCATTTAAAAATAAGGTAGGAATTGCAACTATTTCTTTTACATAAATGTAATTAAAATACAACATATTTCAAATGTAAAACAAAATCACATGTACAAAAATTGATCCAAGTGCATTTCATCAAAAATAAGTGTTTGGATAGTATATTTACTTATGTACATAACTGTTTAATATAAATGCTGAAATAATTTATAAATCTGTAATTATGCAAGTGATAGATTTATATTGGATTGTTTCTTTTTTGTCTTAAAATGCAGCAATATGTCCCTGATGGTAGCCATAAGGTATGACATAGCACAGCTAAGGAGAAACAACTCTGCCCTTGAATATTGATGACAAATAACCAGCAAAAATCAAATATTTTACCTCGATCATTTATTATTGCTGTGATATGCATTCATATAAAAAAATGCATATCATTTTTCTTAACTGTAACCTGCCATCGGTTTAGACAAATTCATTTTCATGGCTTTTTGTATGATTAGATATACTGTATATGAAACTTGAACATTATATTCATTTGAATACCCTTTCATATATATTGTTTTGATATAGCAACACCCGATGTTTCTTAGAATTGCCCCTATAAGTCCATTCTCTTTCAGTGCTACTATGCATCTTGCATTACAAATATAAAGAGCAAAACAAAGCGGCGATAGCTTTTTAGTTCATTGTGAAGATAGTTGAGCCCATGCTCTTTGAGTCTGATGTTTTTATTGGAGCAGTTAGGGTGTTAGAATCCTCCAATCTGTTTATGCATCATTCAACAGATAGGCATTAGAGTGGACTGTAACACTTTAACAAAGCAAAGCACATCCACATGAACTGATAGCACTCAAAACACATTTCAACCATCAGTTGCTGAAGTTTTGAGATGTTTTGTATTTTCTCATATTTCGTAGTAGGATGTTTAAAAGAAATTGCCTGTCATACTGTATATTCCTGTTGAATGATTGTGGTCAAGAGCCTGTTTTTCCTGTATAAGATATTTGGATCTAAGCTTGTAAAAAGTTGAAATTTGCGCAAAGGCTATATTTGCATTGTGTACGTACCATCGTCCCAGTCTTGTCCTATTTCTTGGTATGGAGGATCTTCCTCCTCGACATGGGGCACTTGTACACTTACATTTCTTTGCCACACTGGGCGATGAGTCCTCTGCCACGTGTTGAGCTCTCTTAAATGATCCTTAGGCTCAAAATAAATACTTGTTTGGTCCCAAATGGGCCTTTCATGTGGACCATAGTTTGGCCCGAAGGTGGATCCGTAGACACTGTTGTCATAGGAGCCTTTGTGTTGGACAGGGAAGCATCTGCAGAGATATCCAAGGGTTATAACAAGCACTATGAGAATCAACAGACCAATGATACCAATGATGATTGCAAGGATTTCTGGGCTCAAGGGCACTGATTCTGAGGCAGAGCTACCAACATCTGGCTTGTATGCAGTGGTGTCTGTTGAGGTCTTTGGTCGCATGGTGACAGCAGTTGAAACATTGCTCTTTGGAGTGGTGGTTTCTACAATTACAGGTTGGACAATCATCAGCAAGCTGGAAGAGAGACTTCCAATAGCATTACTTACGTTGCATGTGATAAGTGTGCCATTGTCCATATCCCTTGGACTAATGATCATTTGCGTTTGGTCCCGAGAGAACTTGACACGCTCTGCAGGGATTTCAGGTGTTCTCTTCCAAACATAATGGCTGGGTCCTGGATTGGCATCCGCAATACATTGGAATACAAATTCTTGATCGGCATGGACAGCATCATTTGCTTTTTCAAGGCTAACTCGTGGTTTATACAACACGTTTAGACCACTTAGGACACAGTGCTCCGAATATGTATCATCGGCCTCGCTACTTGCGTGGCACTCAAATGAGGCACCATTCAAACTTGCGTCTGCCTGAAACCTGTGTCGCAGAGTACGGTATCCTGTTGTAACAGTGTCATCGATTTGAACTTGTGATATAAGAATTCCATTGCGCTTCCATTTGAGGGTTACGGGTGGGTTAGCTCGCTCGGACTTGCACAAGATTGTAACAAACTCACCTTCGGTGTAGTTGGGCTTTGTCAGGGGCTCACAGCGTGGAAATCTACTTCTGTCAGGGAGATGGTAAATTTCCAGACGAGCACTACGGGATCTTAAAACCTCCTGGGTCACCCCTGCATTTGAGATGCTCTCGACCGCACACTCGTAGCTGTGATCATCTGATTTGGATACGGAGCGTATGTGCAGGTTATACTGGCCGGAGTTGGTGTTGACCATGATGGAATACCTGGTGGCGTTGAGCTGGTGACCAACAATCGCTGTACCATTGCTAAGGAGGATTCCACCTCTGTACCACAGGACCTTATGACGTGAGTTGAGGTTGCTGATGCTACAATCCATTGTTGCAGCTCTCCCTTCCAGGACTGCAACCGGACTTGGCTGCACTGTAAATTGAACCGCCTGGCTTAGAACTCCTAATGCAAGGTGTAACATTATCAATGCCTTGCTCATGAGCAAGATGTTCAGGTTATCATAACTGACCACGGCCATTTCTCCTTCAGTTTATATCTTCCAGGTAAGAAAGTTGTCAAAATTGTTTTGTACTTAAAGATCTGCTTTCACCTCAGCATATTTGAAAATATTATCGCTCAATTGAACTAACAAAGTAGAGTTGGTAACATCAAATAATTTGTTCAAGAGTTAGGTGAAGATTGAAGAAGCAACTCACAAAATAGATTCCATTAATTTATCTCATTGTCTGTACAATTCCAATGTGAAATTGATTTCAGTGTCCTGATCAAACTGCAAATAGTTTAAAAATTCAGAGACATCTCCAGTCTGCTTTGATTCCTGGATGTGAAAATCCTCTAGATGTTCACCTTTCTAGATAATGTTTATTGCTGCGTATCCTTTATTAACACCAAGTACTTGAAGTGATCTGCGCTTCCGGATAGAACAAGGTGATCGTCAGAAGAGGTCAAGTTGAATTCCAGAGAAAATTAAGGAAATTAATTCACAAAAGCCAAAATATGAAGAAAATTTTGTTGTCAACCCTCATGTATTAACCAAAGTACCGAGTTCCTTCACAACATATGCCGGATGAGTGCTCGTTATCCAAATCGCTGTAAGAAATATAAAAAAATAAAATGAAAGTATGTGATATTAGTCATCCACTCTCGAACATAATTAGCTGATAAACAACGACAACAGTCTAGTGATGAAATGTTATTTACAAAAAGAGGTTGGCCGTCTAACAACATATATCGCAGGTTAGGTGGCTAACTGGAGGTGTTTTGATCGAACAGTGCTAGCAAAGGCAACTAACTATACATCCAGTTTTTCCAAGCAGGACTGTAATGATATAAAAGATAATATAGTCTCCCTCTACCATCATGCATATGCATGATTCTTATTCCCCTTTACAATGACTCAGAGCCAATCACAATCCCTCCACTGTGTTGTAGACATTGTGGAGCTTACTTTGAGGGATTTCATTTGCACCCTGCTTTGTGAATCATGCATATTCATGACTAATTGCTAAAGTGCCTGAGCCAATTAGGGCAGAGATGATGCAGTGCACAGCTGTGCGAAGTGTACTCATTGTTGTGTTTATCAAGAAAAGACCCCACACACTCTTCTGCTCTGCAAGTCCCGCCCACCCACACTTCAGGCACACTCCAAGCCATAGGACACGCCTCCAGCACACTTTTGATGCTAAGCCACACCTACGGCACACTTTTTAGGGAAGTGTGTACTGAAGTAGCTATTTCAATCCTGTCTTTAGCTTCAGAGAATAGAGATAGTTCATGCTTTTTGACTGAAAAGAGTTCATGTTTATATTTCATGGTTATTTTAGAATGGTAATGAATTGAAACGTACTCTAACATGATAAATGGTTGAAGGCACCCATTCTGTTATGTCATGGACAATGCATGAAGCTATTAATGTAGCAATGTACTGAAGTATTGCAGCAATACATATAGAGGATATTCTTGGATTATATTTTCTTGCATTTGTATCTCCTACTTATCCGTAGCAACCTCAATGCTTCTTTTCTGTATTTAGAAGTTTCATCTATTTTTATGGTGCTGCTTCCTTTTCTCTCTGTTGCAATTGAAATTTCTTTTTTAGTATATTATTATTCTTTCAATTTTTCTCTGTGCTCAATCAGTCTAGATATTATATTGTATCATTCTGCCTCTCCCTCTCTCTTCTTTCTCCCTCTCTTCATTCTTTATCCTCTTGCTTTTTCATACTGAATTCTTCAGAAAGACCCGCTACTCTGTGAGATACCACAACCTTTAGTTCACTGGGGTGCAATCTTGCCCCCTTGAGTCTATTCATGGCACGTGTCTGGTGCGACCTTCATGCAATGACACTGATTGGTTCCCAGAGGGACTATACAACACCCCTGTCTGAAAATAACTCCTTAATTATTCCAGTTGTCTGTTCTTTGATATACTTTTCAATTTTTTCCCATTCTTTTGGGGTTATTCTTTTGTATTCATAGCTCTCACATTAATTTTTATGTTCATAGTTCAAGGGGTATATATATATATATGCATTCTGAATATTTCATATTTGATTAACATATGTCTTAATGTGCCATACTGATATTATTCACAATGCTTGCATTCATTAGATCAAGTACAACTTCTTTCTTATCATTTAACATATGTTTCTCATCCTCATTTTAATTTTTTATGTTCTTAGTTATATTTAGTTCGACTTCTAAAATCTTATGTCTTGTAAGAGTTGTTTAATTACCAAATATGGCCATGGTGTTGCTTTGTTAGTTCCATCTTAAATGTTGTATCATAAAACTATTTTGGCATTCATCCATTGTCACCCTGTCGTTGTCTTGGTTGTTATAAGAACATGTTTTATGTTATTCATGTACTGTATATTTTGTATATATTTGATTGTCTGTATATGTTTGTATGTGTAATAAGATACCTTTACATATTAACTAACCCCCACCTCTCTGCCCTCCATCCATTCCTTCAGCTTCGCTGCCTCAAATCTCAGATTTCTTTCCACAGTTTCCTCCTGATTTCAAATCTTGTCCCTGGAAAATTGTCATGGGATTTGCCTAATTAAAATTCCTCGTGCCATAAATATATCTCAAATGATGCTTCATGGTGATAAACTTGAGTTTGTATGAGGAGGATGGGACATGGTGATAGAAGGGGGAGATATGGGTACGTGCTAGATAGCCACTCCAAAGTGATGGGAATCTATTTTATTTGGAATTGTACATTTCTTAGGCGATAGATATAAAGTGATGAGGGGAATTTACTGCCAATTCTAAAGTAGACGCCTTTGATGTGTTCAGTTATGTTTATGACTCTTTGCTTGAACTTGAACTGATATTGTTTGTGAGGCAGTGATTCTATTCAATCCTATTTCATATTTTGCCATAGCATTGTGAAAATCATTATGATGAGAAGGTATTGCATGATTGGTTATCTGAATGGGAAATATTGTTATAGGTTTGTAGTTAATCTAGATTTTAAGAAAGTCTATGATCTATGGAAAGCTATATCCTGAATGAAACTTGGTGCAGGGATTGCTGATATCTTAAGAACCAGATAGCAAGGTATTTTTTTTTTTTTCACTTTCATTTTCTATTTACCCACACTGTTTCTGTCGCTGTTACTCAATAAATCCGATTCTAAAAATCCACCAAAATCTATAAAAAAAATAATAGGCTAATACCATGAAGATTTTGTGCGAGCTTGTGGTTCTTATCATGAGCTGTGTGCATGTCCTTTAGTGCAAATAAAACATTTTATAAAATAAAGAAATCACAATGAAACCATGTTTCTTCATTAAATGTGATCTCCTCTGAAGTCCTTGACAATTATGAAAGATCCAGTTTCAGTAAAACACAAACCATTTGAAGAGAGCAGCATTATTTAGTTTGTCTTTGGAATATCTTCAATTGGAAGATATCTTTCTATTTGCGTTGACAACATCAGTGTCACTATCCAGACAAGCATAATGATGGATGTGAGCTCATACAAATAAACCCTAATCCCACAAACGTCTCAATTTGCGGAAAATCTCTCGTTTCGATATTGAGAAGGATGGCTTTTATGGTTGTGTTTCACCGGTAACAGAGCCGTATCAAATACCATCAAATATCGGCATTATGGATAATTCTGCTTTGATTTGTGTCAAGGGTGGTTTCTTTTTTTAAAGGGGAGTCTGTGTGGGAATTTGGAGGCCGTATTGAGGTGGGTTATCAATGAATATAAATGGGCACGTGCCATGTCTTTTCTTGTGCAGGGGCGCCTGTGATTACAATGAATGGGTGTGGCGGGATGGTGCACCAGGCAGGATGAAAGAAGAACCTGGGTATTTTCATAGTCTCTACTCAAAGACACAGAGACTGGTATGGTTTTCACTTTGGATAGTATTAGAGGTTTCAAAGTAACTTTAGTCATCTTTTCAAGAAAGTGATAGATTTCCTCAATGTTTCTTATTGCTTGATATCTGTCCATCACCGCATAGAAATGAGGGTACAAGGGCTTGTAGCCCCTACTCCCAGTGTGTTTAACTTTTGGTTAACTTTACCCTGATACTGAATGTTAGTGTGCAGAAGATGTAACAAAAGCAAGCTCTACCATCCCCTCCTGCATCCTCCTGGTTGTGAAGGTAATTTTATATTGCTGTGCTGTGTCATTATAATGATTTTCAGAGGCATGAATAACCAAATGTTATATCACCAGAATATTGACTATTATAATCCATTTAGATCATCATTATGATCAGGGCCCTGTAACACAAAGGTTAGCGATCGATCGCTAATTTGAAAGAACAATTTTGATTGCTTCCTAGTCAGTCTACTGAGCAAAACGCTCATACAACGATGATTTTGATAGGTCATTTCATTTAGCAATTAATCGCTAACCTTTGTGTTACGGGACCCAGATGTTGTTATTTGTCTGAGGGATAAGACGCAAACCCTTTTTGAATGCTTATGATATTCAATTTTGTTTACAGCGTTTTCAGATTGATAATTAATAATTACTGCATGTGACTGGTGTAAGTCAATGGAAAAACTTTATGTAAAATGTATTTGTTTAATGTGTGGCATCTACAGAAAATGATCCTTGATGCATTGTATCTTGTGTTTAGAGATGTGGAAATAATTTGAATTTGAAATCTCAGAATTAAAGTCAAAAGTATTGTCAAAGACATGTCACTACCTGCATAATAGTCATTTCAATTATGATTTTGGATAATGAAATGATGAAAATTTTAATGGGCTTATGATATCTTCTGCTCACTCATTTGCATAAAAGTTAAGACCAGTCATGTGCTCACTAGTGTTTTTATAAAAGTGAGCATATCTTCACAATGCCATAAATTAGATCTGACTTTTTAACTTAAATTTCATTTACTGTTTTGTCAATGATCAAACTCAACTTTTATATTTGGTTGGTCTTACTGAGGAGGGTTACAAGTCATTGCCCTCTCTTACTCCAATCATCCTATTCAAACATAACAAATTAAAGCCTGAAATATGAGAATAGTCAAATTTGTGTATCATAGAATTCCCTTTTCATTCAAGCCAAGATTTTAATATCTATCTCCTTTTCATGTCTTTTATAGTATTTGGGTCTCCGTAGCGGGGCCGACTGGTGGCGGTGCAACCACAACTTGTGCGGAATCGAGGTTAGAGCGGCCATTCATGCCGAGTGACCACCTGGTTCCGTGATTTACCACGAAAGACAATGCCGTTTGTTTTCTGTCCATTGAACTTCAGAGAGCTAGCATCAGGGAAGGGGGCGTTGGTTGGGAAAAAGGAGGGAAGGGGATGCAGAAAACGCGGGAAAAGAGGAAAGAATAACAAGGAAAGCGCTTCCTTCTCTATGCATCTTTATGTGTATGAATCAATGCATCTTTAGGGCGCGGGGGGGGGGGGGGGCATTTCTTCTTTTTCCTGTTTGTCTTCAGAAGGAAGTATCTGTAATCATGCTGATGGATTTGACCCAGTGTTCATTATTTTGATAAAGAACTATTGATAGCTTGATATTAGCTATAATTAAAAAAAAAACATAAAAGGAAGTCATTCCTTCAGAGAAGTTATGAGTATTTTAACATAACTGTATGATCAGTTATTTTTTCAAGTGTGTTTGTTGGACATAATGAAAATAATGCATAGGCATGCAAATTGAGTTAGTAATTAGGCCTACTATGGAAAAGTTGATTAGATATGGAAATATATTGAGGGAAGGATGAAAGAGAATTATAATAGGATATCAAACTATTAAAGGGATGGTCCGGGCTGAAAGTATTTATAGCTTAATAAATAGAGTAGAATTCACTAAGCACAATGCCAAAAATTTCATCAAATTCGGATAACAAATAACAAAGTTATTGAATTTTAAAGTTTAGCAATGTTTGGGGAAAACAGTCGTCATGAATATTCATTAGGTGGGCTGATGATGTCACATCTCCACTTGTTCTTTTGTATTTTATTATATGAAATGAGGTTCATTCAATTTTTTTCCTCCAAGAAGTAGAAAAATTGGAATGACAACTGATTTAGTGCATTTGATATTTATTGCTGCAACTTATTTCATTATAAGGGAGACATATTATTCACACAAGTATGAAATAATGAAAAAAATTGTGATTTTATGTAATAACATAAGAAGACGGAAAGTGGAGATGTGACATCATCAGCCCACCTAATGAATATTCATGACGACTGTTTTCACAAAATATTGCTAAACTTTAAACTTCAATAACTTTATTATTTGTTATCCGATTTTGATGAAATTTTTGGCATTTTGCTCAGTGAATTCTACTCTGTATTAAGATATAAATATTTTCAGCCCGGACCATCCCTTTATGGAAATTAGGAAGGGGGTGGGGGTGAAAGCTGACAAAAATGGTAAGATAGTAAGAAATTGAAATTAAGATGGTCAGGAGGGAATGATGGTATATGATATTGTAATATATAGAAAATGAAGAATAAAGACGTGAGAGAGAAAGAAATATTGAATCCATCTTGTAGAACACAATGACTGAGCGTAAAAGACTCTCAACAAACCCCTCCCCTCGCCTAAAAAACAACCAGCTAATGCAAGGGAAAATTTGAATAATATAATTAAAAAATCTTCAAAATATTGAATTACAATTCTGCTTTTTAATTAAGATTGAAATGAAATTATGAGGCTAGTTCAGTTGGAGTGCCAAAGAGGTCATTATTGTAGTAAGGTTGTTGTAGAGATGATAAATTACCCTGACAGAGAAAACATAATGGGGAGTCCCATCTTCTAATTACCGATGATACGCTTTATCTCTAGGTGGTAGTTCAAATAAAGGTTACATCCGAAGATTATGACTCAGATTAAAGAGGAAATCAACTTCGAATTAAAGTCGTTAGAATGATCCTTCAGCTTTGCTTTTTTATACCTTTTATAGTAGAATATCAAATTACATTAGTGATTAAATGAGCAAAATGTTTGAGGAAGCCTTGCCTTAGTATAGAAAAAAAAATACAGGTTCCAATTGGCTTGCTAAAAATAATTCAAATAGAATACTATATGAGAACACTTTGTGGGAGGATTTGAGAGTGAGGGGTTTCCAGTGTCTAACCTGCTTTCCTTATTGAAGTATGGTAGATCTGTGGTTCGAAGAATGCTCTCAGAAATAGCTTTACCAATTTCACTTGGTGCATTGGTTCATTGCAAAAATGAGCCTTAGTATGTTACTGAAAAATAATCTATAATTTTGTTGTCATTGTTATTAAGAATATGAAAGAATGTCTGAAATAGATGACAAATTGTGTGTTATAGTTTTCATTATTGAATGATAGTGCAGTTTTCTTGAAATTGTCTTTATATAGGTTTTATGGATTGGATGTACATGTAACATGTAAGTCCTCTGTTGCTTCTATAGGCTGCATGTAGCCAATATGAGATCTTCAAACAAAATAAACAGCTATTGTAAACCTTTAAAATAATTATGAAATCCTGTGTATTGTCTCTAGCAGATCAATGGCATATTTTGATTTTTAATTTATTTCTACTGTAGGCATATAGTATCCAATGATATATAGTTGGATATTATATCCAATATTATGATATATAATATCCAATGAGGAAAATAATAGTAAAAATAATAGTAGTAATAAACCAGTGCTTATAGAGCATAATCAATTAAAATTGCTCTATCTGTCTATGTGCTATATAGAGCTCTTTAATATTACACTTCAACAAAATTGAATAAAACAAATGAAATGAGATCAATAAAGCAAAATTTATCTTGGAACATGCTAGATGGGAGAAAGAGAGAATAATTTGTTTTGTCTGCCTCACCCCCATTTTCATTCATTTCTCACTTTTGCAAACCGCTCAAGCCGTGGTAACTTGAGAGCATTATTTTACAACTTTTGATATGAACCAGAAAGCAGAGACAAATAATTTAAGGTTCCCACAGGTAGGGGGAAAGACATACATGTACACATGTATGAAATTACCCTGTTGTAGAATTAATTATTATCTTACTATCTGCCTCTTCTCTAAAAACATGGCTTGATTAAATGTGGAAAAGCATGACACAACCTTACACCACCATTTACTCTACCGTCAAATTATTAATTAATTTGATGAATTAATAAATACATTTTCCTCTTTCTATTGATATGGTTGCACTTATCTAATCACTCGCGTCTAATAAAAGTGTATCCAAGTGATATTCCAAGGCTTTAACAGTGGATGATAATTATCATGATTATCACGATGAGCGCACATCAACCATGTTTATTATGACGAAAAAAGGTAGAGATGAAATTCTGTAAATTAATTGCCGTGCAAAAGATGTCAATAGTCTATAAATGGATTAGAATTGAGCCCTATTTTGGCATTTAGGGTAGTAAGTGCAGGATGGTTGCCCTTGGGTGCGATAGACCTAATCATTGTGACCATTAAATAGATGAGGACGGCACTCTTGTAGAGAACTGAGAGATTATTGTAAGCTGGTTTAGCAGTTAATAATATTTTATGAGTTGTGAAAGATGAGGAAATATATTGCTATGATTGAGAGAGAAAGAGAGGGGGAGTGGGGGTGGGGGGTGTTACAGATTTGAAAAGATAAATAGATGCAGAAGCACTTGAGCCCAAAGAATATCGGATTAAAGCTTTAACATGGAAATATGATATTCAAAGAGATATTGTGATGTGAGTCTACAATTTAGAATTTAATACAGGATAAAGTAGGATACAGACAGAGAAAATGAGCCGATATAGGATTAGATTCATGGTAATGAATATGTTGTAGCTGTGACTATGACAGCTACATATAATTTATAAAAGTCCACAAAATAAGGGGGAACAAAACCAAAGCGAAAGCCATTAAAAAATTGCTGTAGATAATTTCAATTTTATTGTTGTTGATATTTTGGAGGTCTAAAATTGTGTAATTTAATTTAATCGAGGGAGATTATTGAAGACTGAAATTTTATGAGAATTCTCACATATTACAGTCTAGTTTAAAAAACAAAAATGAGATTTTCTATATGTATACACATGAAAGCAGTTATGCTTTGTGCATAAGCATATTTCTGAGGAATGTTTGTGACTGAGGCCTATCCCCATGCATTAATTGTTGTGTCGTAGTCTGCAGCTAATTAGTCCAATCTCAGTAACATGGTCTCCTGATAATAACCGAGATGAAAGCCTTACTGAGATGCCCCACTGTGTTTCTGGCGGAGACCTGGCATGGACCTGACACCACTAATGGACATCAACTGTTATCCATTCTTGAAAAAAAGACCCCTCTCTCTTGTCTCTGAAATGCTCGGAAGATTGAAATTTGTTCTTCAATGCATGTTTTAATTCAGGAAAGAAAAGAGGAATAATCTTTACCCTCTGAGCTCTATGAAACTGGATGTTTAACCAAGTCTTTAGGAATGAAAATAAGTGATGTGGGCTATTAAGTTCCACCATATTTGTAATAATTGAATCTGAAGTTCTAAACTGTGCCAAGTATAATATGCATTTTTTGAGCTAAGAATAGTGGAATAAACAATTGTGTGAATTTAGTCTTTTGACCCTATTCCAATATACCATTACCTTTGCATATTGGGCTTTTCATTGTACTTGAATACAACAAGGAATGTCTGGTGAAAATGGAAAAAAAAATTATTATCGGCCCCCTTGAATAAAAAAAATGAGATGATGAATATATTTTCAAGATTTTAAGAATTGAGAGGCATATTATTGAAATCAAGTAAATCTCCCAAATCGATGCTTACTATAAGACTTTTCATGCCAGTGCCAAGGCAAAGTTAACAATTTATCCCTCCTCTTTTAAGCCTCCTTTTTGAGGTTTTTGTTGAAGAGGTTGTTTGTCTCTTTCTCATGTCTCCATCAAAACAGACAGACAAATAAATGGATGGGGTAAAGTATCTGGCTTTTATGGAGAGAATGTGAGTAAGAGTTATATGCATTTATGTATCTAGGATGACAGCTTACGAACAGGACATGTATGGGGTAAATCTGGGCATTGAACTTGCAAGATAATAGGCTTTCTTTCTTCCCTTTGTTTAGTCCCACCTGCAGGAAATATTGTTGCAATAATTCTTATTGTATCTTAATATCAGTATATATATCTCTAAAATTTTCAAGAAATAATAAGATGACGATGCAATGTGAACAAACTTATTTTGATGTGGATCTTTATTTCAATGATTATGATATGATTTGTCTCGCATACATTCGTAATTCCGAAGCTTCGTTATTCCGAAGGTTCGGATATTCCGAAGGTTCGTTATTCCGAAGGTTCGTATTTCCGACGGTTCGTAATTCCGAAGGTTCGTTAGTCCGAAACCGAAATGAGGTTCGTTAATTCGAAAACGAAATGAGGTTCGTAATTCCGAAGGTTCGTTAGTCCGAAAACTAATGATTAACGAGCCTTATTTCGTTTTCGGACTAACGAACCTTCGGAACAACGAACCTTATTTCGTTTTCGGATTAACGAACCTTCGGAACAACGAACCTTATTTCGTTTTCGGATTATCGAACCTTCGGAATAACGCCACAAATGTTCGGATTAACGAACCCTTTTACGTTTTCGGATTAACGAACATCGAGGTATAGGCAATTTACGTGTTTCGGAATTACGAACCTTCGGAATAAAGAACCTTCGGAATTACGAAGTGTAACCGATTTGTCTTGTATGGTAGCACACATTTTTCAGTGGTGCATAAAACATGTCATACAGTGATAAAACAGTTATTTGATAGCCTTCTCAAAAGCTCCTTTCTGGTATTTTTAAATATCATAATCATTGTTGATAAAACTGGCTTTTGATTTGATTGAATACCAATATAAAAATAGTGAGATGGAAAGAATAATAGAGATAGTTTACTTTATAGAAATAATCAATTATGAATGTTGAAGTGCAGTGTAGCAAAAGAGCTAGAATTTTACAATAAATATTATTTATCTGAATAGAAATGCTTTTATAGTGTGTTCCAGCAAACCCTATAACAAACAAAGCTATTGAATTTATTCATCAACAAGGCACAATTGTTGCACAAAATAGGCAACACTGCAAGCCCCCACCATCAAACGGTGCCGAGATACAGTAAGGTTATAGGAAGAGGAAGTCTGTCTTAAGCTGGCCTCATGGTCTTATCTCTGATCACGGAGGGACCCAAGCAATTGTGCACTGGACCATCGCCAGGGAATGGGGGTAGTCGGAAGGGCTGGTAATTGTTCACCCGTCCATCGTCTGTAGGTGGGACCGAGGCAGGTGATTGTTACACCGAATTAGCGGGAGGATAATGGCGCAACTGACTGTGATTCGGCAGGGAGATTGCCAAATTTCACACGTTTTTAGCTGGTTTGCTTCCAAATTTCTGTCCCTATTTTTACAAAGTAGTAGACCTACATCCCTTATCTGCGTCCAAAAGACACATGCAATTTGTTTTAAACACATCGCATGTGCAAACAAAACAAGTTGAGCAGGTGAAATAATGGAGTTTCATGTAAATACTGCTTGCTGAAAGTGTGCTTTGGTGTGCTTCAGGCTGCATGCATTCTCATGCACTTTAGGTTTAGCTCAAAGATATTTGCCTTTTGTATGTATTATCAACAATCTCATAGGCTGTGAGGGTTTGCCACTTGTATCATTGTATTGCTGTAATTGTCATACAATAAAACATTCATATTTTGAATGTTCTCCGAAAAAATAAAGCTTTGTAATCCTTGGTGACAGCTCTTTCATACTGTACCTTCTGTTAAACTGTTTGATATTAGGTTGATACCATGTTTAACTGACAGCATTTTGTCTTTAATTGTATGTTATTGCTTATAAGCTTCTCCTTGAATGTAATGTAATTCTTAAACAAATCATTAGAATTAATCAGCTTTGACACGCTAATAATAATACTTGTGAAAATACGTTTTGAGACCTTGTTTCTTCTGTGAAAGCCACACTTCATGTAAAGCTTGGGAAATGTGGCTTAATCCCTGACCCAGCTGACCAGTCAGTCTTGCGTTTCCTTGAATTACAATAATTTGTTTTTGCATCTGCATCATCTAAAGCCCCTTAATCCGTGAAGACCAGTCCCTGTAAGCCAACCGTGGTGCCACCCTTCGCCTACCCCCTCTTTGATCCCTTTAGGGTGATGTTAATCCATGCCATACCACAAACAACTTCCAGAAACATCTTCAGGAGATCTCCGTAACGATTCCTCGTTCAGAAGATGGTGGAAACTGGTGTTGAAGGAGGGGGGGGGGGGGTAGTTTGCTACTAGAGCCACGAAACCTGATCTGGATAGGATACTTAGTTGGATTTTATTCAGAAAATTTTTTCTTTTTGTACAGCCAAAATATATAGTTTTCAAAATATGATTTCAAAATCATATCCCATATTTGTTGACTTCGGGTGAAAAAGTCACCCCTTTGAGCTTCCCACTCCTATACACCTTAGCACGTACATGTAGCTAGCTTTTCCCTCCCACCCTCTGGTGTGTTTAGTATCTTGCCTCTTGGAGTCTGGCTTGCGTAGCATCTTGGGTCCGGTGGGGATGTTAGCTGAGAGGACTATTGAAAGATGTTCAAATCTACTCTAGATTAGGACTGTGGAGAGCAAAAAAGGCTGTAGTCCCACACCACACAATAGGAGTTTGCATCATTTTGATTCTGATGGAAGGTTAACAGAGCAGATACTTCTCTTGACCCATTAACATTCTTTAACTACAAAGAATTTCCCCATAAAGATGGTGTCTATATTTATCTAGTTACGCCATTCAATACAAAACTGACACTCAATACTGCATGGTCTTGGGAAGATGTATGAATGGAAGAAACTCAAAATAGAAAGCACTTCTGATTATTGTCATATGGACTTTCTAGGTTTATACAGTACAGCAATTCATCCATTGAATTTATCATCCTTCTGGTCCATGAAAGATGAATGGGGTGGACCTCACTTTTGGATCTCTGATATACTAATAATAGATAATAATAATCAGATCTAAGAATTTATTTCTGCTGTCATAAAAAAAATGTTACTTTTTCTTGGTATATGCCTTTGTAATCTTCAGAATCGCCATCCCTACAGCTTATCTTTTGATCCATGATAATGAGATGGGTGCACATTACTCATAACCTCTGATAAAAGTAGAAGGAAATTTCTATCATAGTCAGATTTAAGAATATATCCAAGCTGTTATAAAAATAATTTTATTTTGAATACTGATGCAATCTTCAGTTGAAAAATATGCTGTATTTGTGCAAGAAAACATTAATTCAATTAATTGATTGACTTTGTCATCTAAAAACAAGTTACAAGAACAACATTTTTGCTACATGATGTAATTGTAATGCGCACCAAAAATTGATAATGAAGGATGTGTTAAAGCTAAATGACAGTAGTTGCAGTAAAATACTGATATCGTGAGAAAGTCTGTAAAACCAAGGTTAAGTATTACTATATCATCGTGGATCTAGATCTGGTACAGTTACATAAACTGAACTTTGTGAAATCATAATATCTAAGCTAAAAAACGATCATACTGAAGATCGCCAACACAGATAGGCACACGTGGGACAGTGTATTATTATTGCTGGAATAAAGACCCGACGGAATATTATTGCTGGAATAAAGACCCGACGGAAGTGACAGAATCCGCGCTTATTTCGCTTATTTCTCAGCAGTTACACAATTTATTCCAGAATCCTTTGGCACATATTTTTTATTCATACAAACAGACACTTTGGTGATCATTATATTAAATTCTGTAAAAAGTTATTTTGAGATTGTCCCCACAACTGGAATTTATCTTTAAGCCAATGTAACAAAATACAACATTTCTGGCTCTCAACACACATACCTGTATACACCTGGAGCTCGTTGCAGAAAGAGCTGCATTTAAACTGTAATATACACCTGTTTCATTGGTTGAAAATTCATTTGCGTTTGATTTTTTGAGTTGTGTTAAACAACTTTGTAACATGCCCCTGATGTTAAACCATTAATTGAAAATAGAGAATAAATAGACCATAAATATTTTGATTTTTGAAAATGAATTGAAAATTTCCATTACGTCATGGTGATGAATGGTAAATATTGAAATCATTTTGAATAATGAAATTTAGTAGTTATTGTCAATTTTAATTTCTAATATAATTTACTGTTTTATCTTGTGTAGGAAACTTATCAGGGGCACACTCACTATTGATGTATAAAGTCATCTTCTTTGTGAGAACTGATTGGATAAAAAGTGATAATGAGTCACTCTGGAGGAATAGTTCAGAAAAATTATCTTGAAACAGAACTCCAAGCTTTCTGAGGAAATGACAGGGTAAATATAGATGAGAATATTTTGAGCTGAACCAGATGACTTTTACTGTCTACATCTTGCTATCTTCCTTCATCCTCCATTTCATATCCGTATTCTCTCTCCTGCCCTCTCTCTCTCTCATCATCCTTACCCACTCTGAATCTCCTGTCCTCATTATTTTAAAGCGTATCTCCTCTTAATCTGCATTCTCATACTCCACATCATTTAATATATCTCCATTGTCCATTCCTTACTCCCTTCCAAAATCCTTTGTTCCTGTTAGTATTGATTCATTCTTTATTCTTTTCTACTCCTTCTTGTCTCTCTTCTTTATCATTCCCTTTCTTCTGTCCCTCCTTTGCTCCTCCATCAGTCATTTTACTCTCATCAGTCATCCAAAAATGCTTCACATCTTCTCCATCTTTATTCTGCCTTCCATTCCATGACTCTGTCCACCACTCCTATTATTGTCTGTCCTGTTTTCTTCCCTGTTCCCCCCATCTCACTATCTGAGCATATCCTAACTGTTTTTTAAGATTCATATTCAACTTACCATTGTCCCCTGCACCTACTATCTTTGCCACTTCTGATCATCTTTTATTTTATTCCCTATCTTCCACCCCTCTCTTCTGTTCTCCCCAAGCCCCACCTCCTTCCCGTTTCCAATCTCCCTGGAATTAAATGATGTTAATATTTCACTCATTCTCATCTCCTTTCCTTTCATCCCAAAGCCCAAACTTGCACTCTTCAACCTCCCTGGACTAGGATGATGATGATGCTATCCCCATCTTTTGTCCAACTCTTTCCCTTTCTCATAAAAACCTTGTGTTTTATCCTCCTTTCCCCCTCATACCCCAAGTCCCCATCTTTCATCCTACTCTTTCACTCTTCTACCAAATCTTCTCCTTACATTCTTTGATTTCTCTCACTTTAGGATGATGTTAGTTTTCCCCATTCTCTTTGAAGCTCTCATCTTCCATGGTCTCTCTGGACTAAGATGATGTTGGTCTTGGGTTCAGGTTAACATGACAAAGACTATTGACTGTGATCACAAACAGACACAAGTTTGCACTGACTTTACCAGGGGTTGTTCGCACAAGTCATTTGTTAATCAAGATGAATAGAGGTAACTTACCTCACAGTTTTCATATAAGATACTGCAGCTATGGTGAATTTGTGTGTGTGTGTGTACACTCTTTGTTCTTGCTCTTATTATTTTTATTAAAGATGATATTATCTCTTAACCCAATATAGATTAAGTGTTATTTTCTAGATTATTTTTCTTCTAAATTGATAAGGTATTTGTTCTTTTGCCAGTCATGTACAATTAGGTTATTCAATTCAACAATGATTGACATCAGTGCACTTTTCTTTCTTCCTTTTGGTATATCTTATTCTCTTAATTCCTCTCCATTTTTATTTCACTGTGTATGCAACATAATTTTTGGCACCAATCCTACATCTTCATGTAATAATGATTTCAGATTATTGTTTAATTTCACTGTCATTATTATCTTCTTCATAGTAGTATAATTGATATATATTCATCACCGAATTAGGCCATGTTTACTGCAACTGTCAACTTTCCAATCTGACATCCACCCACCACCGCTCATTAAGGACAGAACTTATCATGAACTTTATATCTTGTGCGAATGACCCCATTCTGTCTGTTGACCACAGTCTCTGTATCTCGCTGATGAGGACCTCAAAATAAGTGGAATTCCCCTCATACTTGCCTGACACTTCTCATTATAATTAAATTTGCACTTTTGCAATAAGGTTCAAATTTCAATCCCATTTGCTTGAAAGTAGGGTGTCTGGTAATGATGCTATTCATACCGTTTCCGACCATATTTGTGCATAGTGCGTGCATACGCTAATTTCATTTGTGATATTTTTACACTTTCACAATTTTTGCCTCACTGTGTCTCCATTTATGGAGTAAAAATCAATATCATGCACTTTCTTCTTGTAGACTGTCACTCTATCTTGATATTTATAGATGGTATAATTTTTTGGAATTGAACTATTCATATTAGTTAGACATTCAGGTTCGATAACATTATATTTCATATTTCTCATGTGAATTATATTTAATTGAATAATACAACACTATGATAATTGTGTTGATAGTGTCATATAATCATCCTTTGTAAACATTAAAATGTATGCTACACTGATGACATATCAAAATGAATCTGTATTCTTTGCCCATTGCATTTATTTTCAAAACACATCTTTTTCTACCATATGATAATACAGCAACATTATTTCAGTCAACTATATATTTGTTTATTTTGAAATAAACATTCTAAAAGTTGGCTTCATCTTTCTATGTGAAAGAAAACCACATTAATTCTTGCATTCAATTCAGGATGTGGGTCCTCGTGAAAATACAAAAAGAGTGAAAAAGGTGAGTTTGAGTTTAACACATGATTGCAATCTATTTTGTTTTCTACAGTATGACATCCAACATCCAAGAAGGATTTTTCAATGTTATCTTTCTCTGAATGCTTTACTAGGGACCTGGCTTTACATTGTAGAATATTAAATGCAAGAACCTCATCCTTGCACATTTTAATTTCTTGAACTTTGATTGACAAATTCTGTATGGTTGTTTGAGGGGATTTACCTGTTGCGACCTGGGCAAGTATTTTCCTCTAGGATTCAGAGGGATTTCCCCTCAAAATACCATCGTGTTGAAAGCATGAAGCAGCAACACCTTTTAATATTTTGCCTCGGCACCAAAATGCTGTTATCTCTTGTGTTTAATTTTGTGAGTTGATTCCTTTTTTGCCCAAATAGGTCTGACCAAAGTGTACACTTTGTTTAAAAAAAGGAAATGTTTTTAGATATTAGTATTAACAACAATGTTTAGATCCTTTTTAGCATTAAATATATAAATAACACAATTGAAACGAAACTGAGAGAGAACTCAACCCGAATAAATGGGTTAATTCCCTTCTGGTTTCCAACATATAAAATAACAAGTGGTCCTAACAATTTCATTAATGGATATAGTACTGTGAAAATGATAGACATAACGTTGTTATATTTGAAAATAGGTCTATTTGACATTGAGAAGTTCAAGTAAATTTCATTAGGGCAGCATAAAAATTGTTTGAAATTTTTGGAAGTGATTTAATATAATCTGAAAATTGACCTTGTTATCTAAATGGGCTTGGCCAGTGTTGTAAACCACATCCATCTGCTCATCATATACCATAGAGACCTTGCTCAAATAAGTTGTGTTCACACCACAACCGTTCATCTGTGATTTAGGTTTTAAACACATGTGTAATGTAAAATATAGCTTTTTAAATGATAAGCTAATTCCTACACACAGAACTGTCAAATAACATTGGGTTTTGTTTAAAAAAAAAAAAATTTTATACGCTTTTGGAATTTAGGGTTTGATATATCACAATCATTATTTCAGAAATTACTACCAAATATGGAAACACCAAAATTATTGATTTCAGAATGAATCATTTTCTTTTTTCCCTCACTCCCTTGTTCACCCCCCTTTCTCTCTTCATCTTAAAAGTCAATCATTCAATCCCTATCATCATGATCTCCTATGTGAACATTGCTAATGACAGTTTGTGGTCATGATGTTAGGTTATTGCCAGCTAATTATCCTTGTGTTCCAATCAACACATATCAGTTGTTGGATGTCTGGAGTGGAATCAACTACATAGTTTGGTTTATCTTGGATCAGAGCATGATTTATAACCTCAAGGAAAACATTTCCTTCCATGGATAATTGAAATATAAAATGATCATTAATTGAAATTGTCAGGAGAAAGTGGTAAGGGGCAACAATTTGAGGGGGAAAGGGCTTGGATATATTAAGCTGTTTCCAACCACTCCCCCAACTCTCCCCCAACCCCCCCCCCCCCAACAAACAACAAAACAAACAAACAAGCTGTTGGCAAGTGAGGCAATCAAAAAGCTTACATATTTTGAAATGTATAAATTTGTTATTGAATTGGCATACATGTAGAAAGTTAAATATTTGATATAATTGAGTGACAATTATGACCCTGAAAACACAGCAGCAATTATTAAACAAAAGCCATCACAAAAAAAATCTGTTAGGGTCTAGCCCCCAGAAAGTCCTGGATCATCAGAGAACTTCCATCTCATGAAAAAATTTTTTCTTTCATCTAGACATGCACCCCTTTCATGTGTTTTATGATATCCCTCGAAGAAAACGTAATGTAAAGACCCCAGTAGATAGTACTTGATGTGAATTTCCCATAAATTTGCCATATCATTTCTATTTCATGTGAGAGTTTTGTTCTATTTCTTGTGTAGGTGATGACGTCAATGTTTAAGGAAGGATGCTACGTGGTAACAGTTCAAAGCCAACTGGTTGAATGGTCTCAAGTTATCTCCAAGGTAAAAGTATTCTCACAATGTTAAAATAGTGGTGTTAAAATTACACCAGTGATAAATTTAAGGTGTTAGATGTAATGACAACATATTATGGTGTTAAGTCAAATGCCTTTATACTTTTATCATCTGCGGGTGTGGTCCTCTCAGAACACAGGTGTTCTCTTAGTTTCATAGTGTTTACAGTGAAGATAGTCAAATCTTGATGTTTGTGTAAAATTTTACTGGGATTCTTACTGAATGAACTGGATCAAATACTACCTCCTAATATACAAGGCCGAAAATACAAGGACTTTAGAGACCCTGCAGAAAGAGATGTAATAGAGAGTGAGCAATTTACAGACACAGACTTATCAGAGCAAACTGAATGAAGATACTTTCATCAGAATATAGTGGTATTACTGTTCAACTAACAAAGTTGTGTAATATAAATACTTTATTCAATTCATTTCCATGAGTGTGCTATATAATATACTGGTCCTTATACTCGTTTCTTGCACTCTGTAATTAACTAGTCTTAGGATTCAGAACACATATGAGGGATTGGAAAATATCTGAAGATTCATGTTTCTTCTGCCTTAGGTTGGTATTTTTTGCATTTTGTGACCATTATTTTGTTTACAAATAAACAGTTATAGTATTGACTAAATTAGAACCATCTCTAACTCTTACTGCTTTACAGCTTATATTTTAGCATAGTCATCAGACGTTTGCTTGCCTGCACACAATATATGCACTCTTTCCACTTCCTGGGGAGTATACTGGCAAGAACTTCCTAATTCAAATGCTAGGCATCAATCATCTATTATACTGGATGTAGTATTGAACGTTGATATAGAAAAAGGTAAGTATGTTTAGATTTTTATACATTAAAGGGATGGTCCGGGCTGAAATTATGTATAGCTGAATAAATAGAGTAGAATTCACTAAGCAAAATGCCGAAATTTTCATCAAAATCGGATAACAAATAACAAAGTTATTGAATATTAAAGTTAAGCAATATTTTGTGAAAACAGTCGTCATGAATATTCATTAGGTGGGCTGATGATGTCATATCTCCACTTGTTCTTTTGTATTTTATTATATGAAATTAGGTTTATTCAAATTTTTTCCTCCAAGAACTAGAAAAATTGGATTGACAACTGATTTAGTGCATTAGATATGTATTGCTGCAACTTATTTCATTATAAGGGAGACATATTATTAACACAAGTATGAAATAATGAAAAAATTATGATTTTATGTAATAACATAAGAAAACGGAAAGTGGAGATGTGACATCATCAGCCCACCTAATGAATATTCATGACGATTGTTTTCACCAAATATTGCTAAACTTTAAACTTCAATAACTTTATTATTTGTTATCCGATTTTGATGAAATTTTTAGCATTTTGCTCTGTGAATTCTACTCTATGTATTATGATATAAATATTTTCAGCCCGGACCATCCCTTTAAAGGGGAATCCAACCCAAATAAAAACTTGTTTTTATAAGGAGAAGAAAAATCAGACAAGTTGATAGGTGAAAGTTTGAACAATATTGGACAAACAACAAAAAAGTTATGAATTTTTAAAAGTTGTAAATATTGGTAATCACTATACCCATGGAGACTTCAAATTGGCCACATATGGGATGTCATAGTGATGTAAGGCAAGGACTACTCTTCCATGTACTCCAATACATATTATGGCTAAAATGTCATTTTTCCCAAAAGTTTTATTTCAAATTATATTTTTCTTTCATAAGGACATAAAACAATGTACTACCTGGGTTATATTTAGATTACTGCCCCAGGGGAATGGGTACTTAGGAGAAAACCACAAATCCCTGATAATAAAGTACATGGCCTATGAGAAAGTTGTCCGTGCCCCTTGTCATAATTTAGTTACCCAGTTGCCAATTTGAAATCTACATAGTATTAGTGATCTCAATTTTAAAGCAGCTATAACTTTCTTATTGCTTGTCCAATTTCTTTCAGACTTCCACCATTCTGTTTAATTTATTTTACTCGTTCCCAACACAACATTTTATGGCCAAGGCTGGATTCCCCTTTAAGGGGGGATGGAGGGGGCACTATAGCTAGATAATATACTGAATCGTCATGAGATGAGATTGTGTTAGTCTTTTTTTCAAAGTGTTATAACAAGAAATTACTCACTGAAACATTTGTAAATCGAAAGTGAAGATGATATTTGACCATATATAGCATTTACCTCCATACCTTGTCTGATAATTGACATCCCCTAGAGTATCCAACTTAGAGTCTGTTATCAAAGACTACTTTAAGTAGAGTATATTGACCCCATTGCCATGTCAATGTGATTTGGACGGTACAGAATATGAGCCCTTTGATACACTGTTATTTGTAGTTGTCAAATAATGATACTAGTGATGTTAGTTCCAGATGCATGGGGTGACTTTGCTTGTTGTGTTGTGAAATTAAGGGGGATGGCTAAAATCATTAAGTTGTTGTTGGCAACTTCCGCCTCGGCTAACCTCTGATGGTCTCTGCCGACCGACCGTCCGACCCGGTCTGTTGGTCTGTAGACTGGTCGGTCGTAAGGAATGCTAGTTATGTCCAATAAAAATTGCTAATGGTCACTTGTGGATGGATAGAAGCATTAGCTGTAGAGAAAGAGGGCAAGGAAGATAGCATAATTAAGTAGAGAGAAGGAAGGACAGAGTCATAACTCCAAAAGTAAAATATTCCATATGGTATCTGATTACGAGCATCGGCCAGATGTAATAATTTCATTGACACATTAACATCAAATTGGAATCCAAGTAAGATGAAAGAAAAATGAATTGATCAATTAGAATGGTCAAGGTGTCGGTCAAGGTGTAATTTTTACCCAATATTGGTTAAATAAGCTTTTCTCATTGGTTATTTTAACCAATATCCTGTCTGATGGAAATAAATCAGACTTGGTCAGTATTCTCATAGACAGCGATGAGTGAGCTACTTAGGGTAGAAATATTTAGTGTAATTAGAAGAAGGATGATTTTTTTCTTTAATTCTCTATGTTTCTCATTATCAAGACTATTTAAAATGCCAAATTCTTTTCTTTTCACCT
The DNA here is from genome assembly GCF_037042905.1 of Lytechinus pictus. NCBI lineage: Eukaryota > Metazoa > Echinodermata > Echinoidea > Temnopleuroida > Toxopneustidae > Lytechinus > Lytechinus pictus. The sequence continues at coordinate 14,188,331 of NC_087246.1, forward strand.
ACATGTATTTCTGCCTGTTTTCCTTTATATGAGTCTGATAAACCATACATTTAGAAAGAGAATTAAAGAAATTGCAAGAAATCCAGACAAATACATGCAAAGCAGAGGGATTTAACTTTTACCCTTTTAACATCCTTTCAAACTGGCACCGTTCCCCACTAGAATTACTACTGACTAACTTGTAACATTTGAAATGAATAATGAATGAAGTCGTGGTAATAGCCAAAATGGTTTCGAGACAAAAGTTGTGGACAAAATAGGATTAGAGTAAAAAGGAACAAGACTGTAGATGGAGACCAAATAGCAATTCACCTGGCGAAATAAGATGAAACAAAGGATAGAATGAGCAAGTTTCATTTTCACAGTGAAAATGTACAAGGGAGGTTGGTGCACAAGCTCTTCTAGTTGATCAGTATACCTTGATCAGTATGAGTCACTGGTCAAGAATGCTTATTTCATTTACAGTTCTCAATTATGATGTTGTAACAAGGAGTTAGGTTTGCATTGGGTGTATGGGGATACACCCACTGTGCTAATGAAATGATTGAGTTTGAGGTGAAGAGAGAAAGAGAAAGAGAGTGATTGGGAGAAAATGAAAGAAAAAAAGAAAGGGTGAGAGAGAGATTGAGGGGTAACAATCTATTGCTGATGTGAACATGGCAAAGTATACATTCCCATCCAATGTCATAAAAGAACAGTTATACTCAGAGAAAGGATAGATAAAAAATACAATTTCAAAGAGGTGAGAAGGGGATGGAAGAAGTCTTAGGAATTTTGTTTTCTTAGATGAAAATGATTTATGAGTTTTGTCTTTTGATGAAAATTTACATAAGTTACGCTGCATGTATTGACCCATCCAAAAATTATGTGGATTGACAGTATATTTGAATGAATTCTCTGGCATATAAATGTGGTGGTTGCACATATTATATTTCAAGAAGGGGAATAAAACTCCTAGAATGAAATGGGAAGGGGGTGAGGAGGAAAGGAAGCAGGAGGGAGTTATACAAATTCTCAGAAACAGTTTTTTGGATAGAGCTTGTATCTTGGTAAACTGTTGAGAAGATGACTCGAAATGGGTGTCCTATAGATATCATTCTCCCACCTTAGTATTGTCAGTGGTGTAACTATATTCAGGGGAAATTGCTATCATAGATGCATGGGAATATCAACATTTCACGAAGTTGTCCAAGGTCCCATAACATAAAGCTTTAATAGCGATGGATTTCGGGCCCGATTTTTATGGTTGATTAGAATAATCAATGTAATTAATCGTAGAAATCAGCCCATGACCGATCAATAACAAAGCTTTATGTTACAGGGCTCTGGACGCCCTAGCAGTAACCTGGGGGCCGTTTCATAAAGCTGTTCGTAAGTTAAGAGCGACTTTAAGAACAACTGGTGATCCTTTCTTACGCGCTAAACCATCGCCAACTGTATATACATTTACCACAAGAAAGGATCACCAGTCGTTCTTTAAGTCGCTCTTAACTTACGAACAGCTTTATGAAACACCCACCAGGAAGAAACAAAGTTGGTATTACAGATCTCATCTCATCCTCTTCTCTTTCACTCAGCTGTACCCTGATAAAGGTTCTAGTCATCTACCATGACGGTCCATTTGATTGAGTTTGAATTAACCTGTTACTCAAGACAACAAACAACATTGAAATGCAACACACATTCAATACCATCAATGCGCCCTTTCTCTATATCTTAAACCCGACGTCGTTTTAATGAACCTAAGAAACATGATCCAACCTATGGAGGGACTAAGGGCCGTAAGTGAATAACCAATGGAAAGGTCAGAGTGCCAAATTTGATTTTCGGGGATCTAATTGTGTAACCTGTACCCAGTGAGAGCCCGGTTTGGAAGTATTTGGACAAATTAGTCCATTTTGGAGAGGCTCCCCCTGGTCTCGCTTTCACACTTGCATGTACTAACCCAATCACACATCTGAATCTGTGAGTTGCAGCCTTTAATTCAGATGGATTCTGAATTGATTGTTCACAAGGAGAAAGTTTGATAGTTTTTTCAGACTTGACAGTAATTGAGTCTGTATTGATAGCATTTAATAAATGCTGTAAGAGACACCATTCGTCTGGTTTAATATGATTTTAGGATTTATCGTGAGTTAATGCAGGGAGCTTCTGGGTGTTATTTGTACTCTTGTAAAAATCTTAAAACCAGAGATTTACACAGTGAGTTGTAGAAGATTTTGAAACTTGGTTATGGAGATTGTAATTTTTAATGCCAAATGTTCGATAGTGATATAGAAAAATGAATGAGGCTTATAATTTTCTGGAAGGCACTTTGAAGTGTTGAATATTTGTTGAACAGTCAAGAGATAAATGGTGTCAAACAAGGGCAGGGTCATGGGGGGCAGGGGCAGTGGGTGGCAACTGGTATGACTTTTTAAGTAATAACACAAAAAAGAGGGAGGAAAAAAGAGAAAAAACAGTTGGTAGGTAATTGATTATAATATTCTTATTCTTCCAATAAGGAAACACCCCTAATCCAAGGGCAACTTTGGTTTGTTTCCCCCATTATGAAATTCCCTGGTGCCACCCCTGGTGTCAAATATTATAATTGAAAATTAAAATAATATTTGCTTATTTGCCCATTTGTTTGCTTTTTTATATGTACATGTACATTCATTAATGAAATTGAAACTAAGGAGGGCCAGATGTTCATGTTTAACAAGAATAAAAGCAAAAAAAAACCCCACCAATTTGTCGTTCTACTTTAACACTTGATACAGGATATCAAACCATGTATTCCACATTAGTGTTATTTCAGGATTCCGCCCTGAAGACGAAACCTGATGTAAAATTGTCAAAATATTGTTATCACAGTGAGGCTTGGCAGGAACAATCTTTTGTTAGTAGATATGGTATATTGGGCTGTTTCCTCACGAGTGTTAACACACCATGTGCCTGTTACAACACATTTGCATTGTGTTTGTGTGGAAATCAATTATTGTCCTCAGGGTAAAGTCAACCTGAAAAGGATACAAGCGGGGGAAGTCAACTCCAACTTTCTTGTCAAAATGTTTTGGGAGGGGTGTACCATGATTTATTCAGGCCAAGAATTTTGTAAGCATGAGTAGCCATATTGTGTGGTGGTGTTCCGTTGTTGGATTCTTGCTTAAGCTTTGTAAAAATGTGCACTCTTTTGGAAATTTAAGTAATTTTTGTAGTTATCCTGGATTGATAGAATGAATATTCTTTAGGTGTGATGACAGCTGTATATGTTAATGAAAAGGGGGAAAAAGGAATAAAAAATACTACAAAGATTACAAGAAAAGACAAGATTTAACCTGTAAAATCACTGCAAGATTCATTTTATTAGAGAGGGGGATATCAAACAATTAATACATTATAAATTTTAGTATGACAAAGAGACATTTGATAGGTAGACAGGCAGAAAGATAGAAGTGAAGAAAAGGCTTTTTGAAATGAAGGACCGGAACTGAAAATAAAATATAATAATAAAGTAAAGTGAATCAAGTCAAGAAAGCAAAGAAACAGGAAAATCTTACAATATTAGAGACATATATGGAAAGGGTGTGCAACTTCAGAAAAAAACAAATGTTTACATTTTTTCCAGCACATGAAAATAGCCTATTTATTCAGCTGAAACACATTATGTGAGGAGTAACATGTGCACTTATACTTTTCCGCATATGCAAATTGAAAGCAATTTATTGATATCTACATTCATATAATCTAGGTTAATTGATATCACCGATGTGGTCTGTTGCATTCTGATTGAATGTATGGAAAATGAAATAGTTATAACCATGTTATTATGAACATAGAAGAAACTTATCATGAATGTGTTATTAATTGATTTACTACTAGTAGTAGTTTGTGAATTGCCCTCCATCTATGTAGGTTCAATAACACAGGGATAACTTTCAGCTGGCAGCCAGATAAATCATTCTGGTAAGGGGGATAATTATGATTTGAACATTAATGGTTATGCTCATTAATCTGAAATCCCAATGAATAATAATTGAAAGTTATCACACTTGGCTGCGAGAATGGAATAAAAATGCTTGATTTTTATCTTCCAATTCTAGGAAATCCTCTCTCATGAAAGAAATTAGTTCAATATGGCTTATTGATCGAGAAAAGAGACTATAATGCTATACTAGCAATTAGAATATAAATGAAATGCGGTATAAGTATAAAGGTTCATATAATTGTAGGTTTATTTGTTATGAAAAGTGGACTTCATCTGTTCAATCATTTGTAAAGTTCTTGGACTTAAAGGTAAAAGACAGTAGTAGCAGCAACAATTATTTCATGAGAAAGTCTTTTAAATCAAGCTGAATTGTCAAAATATTATCATACATCTAGATCTGGTACATTAATGTGAACTTATCTTTGTAAAATCTTAAAATCTTAGCTCAAAATCGATAATTCTGATGATCACTAACACAGAAAAGCATATGTGGGAGAGTGTATTAATATTGCTTTGAAAAAAATACCCAACATTTGATGGAATTCTGTGCTTATTTTGCTAATTTCTCAGCAATTACGTATTTTCTTTCAGAGCTTTTTGGCACATATTAATTATGTATACATACAAACACTTTGGTGGTTGTTTCATTGGATTCTGTTTGAACTCATTTTGAGGTTGTTATTTATCTTTAACAGTGGGGAATAGACCAACTGTTGTAAAGATGAAACTTTGGAAAGGAATCTGCTATTCATAGTTTATATCCACTTGGTCTAATGCCGTTAGGTCTAATACCATTTGCTCCATATTACCTGCTTATCTATTCAGAGAGACAAAGGGATGATAGAACAAGTGGTTATGAGATGAAATTGGTGAATCCTAACGGGAAATTGGGTAGTTAGGAAATGGGCTGAGTGGCATTTATAGACCAAATGGTTATTAGATTTAGACTTACTGGTTATGGGCAATAGTAGACCAAATGGGACTAGACAAAGCGTTAAAAGACCAAATAGACTAAAGTGAAATCAAGCTCCTTCATGAATATAGAGACAGAAGGTGAAGGCAAAGATGGATGTTATAGAAAATAGAACAAAATCAATGCACATTTTGAGCATGTGTATACAAATCAATAAGCACAGCTGCTCGTGTGCCGGCGATTTCTCAAGAAAGACAGATACCAAGTACAATAGCACGGTTATTGATTATTGTGTGATTTGCATGGAAGGTGTTGATACACATTGAAACACTGCACGCGATAGCACACTTGTGCTGTTATACCATTTAGAGATTGGTACGACGAGGGACTTTTAATTTTTTTAAAATTTTTGTTTATTGTGGTTAATGACTAATAGGAATGTAACTTGGCCTATGTTATGCTTCCAGGGAACATATTTTCTCAGAATTACCCATCTAACAGCAAATAGTGTTTGTAAACAAGCACACATATTATTTAGCCAATATAGTTTATATAACCATATTCACTGGTTCACTTAGCATGTCTACTTGGTCATCCCTCCACAATTTTAGTTTCTGTTTTTAATTATTGAATCAAATGATAATGATGAGTGTTTCTAACTGTTAAGAGAAGCTTTTAGCACACCTGTTACAAAGAATTAAGATGAATGGTTTATGCAATAAGGCTAGTTGGATTGAGGGATAACAAGAATGCCAAGTAATGCTCTAAATTTCTACCTGAAATATTTGGGTTCAAATAAAAATAAGGTTAACAATTAAACACTTAAATTTGATTTTTTTTTTAAAGCTCTAAATAAAGACATGCTTGAATATTTTCATATCGCACTTACTAAGAATAATCACAAAATCAATAAGATTGGTTACTTTGTACCATTAGACACAGTTTTGTTGTAATTTTTAAAGATTCAACCTTTATTTCAATCTAAACAATTTCAGGTGTGTATTAAAAGGCACTTTTAAAATGTGAAGCTTTTGGTATATGAAGGTATTATTTGAGAAAGGCATGACATTAAAATCTACCAATCAATATTACTATTTGGGTGAATGGTGCATTATTTTGTCACAGGAAAGTAGTAATTACAATTTTTCTAGATTTTAGAATAGGTGTTGATGTTGAGGAATAAGATACAAAAAAGGTCACTGCAGCAGAAGATTTTGTGATTATCTTTTGAAGCAAAAATATATTTTTCTTGTTACTATGGGCAACAGACTACTTCCTTTGCTCACTTTGATTTACAGATATTGCAGTTATTCTGTTAATTATTGATTCTTCGGATATTAATGTTTACACTTTATTTGATATCAATTGATGAAGTGTATCCTGTATTTAAAAAAAAATTGTATTGGTACTTTGTATTTATTGATGGAAACAGTCAATATTGCGAGTGTAAAGATGTTTATGTGATGGTTAAAACAGAAATTATACAACGCAAGACAAACCCTGTGGATCATTTCCTGTTTTTCCAGGTTCTGTAATGTCAGTTTCTTTTGCAGATTTTAAAAATATTTACATCGTATTGATGCCATGATTGTACAATCATGATAATAGTATGATATCATATGTAATGTCTTTAAGGTACAAGTCCTAGTTCTAAAAGATAGCTCCATTGGAAAAGGAATAAGAAAAGAAGATAATTTTTAAGTGCCTACAGAATCCTTGATAATACAGGTGTAGTTGAAAAATGCATGCATGTGCATTAAAAATCACTCTTTTTTCATGGAACATAGAGGTCTAATTAAGTGTATGTTTTTTTTAAACATTGATCAATAAACATGCCTTTGTTATTTTCAATGTAAGAATAGTAAAAAAACAAGATTCCAGCAGGAAAAAAAATTAACAAAATATTTTCTGTCCTGGCACTTATTTATAGTTAACCTTTTCAATAGAGCATGAATTTTGTCTTATCGCAAAGTACAGACTGTGAGACCTATAACCACATTGTGCATGTTCATCATAGTTTGTTCTAAATGAGAATATATTTGGGCCATTTATCACATGCAAATGAATAGAAAGTTAAAAGCTGTCATGGGTAACAATGAATGGTTGGAATGGCAATGGAGAAATGCAAATGGAACAACTTTTTATGTTCTATCCATCTTTTTTTGTGTGAAGTATATCGTCGAACCGTCGTATCACACATACAATGGTGCAAACCTATTTCAGAGAAAATCGACTTCAACGTTTATTATAATTTTCACACTTAGGCCTAGTTCACCAGTCTTGCAACACATTTATTGCTAGAAAAATACATGGTTGGAAAGACAAAGGCAATTCCTTGACATTGGTATCCTTATTTTTACAAATCAAGGATCGAAGAAAATTTTGCAAAAGAGCTACATGGTTGTAATTTCGGTTTGAGCGGCTTAGATTTTCCCTGTACAAAAACGCCATAGGGGAAAAGCAATATGACGTTTTTACTGACCGCGATTTCAATGTGCGCGATCAGTGAAAGCGTTATATCGCTTTTTCACGTGCAAAGTCGATGCAGTGCCGATACAGCGGTTTGGCTGACTGCGTTCATTGAAATCGCGGTCAGTCAAAATATCGCTCTGTTGCTCTGCTACAGCACACGTTTCAAATGGGATTTGTGCATTTTATCAAAAAAATTTATGACATCGCCTTAAAAATTCCCTTATATCTCAGAAACTAAAATTAATTGCATCCTAGAAATTTAGTTATAAATAGATTAGGACTTGTACTTTCATTTTCTGCAGAAATCACAAAATTCAATTTTTTGACCAAAATTGACTGATACGTCGGTTCGGATGAACGCCGAAGAGATATTTGCCAGAAAATTGTATGAATGATATGCTTATGATATCTTGTGTAAAGATTAAGGAGTTATTTCTTAAAAGTCTTGTATTTTATTAAGATCATATCAAAGGGATGTAGCCACCAACCAGTTTCAAATCAATATTATTTACTCACAAGAGAGACATGGAGAGATATAGATAGATAGGTAGATAAATAGATATATAAAGAGAGAGAGACTTGGAGGGAGAGAGAGAGCCAGAAAGGTAAAAATATCTGAAAGGATAATTAATGTATAAAAATGTCAGTGTACAATACTTTTGGATTGAGTTTGTAGTATTAGTGCATGTTTTATTTCTACTTATCAAAAGATGTCTGGGGAACATGTGTGATCACAATTCAATGCTTTCAACAAATTTATATTTACAAGATCTTGGATGCCTCTAATGGAATAGATTTTTTCCATTAGTGTTTTTATATTACTGGCTAACTAAATTGCAACAAGACACCCACCCCTTCTGCCCCAATTTCACTTATTTAATGACCAGAAGCAGTACAAGAATTCAATTAATATTATCTCCTCATCTTAAAACACAGGTGCCTCTAGTCCTGATATACCTTGAATGGGATATATGTAGAACCAGAAAGGAGTCAGACCAGTATTGGAAATATTTGTTATAAAGCCCCCTTTTGCTCTAAGCTCATGATTAGAAATGAAACTATTGATGCTTATCTTCTTTAAGTGAAATACCTGTCTGGGTTGGAGACTCTTATGTTATAAACACACATATGTGTCTATCTGATATGGGGATATATCACGTAGAATCGCAGAGTTTGTACGTGCACACCAATTAACCCCTGTGCCTGTTTATGGTTTGCTCCTATTAGGCTTTCTCAGTTTCCCTCAGTCCACTTAAGCTTGAAACAATGCTCAACACCCAATTTGAAACCTGACATTTTAACAAATTTTGTAAACAAATTATGTGAATAAATTATGTAATAAATCCAAAGTCACTTTTGCTATACATGCACTTCCCCATACACATCTCTTCCACCACACACGTTTTTCCTCATACTAATTCCCTTCCCTGTTAAATCATTCATGCACCCCTTCACTTGTACATACCTTGTTTTCTACATCCCTTCTTTCTTCTTCAATTCCTTATTGTACTCCTTTCACTCCTTCATCACTTATTTAATACACCCCTTTTCCACCCTTAATGCACCCCTGCACTGGTACATACTGTACATATCTTGCACCCCTCTTTATTTCTCCATTCCTTCTCTCATTAGTCATGTACCTCTCCGTACTCCCATCTTCTATCACATTAATCCTTCATTCTACCCTGCCTTATTCCTCCTCAATCCTTCCTACCTGTATCCTCCTCAATCCTTCCTACCTGTATCGTCCTTTGTTACCAGTACCTCATTTGCATAAAATTTACACAATCAATTATTCTAAACAATGATTATTGCTCCAAGATTTGTCATGTTATTCATTTACTTATTTAAAAAAATGCAATGTCTCCAAGTCTGATGTTGATGATTGGTTTATTGTCAACTGTCTTCTTATTTAGCAACAAAGCAGGGGAACTCAAACAAAATTTATGTATTCACGATTACTACTTAAAGGAGAATGAAACTCTTGGAGCAAGTTAGCTTTTGTGAAAGCAGAAAAATCAAAGAATAAGATCAACAAAACTTTGAGTAAAATAGGACTAGCAATAAAAGAGTTATGAGCATTTGAATGTCGAGATCACTAATGCTATGGAGATCCTCCCATTGGCAATGCGACCAAGATCTGTGATGTCACACACGTACAACTCTCCCATTCGGACACTGAAAATATACCCCAAAACATCTCTTTTTGCTCATTCTAATCATATGACAAACGATTCATCAATGATATAATGTTGTAAAACATCTGTACTTGTCATCTCATAAAGAAAACACCTAACCTTGTGATAGACTCTATAAAAGTGAGAATATAAGTGAAATAAGTACTAAAGTAATGTGGGAGTTGTACGTGTGTGATATCACAGATCTTGGTCGCATTGCCGATGGGAGGATCTACATGGCACTAGTGATCTCAATATTCAAATGCTCATAACTTTCTTATTATTCATTCAATCTTCCTCAAACTTTTAACAATATGTTTCTTTGATTTTTCTCTTTGATATGGATTCAGCTAGTTTCAAGGGTTTCATTCTCCTTTAATATTGGTTCCTAATGGTAGCTTTAAACTCACCTAGTAATATTTAATAAGAATGCCAAACTTACCACAATATGCCTGATGGATTCATTAAAAAATCCTTTTTGACTTTTCCTTAAACATTGCAAAAGAATCCAAAAAATTGTCTTTCCCTTTCAGTGTAAACTCCACTTAGACCTATTAAATGCTGATAGCTGGATAGATGTTAGCCTTTTGTTTTAAGCTCTGAAATGGTTGCTGACTTAAATGCTAATGCTATGGAACCATCCTAAATATTGAAGCCCTAAGAAAGCATACCGCAACCTTACAGGAAAGATATGCCTCCTTGCCAATCATAGGCCTGTACTGTACTTTAAGAGCTACTTGGTGAATAACATGTGATTAACAAATTTAGGAGCTAAAATTGTTGCATTGCTGGCAATTACATGAGCAGAGAAGCTCTGCTGGAAGGGGTATCAACATCCAGCAGTTTCCAGAAATCCACTGCTGTTTGTGTGCAAGGTGCAAGTTACCGGTTCTATATTAGTACACACAGGTCGGTAAATTGAATAATTTCTCTTCCCCGATGAGAGGTGGTATCAATTCAACTTGTAGTTGATTTATTTCAGTGGACAAGGAGGAGTGAGCTAGTGCATAGCTATTCATGATCCCACTCAGAATTAGAGCAATTATTTCTGCTCATAACAATAAAATAGAGTAGATTAATATTGCAAGAGTTCATGTGCATAACAATAGACAGTTTATTTGGGCAATACCAGTTCATATACATGGGGCTATTGACGGAATAAATTTTCTGGTAATTGTCTGTGTTTGTTAAATTGTGTTTCCTTTCAAAGAAACTTATGAATTTATCATGAAAACCAATTATGAAGACTTACATTATCAGTTCATATTTTCCACACAGAATTTATCTGTGTCTCTTATTTTTTCTTGTTTCCTGTTTTTAATTTTTATGCCACTATCATAATATATCTTTCTTTCTTTGATTTTTTAAATTCTCTTGATCTGAGTTTATATCTTCTCTTTTTAACATCTTTTCTATTTGTTTTCTTTTACTATATTTTTTGTCTGTATATCCCTCTTTTAATCAGCCTCTTTTTGTCCTTTCTCTTATTTTTTACTGTCCAATAGTATATTTCCATCTCTTCCTCTAGCTTTTATAAATTTATCATAAATTTAGGGCTCATAAAATGACCACAAAATGAGCGCTTATAAATTAATCACAAATTTAGATGAAGCAAAAGCATAACTTGAGTTCTTAATCCCCAAACAAGTGTTTATCTTGAAAATCATATATCAAACGTGAACCATTTGTTTATTTTTGTGGGTTACTATGTTTAACCTACAAATAAAAACAAAACACTATATGAGCCTGTAACTGTAATGAGGGTGTTTTTTGTCAATTCTCTGTATTGATTATTCTATTTAGTGTCTGTAATTTCATCTAACAATTGCTTCCTGGATAGAGGAATATCACTAGAAATATATCACCATGGTGAATATTTTATTTAACACCTGTTGGTACTTTAGATGTGACCTTTTTGTCAATTGAAAGAGGAAATTATTACTGAAAATGTCTGTTTTAGTTATCTATCTCATTCATATTATCTAAGTTTCTTGTATGGTGTTTAGATATTGGTTACAAAAGATATCTTCCCAGGCATACGAAGTTATTAATTAATGCTATTGAAACTTAAACTACCCTATTGTGTAATTTGTTAGAAATTTCGAATAATCATTCAAGTTTCATATTGATTATTAACATGTAAAAGATATCTTTTGGAAAATCCTAAATCATACCAACCTTTAAAATATTGGTGTCATATAACATAGATTTTAACTTCCTTCTTCCTTCAGAATACTGCGATGATTTAAAGTATTAAACTAATATAAACAATTCCTTGTCTACCCTTCTCCAGTACTAGCCACATCAAATATTGAAGTGAACCACATGCACCTTGGCATAAATCACCCTTGCCCTACCCCTCTCCCAAGAAAATTGTTAATTAAATCTGGCCCATAAATCAGCGTGTTTTACAATTCCGCTTGAGCGGATTTTCATTACCGTTGGATTTTTCACTTGGAGTGTGAAATCACATTTTTGGTTGCTTATGGATTATCCATTATTACTTTCTAGATATATCACCTGCCAGAAGTTTTGCCCTCCTCCTCTCTACAGTCCCAAGATGTGGGAAGGCAATGGGGCAAGGATGTTGGGACCGGTGGACCTGCTACAAATGTACTTGCTCATTCTATCAAAAAAAAAATTCTTGAGAGTTAATTCAAAGAATGATTATCGAATCCTAGTCATGGTTTGCATCCTCCTATATATTTTTCTTGTATTTTCTCTGAGATGACCCGGGGGGGGGGGGGGGGGTACTTGGATTTGCTTTGGACGGGTGTGTGCGCCTGAAGGTTCAAAACCCATACCCATATTTACGGGTCATTTTGGCTAAAAAGGTACCCATTAATTATGGATTTATTAAAATTTGAGGTTATCACCCAAAGTTGGAGGAGAATATGGACCCATGTTTAAGGCCAGTATCTAAAAATTGGGGCTATGGACCCATGTTTAAGGCCAGTATCTAAAAATTGGGGCCAAGTTTAGGGATTTTCCTGCATAAAACCATACCCCATGATTAGGGATTTCTTCCACAAAAGCGACCCATTCCAGTGGCACATCCCTGTATGCCTTATTTCGTGAGTACCCCCCCCCCCCCCCCGGAGATGACACTCAGGGATACAGTCACATCCTTCATTGTCATGTACTTTATTTGTATTTCGTCCTTGGTAGATTATGCACACTGCCAAAATAGCTGAAAATACACATTTTTTAAAGCAAGGCTCTTTTCTCTCTAATTCTCAGCTCTAATGTTATTCCTTGTTCACTTCACACTATGAAAATCAAGTATTAGAGAAAAACCCTTTGAACATTGAATAAGCAATGGAGTTATGATGGAAGATCAAGTCGATGTGTGAGGAATGTTGTCTCATAGATATTTTTAAAGGAGGCAAGTTGACCAAGGATTAAGTTTTATCATCTGGTATATTTAAAAAAAAAATCTTGCATCTTGAATTTCAGGGACACCACTTTTTTTAGTATTACAAAAACAAAAAACTAATGTGGGAATGCATGCAAGAATATTGACTACAAAAAAGAATCGCAAGTATAGTTCCATATTTGAACTCTCAAATCCATTTTACATTCTTTTTTGCAGTATCTGCATTGTTATTAACATTATCTTGCTACTTTTTTTTAGATATATACTCTGTTGATTTTAACTTGATTCATTAAAATTTATTGTGTTAAATTTTTGTGATTAGATTACCAAATGAAATGATGATAATTGATGGAGTCATCTAAGATTGAAATAGATGTTTAGTTTTAATACTTAGTTTTGACAGCCAATTGCACATTTCTAGAAATTACTCTACTCTTCACATTTAAGTTGAGTGCCATGTATTTTTTTGTCACAATCTGGTCACCATGTATCTGACAAGAAGAGATGTTATGTAAGATGATTGGCAGGCAGATAAGGCAGAAAGAAACAGATAAGCTGAAATTAATAAATAGACTTAGAGAAATGTAAACACGTCTTAAGTGCATCTTTTAAAACCCTTTACAATATGTAAAGGAGTTTAAGTGACAGCGGAAACAGAAAATACAATATCCTGCACAGCTGAGATTATTCTAACTTATTTTCTTTCCTTTTTAAATTCATCACAAGAATTGTATTGTCATGTCCCTATGCAGGCATTCTGCAGTTTTGGCAATGAATAATGTATGAAAATGTACATTTCTCTGTTTTATTTTCTGCCTTCTCATTTTCTCTTAATTGACTAATTTCACATTTTAGTATACCTAGCGATTGAGTCTTTTTTAAATGTATCCCAGGGAGTGGAGAAAGTGCATACATTGTGTGACTAAAGTAATGGTAATTAAATGTAAATCACAAAAAACACAAATATTATTATCATGCTTAGCCATATTCTAATTATCTCTGTCTTTCCCTTTCCTCTTTCCTCTGCCACTCTCCCATTAATGAACCAGATTATCAATCTCATTCTGACAATTTTTTTTGTGTCCTACATGATGTCATCCTGAATTCAATTCTTTGCAATCATATTTCACAATTTTATATTTCACAGAAATGGTTTGTAAAGGGACCCTTTTCACTCTCATGCTGCTGGTTGATGCATTAAAATGAACAAAGAAGAAATAATTGGCAAATGACTGTAATTATATAAATATTCAGGCAATCTGTTCAATTTAATTATAGATATAATAACCTTTTTGCAGGACATTTTGATTAATTTACACCAGTTTAACATCTACCATAGATATTTCAACCATTCCATTTCAAATTGATCAAAAGGTTAATATGATTTGTTCATTAAATGAATTAAACGAAGAATGATGGTCTACATGTTTATTCATTGAGTTCTGGATTTTCCTTGAAAATGTTTCACAAGTTCAACATCTACCAAAGATATAGTCCTTATCACAAAGGCTGATCATTTGGGTTCAGCTTAGGAATTCATCCCCTTATAAACGTTTGGGGTAATTTTTCTTGTTTTTGTTGGGAGGGGCAAGCTCAAAGACATTTGACAAATATTTCTCATGGATGAGTTTTGTTTTGTTCAGAGGAAATCGAAACGTAATAAGTCAGTTTTGAAGAAATTGAACACATACAAATCTTATTAGATAACATAATGAATGAAATTGCAAATGGTTTTAGCATGGCCTTTAAATCTCGAATGACATAGCTTTGCAAATCTTATCTGATAGTATGAAGTTGCAGCAATATGAAAAGAGAAAGAGACATTCAATTGGTTATTGCATCACCAGCATTGTTTATATCTGTGAGTTCATACAAAGGTGACGAGAGAGAATATTGAGTGATAAACTTTAACCTTAAAAAAAATGAGTGATATAGAGACTACCTCATAATGAAATAAGCACAATTGTTTGATATATTTCATGGAATGAAATTTGGTGATTTAAGGACTTGGGAAATATTCATGTAAGAAATCAAGACTGTATTGGACGAGACATTTGTGTTTCTTATCTTTGATATTTCTATAATATTTTGTTTGCAACCTTTCAGAGTGCCCTTTAACATGACAAGAGTCTGCATGCAGCATTTGATTCAGGATAATGGCTTCATTCACCCAACAAAGGTGAGATATTACTGTCCAATACATTCCTGTAGTACTGCCATCTCTTTTTAATGGAATCCTCTTGTATTGTCCCGGGAGCATTTTCATGAAACAAATAGTGATTTTTTTACTGACAATTGTTATAAGCTACTAAAACCTTTGCATGTGATTGGCTCAGAGTGATTCTTTCATTGAAAATCTCTGACAAGCTGTTTCATGGAACACTCCCCGGGTTATTCAGATAAGTTGTGTCATAGCATACAGACTTGTTTTCTCAAGAAGTGTGAATCTACATTTATCGGCAATGGCTTACTCATGGATTTCCTCGGCATTTCACCTGCCATCGTCCGGTAGTACGACACCAGGAGGAGTCAAACCGGAAGAGGACGTGGAAGACCCTGTTGATTGAAAGTGTGCTTGACCCCCTACCAGAGATCATGTCTGATTTATCCTATTTAGTAAACAGATTTTAAAATGTGATACCGATTACCCTTCTTTAAATTGGCAGCATTGATATTTTCATTGTGTTAGTACACTCTTAGAATAAAGAATGTTTTAATGAGAAGAAATTCATATATAAGCACTTTTCACTTGGCTTGAAGCAAATATTTTTTTTACATCATGACCTATTTTTCCATTGAAGAACTAGCTATTTTCCTTTGTGAAAGTTTCGCTCACCTTCTCCTCCATCATAAATGAAATGAAATTTCTTCAATGAATTTTTAAAATATACCAGGATCAATAAAGAAATGTTTTAACGCTACAATGATGGCAACAATTATTTTGGCTCTATTAACTTTAATATCTAATTCATAAATAGATTTATGGATATTGGCTTAATGAAAAATGGTAAAAAGAGCAGACATTGCTCTTGGATGGGATGAAGAAAGCAATGGGAGTCTATAATTTTGGTTGATAGCTGCAATGCAATGTCCAGTGATGCCATGTCGACCACCTGTACGTAAACACCAACTTCCTATTTGAGAGCACCCCCAATGAACAGGAACAATAGAGTGCATGGGTGTGTTCAAGCAAATTTCTTAAGCTAGTATCACTAACATGAATAAGAAATCAAAGCGCTAACACAGCATGTTGCTACTTCGGAACAGTTATTTATGATCAACACGACTCTACCTCATTCCAAGATATATCACTGAATCCTCTATTGTACAGCTGACCCAGCAAGTAAAGGTCAGCTTAAAGTGTGTGCAATATATCTTAACATGAAGCAGATCACTTCAGTGATGTCATAGAATCATGATCAACATCTTTTTTGCATGAAAGTTATTATAATTAACATAATGCACCTTTTTACCATTCAACATTCAAGACCAAAGACAATTATGCTTAAATGCAACTATGTTTTTAACCGGTGACTTGTTAAATGCCACTCCAAGTTGAAAACTGATCACTTGAACACAGCCCTGAGACCTTATATGCCTTCTGGGGTATCAGAATAATCGTTAGTTGTTACAACCTTTCATTCATTTCAACCATGTTGGGAAAAATAATGTTACGAAAGGTCGTGAATGTAACCCGAGGGCACTGTAGCCATATTTTAAGTGTTGTATTTTGCTTCTGTGATAGGTGAATGTCCTTTTTACAGTTTCTATTTTCTTGTATATCTCATCATTTTAGTTACCTTTTGAAAGAAAGAATACCAGCAAATAATTAAACAAAATTTGAATATTTTTAATACTTTGATGATTTTATATTGAAGAGCTGAAGTACTTCTATATCTTTATTTTTGTTCAAGATAACATCAAATGAGCCTTTTTATTTTTATCAGTCTAAAATTTGCAACCAGTCATTACCTACAAGCATATAAAGAAAACAAGTTTGCAATCAAATGACTGAAATGCCCCTTTTAAGAAAGGGATTTGTCTCCAGGCATTTCTACAGTTCATATCAACTTAATAATGAAATGGAGAGATTCATTCTAATGACTGATGACGTTGTTTGGTTTTTAATCAAACAAGAAAAAAATGATAATATTTTTATTATTGCTCTTTTACAGTCCTTGATAAAGTAAAGAATTGTAAAGATTCATTCTCCAAACTTTCATCTTGCTTCTTCATTAATGAGAAACCTTGCAACGACTTTATCCAAGAGCATATTAATCTCCTCATAGAAGGACATTGCAAGTGATGTATGGGTTCAGTAGTAGGTGGCTCTCTTGACGAGAAGAAACCATCTAAAGTAAGACATTCTTGAGTAGTTGGTTTATGCTTGGGAAATGTTGAGGGGGAGGGGGTGCTCTTCCAGATTGGCCTTATATTTATGTTGTGATTTTGCATTAAAAACTGGACAAAATATGACAGTAATACATATCCAAATATGAAGTGAAGGCTGTCTGCTTATTAATCAGTATTGTTCCTGGCAGAACCTTCCTCATTTGCCTCTATATTTCTTAACTTACTAAAAGAGCAAATCATGAATATTGGCATTATTAATTCATGATGGATACTGAGTTTTACACCAATATCAAATGGATTTTCATACTGAAATGCTTAAAGAGAACTCCACATGAAGAATTTCCATATTTTATTTGTAATTACACATAACTCTGCATAACTGACTAGAAGGTAAAGTGCCTTTATGTATATACATGGAATAATGGATTATTTTGTGTAATGTTGGAAGATCCACTGCAAAGTGGGAAAAGTAATTTTCTTTATTCCAACATCAATTGATCAAGGGCTTATTCTGCTTTTAGTGTAGAATTCATTAATGTTTATAAGGTTAGTTTATTTGGATAAATGAAAAAAAAAAGTAAATTGTATTGTTCGTAATAGACACCAGAAATGAAATACTCTGAAAATTTGCTTTTCCCAATTAATCGTGGGCCCGGCAGCCGCTTTGCAGCGCCAGATCAACGAGGCTCTATCCCTTTAATTGTTGAACGCCAAACAGGGTAGCAGGAACTCCCATCTTTTAACGTCTTTTTATCTGACGCGGCCGGGGTTTGAATCCCCGACCTCCCGGTTTTGAGACGGATGCTCTACCAACTGAGCCAACACATCGGTTAAATGTATAACATTGTAGATGTAAATTGCCTGCTCTTGAGTTAAGATGAAAATTGGGGAAGGATTAACTGCTCAGAGATCATCACCAGAACATATTCATGAAAATGAGAAAGCCATTCCAGCTGGCTTCCAGGATTTATGAAAACTGGGTTTCTTCTGATTCAGACCATCTGCATACAAAGTCAATGGTAGAAGTAAACATGAGTTATGCAATGAGGGGGTGTTGAAATATTGACTCATTATGATTTGGAGTGGTGCCTCCAGCATCTTAATTTCCTTCCATCGAGTGGCGAAAAGGTTAACTTGGAGTTTCCAGACGAAATGTGGAGTAGGAAAAGCATGATGCTTGGTCTTTAATTGGGAGGGATTCAGATGAGGAATGATGGATCATAAATATTGAAGAATGAGAAGAAAAATCGTGAGGACATAATTAACACAGTATCTCATTGGAGAATTGTTTGCTGTAGGATGTATTATATGGAAACAAAGATAATTATTTCCCTTTGTAAAAATTGTCCTGCAGATGAATTTGTTCATCCGATATTATCCCTTTTCATTATGGTTTTATATATTTTTGTGATTATTTGTTGCTGTATGCCAAGGCTAATCCTAGATCATCTTCATTGAATTATACATATGATTGAATTTAATTTGTTTATTTAACTGTGTTTAGATTGTGAAGACTGCAGTGAATCTAAGTCCGTCAGTAAGAAATTTATCTTTTTTCTAATACTTCTTATAAAGCAGACATGCAGATACAATTTCAGCAATATGCCAAATAGATAACTTAGCATAGATTAACTTAATAATATAACTTAACTGTAATTTGCGCTATATAAAAATTGAGTGTTTTTATTATCAATATAAGTATAACAGGAAATATGATTAATAGGCAATAGTCAACTTTATTGTTCTACAATTTAAAATTGATTTTAGCCCTGAATCTTCTCTTATCTTCCTTATTGAAAAGTATCATAGAATATTTAAAAAAAATTGTTAAAATTTTTTATTCATGGGCTCTTAAACAACAACAACAGTCTCCTTGAATGTATCCCTTATAATTGGCAGTCGAGTGATGCTCCCTGCTATGGTATAGGGCAATGAAATGGAATAAAAGACAATTGGGCCCATACACCCACACTGAGATTTTGGCAGCTGAGTGTGGTCATTAAGTATCTTTATTGATCATTAGAGTAAAGTGCTAACAAGCTCTTATTGTCCCGTTATTAGCGCTAAATAGACCCAAGTGGACAGTAGCATAGGATCTGATGGGGGCAGTTACCTTCAACAATTATGTCTTTCTTTAATTGGAATGTGATGGTATAGAGGATTAGGATATTGGAGTAGTGGATTAAGATGGGAGTCATGGAATATGATTTGTATGATTGGCAGACATTGTATAAGAAGCATTATGGTGTAGTGGTTCTGGCTCTCAACTTGTAAACAAAGGGTAATTTGTTCGAATCTCACCATGGAGTAGCATCCTTTGGCAAGTTTTCAATCCATACTTTGCCATTCTCCACCCAGGTGATAAATGGGTACCTGGTAGGATGTGAACCCCTATGTAATATTCCCAGCAATTGAGTCTTGGAACTCTTGTTTGAATGCTCACTATTGAGTGGAGGAAGTAATTCATACATCGATTTATATTTGTAAAGCACTTAGAGACGTCATTCCCATATTGGAATATTATTATTGTTTGTTAAAATTGTCTATGAAAAGTCATTTCTAGTGATACATGTAAGCTTGGTAGCTAGGTATGGTTAAGTTTTTTTGAAAAATTATTTTTGAAATTGATCTCTTTGGTAGCATAAAAGTATAAAATACATATTAATCGATCAATAAGAACAAATAGTAATCACATTTCCAGTATGCCCATTTTCTTATGAACTGCTTTTTGTTTCATGGTCTTCAAAATGATTAAATAAAAGGCAGAAAATTAAAAATCAAAGATTAGGAATGGTAAGGAGAGTGAAAGAGTGGGTTTAAGAAGGAGAGAGAGAAAGAGAGATAAAAATGGAGGATATTTGTGCACTTAGTGGTGTTTAAATGGAAATTGGAATTAAGATATTTACATGGATTATATTAATGCAATAATGTAAGATTGAATTATTTTACAGTACATGATGATCGATTTGACAAACACAAAATGAGTTTAATGTATTATAGCAGAAGCAATAAATATTAAAACTGAATTGTTAATAGTGTAATTGATTTTTGCATCATATGCATACAGGCGATGCAGATTATTGATATATTGACATTACCACGTACTAATTAGATATCCACATCAGTTTGTTTAGTAGTATGCCATGGTTGAGTGTCAGTGCCAGTGAAATTTCCATAGTTAGTTGAATGTAAATCCTTGTATTTTGTATCATTGGTATATACATCACCAGGGTCAAGAAAGGCAAAGTTGGGTCAGTGCTGTAATATACATGTAGAAAATGGGGATAATTTAGGGGATTCCTTGTAATTAAGAATTATCCAAAATGTTGCCATGATGAGAACATTGTCTCACTAGCATAGGTTTGTGGACTAATGAGCAGCAAACCTACATGTATTGTCTGGATGGGAGGGAGGGGTATCATGTCATCCCACTGGAATAGCTCATCACATACATTTTAGTCAATAGTCAACAGACAATATTCTCTTGTATTTCACTATGAATTACCATGTAGGAAAAATAAGTTGAATGGTGAAGGAAGTACTCTTTGCAAATCAGTCTTTTCAGTAAAGCATTTTTTTAATGGAATAATGAAAGAGCAGGTTTTTATATAATCTGCTAAACAGGAAATAATAGCAGAATTTTCCTTGTTTGGGTATTGTCTGGTGTGTGTGTGTGTCTTATTTGGCATTGCAAAAAACTTGCAAATCATTTACACATTGATTTTAGGTCCTAATTACAATCCTATTTCTTGCAAGGAATGTGAAATTTGCAATCGATTGGTGACTTTATTTGCTCAAGTGAAAATAGATCTATTGCAAATGGGAGATTCTGGTGCAATCGATTGCATTTTTTTTGTGGAGGGGGGGGGGGGGCAATGCACCTTCAGTAATTTGCAGCACAGTTTTTTTTTAATTTCTTTTAGCTCAATTCACTACTGTTTTTAAATATTCTGAAAGCTTAATAGTATTGAAGATTGACCTCTTCACATTTTTGTGTGGTTAAAAATCAATATGAGATGGTACTGAACAATTCCCTTGCATTTTCAAAATGAAATAAAGAGAAAATAAAACCGAGGGGGAAAAGGAATAAGGTTTTTCTCATTTAAAAATTTTATTCAATTTTACAAAATCTCTCCAAATCGTATATCTGCCACATTGCCTATTTGAAGAACCATGCTCCAATCCTCCTAAACCACTCAATAGTCAGTTTATTGATTTCATCTACAATATTTCAGAGATAGCATACCAAGGCAAATATTACAATTTTACTCCAGAAATATATTTTAAAAAACCACCCTAGGAAAGAGAAGTGGCAAGGAGGGTAAATTGGTAAATCCTTGAACATGTTCAATAACCCTGGATGTATACCTTCGTGATAAGAAGAGACAGGGTAGATTTGTAGTTGGCATTTCCTTGTCAAAATTAATTGTCTTTAGGATACAATCACATGCCAGTTTTGGTTGGGAGAATGGACGGATTATGGAGAGTCACAGACGGAGTAGCAGTGAATCACCAACTTAGAAAGTGTCTGGTGGACAATGGAGTTTTGGAGGTGAAATGGTCAAGTGGTTTGAACGGTGACCTTGTGCTGGTCATGGGTTCAGTACTCAACATGACCCCATTTCTTGGCGATATGCCTATGTTTTGCAATGCTAAAAAATATTTGGTCCTTCCTCTACATGCCATAGAAGTTATTCCATTATTAACCATTTATATTCATATTTTGATTTATTGATTGTCCTTCATGGCATGTTATCTTCCAGAATAAAATCATCACAAAGTAAAACAAAATAAATTCTTAATGGGAAACAGATGAAAAATGAATAACCATAAGATGTTCAAGAATGTTAATAATGAGAAGCTGGATGATATTTTGCTCTATACAACTGCATTGTCTTGCTGTGAGAGATGATTTGGCCTGTTTTTTTCATAATTTATTAGTAATTTATCATGATACTGGAAATGACTTAAATTTTCTGGACATGTATCACATATTGAATTATGCATGATCAATTGTTAGTATGGTGTTAAGAGAGAGTATTATTTTTAACATCTATTCAAATTAAGATAACTGAAATGTTAGATTATTAGCCCATTAAGTGAAATAAGGTATTTTTTTACTTGACAATTATAGAGAATGCAATTTTGAAAGCTACATTTTTGTGTGATTGTTTGTAATTGACAGAAAATTCAAATAAGTTTCCTTTCATCTGGGAGTTCTTATCGAGTGCAGGTTTTATACATGTTTGTTATTCCTTCTTGGCTTGATAATGACGCAGGCGGACATTGAGAAACATTCAATCGTGTATGATAAATACCTCAACTGACGTCTTTTGCGCCACGCATTTCCTGCGAGCAAGGGATATCAAGAGCCGTATCTGGGGCATATTCTCACCATTGCTGAGTGGACAGACATGAGCCTGAATTCATTCATTCCGAAGCCTCTAAATTAGCATCGGCGCTCGGACCGATCCATAAAGTGCGTGCTTGTAAACACTCTACTAGATACAGAGCTAATCCCGCTCTATTGATCCAATAATCCGCTCAATTAGATTTAGCCTAAGCCTGCCCCCTAAGGAAGACATGCAATCTGGCTCAGGTCGGGTTAGATTAGATTAGTGTTGGGCTCGCAGACCCAGGTGGTCCATGTAAATGAAGACGACCATGCAACATCGGTGTTCATTGGTAACAATATCAGCAATTGAAAGGTGTACTTACGTTTGTTATGGCAGTATGTAGTACACCAAAAAAATTATATAAAGATAAATGTCTGTCCAAAACTCACATTTTAATTAATTTTAATTTGAAATTAATTAAAGATGCGATGACATGAAATGAATATACTCTGCCAAGTTTTTGTGCTTTACTAAGTAGTGAAATATTGACCAAGTTTCCCTTGAAACTAATATCCAATAATTCATCTTGGCCTGTAATTTCTAAAAATTTAACCTATTTATATCTTACCCCAATTCCAATAATAAAAAATAAGGTTAAATGTTGTTTACTCACTTAAGTTAAAAAGTAATAATTATAGCTTTGATTCCAAATCTACTTATTATCTGGAGAACCAACTTTTAATCAATCTCTTCACATAGATTTTTTTCAAATCTTTAAGGTGAATACTTAATGTCAAATGCAAGTGCCTATTTAGTCATGCAATAGTGCCAACACATCTTTATTCCTCCTAATAAAGTCTAGACGTTAGCCTAGATTTTAGACTTGTTCATCTAACATTAGGTGATATGTCAGACTTGACTTAAGTCTGCTTCAGGGTCATTTTTCAGAATGAATGTATTTATAGAAAGACAAGATATTGACTATAAACCATTTATATTTTCCCTAGTAAGCTATAGACTTGCTGTCAGAGACATCAAACTTATTTTCTCAGCTAATCCAGGGACTACTGTACGTTGCCTTGCCTAAGGAAACAATTTGTATAATCCTTGTTATTGGATTAATGTGATCTTGCTTACAAGATTATACCAACCATTAATCTAATCAACATTCTTTTGTTAGGATAGTTTTCTTTCAATGTAGAATTATTTGTATATGTGTAAAGTGTAAAAGTGATTAATTCAAACAACAGATATTGGTTTTTATTAACATCAGTGATAAAAGGGAGAATAACAATACTCATGTCTTTTGATATATTCTCATATCTGTCAGACCTAATACTTAAAAGTACCTTAGAATTTTAATACAAAATTTTACATTGCTGCTAAGACAGTGCGTTGGTATGGAATGGCATTCATGAAATGTGTGGCAAATATTGAATGCCTTGCTAGAGGATAAGTGTACCATGTAGGTGTTTGAATACTTAATGTTTGTATACTGTAAAAACAAAACAAAAAAAAAACATATATAGATTTTTTTATAAAAAGTAGTTTACTATAATCGGTTGCTCTCTTACCCTTTAAACAAATTACGAAAATTTGAACAAAGTTCGGATTAAATTTGAATCTGAACATTGCTGCTTAAAGTTTAATCATCTTGTCTAAAATTCAAACACTACCTGATAAGTCTATATAGTAAACTACAAGCTTATTAATATTTCTGCTGGAAAAAACATACAGTCGACACATTGCGTTATTTATTTATTTATTTATTCAGTTTTATTTAAAAACAGGGTAGTCCTTTCAGAGCCCAAAGGCCTGCTTTACAAAAGAGCCCTGTAGACATTGACAGATTTACAAAATAAATGAAATACAATTAATGGACAACACATAGTAATGGACAACACATAGTAAACTGTATGAAAACTGTCCACAGTGTGAACACAATAAGGACATGCATGTACACATATATAATATTAACACAGAATTGCCACACAGTGAAATGGCACTGTGCGATTTAGCTTCTTCACTGTGTCATACAACAAAAAATGAAATAATGTATAATTCGAACAATAAAAAACAAAAGAAATAGTGAGTGAGGGACATCATCGATCTCTCATTTGCATGTGACTAAATTGTGCATATAACTATTTTGTGAATAATAAGTGAAACTTTAAACTGTCATAACTTTCTTATGTTACATCCGATTTTGATGAAATTTTCAGCATAATGCTTGTCTGATTTTTTTCTATTGATTCAAATCAACATTTTTATGAGGTGGACTTGACCTTTAACTTACCACTCTGTGACATTCACTTGTCACAGTGTGTTCACATGCAGTTCACATGCAGTGAAGATAACCACTCTGCAAAGAAGATAACAACTGTGGGTCATTCGTTCAACACAGTGTGTTCATTTAGTTTCACACAGTGACCACACTGTGAAGAAGTTAGCCTTTGCTTTGTGTGGCATTCATTCAGAACAGTGTGATCATGTATACCCACACAGTAACCACACTCTGAAGATGATAGCCACTGTGCAGCATTCGATCAGCTCAGTGTGTTCATACAGTGACCACACTGAAGATTTTCACTATGGCATTTATTCAGCACATCGTTTTATTATTCTTTTTTTTTTCAAAATTATTCATCACTCTGTGGTTAAGTCACTTTATATAATTACTCGCAGTCACGGTGTTGACACTAGGCTGTTTACCACAGTGTGAAAACATGTTCCAATTTATCATAGTTCAATCACTATGTGGGCACTGTTTGGAACACTGTGTTGTCACATTGTGTTTCACAGTGTGGTTACTGTTTGTTCTTTAAGGCAGGATTATTCTGGGAGGCCACGTCCCTGGTATATTCAAGTTGGTCAGGTTGTCTGTCATTAAAATGACACATGATTCTTAAGTACTTTAATGCAAAAGTGAGATATTCTTTCATTTTAATGATCTGTGGAATGAATGTGCTTGATGTGTGAAAGAGTTTGTGTAGATTGAGAACATTTTAAGGTAGTTGATGAAGTGAGGATATATATTTTTTTTTGAGGAGGTTGACATTGTGATTTGATTCATGTATGAGGTGCCTTCAAACCAACTTGATCACAAAAATACCTGCAATATATCCCTATAAAATAATATGGATAGAAATAAATCAAATTTTGGCTTAATTTTGAGTAAAGAAAATCAAATCTGTACTTAAGTTAACAGAGTTTTTAAGTAAGGAAAGAATTTGAATTGATGGAGATGTATTCTAGATATGAGATATAATGTATATGGTGGATGTTTATTTTCAGAATGCCGAATGGTTAGTGTAAAAGAAGTTGAATCTAATTAATATGGAAATTGAACATCGCATTACAAGGCTAAAAAAGTGCAAAACCCTCAGCAGCATACGAGTAATTCATTTACGGGGAACATCAAATTAAACACCCTTTCTTGACATAAGTATCGGGTACTTCTAGTGATGATTATTAGGATTATTGGTTTCAGCAAGGAGTTGCCTTAGTCATGGCTGCTACATTCATAAAAGAGTATCTATGAAAATAGTAAGAGAAGAGAGAAGAGGTAAATAGATAGAGAGAGAGGGAGACAAAGAGAGGGAGAGGGGCCGAGAAGAAGGGAGGAAAATAGAAAGAAGTACAAGAAAAGGTAAAGATGGAAAAAACGATAAGAAAGAAAGAAAGAGAGATAGAGAGAGAAGAGACAAACATATGGACAAACAGAATAAGTCAGGGGAAGGATATTCATGTAGAGATAGGGGGAGAGAGATAAAAAAAGGAGTGTTGCTGTCTGGTATAGGGAGGGGATGGGGAAGAGAGAGAAATAGGGTACATGGATACATAGAAGGCTAAATCATAAGCACTTTTTATATATATATATAACCTTGTTCGAAAACTCCAGTATTGGATTCAATTTGTTTCAAAATCTTGTAAGAAAAATGCCACACAAACCTATTGATGTTGCGCTTTACAGAACCATGTCTGTGCTTTCGCTGGGTAATTGAACGAGCTGCAACCCTAAGACGTGTAATTGTTCATTACTGCTGCCTGGGGTATTTGATATAATTAGGCAAAGCATAAATGGATTTTATGCACTCTCTATGTCACCGCTTGATGTGGTAATAACTGGGTACACGTTCAACACATAGCGAAATCTCACCTGCCATCATTAGGATGAAGATTTCATAGCCTATGTGTCAGTTAAAGGGAGACTGATAAAAAATAAGGACTTTAGTATTTCATTTTTTAGATGGTTAGTTTTTTGTTTGAGCACATATATATTTCCAGCATCATATATACAAATAAATCATTTGCATACACTCTACAAACAGTCTGTCCTCATCTAAGGGCACTTTCCAAACGAAAAAAGCAATGACAAGGAATATATATATATATATATATATATATATACATGTATATATTGTATATATATATATATATAAAGAAAAACAATAAGCTATCATTTTCATTTTACAGGGAGCATTCCCCCCCTCCCCAAAGGCTGATTTAAGAAATGGGGTCATGTGCTTCCTTTGCCCTCCTAGATCAGCACCTGGTATACCCTATTGGACATTTATGTTATGGTTTTAAAGGTCAAGTCCATCCCAGCAAAATGTTGATTTGAATAAATAGAGAAAAATCAAACTAGCATAATACTGAAAATTTCATCAAAATCGGATGTAAAATAAGAAAGTTATGGCATTTTAAAGTTTCGCTTATTTTTCACAAAACAGTGATATGCACAAATCAGTGACATACAAATGAGTCAGTCGATGATATCCATCACTCACTATTTCTTTTGTTTTTTTTGTTTGAATTATACATACATTTTTTACAGATTTGACCATACGGACTGACTTTACTGAATCATTAAGCATTAAACAATTCTAATTCCACATGTTCAGGGAGGAATTAATCACTGTTTCACTTGACAATGAGGAGATAATTAGAATATTTCATATAATAAAATACAAAACAAATAGTGAGTGGATGATGTCATCACTCTCCTCATTTGCATACCAACCAGGATGTGCATATAACTTTTTTTAAATTAAGCGAAACTTTAAAATGTCATAACTTTCTTATTTTACATCCGATTTTGAGGAAATTTTCAGTGCTGTGCTTGTTGAAGTTTTCTCTTTATATTCAAATCAATTTTTTGTTGGTGTGGACTTGTCCTTCAAGTCAATGCCTCTGATATGTATATGATTCATGATGTCCACTTCACATGATATATGGTGACCTTTGTACAATGGTAGTACCTTACACCATTCAAGTGGATATTGCATCTTCAGTCATTCGATGTGTATAGATCACAATATCTTGAACCTATTTGTCTTCTGAATGATGACAAATGAATTAACCAAACATTAATTAGGATTGAATTTCAATGAAAAGAGCGGGGAATAGCAGCTGAATGTTACTGAAGAATCTTAGTCATTTTGAGTAATGGTATTATGTTATATTTTTATCACCTCTTATTACTTTATTTACCAGTTGCTTGGTTTATTTACCATTACTGGTTTATTTAACTTGTCAGGGTCAAACCAAAGGTGACCATCCAGAGAACCAACAACTGTGCGTTTGCTCCGAGAGACACACATGACTTTGATTAAAAAGTTCAATGAAGGTTGATACAAATTATACAGATTTTATCAATTGATATGCATTGATTATCTTTCCCCTCATTTCATTCTTTGTTTTTAATTACATTCTTGATCCATATGGAATTATTTGTTATATGCCATTTGACAAAATATATGCTGCCAGCATGCAAGCCTTCTTTGATACAAATTTACAGATTGCTGAAATTGAGAATGTAAATATTTATAATTTTTCATTGAAAAAAATGCATATTTTAAAGTAATAATAGGTGCAATATTACTAAGCTAAATGGAAATAAGGTTTTTCATTTGGTAAGATGAAGATAATTCAATTTTGATTCAATCCTTATTTCTCTAGAAGCAATTTGATTCATGGAATTTAAAGAAAAACATCTGAAATGTGGAAAATTAATCAATGGTTTTGCAAGAACCTTCATATCAAAATTTCCTTTTCTTACAAAGAAAACTATATCCTTGTCCTTTAAACTATTGCAAGGATGAATAATGCTTTAATAATGCTGTTATCTGTGTATGTGTGTTATTATTTATTCATGACATGATCTCAGTTGACAGTTTCTTCTCATAAATCATATTTGTGAGTTGTTTGATGAGAAAGCCGGGTGAATCTATGAACGGTAAAAAGATTACAAATTATTGTATTGCAATATTCTTCAATGAGATCTCATTCTCAGATTGATATACAGTGTATCTTGCTTGCTCTGTCTCACTCTACTGTAGATCTCTTTATATCTGTAAGTTCATTTTATTATACTCTCTTTATCTGAAGCTTGAATTCTACATTCAGTATTCTCTCTCTCTCTCTCTCTTCCTTGCTCTCTTTTTCTCCCTTATCTCAAATTCACCTTCTCTCCTATTCCTCCTACATTTTCTGTCTTATATATCTCACATTTCTCTCCATGTGTTTTCCTCCCCCTCCTGAAATTTTCAGTTTTTCCATTCATCTAACGTTTTTTTTATAAATTTATTCCTTCATTTTGTCTTCCCTTGTGACTTTTGCCAACTTCTTACTACTTTTTATATGTCGCAAATAATGATATTTGAAGGTACATCCTTGGAAGATTTTTTCTTCTAATCTTTCTTCATTTTGTTCTATAGCTCATAGCCATGACAACTCATTTCATAGAGCAGTGGTAGTGTAATCAAATTGACTGAGTGCCCTTGGATCAAGATTATCATCATTTACCAATTCCTCCAAGAGGATGTAAAAGCTGTTGGTCCTCTAGTTGCTTTTGGACAAACATCCATGCTTTATTTGCAGTCAGGTAAATAACCATCCCATCCCACTGTTAATACATCCTACAATTCTTTCCAATGTTTTTATATATGATTTGCAATTTTCTGGATGCTCATCCTCATATTACTTTGTTTCTCTTGAAACAAAGAACACTCAAATGAAATTCTGTCATTCAATCCTACCCCATATGGTGTTGCCAACTCAGAAGCCAAATGGGAAGTAAGGATCATTTGACTCTAAGCTGCAGACGAATATGGACATGCCAATATGACTATTTCATGCTGTACTTCTACAACTAGTAAATATCATTATACTTTTATATAGTCTCTCCCATCAATCTATGATTACTGTGGATTTTATAAATATGTTTTGTTTCATTTATTTATTTTGGGGCAATAATATATTTCATTCCAAACATTTTTGTTACTTTAGACTTTGTCCCTACCCATTCCAATTTCAACCCCTAAAGTTGATGATGTTTTTGAACAAACTGCCATCCTATAATCTAATCTTAACGTGCAATGAAAGATGATCCAGCATGAACATGGGATATTAATTTTTAGTTTGAGAATTTCTGCATTTCTGCTCAACAACGACAATTGGCAGTAATTGTGAATATATTCCTGTATTTGGGATGATTCCATATTTTTTCCTGTTTTTTGTTGAGTGAGTAAAAATTCCTCTATTTAGTGACTCTGGTTACTTAGAATCTCTTAATTCTGAGTTTTAGCTGCCATGGAATCATAATTACAAACATTACATTTGAAAACTATCATCCAGCTGTCATTCAAAGTGGTTATGATGCTCATATAATCGTTAGTCAGCCGGATTTTTATACGAAGTGTGGAATACAAACTTAACAAACTTGAAATTCATAGTCTAAACAGTACCTGTGAATGGATCTTATACATCAGTCTGATTAAAGTTAAAATACTAGAAAAAGATGAAAATAAATGGAAAAATGGATTAACAAAGAAAGAAAAGTTTTACAGCTTGAAGTCACCAGAAGGCCTATAGACTCTAAGACATACACAAACAATATCAAAAGAGTACAACCTTTTTTTTTAGAAGAGGCAAGCTATTTAATGTAATAGATTGGTTCCTTTTGGGGGACAAAAATTAATAAATGATCTGTGCAGGAAGGTATATAGCATAAAATTTAATATCTGACCAGCAGAGATAATAAACAAGTGTGTTTGGACCCTAATATTATGAGTCAGTGGTCATCTTGATGTATAGTCTCAGAATTGAGACCTAGTCATTGTATTGTTTTGCAATTGCTCTTTTAAAGGTGTTATACACAGATCCATGAGCAGATCTTTATTCATTAAAAACAGACTTGACTTTTTTTTCCTAATGATGTAAAAAATGGTGATACTTTAAGACAAAGGATCATTATCTCATACCTCTATACCATGGTACCTTCATTAGTTCTCAGGTTGGTAATCATCTGTTCATCATTATTAATTTCCTCTGCCATAATATCAGATATGTTAATAGGCCTACTTGGTAAAAGCCTTTAATGGAATAATTTTTTGTTTGTTTTATGTTCCCATTTATAATGGCAAAGGGAACTTAATCATCAATTTGGCCATCATGGTGTTTTATAAAATTTTGAATTATTGATTTATTTAAAATTACTACTTTTAGTTTAGTCCAATATTATCCAGCATGGTGAATTGAAATGTATGGATAACAAAATAAAAAGGATAAGGAAAATATCTTAATTTCATGTAAATTTGTCTTAGAATACAGGTCTATTAAAAACAATAGCAACAAACTCATCTCTTTAATTTGTCAATATAAACTAGATTATGGATCACTTTGTAATGATTTTTAATTTAATTATTGTCTCCAGTTTTTTAAGCATACATGTTTTAATTCATTTCATTTTAGGAAAAATAAAATTTGAATATAGAACGAAATTCATATTTTTCTTTACAAACCATTGAATAGTATGGGATATATTAATGTGTGCACCCTGATGATAAGATGGGTCTGTAACTTAAAGACTAATTTGGAACTTTCACATCAAGATCGCCTCCCTGTGATATATGAACCACTCTTTGATATTGTCTTCATGACAGGTCAAATAATGGACAGGTCACTGATCCCATCTGGTCATCTAAATTCAAAGGTCTTTGTCTATTACCTTTGATCTTAAGATGCTCAATATTTTGTAAAATGTCAGATTTTGACATTTTATTTCATTTGCTAATAGAAACATGGCAATATTCAAATTAGCCAAAAATAGTTCTTGGCCTTCACACTTGTAACAGAGAGCCATATAAGCATAGATTACTTTCCAATGTTTTATGCGCCTTCTTGCTATATGCTATCAACAGATGCAAGTTTATTCCAATATTTCCCTTTGCTATAAACCTCAGGCCCAAGTTGTGTTTGAAGTCATAGTGTTGTCCATGATTAACACTGAATGTACAACGGATTCTGTCTCTCAATGCCTTAGATTTAAGGGCCTTCTGCTTCTTTTATTGCAAGCCTAGTTAAAGGAATTCCCTTGTGATCTTCTCCTGGTCACAGGTGCAAGTTGTGTTAAGAGTCAGAAAGTCATCCACTCATCATTTTCATGTAATTTGCACTGCATTAACATTTTTTTTGTTTTTTATTTACAAGGAGTTAAATGTCCCCTGTTTCTCAACATGTGCTGGTAAAGTCAAAACTTCACGTGTTCTGAGCCTCAGGTGTCTAATTGCGTTAGCAGTATTGAAAGTATCTATTCAAATCATCTCCAGTGAATTAACAACTTTCTGCCTCTCATTACATGCAATTTTGGGTCTTTTGTCTCTGAACTGACCCCAGTCAAGTTCAGCATCTCTCTATTCCCTGGGCCACAGGTGTTAACACTCCAATGTAATTAATTAAAGATGCCATCTATGGAGATGACAGCATGTTTATATCACACCAAAATAGATGGATTTTTAGGGAATTTAATCAATTATCTCATATTTTACTGTTGATAAATTTCACAAATTATTCATAAGTCTTTGAGGTTTATCACGTGAAGTAGAATGAGGATAATTTGAAATGTGGTATGTGAAATTGTAGATTAGTGAAAACCAAACTGATGAAATTAAAGGATTGAAACACACAATGTTGCCCAAAAACCTGTTTTCTTTCTTATAACAATATTTTTCATTTATTATTATTATTTTTTTTTTTTTTGGGGGGGGATAATCTCTGCTATCTTTTATTTCTAACTCACTTCACATATGAAATATCCTGCTTTTATGCTTGAAACCTTTCTTTTTTCATGTATATTCAAATTTGTCACTGCATATTTATTTTTGATTTGTTTTATATGAACAGAGCTCTATTAGTATTTACAAAAATAAATGATAGATAAAATATATAAAAAACACACAAATGAAAACTAAATCATGAAGGATATTAAAGATAGATTAATCAATAAACATGAATGAATAAAAAATACATAAGTAAATTTATAAGTAAATAAATATATGAACATTATACATAAAGATATGACTTAAAACGATTGAAAATTAAATCCAGTAAAACAAACACCTTTGCATCTACAAAGGTAAATAGAATGAAAATGAACCCTAAATGAGTCAATGGACCATTCCATGACATCCTGTCCTCCTTTGCTTTCCCCTTTCCCTTTATAAAATCATCTCCCTTCATCATCTCCCATAGGAGAACCCCCTCCATCCCATCACACCTCCCTTCCCTTGTACCTGGTTGAGTGTAGTACCATGTATACCAAGCTTATC
Organism: Lytechinus pictus; assembly: GCF_037042905.1. Lineage (NCBI taxonomy): Eukaryota > Metazoa > Echinodermata > Echinoidea > Temnopleuroida > Toxopneustidae > Lytechinus > Lytechinus pictus. The sequence goes on from NC_087246.1 coordinate 14,221,538, forward strand.
CACCCTGTACCCCTCACATTTCAAGCACCCCTCTATCACTCCCTGTACCCCCTTCTTACTATCCCTCAGATGCCATTTTCCTATATGTTAGGACACCCCTCCACACCATCAACCCTTACTCTTTATGTGTCTGAGAGAGATGTATGGCAAAGAATGCCCATCAAGACTATTTATTTTTAATTTGAAGAACAAAAGCGACATCAAGAGAAGACATTGATATTCCAGTTGTATTGTTTACTATATCTCTAGGACAAACATTCTGTTCTGGTTCTTCCATTTTTGATGAAGCCTTCTATAATGGCATTATTTTTCATGTGACATTACATTACTCTTGTTCTTGAATCGTCCTTATATATTGTACCTGTCTCCGGTGGGTGATTAGCTATATCCATGAGTTAATATGTCAAGCTTATCCCTCAGTATTTACCCCTCCCCCTTCAACCCTCCTCACCCATCTAACCCTCCTTACCCCTCTAACCATTTGCTCCCCTCTAACCCCTTCATCCCCCACCCCTCCCTCACCTGATTGAGTTAGTATCTACCCATCTTCCATGTGTGACATGACTACTCCAGCAAGTACATGTAAATTATCTTCTACATCACATCTTCCTCAATGAGCTTCTATCTCTAGTGTTATATCAATCATCTCCCCATCTCAGCTCAATTGAAAGATGACAAAATTTACAGCACCAAATTTGATGTGATTATCAGCCAGGCTGATGAGCCATTCACACCCGCTCTGCTGTGGATGTTTCATTGCCTTATTCTCCCAGAAAGGGAAATAAGAGCTTGAACTGGTTGTCAATTTAAATGTTTGCAAGTTTCGCTATATTCTTTTGTTTTTGTGTCATGTCACTTAATTTGGAATTATTTGTAAATGTTGATTATTTCCCTCTGTTTGACAGTTTCTGAGTTTCTTCAAGTTGATCAAAAATTAAAAAAGGGATTTTTTTGCACATATTAACATTCAAATAATAAAATTCATTGATTAAATAACAATATTGATATGACTTAAGAAAAGTACAAAATTATCTCTTTAAATCATTCATTGTTTCATAATTTTATTTCACTATTTTACTATTTCACCTCCTTCAGGTTCAACTACATGTCCAAATAGCAGATGACGATATAATTTTCCTTTGTGGTTATTTTTCAGGTTCCAAGAAGCCTTTCAAAAGTTCATTAGAGGAATGAAGGATGATTACTTCCTGGAATGATGCAGGATTTTGTAAGGCTTCTCCTTTTCTCATTTTGTCTGTCTTTTTCCTTTTATCATGATCAAATTTTTTTTACCTTTCCATGTTTTACCCATAAATGAAGAGCTAGAAGATCAAGCTTCAATTAATGAGAGAACACTAACTTGATACCAATTTACTTTAAAAGTAGCAGAATCAATAGATAAACTAGTATGTGTAAGTAAAAAAAAAGATGTTACTAAATAACAATAAACTCCATAAAGTATCAATTCTGTGATATACTATGAAAGTCCCAATCATGCTTTGGCTGTAGGGTATACATGTCACTTGTCTAATAAGGGTGCGTTTATCCGCCACTTTTTTACCCTAGAATCATGATTTGAATCATGATTCAAATCATGATTCTGCAGAATCACGATTGCGTTTAGTCGAAATTGAATATAATCATGATTAGAATCACAAACATGAAACACGAAAAAAGGGGCGTTTGGAAAGACGTTTCTGCAGAATCACGTACGAAAATGTTCGAATAAACGATATCGTGATTTGAATCATGATTATATGACCTCACTGTGTCGTCGGGCTACGGCTTTCGGTTTGACTCTTGCCAAGCTTATGCTCATTGTATGTACATGATTACTCTGCATGCATTTCTTGTCATGTTCAAGTTCTGTGTTGGTCTTCGCATCGTCCACTACTTTTCATTTTTTGGTCATGTCTTCAACTTCAAGTTCTAGTAAATGAATTAACTGGAGACAATGATGAGTATAGAGTGTCAATATTAAATTGGATCTACGCTGAAATTCACTTCCGAACACCATTTTGGATTAACTAACAAGATGAATAGAAGCATATGGACCCTATATGATAGAAGTAAACAAAATTAGGTTGAATTCTGGAAGCAAAAGATTTTTCGAGAGCCGAAACACGTGCGAAAAACTTCCTCTGTCAAACTGCGCACTAGTGATGCGCACTGGATTGGCCCGAATCTGAGGAGAAACAGCATTGGAATGACGGTCGTCTAAACGCTGATTCTGTGATATCGTGATTCATGTTTGTGTTTTGAATCATGATTCAAATCATGATTCAAATCATGATTCTGGCTTGAGGTCGCATAAACGCAGCCTAAGCTCTCCCTTGTAAAAAGTTAAGTAGGGAGTGGCTTCCCCTTTTTTAGTTGCATTCAAAATGTAGTGTTCCAACATAATTTTCTTTTTGTTCGGGGAGCCGGGGGGGGGGGGGTGGGGGGTGCTGTATACTAAAAGTTTGACACTGAGGCAATTTTAATTTTGTACTTGGCAGAATATAATATAATGACTGTCTATCTATCTCATCTAAACAAATAAAGACCAAAGTTCGTACAGATTTCATCCTTTCACATCTTGAAACATATAGGATAGATTTGATTATTCTGTTAGTTTTTATTGTTCTTGACTATTGTAAACTTGTAGGTGTTTCATAAAGCTGTTCGTAAGTATTGAGTGACTGGTGAACCTTCATTGTAGGAAATAATATACACTAAACTTTCATTGACATTGATTTAGCACCTGAGAAAGAATCACCAGTCATTCCTAAACTCGCTTGTAATTTACAAATAACTTTATGAAACACCTACCAGAAACTGTTACAAGAGACACTTCCAAGTATTTGCTCGATTTACCTGTGTTTTCATAAAAGAAATTGTTAAAAATTTTAGAACTTTACTTTTTTATACAATTTAATAGAAAAAAATAGAGTTACATGTATAGTGTAGTCATCATGGTTGTATGAACATGCTCCAACCTTTTTAGTGATGTTGTCTTGTCATTGTGTGAACACACTGCTTCAAGTCTTCTGTTACTGACCCGGTTCAGGTTCTTTGTTTATTGGCCAAATTTTCACCCCAATATCTTATTTTTAGAGTGGAGATGATTGATATTACAGATGTTAGCGAGTATGCGCGTACATTCGGACAAATCAACTCTGACATGTCAGATTTTTTTGAAGTATTTTTCCCTTTCTGATTCGTTTTTAATAGATATCAGTTTCCGAGTGATTTTGGGATGGAATAAGGGAAATTTGATAATTGAATGAAAAGCTTCCTTCATGGATGGCTAGTATTCCATGAAGTTCATGGCTTCTAGCTTTACTCAGACACTTTGCAACTGAGCTTGCCTTGAAGGTTAAGATGGTGAATGTGTTGCTGCAAGATTATTGTGTTCGAGACATCGCGTTAGTTTATAGTACCACAGATAAGATAGGCTTATGTGATTCTCTAAGAATAGTGCTATTAACTAATCAAATACACATTACATTATCTTCACAGGTTTTTCTTTCACTTCAGAGCATCAGTTTTAACTGATATATGTTACATGGAAAGTCTATAGTGACATAATGAATATTCTTACCTCAAAAGTAATGCTGGGTTCTTGTAGATTTAATGAATATCATTGCCAAAAAGCCTCCAGTCTGCATTCTTCTGACGGTGATAAATTGTTATGAGTACTTTTGCTTCAAAAACGATGAATAGCTATTTACCCAGAGATTTAATACAAGCATGTCCAGTGCTCAAATGCAATGTATGTTCAAAGAAATAATTTACACCACAAAATAAATGATGAAAATCAGATATAAAATTGATTGTAGATTCAGCATAAATCATGACAATTGTAATCGTACAAGGTTGTTGAGGAATAGTATTTGTTACAAAGAAGTACATTTGGAAACCTGCTTTTGATTGTGTTGGTAGTGACTCATGAATATGCATGATCCCTGATAAAGTCTGATTAAAAGCTCTTCTACATAAACAAGGATGTAGTCTGTTTGATGTGTTTTAATTTGGCAGGGACCAAGGGTGTCTTTAGAACTTCATTATAATACCCTTAATCATATAGAGGACATATACTTTACATGGGGTAATAATGGTACCTGTTCAGATAGTAAACTTAATCTCCAAAACCTTTTTGTATTAACATAGATATGTATTGGTTCTCTGAAGCAGGGTGGCAATGGGGGGGGGGGGCAAGGGATGACCCCCTATGAATTCAATTAGTTTTGAAGTGGAAGGGGAGAAAAATGACGAAAGAATAAAGAAGAATATATCAAAAAGAGAGGTCTGGGTTTGTCACTCTCTATAACTGTGTTATCAATAGTAGGAACATAAAATAAATCTATAACTCCTGTAGGCTGTTTTGCCCCCCCCCCCAAATACCCTGGCACTATCCCTTCTTAAAACTATGTATTTAGAATTGCAAGAGGATGCCGCTAAAAGCTCTATATGAACTGAAGTGGCTACCCTGGGTAAATATACCGTTATTATTACTTTAGTCTTGAAATGGGGCAGTTTAATTCAGTTTTATTATCTTAAATCATAAATATAGCATTAGTAATTGGCTGTTGAAATTAGCGGAGAGAATTTTTAAAGAATATTGGGGATTAATGAAAAAGAAATGAAAATGGCAAAATTTCTTTGTTATTGATTTAATTTTACTACCTCCTAGGCGCATTTCCAGTGATGTGTATATTGGTCTGAAAACACCTATATATATATAGCAATCTAAGTTAGATAGCAACATATTTTGAATGAAAGTCCTCATGGCTGTTACAGGACATAAATCTGAGCTCCAGATTAAAATCAAGAATGAGAGGTGAAACAGATTTTACTGTACCTCTTCTTTAAAGCCTATTGAATGATTGTATGCATTGGTTTGGTATGTCAAAGGCCCGGGGGGGGGGGGGGCAGTCAAATATATTGCTGTACACACGCGTGACCAAGGAATATCCAAACACCCCCTAAACAAGTTTTTTTCTGTGTGCAAAATAACCCCCAAACAAGTTTTTCGTGGGCTTTATTTACAAATTTTTGGCCCCTAAACAAGTTGTCGCCAAAATATGACCTCGGGGAAAAAGCTTTGGGGAAAAAAACATACCCTAAACAAGTTTGGCTAGTCTTAAAAAAAAGCTTTGTGGAAAAAAACATACCCTAAATACGTTTGACCCCACGATTGACCATTGACCAGTCTTTCAAAACCACCCTTTTTCTTGAAAATCAGTGTATTTTATACCCTTAACGAGTCCACATGCGGACCGCGTCCAAAACTGAAAAAAACACCCCTTTAAAGCGTTTTTGTGGTCACGCATGTGTACAGCAATATATTTGACTGCCCCCCCCCTCCCCCCCCCCGGGTCAAAGGTAAGTTTTGCAAAATGTAATCCTTGGGAATGGAACATCATACCAATGACTTATATCTGTCATGTGAAGTGGGCCTTGCCATTCATTTCCTGCAAATTGACTTATAGGCAACCCTGGCATAAATGAGAAGAATAATTGAAATACCACAACCCTGTTAATCTGAGCATTTCCTCATAACTGATCAGAGACTGGTGCGTGGTTGGGAGTAGAGAGGAGGAAATTAAAATGTGAACGAGGGTGTGTTGTTGAAGGCTAAACCTTTCTAGATTTATCAAAGATTCAATTTCATTTCATGCACCATCATGTGATCATGTTCATTCCGAGAAGTGTGTCTTGTGCAACTACAAATTAAATTACTTATGATGTTCAGGATTCAAAGTGCAATAATTTACATGTAAAATGCAAACCCTTATTATAATATGGTTACATTGTAATTTAATATTATAATTCATAACTATTATTTGAGATATGCATATTTGTGCATATTATTTATTAAGGTTTGATTGTTAATTAGGTTTATTTGTGATTTATTCTATCATTCTTTTAATTGTAGGAATCATTATGATCACTTCAATGGTGTTTCTAAGAAAGACAATTACTACAGAGGGAGCATAAAAATTGTACAGCTTTCATATTTTTCTTCATATTTTGAATATTTTAAACTAAAATATTTTAACTTTAGATTATAATCCATAAGGTTAAATTCAGTGTTTGGCTGGTCAGTCCATGACATTTGTAGTGTAGAAATGCATCTATTTCAGACAATTTGGGGTTATCAATTTGAAAGGGATAAAATATCAGGGTAATAATCACTGTCAGTTAGGTGCCATCATTAATCTCCTCATTATCCTAACTTGCTCCTTTTATTTTTGAATATCAACATCATCATCATCATCATCATTCTTTACTCTGTGCTTTCCCCTGCATATTACCATCACGATTAATTTCCATCCATTCATTCACCAGTAGAATCATTATGGTTCTTGGCATTACCCAAGTTATTGCTTTCATGATCACTCCTGTCCTCAGCATCACTTTAATCAATATCATCATCGTAACAATCATCATTATCATTAATCAAACTCATGATTATGGTCTCCCTCATATGACACCACTACTAACATAATTGTCATCGTCATCACCATCGTCGTCATCACCATCATCATAATCATCATCGTCATCATCATCGTCATCATTATTATCATCATCATCATCATCACCATTATCATCATCATCATCATCATCGTCATTATTGTCATCATCATAATTATCAAGTCATGGTCATGATCTTCCCCATCTGCACGTATGGAAGGGGGGGGGGGGTGTCCTCTGACCATTTTTTCAGTTGTACGAAAATTCTTTCTGCTCTTCCCTAGATTGGTAAATCTTGGATCTACACCTGATCATAATCATGATCATTAACTTGATGACGATTATGGAAGTGATTGTAGTGTCAGTGGTCATGATCATGACTTGAAAAAAAATGATAACAAATAAATCTTCAAATATTCCAATCATCACCAAAAGCATTTCTGAAAAAAATATCACAGTATTTCATAAAATTAGATGTTTCATAATATATTTAATCTTCCTTTGTTAGCCACAAAAATACAAAGACATCTAAGTTACTCATCAGAGTATATATTTGAAGAAGCAAGATAAATATATCTAATCAATATGACATAATCTGAACAGAATTCTGAGTTTGAGAGTGAAACAAACAATCTCAAGATTGATAGAAATAGCCTTCTCACCAAACATTTGAACATGATGGAGTGGCAGAATTCACCCACACCGCAGAGGAAACCCTCTGACATTTTTTATGTTTACAGGAATGGAGTGTTTTGTGTTTATTTCCTTGTTTGATCCATTGATTCTCGAAGAGGTTGCGTCATCACGTAGCACATCCAGACCACAATGATTGCATGCAAGACAGAGAGTTGGAGAGATAATCTGTATTATACATCACATATACTTTTCCTTGAATTGTTTTGGCAAGGTGTTTTATTAAACACATGGATATATGGTCATGATTGTGGTCATGACTCATTTGTATATTAGCTTATACTATATAAAATTATGATGGGGAAGGATATATTTTGAATGTCTTCTAATTGTAAACAGTTTTCCACAATATGATAATTTATTTATCAATTCTAAAAAGTGAGAGAATGACAATTTTAAAGAGATTGCATTGCTGGTGATGCTATCTTCAAATTCATAACTATTGTAACTTTAACCATTTTTGCGTCCAGTTGTTTATGTATATAAAATCATCTATTTCAGTCTTTATTTCATTTCATTTCATTTTGACGTTGGGAGTGGGGATATAAATTATTACACAATAATTCTTTATCTAAATTATAACCAGTGTCTGAGACAGAAATTTCATAGAGAAACTACTAAACTCTTTGAAGATTTTTATCATTAAGCGAATTGCATATATATATATATATATATAGCAGCTTGAAGCATTCTCGTACCATTTTTTTTATAAGCTTAACCAATAACTTACTTTCTAAAGAAGCTTCCAGTAAATAAATAAAAGAGTGGTCATTTTGAGTAATACTCTCTGAATAAGCTTTTACATACTTAGAGGTGAAACATTAATAAAATAATGTTGTAATAGTAAATTACAAATTAATTGAAATATTCAATTCAAAAGAGAGAGAGAAAAAAAAAACATCTCAAGAAGAACAAGAATAACACTCCTATAATATTTGTAGGAGATTGTGATTAACAATTACCAAAATGCATAATTAAAATGTTATAATATGGTACAACTGTACTCGATACATACACTTACAGTATCAGATATAATTCCTTTATTCACTATACAAAACGACCCCCTATTTCTCCAACCATTATACAAACTTCATCCTCCAAAATTGGTAGCAAGAAAATGTCAAGCCATAATTCTGTTGACATTCATATTTGCAAGGAACCTGAACACTGTTTGTTTGGATCTCAATAGAGGGCACTATACAATATTAGAAGATGAGTCATTAGACGATGGATACTCACAAATTGGAACATTCATCATTTGGTCGGCTACTCTGATGTGCTCCATCTTACCAATGACATGTTAACCCTCATACTACCAAAATCTAAAAGCATCAATGCATTATGAAATAGACTTTGTATCTTAGTTATTCAGAGCATTAGTGCATTTAGTTTACAATTACATGTACATTTCACATAAATTAGCAATTTACATCAATTAAGAGTGTAGTTTTATGCAATTTTTTAAGAAACATTCCAAAGAAACAACAGATGTACAGTGCATCTCAGAAAATAGAGGAAGCCGTAATTCAGTGTAATTTTTTGACATCATAATCATAAATGTGCTTGATGACATTTACATCAATGAAAATATACATGTATGCTTCCCCTGTTTCATTTGAAGCCCATTTCAATGTCCACAATGCATGCATGACTGAGTTAGAACAATGTAATGTAATGCTAGTAAATTTCCGTTTGCACAAGCAAATTGTGATTTTAAGTGACTTTTTCTGGCCTTTACTGCTTTTCTATTCAGAAAACAAAGTTCATGTTTAAACTTAGATATCCATTTTTTTATCTTTCATGTGAGACCTTATACTTAAAATGTGATGGAAGCATTGTCGAGAAAATAATTGCATGAAAACATGCCTGATTTCTAGGTAGTGGATGAATCATTGAAAAACAAGCATTTCCATCAAAGTAGCAAACAGTGGGCTACTGGAGAATGTGCAGTGAGTGTGATCTTGTGGTTAGCTTGAATGCTATATTTGAATTCTTTCTGTAAAACTTGTTTTAAAAAATTGCTTGAAATGATTAACGATTAAACGAGGCAGGGGCAGCAAAATGTTGGATGGGAGGGGGGGGGGGGTGACCAACTTAAAGAGCAAAACAGAAGGAAAAGAGCGGAGGATTTGACACACATTATAGCCAGAAACCGCTTTCTCCTCTACACATGGAAAAAGTGATGTTCACCTCTTCTGCTTTGCCCTGCCCCTTCAAAACATGTTCCTGTCCTGTGAAATGTAGCGACGAATGAAACGACATAGAAGTTTGAGATAAATATTATCAAAATTATTACCATGGTAACATTAAATTCCCATACCCATAGACTCCAGCCTGCAACAAAAAAGGGCTTTCCTTCCCCGGCCTGAACAACATTCACCGTTCATTGTTAGCCTATTATTTGCTGCTTTGGTGGAAAAACGAAATGCTTGCTTTTCAACGATTCATGAATTGGTAGAAATTAAGCATGTTTTCACGCAATTTTTCTCGACCATGCGTCATTCATATTAACACATAAGGTCTCATATATATATATATATATATATGTATATATATTGTAAAGAAATGAATGAAGAGAACAATGGTAGGCGTAGCTTAAATCAAGGTTCCCTAGAGCTACATGTATCTACCCTTTGGAAAAATTGGTGATGCCGAAAAAATGTCTCTGCCGGGAATCGAACCCGGGCCCCCAGCTTTGAACGCCGGTGCCTTAACCACTAGACCACAGAGACGTGTTAGTGGCTAGGGCGACCCCGATCCGATTGACCATCAGATAGACAGATTTTCGACACTATACCAATTATAATTTCCTTTGTCGGGTGAAGGTGGGTTTTGAACAATGACAAGCCGCCATGCCTCAGCTGGATCAAAGCTACAGGTATTGCTTTGATACAGCAATTCCCGGCAGAGACATTTTTTCGGCATCACCAATTTTTCCAAAGGGTAGATAGCTCTAGGGAACCTTGATTAAAGCTACGCCTACCATTGTTCTCTTCATTCATTTCTTTACAATATTTAAATAAAAAGAGTTGCCAAAGCTGTTGTACATGTATAACTTCACACATTTATATATATATATATATATATATATATATATATATATACATGGAAGAGTAACAGATGGATAATCAAGTTATGACATTTGTGAAAAGCCAGAAAAAAATCATTCAAAATCCTAATTTGCCCATGCAAATGGCAATTTGGTAGCACTAACTCAGTCATGCATTATGAACATGAGATAGTTCTTGAATTAAAGAGGAGAAGCATAACTATCCATTCCTGTACATTTCATTAAGCAAATTTATGAACATGATAGGAAAATTACACTGAATCACGGTTTCCTTTTTATGGGACGCACTGTATTTTAGAAAAAGCATATTGTTTTTTACAGGTTATCCATTTTGACATAGATCTATGATATAATAATGACAAAATATTCACATATTGTCTATAGCATATAAAAACAAATTTTATCATTTTGACAAATATGGTAGTTCACAAATGATAACTAATATTCTAGTTTATCATATTATATATATAAATTTCATTTTATGATACAATTATTTACATTTATATTTTTTTGTTGTGTGAAGAGATTGATCAGTGCCCATAGTGATAAAACTTTGTAATAATACTGCCAATTCTCAGATTAGGAGTAATGATAATGATGTTGATAATCATGATCATGCATGATAAAGATAATCATAATTATTATGAACCTTGCTAAAGTTCCAAGAATAAGCCATTAATAGTTATTTACTTTTTGATATTCTAAATACATTGGACACTGTTAAGATGATTGACCTTGTCCGAGAATTCTGTATTTTAAGAAATTATAATTCAAAGACAAGATAATACTTTCCTTAAGCATTATGGATACAGTTAATGTAATTTATTGTGAATTCGTATACAAACACCTTCGCAGATTTCCCTATTTTGTGAGCAGTTGAAGTGAACCACATGCTATAGTTTTAACATTTAAAACAAAATACATGTACAACAGTTTTGCTTAGTCCTTAGTGATCAATGGTCATAGAAACAACAATGATGGTATTATAAGTGTATTTAAATGATCATGAATTATACTTTCAGGTTATATTATTATTATTGTCCTCTATATGCATGTCCTCTGTTAACTTTTCTAAGAGTTATAGCAAAGTATTTTATTTCTTGGCTATTTATAGAAATATTAAGCATAAAGTGTATCTTTCCATAATTATTCTTAAAAGTCATATCTTCATTTGTACAAAATTATGCATCAGTAAATTCTTAAACAATGTGAAGTGAGAAATATGTGCACTATCTTAACTATTAAAGTGAATGAGCTCAAATTCAATTTAATTTGCCAAAGCCTGTTAATAAACACTGATTCTTCTTATTCAATCCTTCTAATAGGCCTTAAAGATATTGGTACCTTATAAATATTAGCTATCCATAGCAGCTGGGGACAACAATCCCCAACCAGTATCTTTAATTTTCATCAGATCCAAATTCAGCCTGTTTGGAATTCCTGGGCTTTTTATGTATCCAGTGTCCTTCTCATCCTGTGAGCATACTATATCTTCAATTGCAATCGCACTATCCATTCTAATATCATATAGTTTTGTTAACCCTCATAGAGATGAATGGGCCATCACAATACATGATAAATCTGAAGCCATGCCAGATAGTGCAGCAACCCAAATCAAAGCCAGGAATATCAACAGGATAATATCCCATGAAAGATTGCACCTCTAGTTTGAATGGAAGTGTACATGCCTTTCAGTGGTTGATCCACATGGGGGCACCAGGACGCGCGCCTCTTTTTTGTCCCCAAATTGTCCTTATAAGTCTGATTATTCATTAAATGCACATGTAAAGTTAACTTGATTTAAAAAAAAATAAGATGTTGTTTTATGTGATTTATATTACCTCTTACAATAAGAAGAGTGGGTTGGGAAGTAACAAAATTTAATTTTATAAGTGTGATGGTCTTATGATGGATTTGTCAAACATTCACTTAAATATTTCTTTGAAAATTAGTCTTTCTAGAAATAACCCAACTTCACCTTATAAATTGCAATGGAAAACAAATATTGTTGCTTTGAACATAGATTATAGTTATTGTCACATGAAGAAATGCATGTGATGTGTGTTATACATGAACTAATTATCATTATAAAGATGTAAATTTTAAATTTTTAAAATCTTTTTACTTTTTTTTCTATTTAATTGACATATTACACAGAATGACATCAGGACTAGATAGATTCAATGCGTCATTGGAGTAGCTGATGCTGTACTTCATTACTCAAATGGAAGATTCTTTCAAGTCTTGGGCAGGAGCGCAATCCAGTAATACAAGAAGAAGACCTTATGTAAGTCACATCAACTTTAGAAAATATACTTTAAAACAAAAATAACTATCTAAATTTACAACAAGTGATATCAAGTGTAATAAGGTTTGATGGTTGAGAAAAGACAGGGTTAAAACATTACCTTTGATTATTCTGCATCTAGAAATCATCACTATCTTGCCTGACCAAAGTAGCTGATTTCTTTGCTACCACCTTCTGTTTCCGAGGAGTCGCCACAGGCGGCTTATGTGGCCTACCCGACTCAACAGATCCGTAGATTGTTGCTTCAGCATACACACTTTCATCCTCTTCAGAATCATTCTCTGTAGATATTCCTCCATCCTCCGGCTCTGCAAAGTCAGATGGTTCCATGTCATTCCTTACTAGTGTTGCACTCTTTTTGCCAACTACTGGTTTCTCTGGTATCTTTGGATGGTCTTGTTTGGTAGGTGTTACACCTCTGTAGAAGGTAGCCTCTTGATAGATGCTCTCATCCTCAGGTTGTTCACTGTCTAAGTTTCCATCCGGATTGTCAGCAAAGACTGCTGCCTTTGATGAAATGTTTGTTGTTGTGGTGCTTGCAGCTGTTGCACCATACAAGGTAGCCTCTTGGTAAATCATATCATCGTCCCCATCTTCCAGTTTCTGTTGTGGAATATTCATAGAATGGTTAGCATTGGATTTACTGTACGTGATAGGCTCTTCATAAAGCTCATTGCTATCAGGTTCATCTATTTGTTTGATTGCAGATTTACTAGCACTGGTTGTTTGGTACTTACTGATCGGTTCTTCATACAGCATTTCATTGTCTGAATGATCATCCTCAATTCCAGCAAATCTAGTGGGATCGGATGTTTTGCCTCTGATAGGCTCCTCATACAACATGTCACAGTCTTCCTCAACTTTGCTATTGGTCAGAGATGTTTTAGACAAAGCTCCTGCATGTCCTACATTTAGATTTGCTTGTTGGTATATTCCACCATCATCATCCTCTGCATTGATCCCAGCTCGGCCAAAGCTTTGTTTGACTAATTTACCAAATCCCCCTCCTTCAGCATCAACATCTTGTGATACCTCTAAGCTGTTCCGGAGTTCAAGCTTATTATGAGACTGCCCTACTGCACCATACATCTTAGCTTCAGCATAAACCTGTCCTTCTTCATGACTTGCTTGATCTTTATTTCCTAGTTTGTTTGTTCCTACAGCAGATGGAATACCACCATACAATTTTGCCTCTGTATATACCTCACCCTCTTGCCTCGATGAAGGAGACTCTTCTACCGTTGTTGCAGATTTTGACGATTGTGGCTTCACTCTCATTGGACCAACCAAATCATAGTCTCCTTCAACATTTTTGGTTGAAACCTCTTCTGACTTTAAGGCTAGTAGAGCACTCTGAGGGTGACTTTGATTTGCATTGTTTACTCCATCCCCATAGAGCTCAGCATTAATGTATTCTTCATGGTCATCAATCATGCTTGCACTCTTTGTATCAGATGCTTCATCAGCAACAGGACTGTAGTAGTTTGTTGAATCAATCTTGTTGCACACCTTTGCTTCAGAGTTTGATTCTGGAACCTTGATTCTCAGTGCACTGGCAAGATCATAGGCTCCTTCCTCTTTGACAAACTTATCTTGTAACTTTTTCTTATCATCCCAGATGCCGTCATTTTCATCATCAGTGTCTTGGTGTGGCTTCAAGCCAGCATAGACATTATCTTCTCCTTTCTTATACAACTCATAATCAGCTTTAGGATCGTCCATATCCAAGTTGTCCTTGTCATGTGTGGTCCTCTTTCTCTTGAATGTAAAACCATTCCTTAAGGCCTGGATAAACCCTTTCTTTGAGATTTTCCTTGGATGTGGGATAGGTGTTCTTGGGGCTGCTCTTGGTTTAGGCATTGGTTTTGGAGAGAGTTTTCCTTTCCTAGTTTTTGGATGGGGTTTCAATCCAGATATTGAAATGTTCTCTTGAACATTGTATCCATCAATGTATGTATCCTCTGGATATCCATTCTCGTTTGTTGCTGATATTTTGGTGTTAGAAGTAACAGTGCTGTTTGTCTTGATATCTGGGGTTTTTGACTTAACATCCCCCATTGGCAAATAATAGCTTTCATCCTCTATGGCTGGATTGATTCCTAGATTGTCAATGTCATCCCCTTCTTGAAGATTCCCCCTGCAAAGAGTCTCGGCACCACTTATATTGATGTTTATATGAGGGTCTACAGTAATGTTGATATTCTGTGGTGGTTGACTAGTGAGAAGCTGCTCTCTTTCCCGTCGCTTTTTCCGTCGATACATGAAGCCAAAACCCAGAACAGCAAAAAGGACAAGGAGCAGCAAGATGATAATGACGATTGTAGTAGTGCTTCCATCCCCTGGTTGTCCTCTTCCTGCACTAATCTTAGATGTTGGTGGTGGCATGGTTGTAGGAAGTGGCTCACATATGATGACTGTGTCATTCCCACTTCCTTTGATGTTAGTTGCTGTGCAAGTACCTCTGGTGATTTCACGACAAATGGGTTTTGCATCAAAGGAAAGGATTGTACCATCAAGAGAGATAATGCTAGTAGTGTCTTGGAATGGTGGGTTAATCTCCCATTCGTAAGGTGTGAAAGCATCCGGATTCGCAATGGCAGTGCAGTTGTAACTTGGAAAATCTTGATCTTCATCTGGTGGGACAGTTGAAATGTTCACTTTGGGAGGGAATTGCACATCTACAGTGACTTTGCATCTCTTGAGATAGTGGGGAAACCTTTGACTTGTTGCTGTGCATCTGAAAATGGCACCTTGATCTGCATGGGTTGCAACAAACTTATATGTGAGGATTGTCCGGAGGTTAACAGTTGTCAGTGTGACGTTGTCGTTGTCAATTAACATCCCGTCTGCTCTTGTCCAAACCAGCTGTACAGGAGGTTTTCCAGTCTTACTATCACACGTGATGGTAACAAGGTCATTGACATGAACGGTCGCTATCATAGGTGTACATATCGGGTCTCTAGAATCAGGTAGGAAGTTGACTATGAGGATGGCAATCCTGGACTGCAGAACAACTGCCTGAGTGTGTCTGTGCAGTACTGCACAGGAATATATGCCATCATCAGATGGCTGGACGTTGTTCAAGACAAGATTAATGAATGTTGAAGAAATGACATTGACTGCATAGTCTCCATCTTCCCTTTGAGCGATGATGGTTGAGTCACTGGTGACCTGACGATCAAGGGCAAGCCATGCAAGAATTTGGTTGTGTGAGAGGAAGTTTACCCGACATTGGAAAGTCACGTCTGTGCCCTGGTCAACCTCCATGTCCTGAGGCTCGATGAGGAACTGTTGAACATTGTTTGCCCCAACATTTCCACTGAGAATCACTATCAGTAGTCCCAGAAATATACATAGTGTATAGTCAATCTCCATGCTGTTATTCAGTCTCTTTAGGCAGCAAAGCAAGGAATTTAGTCAAATTGACAGGGAATTGGCAGGGAAAATTGTAATGATCTCTGGCTCACTTTTTTATCCAAATAAATTACCCATGAAAGGTTCATCATTGCAATAAGAATTCGGCACATTTCAGAAATACGCTGTCATATCAAGTTCAAAACTTATAATAGATGGTTTACATGAAACAGAAATTATCAAGGAGTTGAAATTGTCCAAATAGTATGCAGTGCACACACTAGGCTCCTGGAACATGCTGAATGGGTATGACAAGTAAAAGTATTCTGAATTGGAGAGGATGACAGTGATTTTCAGCTAACTTTTTATTCCTCTCTTCTGCAAGCTATTTGCAGCATATCACATCTAGACTACATTCAACAAAATGTGTTATTTTCCCTCTCTTGTATATTCAGCCATTGTAATTTTTCATTGTAATAGATGGAGACTTCTTTTGTTCATTATGTCTCTTCCCTAATAAGAAATCTTTTCAGAAGTCTTATTTCCTGGTTTAGTTGAAAGGAACTGTTTGACCTACAGTATCTTGTTTGCCTTTTAAGGAGATGCATGTTCATGTATGTGAGATAATGTAAAATGGCATCAGACAGCTGCAAAAAGGAAGTAAGAGTTGGTATTTTTAATAATGAAAGAACACTGGAGGTGTTTATTAGAACAAAATGTGAAAAAGTGGGAGATGAATCAGTATATATTTATGGGATGCAACTTTGGAAAAGTGGTGCTTAATTTTTTTGTCTCTATAATAATGTGTCTGATCCTCTGCTCTTTTCCTTCTGTTTTGCAATTTTATTCCACCACCTTTTCTTCTTTATTTTGTAGTTTTATTTGTCTCCTCGTCTTTGTTGCTCTACTCTGTGATCTTATTCACTCTCTCATATTCTCTCCATTTCATTTTCCCCTCAGCCTCTCATCACTTTCTCTCAACCTCTTCCATTTATTCTCTCAGACTCCCTCACTAATTCTCACAGGTTTTTATTCACACAGATTCTCTCTCTTATTCTCTGACTCTCACGTGTTCTCTATGACTATTATTTATTCCCTCTGACTCTCCAACTTATTCTCTCAGACTCTCTCACTTATTCTCTCAAACTCTCTTTCTTATTGTCTCAGATTATGGCTTATTCTACCTGACTCTGTAACTTATTCCCTCTGACTCTCAAACTTATTTAATAACTCTCTGACTCCCCACTTATTCTCACAGACTCCCTCACTTATTTTCTCAGACTCTCTTTCTTATTGTCTCAGATTATCGCTTATTCTCTCTGACTCTATTACTTATTCCCTCTGACTCTCCAACTTATTTAATAACTCTTCTGACTCCCTCACTTATTCTCTCAGACTCTCTCACTTATTCTCACAGACTCTCTCACTAAGTTTCTCAGACTCTCTTTCTTATTGTATTACACTATCGCTCATTCTCTCTGACTTTTACTTATTCCCTCAGACTCTCCAACTTATTTGACTCCCCCACTTATTCTCGCTGACTCCTTGATATTTTCTCAGACTTTCTCACTTATTCTCTCTGACTCATTCTCTCAGATTCTCTCTCATATATTCTCTCTAACTCTCTCACATATATTCCCTCTGACTCTCATTCATTATCTCAGATTCTCTCACTTATTCTCTCTCTCTCTTTATCATTTTATATATAATTATTAGACTGAAAACAGAATTGAATTAATTGGTTGGGCAAATCTAGTTTTCCAAGAGCTGAAGGAAGGTCACTTGGAGATTTATACAAATGAATCAGTTTTGAACAATGTTACATTATATATCTGGTAGAGCTTGATGTCATTTCTAATATTTTTTGATAAAGATATAAAATCTTTTCCATCTAACTCATCTTACCACTCAAAATTAATTTTCTTACATGTCTTTCGATGATCCCCGTCATCATTCCAAAATGAAAAATCTTTGAAATTATTGTTTTTTCAAGGATGTACTCTATTGTTTTTATAAGTGTTTTAAAATGTGTCTCTCTGTGTTTTGCATTTTGCTCTGATGTAGTTGCATACATGTACCCCCTCCCCTGCAGAGTTCCGAAGGGTACTTTGGAGTCAGCTGTGTTGTATGATCACCCCCTTCACGTAATATTCTTGTTCATAGGTCCCCTATAGAGGGCCTATGAAACATGTGTCACATAAGAAGTGCACTTCCATATCTCCACAGTGAATAAGAGTTATTGAATTAACCAATTTAATGCCTACTGCATTTTTATAATATTGGCATTTTATGTTTTGATACACCACATCAATAATTTAATCCATTGTGATTGGATTTATGCACATAGAAAGTGAAATATATATCATTTAAAGTAGAGTTCAATTAAATGCCTTAAAAAAAGTAAAGCAGAATCAGTTATACTTCCAAAATATTCTAGTCTTTGCTTTGCAGTCTCTTTTACCAGGTATGCCTTTAATCCTTTATTTTGTCAAGAGAGGGAGCTATTCAATGTAATCTGAACAGCCACCTTTATTTCACATTGATGAGATAAATGTTCACACGATAAATGCAGTGTTTCTGTTTTACTGGTGATCATAGAAATACAGGTTGTCTTCAAGTTGTCTTAAAAAATGATTCATGCTCATGAATCAAATTTGTTTGAAAAAGAAGATGGCCAGTTTATTGTTTTAAAAGCCCTTAAACTGATTTTGGGGAGTTTAGAGACACTTTGTAGAATCTTTTCTCTCTGTGAAATAGCGGTAAAACATGTGGTCATTGAGTAAAGATATTCACGCCTTGATGTGCATAAGTTTTTCTTTGCTAACTGAGTGATAGATGTGTGGAACAGTCTCTCAGAAGAGGTATAGTTACTGCTTGTTCAGTGAATACATTTAATGATAGACTTAATAAGCATTGGAAGAAGATTGCCTATGATTTTGAGTGATTCTCGATTTTTGTGTGTTTTCATGGAATTTGTTGCTGTCTACGACGACGATACCCCTGCCACTCCTCCCTGCCAACACAAGTAGTGCATCGGTGTAATTTTGTCTGAAGGAGAGCAGCAATAGACATTTCTACTTTGATTGATGAACAGGCTTAGTCCTACAACATTGTTGGAGTAAAGTAAAGTAAATTAAAATTAAGGAAGCCTATCAAATAATTTTCATATGTATTTCTTTGGGGTAATTTTTTTTTGCAAAATTTCTAATTCCATGAGATATTTTTACATAAAATCACTTCACATGTTAGCATTTTTTTTAATAGCAATTCGGGGTCTGACATGCACATATAGCCTATCTTTAGTTTTTGTAATTCTCCAAAGTCCATGTCACTATTCTAATTCATTACTTGATTAAAATAATTAATTCATGTTCCCTAAAATGGTTATGGTTTGAAGGATATAAACTAACAATATGTGTTACACTTGGTAAAGTAATGAAATTTACATTTAAATCAATTTTTAGTGCTCAATCGAACAAAAATATTGAGTACTTATGTAAAGCCTAACTTAAAGCATGGAATGTGCTGAATACTGTAGGATATAATCTTTGTCAGTATCTTCCTCATATCAAATTACTAAATCTGTAAAATAAGTGCTCAAGGTCGTATTTTAGATAAAAATTAAAAACATTGTTGAAAGAGTGCTAGATGCCAAATCCTGGCCTCTTGAAATTCTTGAAACAACAAGACTGCACAAGTTCTTTGCCTGGCTTGAGGATTATTTTATTTTTATTTTTTTACCGAGACAAACTGTAAGGGAGTATTTTATGAAGCTAACAGTCAGCGATTTTCTCCGGATTTTCTTTGACTAATTTGTTCTGAGCCAATCAGGTACCAGCTTATAGCAGACATCAGTGAAAATCTCTATCACACTATACCAAAATTAACTGTGTTTAGCGCTTGACCCCTAAACCCAAACGTACGCGACAACCAGATGCTGGTGATTGTACGTCAACGGACAGATACAGATATCAGTTGCACAAAATGCTGATCTCTCTAAATGTATAGTTGTTGCTGGCGAAAATACTTGTTCATAGCAGAGTGTAATTACAAAGATGCAAGAGGGCAGTATATAACTTTTGTTAGTTATCTAGTTTGATTTCTTGTTGGCAGATAATCTGATGCCACACTTCTAATTAAATTTACACCCAGGGATCAGTGGCATTGAACTAATATGCATTTTTACTTCACTTTAATTCATTTTGTAAATCTATGATTATTAACATGAAAGCAAGATTATCAAAAAAATAGTTGTGTTCTTGTTTTTTGTCTGTTGAATATTTAGCTAGAGACCCTTGAACGTTTTTCAGTTTTCAAACTGAGATACATGAATTTAAATTTTCTCAATATCAGATCTGTCTACAAATGTGTAAAAAGTAGATATTACAAAAACTAATTTTGTTTGTATGTAACCAAATTTATATGTATTATAAAATGTAAGCAAATATATTAAACAAAACACATTTACATACAACAACTGTTGCAAAACATTAATTTGGATATGTTGTGAAATGAATGGGAATAGAGAACATACTTAAAGGGATCAGGTGGTCAAAATTCTGAATAGTTCATCAAAATTGGTTTTAGAGTAGGATACATGTAGTTTTGACATTTTTCTCTATTCCCATTTATTTCACAATCATATATATGATGAGGCTGAAAAATGTGTAATTAGATCATGATAGGATCAAAGTAGACAAATATGAAAATAATGTTATTCAGATAACAACGACAATCACTTGTTTTAACTAAATCCATTTCCCATAAGCTCATGCTTGCCTGATTTCATTTTTTTTTCTTTTCTATTTTGTTTTCTCCTTCCACACATTATTTATTATATAATAAAAGTTTAGAATCAGTTGTGGCCTTTGTGTCTGGTGTGTGTGTGTGTGTGTGTGGGAAGGGGGGGGGGGGGGGTCGACGGAAAAATACCATTGTCTAAGTCATGTTTGGCCGACTCTGAGATAAATTGGTCAGAAGCTATTTTCACTGTGCCGCCAAATGAGGGCAGTATACCATAAAATACACAAGTGCCATTGACTCAAGCAGATGACTCTTGTGGAAAGCTGTTCAACGTGTTGGAACATAGCTTTCTTCTACTTCACAGAAGAAAACATATCTCTCTATACTCGTATCTTTGGTCTGATGCACAAAATTGCTTAGGTCTGTGAAATTCTCAAGAACACAGAGAAAATAACAAAACAAAACAAAAACTGGGTGGGAGGTGATAAGACTAAAAAACAGGCTCAATGCTTTTGAAAAATAAGTGAACCCTTTGTCATACATAAAGACTTACAATTATGGTAACTTTGCTATTAAACTACTTACCTCGATTACCATTTGTTTTTCCAATCAAGTATAATGATGTCATATTCAGATTTCTGAATAATTCTTACGGATTTTTAAAAGAAGGATTGTTTTATATACGACTTTTAATGATTATATTTTTTCAGAGCTCTGCATTTGGTCACCAAGGTCTTAGTGTTGTTCAATCTTTTGGAGTGACTTTCTTGAAAAACAAAGATAACTGAATAGTTTGAAGCTACTTTACTTCAGGCACTAGCATCAATAATTATATTGGGTTAAGCCAGGAGTATTTTGCAAAGTAAAGGGTGTAAAATAAAGCAGAGTATAGTAAAGTACAAAGCAAATAAAATAAATCATATGATATAACTTGATTTTTTTCAAAGTGATTGAGAGTCTTCACTGAAATATGTTGGTAATATCAGGGTGTTAAAATGAGACCTGAAAAAAATGTTCATAATATCTTGATTCATGGCTTGGTCATCTGGGAGAACATCCTATATCCTCGATTTCATGAAGTGTGTTTCTCAAGTGTTTTTCTCCTCTTGGTGGGGGGGGGGGGGGGTCTGAAGTCAAGAGTACCTTTCAGTATCTTGGGAAACTGATAAAATTAAAATAAAAAGGATCAACTTCTTCCCATTTTTTACTATTCTGAAGCAGATCATGTTTAACACAAACTAGTGCATCACATTCAATTTTAGATACTGGTCGACATGGTCGAGGAGAGTTCTAAAGATATGGCAGGAAGTCATGTATAATATGAAATGATAGAGGGCGTTTGTGCAAGCGCTGCACGGCAAAAATCAAAGAACAGATTGAATAGGTATAAATTTGTATGATAAAAGTATAGCTTAAGAGCAATTATACAAATCTTGATTCCATCCTCTATTTGATTTTCAAATTGGGGGTATGCCACCGCTTTTCTCAAATACATTGTTTACTGGTTTTTTTATTTTTTATTTCTAGTATTTGGACTTGTTTGATAAGATATGATTCAAATGGTGTTAGTATTTTTTAAAATTAAGATTATTTAATTTAATTAATTTACTTTGCCCATGGGGATATTATCCACAAATATTTCTGGTGGGGGATTATCACTCCCGCCCACCAATTTACTGGAGAACATAATATTAATTATGATGAATGATATATCAAGTATGATCATATTATGGACGCCTCATTTCCTCCACTTGTTTTACTTTGTACGATTAGTTGTATCACGTACAAAAGTATAGTTGAAGATTTATGTGTAAATGAAATTAAAGAGTCTTTAATCTTTAAATACCATAATGACCCTTCTTGTGAATATGTACACTCGCCTCCTTTAATCACTTCATTCAATAGTTTTATTTTACACCTACAAACTATTTTAGAAAATTGTTTTGCTAAAGCAATAGACCTACGTCAATGTGACGTTTGTATGAAATCCTGAGAGGCGATGTTGAAACTTCAGTCGTCAAGAGTGTTTATTTCATTGAATTACTTCTCTTAATAATCTAAAAGTGCCATTGTCCTTCACTTTTCCCCTCTATTTTTTATATACCTCTATCGATTTCTATATTTTCTCCTAAGTCGATTGAATGTCACCTTTTCTATCTTCATGCATTCTCATTCCTCAAAATGCTCACCTAAGATCACTTTTACAACCGTCTCCTTTTCCCCTGTCGAATATATTTCTAGTTATGTCTTCCCTTTCTATCTTTAAAAATTTCAATTACTTTTCATCCCTATTTCTCTTTCTCATCGCATCTGATATTATTTCCGACATCGTTTTTTTTCTTATATTTTAAGCCTCAGCTTCTCTTTCTTTTCCACCGCTTACAATTTTTTCTTTCGTTCGCTCTTTCTTTCTTTCTTTCTTTCTTTCTTTCTTTCTTTCTTTCTTTCTTTCTTTCTTTCTTTCTTTCTTTCTTTCTTTCTTTCTTTCTTTCTTTCTTTCTTTCTTTCTTTCTTTCTTTCTTTCTTTCTTTCTTTCTTTCTTTCTTTCTTTCTTTCTTTCTTTCTTTCTTTCTTTCTTTCTTTCTTTCTTTCTTTCTTTCTTTCTTTCTCTCCTTTCTTTGTGTCTTACTGTTTCTATTTCTGTCTTCTCTGATATTTATCTTTTCAACATTCTCCATTTTATAACATTTCCAATTAGTCACGTTCCCAACATAATATCAATATCAATGTACAAACCTTCATTTCTGATTAATGTCGCAGTTACATCATCGAAACCGACTCCAGACCGATCAAAAACTCTAAACTACTATATTACCGACGTCATTATCGGTCGGTTCGAAATCGGTTTTATTGGTGTGACCGACATCATCATCTCAACCTTCATTTACACTGTATACTACACTGTCCTACACTGCATACTACACTGTAATAATGACGGGAGTGGCACATCCTCGGGTGTTATACTGAAGTTTGTACATAATATGTACAAATTATTTTAAAAATGTGTTTAAACTCTGATGGGTGAACTAACTTCATGAATTTTAATTTAAATTGCTAGAATATTTTGGTTCTCTGTAAGGCTTGGTGGTGTAGCGTGAGCATCATGTCTTCATTGTGTCAGATAGGCATACATATTTCTGTACTATTTTTTTTTTTTTTTTTTTTTTTTGGGGGGGGGATCAGATCTCTCGTGCTTCTCTTTACTATCACTTGTGGCACCATTTCCTCTATACAGTACTCTTGCAGTTTTAGCATGAATTATTAATTATATTGTTTGATAACTTCGTTATTTCGTGGTGTTGATACTGGTATGAAGTATCCAGTAAATTAAATTTACTTTAAACAAGTATATTAATCTTTCATGTAGTCACCACTTTATGTGTGTATTGATGAAATAAAATAGTTCAACCAGTATAATACATTGCATATACATGCGGTCCTTCATTCGGCATAACACTAATATAAGATAGGGGGGGGGGGGCTACATGTAGATATTATATAGAAATGTGAAAATACAGAGTGACGTTGAGTCTTCAGTCGAAAAATCAAAATCATAGATTGATATGGAAACAAGAAACTGGAGAATTTCATGTTGAGAGAGATAGAAAGGGTGGGCAAATAAAAAATGTACTGACTGAAAATGGGGAAGAGGGAGAAAGAAAGAATGAAAGATGGTAAAAATTATAAGAACTATGAAGCAGAAAGGGGTGATGAAAAGAGAGAGTAGGGAAATATAGTTGTTTAGAAAGAGGGAATTAGTTGGAGCGATAGAGAGAGACAGACAGGGGGGGGGGTGATGACATCGAGAGGGAAAGAGCGAGAGGGGGGGGGGTGAGCAAAGTGCTAAAAGGAAACAGAGGAAAGTTGATGATGATCAGACATTTGAAAAGTACATACGACGCATAACACTTTAAATATATTTTTCTTCAAATTTTTTGATATATATTTTCCACAGGGAAGGTTGTTTGAAACAACTTCATAAATACATTGATGTATATACAAGACAAAGAAATATTTGGTCATAAACTGAGATACATTTCAGCAATTTACTTGAGGGTCCATTCCTTATACATATCGAAATGGAGGTAGTACCACTTATAACACGGTTTACATTTCATTTAGGGTCAGAAGGGCGTTAATGAAATTAGAATGATTGATTTCTAACTGCCCTCGTTGCTCTCAAAACAAAGGTTTACATTTTAATTCATGATAAAGTTTCAGCACAAAGGGAATGACATCGATAACAAAGTGCATACAAAATGCAGGTGGGTCAATAAATACTATTACTGTACTTAATTTGTATCCAAGTATAAACCACATTAATAATCGTTGGGCTTCGGAAAGATGAAACCATGTCATCAAAGCGTAGATGAGTCGATACTGTTCATTAATGGCCGCAGTCATATTTCCCTTTCGGCGGACTTACGGCGAGTCGCAAGCAGCCGTTTTTATTCATTTTTATTCAAACCCCCTATATGTAGCTGCCACAATTTTTTTTAAACGGCTGTTTTCGACTCGCCGTACGGCTGCCGTAGAGCAAATGTGACTGAGGTATTAGATTACATAAACCTTCGTCTATTATACTGTTAACATGGTTAATGTTCATCTTAATTGAGACACAGGCGGCATCGTCATGTGACAAGTACTGCATAAATATAATGATGACAGATAATGAGGTACATAAGGATTATCATTTTCGGATACTAATTTCAAAATGAAATGCATATGGTACGAATGTATCCTCGTGCAAATTGGACAGAGTCAGGAAATGTTACAGATTAAGTTATATTTTCAAAATGAAGCTTGATGAAAGAGCGTATATTCATAATGCTGCCGAGGAAGTGACAGTATGTCTCACCAAAAAGTTATTTAGAAATTATGTACGTCTCATCACGTGAAACTAGAGTTGATGATTTATATAATATCACTTAAAAATTATTTGTACTACAATAGAAAAAATATTCATTTCTCTTAAATACCCCGTAGCCTATGTCTGGATTGTTGAAAATGCAACATACATTATAAAGTCATAACGCTACATGACGATATTGGATAAGAATTAGTTATGGATAAATCAAATAAGGCGAGTTGTTGCAGGTACGCATGTATTAAAGACATTTTGATTTTAAAATAAGTCTAGACAAAACAAATACCAGTTTAGAACAAAAGGAATAAATGGAAACACCAAAATGCAATGTAAACACGAAGATGGAACAAAATTGAATTGCATTGTAACATGCAAAATGCATGTTAGGCTCACCATGTGACGTCATTAATGGCTTCACAACCTTTTTGTCCTTATTATGACTACATGTATTGACTAACACTCGATGATGACATGAAAAGCGTGACCGTAACAAAATTATGCAAAAGTCAAAGATTACAAAATTTCAAAAAAAACCCCACCAAATTAAACCTCACTGATCGAATGTCAATGTATGGAGTAAAGAAAAAAAATGGTATAGTTAGTGACCTGTTGTGTGATTCGTGACATTATTAGCCCTATTGTGCATTATTGCAGTGACGCAACTTAAATAAAAAACGTCGTCATTGATATACTACGATGATTCATCCATTATTTTCACTTTCCTTGCCAAACCATGCAGAATGATAATACTCCCACTTTCATTGATAATATAACAAACTATGCTTGAAACGTCAATTTTGCACGGGGAATTGTGATAATTACGGGGATAATTAGCTTTGTTTTTGACATATTTCTATCTCATCACCCGATTTCAAACGAATAAATATCAATAATTACGCAAACATAACATTCTTTGACGCATAGGTTTCACCATTGAAAAATATTTTGTTGACTACGTGGTGACGTAACAATAGAATCTGAAGTACACCCAATTTTCATCGAGTAAGTTAACATGTGCATGTGGTATAAGACCTATTTACTAGTTTAGGGAATAACAAACAAATATTAACTTGGAGGAAAAAGAAAGAAAAAAAAATCACCGTTGGTAAATGTCGAAATCGTGATGAAAGTCATCATGGTAGGCAAATTATGTAAATACCATTTGTAGACAGTTACGGGAAAAACATTTCGTCAATGGAATTGGCGCTTAAAAATTGACATATTTTGTCATAAATAAAGTAATAATACTTTGCGATTGAAATTCTAAACAAAAAAGAATGTAGATAGCATGCGTTTTAAGTAGGTTTGGGATGGAGATAATGGGTTATATATCTTTCTACCTCGTCCATGGTTATATGAGCACAATAAGAAACACCACATGATTCAATGACCATGCTGGCAGTACTATCTATCACAAAATTTCATTACAACACTTCGTCGAAAATGTACTGTATATCTTGTCATGAATCTCAATTCGAACCTTCTTAATTACTTTCAAATCATTACACCGTCAAGGTTTACTTATGAAGTTTTAAACACCTGCAAATCCCCCCAACTTTTCGAATGAAAAAAAAAAGTCCAAAAACAATCAAACGGTTGGACAAAATGGGAAAGAGAGTGGCAATTAATAAATACAATATTTATGTATAAAACTACTCGATGGAAATCATTCCGAATTCCCATACATATTATTCAAACATAAAAAAACAATAATGTTTATCTACAGCACACGTAATATACATAATTTATATACTGTATGATAACTCAAATATTATACAGAAAGAACAATAATTATTTATGAATAATGGGTATGTTCACATTATATCCTCTAGTCTGATATTAACATAGACAGCAGGAACGAATCCAATCCGTCCAAGAGACTTAGAGTATGCCATTACCCAAATGGGTGCTTGTGTCCTTAAGATTTCTAATTCTTTATGATGTAGATAGACAGAAGCCCCAGCCTTGAGAGTAAGTTCAATGGAAGAGAGAGCTTTGTGTGAGTGCTGCATCACGACCTTGTACCGGAAGTCTGACTTGGGCATCTTGGCAAGTTCGGTGCGGTAACGATCACGCGATGCTTTGACCGGAGAGTAGGATTGACCGGATCCAGCTAACCGGCTTGCCGCTGTTTTGCTTGGCGTCGACTCAACACTCGATTCTTCCAGCGAAGACCGCTTGTTCTTCGGCTGGCAATCAAAATCAGACAGGGACTCGCATCCAGGTTCGGACTCATAGTCGCTGGTATCGTGCGAATCGAAGCACTTCCCAGTCCCAAAGCAACTGCCGACGATGAGCATCTCCAGTTCTCTGCTGTTCAAATGTGTCGAGTTGTCGTCTTTGATTGCCCGATTATCGTCCCGCCGATGTGACAAGCTACCGGCGTTAGAGCGACGCGTTTTTGTGTTTAACCGTCGAACGCGTGCAACCGTTTTTTCTCCAGTCTTTAATACCGCCGTTCTTGTCTGTGAAGCAAGCGGGCTGATGCTATCAAAGCAGCTAACTCCAGAATCTGAGCAGTACGCGGAACATGACACATTGAGAGATGATGAACGAGAGCAGAATGCTTGTATGGGCGAGTCTGCATTATCATCCAGAGGAGTGCTAGGCGTAGAGGGCGCCTCGTCACTCAATGATGGCAGGTTTTTGATGTCATTTGATGTCCCGCTACGACTTGATGACGTCGACATCAAACTATTATCGGACGCACAACTACCGGCGACCGACACGCAGCTGGCGGAGTCTTCGTCGCACTCGTAAATGACTTCGCTAGAAACGTGGTCAAGTTCGCTGGTGGTCGAGTGTCGCCCACTCGATGTCGACTCCGCGTCCGAACTACTGCTTGAGGATTTACTGTCTGAAAGGAAGCCGTCAAGCTCCGATCGGCATTTCCGAATTGTAGCCTTTCGCACAACGCTGCTAATTCGAGGTACTTTATAGTTGGCACACGTGAGTCCCTCGGCCTCCGGTGCTGGTAATGAGCATCTTCGATCGGTTTCAATGGTAGCTTTCACTCTGATCATCTCAGCGGGGTCACTGTGTCTGCGTGACTCATCACAGCTCTCCACATCTCTGTCTTTTATCCCGCGAGAAGCCTTGCGTAATGATTGCGTTGCAGAATGTGATGGACTACCCCGGCGCCTGACATCTGTCAAACAGCTCTCACGGTATTTAGATTCCCCGGTGATCGCCCTCAAGTCGATTCGGCCACCACTTTTCGAATGTGGCATGCGACCGATTTCATTTTCACTTTCTGAGCTGTTCTTTCCAAGTAATTCAGTGTCACTAACCACACATTGCTTTGAACTCGATCGACCGCGGCTAATGGGTCTAGATTTGTGATTTTGACAGTCTTTCCCCTCCGTATCACTGCTTACAGAATTGTTTATATTCCTAGTATTGTCTAGTGACGAAGTTGATCGCTTCCTACCTTTGCTGTGGGAGCGCGATCTACGACCATTGTCGCTCCCGCTGTCGATACTTCCCCGCGACTTTTCTGCACTGGATGATGGTGTCCTTTTTCTCCCGCGACTGCTCGACCGCGACCTCTTCACGTTACTCGCTGTCGAGGAATCACCATCCGAACTCGACGTCGATGTTTCATCCATACTCCTCCATACTTTTGTTTTAGAGAGCCCATGTACTTTTGTGTCTTTCGCTGACGAACATCTATTGTCGACATCATCGATACTACTGACATTCTGATTATTGTCTCTCGCTTCCAACCTCTCGTTGCTGTCGCGATTCCGCTCTATGACCGTGGGCGCATCCGTTGATGACGAATCACTGACGATGTCGGTCGATGACTGGTCGCTGCAGGTGTTTGATGCCTCTGTGCTGGTCGTACGATGACGTTGAAGGCGATCACGTGATCTCGATCTGGCCCGGCGGACGAGACTCTTCTCTTTCGTGATAACCAGGCGGCGAGCAGAACAGATGGCACAGTCGTGGTAGTCACCTGTCAATCAAATTAAAAACAGAAATGATAAATTGATTACGACGATTGTTAAATGAGTTATTAGAGATCAATTACGTCGATACAACTAAGCATAGCATAATCAATTATTATTTACATTTCATAAGTGGTACTAAAACACAGGTTCTGCAAATTGAATACAATCCTCATGACAAGATGACGGACATTCATAAAACTGCTAACTTTCCCTTTAAAAAGAAGAATTGTTATGTTATAAAATTTGAAATAAATAACACTTTTGATGAAATAAAGATTTTTAGGTTGTTAATTACTCGAATAATTAATATTTTTAAACCAAAAAATAGAAATAACACGGCCTTAATTCTCTCAAATGCACCATTTCATGCAATGATCATCCAAACAAAATCTATTACAAATACTATCAGATTTAATCACACTTTTCACTACAGAAGCAATTACGACAATGTTCAGATGAAAATAACACATCACAAGCTACACAATGCCAATGTTACTTATAATCAACTCGTCACAAAATTTATTTTCGTGAAAATACCCATGCATGCACAAAAAATGTTGCACACAACTTTGCAAGCACTCGTTACATTTGTACTATTATTTTGTATTTCAAATAACATGTTTTATCTTATATTAAAAGAAATCATTTTTATATTATTTTATTTGTAATTTGATAGAAATATTGAGAACATATGGAAACAGTAAAGCGAAAATGGTTTATATCTATATATCTCGATGGTAAAGCACATGCAATTAATGCCCAAACGCTAATCTGACCCTTCTTGTACTTTTGTAATGGATATTTTATAGTGGTCCAACCCGTCAATTACACATTTTTTTTCTTGAATCGTGAAAATATATCAATACAAATTCTAATGACTGTATTGTCTAATTTGTAGCTCACTGATGAGTGACGTGAATGCACGTATATGTTTCACTTTTCTATTGGAATATTCGTAATGAACCCGGTCATAGATTATTGTTTTGATTCATTCGAGTTTCACCCTGATATAATTGTGTGAGGTTTGATCAAGGCATTGGCTTGAATAAACACAAGGTTTCGTTTAATCAAATCGTATGCTCCCAGGAAAGTTGTCCTATTATGGTCGATATCGATCGGGAAAGTTGAAAAGCTGAGACTGAGAGCAAACATCGTCAGAGAGTTAGGCAAGGAGATAAGAAGGGAATTGCAGATATATATATATGAAGACTTTTGCCACATGAAAAAAACACAAAAGAGTGAAATAAAAACAATTCCTTCATTTCCACAATTGTGCGTACGCCAGAATATCAAGCCATCTTGCACATCGAGTGACAAAAGACGAAGTTAGTCATTTTACCATGTTTACGGACACACAAGAAAGGGAACGTCCGGTCTTCCGATGGACAGCGAAAGCTCGGGTGTGATGCTTTCACTGATTTTTCTTTAAATTAATTTAGGTATGACACGATCGGTCAATAATTTTATTTTGGTTGAGTCTGAATCTATTTAATTTGCTTTGAATTCTCCCTTTATCTAGATTGATGCTATCATTCTTGGGAATGTATTATTATGTTGGATCAGTGTTTAAATTTAAATGTTGAACGTATATTTTGCGTTTGGCCTGATGAAGATGGCTGGGGAGATTGATCTACCCGATTTGCATTTTGACATGTATGAGAGTGCCTTCTGTACCCAGAGTCGAGCAAGAAAAAAAAACATATACAGTATAAGGGGTAGTCATTTCATTAATGAAATTACCTTGCCATCGCGTGGAACGTGACACTTTCATATCGCTTAACAGGTGCATGGTTATACATCTCGTAGCAGCTCCTTGTATCTAACAAGAAAGCTCCTTATCTTGCTAAAGTTGATTTTTAAAATTTATATTCGAAGTACAATAGTTATTAAAGGTACTATCATGGTGGAGCTTTAAACAATCATCTCTCCTGTAATTATAATGTTAAATAATTAAAGAAGGATAACGAGGATAAGGGAATTACGATTCTTCAAACAACGGATGCCGGGCTACACCCCCTCCCTCATCCATGGGTGCTGAATCCAATTCAGATGGCGCTCGTGGGTCAGAAGGCATCCAACAACAGTGAAGTCTAGGCAAGGTGTCACTTTCAGCTGAAAACAAAGCATTTCCCCCACCATCAAAACTCATCAGCCACAATGTAATACCCGATTTAACACATCCCTACCGTGACCTGGCTTGCCCTCTCTCTTTACCCCTTGTTTTTCGACAAATTGACCTACATGAGACAAATAAACCGGCTTTCATCCAGGATTACCTGCGCCTTTGTGGAGCGGCGGGAACCCGTTTGATGTGGATTTGTGATCGGGAGAAGTAGAAAGTGCGCCAACTACCTAGGGTCTTCGATATTTAGTGTCCTCTTTCCGCACTTCAATCGTTCCTAAATTGATTGTCGCTGACAGCGGTGCATTAAGGATTTCTCTCCCCGGTTTTTTTTTTGGAGATTTCTTTCTTTCCCTCTTTCCTCAACTTTCTTGAAAAGTAAACAAAGTACTTGCAGTAAACCCTTTGCATAGTTAACGAATAGCTGTGGAAGGACGCATGATTAAGTTTGTTCATTTTGTTTGCCTGTGAAAACGTAGGAAAAGATTGAGGACGAATGTGATTAGTCGCGACGCCTCGCCATTCGATTAGCGTTATTTTTTTGTAATCATTATCGCATAAATGTAGCACGTTATTACTTTTCATGCGCAGACCATGGATGATGTCTTTGTATTTCATAAAAATGACAATACCAAAAAAAAATATTAACATGCGAAAATGACAAGGAAATTCATAACGTTTTTTAGTCAATTTTAAATATATTTTTCATAATTGAAAATTATGTAAATTCCGAAATTTTAATTTCGATATGTTTTTACTCTCATACGCCGCCCTCCTGCTTCAAAGTACACACCGCATTTTGTTTCGCCGACTCTCCCCATGTTTATTCAACGTGAAAATCGATGAGGTTGCAGTAAAACTTGTTTTTCTTGCATGTTTCACTCCAAAAATCGGCTCGGCGAAATCGATTCGATTGCAGCCAGAGGCGTGTTGTTTCAGGCCGAACTGTAGCGAATAGCAAAGAGATAAATTTACATTGAACGGATCCCGAGTTCAGGTGTACTAAGTTGGGCTATGTCAAGGATGGATCCCGATTTTTAAAGTAACAGATGTTTTTGTAAACCAAAAGTGCATGATATCGTCTATTGATCATGTCTTGACCAACCTTGAGTATAATTATAACGAACGTTTGGAATGGGGATGACTTTCCTAATTCAGTTAAGTTTATTCCTCTCAAATTCATAATTAAACGGTAACGTACGGGTGGATGATCCGGTTAATGATTGAGAATTATAAGGACTGGGTTTTCTCATGCTATCCACTTCCATCTTTTTTTCTTAATCTGTACAGCGTCCTTTGTTTTGGTGTCTACGTTCTGACCAATGCCACTGAAACTCCGGTTTTGCCAATTTGGATGTGCGATCATTACCAGCCCAACAATATTTCTGTCCTATTTTCTTTCCTACTAACAACCCTTCGCAGTGCCCCTATCCTGAAGCTGCACGTCGGATTGCGAAAGGAATCGAATTGCACCCCTAAAAGATCAAACGGGATCACCTTGGCCGGTACACATCAAAAGCTTGCTTCGACAGATCGAAAGTTTCAATCACTTTAATTAAAAACGAATAATGTTTGTGTATCAGAGGGCCTTAAGGTCGGGGGTTATAGCAAAGTACTATTCCAATGTGATTGTTTTCGATGTTTGTATCCAACCGACGTTTTGAGGGGCGACCTGTGTAGACAGACTCAGTTTAGTCAAACGTTGTCGAAAGCAAAACCAATCATACGATTTCTTTGAGTAATGTGAGTTTCCTTTTACTTTGCGGAAACATTCATAGCTAGATCATTGTTCATTTCGTTTTAAAAATAACATCATTTCGCTTTTAAAAGTATCTTTTTGCTGAACAGATGTGGAATGACCACGATGACAACAGTAAAGAGTTCGTTACTTGGTCGGTCTTTTAGAATTATTTAAACATTCTTCATAGTATCTTTCTAAGGAATTGCAAAATCTGAAGTCTTCTTCATAAACATTTGTCATTCTGGAAGGACCCACGCCAAAGCGAACGAACGAAACATTCCAAATTGCATTCAGTTATCATCTACCAGAAAAATGTGTTCATAAACCAAAACGTAACTCTTTGCTCTTTATACTTATGTCCCGTCAACCCTTTAGGTATATTGCTGCCAGCTGGCAACCATCAAATGAATGGATGGAAAGTGGCAGGACTCGACTCGAAAATCGTATTACTAACATGACTAAATCGCGACTAAACCACGACACCTACATAAACATATGCCAAATGTAAACTAAAGCTGATAGTGTGAACACGATGAAGATTCAATTTGGTTGATGAAACATAATGGCTGTATCGCTGGTCGAAACCTAACATGAGAGAGAAAGCCAACGTGTCGATCTACTACGCTAGGATGAGTTATTACTAAGTGAGTGAAAGAGACAAGTAACTAACCATAGGGAGACTTGTCTCATTCTAAGTGTTATAAGGACGTTAGCATGAAAAGGTCGTATGTAACATGTATAATCTACAAAACCTGGTTAAAGTCCACATCTTCATTAGATGAGGATTGTTCAAACAAAAAGAAGAGAGTTTGTGTTGGTGCATGACTGGGTGTGTGTGTGTGTGTGTGTGAGCGCGCAAGCACAAGGGAGAGCGAAATTGGGTGCGATGAAAGGGGGGGGGGGGGGCAACACCGTGTGGAGCCAGAGCTAGAAAGGCATTATCAATCACACGCCTTTTAAAATAATTTTTAGAATAGGTAAATTAGACTTCATCATTATTCAACCTATAACCTTAAAAATGTACTGTATACCCATGGAAGCGTAAATCATATATTTTGCGTGAGAAAACGGCTAGAACGATTTAAAATTTTAGAATAATTTTGAGCCATGGACACTGTATTTTCGAATACCTATTTTAATTAAAAAACCGAAAGTTTTAAAAATCTGTATATTCACTGAAAGTAATTACACATTATAACAAATAGATTAGTAATTGACAGGTGCACAACTCCTTTGGTAACAGGCCGAAAGGGCACCTGCAGGATAATGATGTGTTTCAAAGTAAATTGAACCCTTTCGAATAGTGGAGGTTTGTTCCTCCGAGGATATTGAGAAAAACATAAGAAAATGGAAGGGGAATAGGGAAAAATTAATGTTAAGGAATGGGGGTGACTGTAGATTCGTGGTGGGAGAAGTACCTGAATGTGTATTATGGGGCCAGGTGAATACCGGTATAAGCAGGTAAAAAACAACAATCGCGAGTAATATTAATTACTTTGAGCGGAAGAATAATCATTTAGATCAAATGTGCCCGTTAATGCGACACTCTTTATTCTCCCTTACACTCCTCTCCTCCAGACCGTCAACTTCCTCACCACCACACAAATCCTTACAGTGCTATATGATTTGTCATCCCATCCATTATTCATCGTAAATGTTCCCATGATAGATAAATTCTAAGCAATGATATTACTCAGGAAAAAAACAACACTTAAAACATGACTTGATCCTGAAGATGTGCACATGGTTAGAATTTCATTGTCCAGGCAATCGAATTCAGACGAAAATAGAAAGGTAGGTAATTAACGGCATTGCGACCGTGACATTCACCAACCAAATAACTCTCAGAAACACAGTAGAAAGGAAAAACAAAGTCCGGAAAACAAGCTGGAATCGACTTAATCTTGGGCAGAACGTGATTAATAAAAAAACAAGGAATGGTAAAAGTCCACCATCAATCCCGCATCGTTGAACCGGTGAGAGATCAAGCGTGATAAGGTAGAGGATTTGAATCATTCCGCTAAGATGGAGAGGTTAGCACGAAATTCCCTGAAATTCGCTTGGTTTTGGACGCTTTGAACTATTCTTTCAAGGCATCCCATTATGTTTTCTTTGCCTTTGTCTGTCTCAATTCCCTTTTATACGATAAAAACTTATTTTTTTCTCTGAAAGTGTCAATTTCTCGTTCCCACCATCAATGTTCTCGTGGATCCTGGTGTTAAACACCGCAACTTTTTACACAATGAATATCTCAGATTCTTAATTCCATCCTGATGTATATATTGATTGGATGAAATCAAGAATTAACGATGAGTTCAGATCTCGTCCCTGCATTAATGAATTTCAACCATGTTGTTAATTTATAATCAAGCGCAAGGACTCTGTCTATGCTTCGTCCCAAGAAGAGTCATAGCGCCCTCAATAGTTTGGACTTAACCTATTAGATATTGATGCTGTAATTATGACGATGTTCTTCAAGAATGTAGAAGATAGTGAGTCAGAAGATCAAGAAGTAAGCAGAAACATCTTTTGTATTTTCTTGACCAACCAATTCCCAATTCAAACAAATAACATAAATACAAATGTCCGCACAAGTACGATAACCCCAAACAAGTGTCCAAAACATCGTCAAGGCTTTGGCATTATACTTTACTGACCATTAATAGTAATGACCCTGGATTAACTGTGGATATAATGCGTGCATCACGGTCATCGTCAACCATGCATACGTCTGTTAAGATCTTAATGCGATTGGATTAGATGTGATTGTCTCTGACTACAAGGAAAGTACCTTGATAACGAACAGCAGGAACGAAAAAGATAGTGTTTAAAGTATGACATGTTGAAGGACATCCCCCAGATTTATACAATGTTAAATGCTCCTTCTGTTCTTATAAAGTGAGAGTTTTATTTTGCAGAATTTTTGCAGACTCGGTGAAGACACGTGCATGAACAAGTGTTTATTTTTTGTTGTATCAGGGACGTGAGAGGGAGATGATAAAGCAAATCTTGCATGAAGGAATGGAAGTTCAAAATACTAACCTCAGGGTGAAGGATAAAACAAGCTCGTTATCAAGAATTGCTGACTACAATGTATTACTACACAGAGAGCTTGGATTTGAACTTTATGTACGTGAAGCTCACCATTCAATGTTAGCTTATTATAACACAACATAATATAAACTTACAACGCATGTTGAGAAGGACAGCCCGAGAGATGATGTAGCGTAACTTAATTTTTTTTTTAATATTAGTGATACCATAAGAATTAAACTGTGAATATTGTTTGCGGAAAATAATGTTGTTTTTTCATGTTTGATATGTTTCAAGGCATTATTATTGAAACATGGATATATTCCACAATTGAAACCAGCCCCATAGGCCTATATTAAAAATGAAATACATTTGAAGTCGTTGATAAGTAAAGACGATATCAACTTAATGTGGGTTTCTTTTCGTGTTTTTAATATTTGATATTGTTGGCATAAGCCGGAAACACATGTTCAGTCTATGGAACTGAACAACTGCAATTAACGATTTATATTCCCATTTCCTTCCACTTGATCAGATTCCTAGAGTTTTAATATCAACCACTCGTCTGGCTTCGGTTTATGCCCGACACCTTTACAACACAGATATCAATATTTGAACAATTCTTTCTACGCTCATAGCTCCTTACCGCGGGTGGGCTTGTTTTCATAAAGCATCGCATAACAAAACTTTCCTTTGTTCATGAACAAAGGACTTACAATGACTGGCTCTTTTATCGAATTGACATCGTCAATTTGGATAAAGGAAGAAATATACACAAAATCGGTTTCCTTCTCTAGTGCCTCAACGATTGAGACATGATTAAATTACTAAATTGAAGATACAAAAAGTAGCATTATGTGCTGCTTACTATGTGCATGGTTGAAATGATATATTACAGATATCAAAAATTAAATCAATCTTATGAGAATTCAATTTCTTTGACACATACAAACGTTCCGCCTCTATAAAGAACTTGGTTTCCTACAAATGTAACAAATATCACGACGCACATTGACAACGTGTATAGTTTTAACAAAAACACAAAAAGTCACTTTATGCAATGCAAATATGTCAGGTAGGCGAGAAAAGAGGCGGAGTATAGGAGTCAAATATACGCAGTGCAAGTAGGGTGACGAGAAAAGAGGCTGGCCATTCACTTTCAAGTTCACTCGACCATTCTTATACACAGCGATCACTTACACAAATTGACCATCCAAATTAAATGGACCTGCTATTCTTTACCATCAAAGGCAAGTGGTCATTTGGGAGTGACCGTTTCTTTGTTCCTCCGAATTGTAATGTCGATTTTATATTGTGTTCCAGTGTTTTCATATTTACCAACGGTCGTAATGTCTGTTCGAAATGGACAGCGTTACTGAATTTCAATGCCATTCCCTTCAAAAGCAAAAGCGGGAGTAAAGGGGCTTTCACAATCGCTCTTGTGATCGTTTGCGATCATTTGGTAACATGCACACAATCGCAACGGTTGTAAGCAGTCGCACCACCAATTGTGAAAGGGGCATGAGGAAATCTCTATTGTTTTATTCCTTTCGTATAAGCACTTGTATTTTAAACTTCAATGTTTGGCCATGAAGTTTGCCTTTTATTTCCTCTAAGCTATAATTGACATAATTATTTGAATGAAAATAATTTAATCAAATATTGCAACTGATTGTTTATTAAAGATAACCATGGAATTCCATTCAACACTGTATACTCTCTATCCGTAGATTGATAGTCATTCTAATCGTTTTTCTTATTGACACGAGTCTCACTTAAAACCATATAGCCCTGACAAGCCAAACCAAAGAAAAGAATTCGATTGTATTCGACATAATACATATTGTTTTACATATAATTCAAACCGTGTTGACGATTGTAATTTATATTCCATTCAAATTGACTTATTCAAATAAAAACGTTGCCCATTATACTTCAGGGGCACTTTGAAGTGCCCATGAAACAATCCTCGAATTGTTCATCGATTCGAAATCTTACTGACCATTGTTGGACGTTGGTCGTGTGTCCTTTGTTATATCGATGTCTTTTAATTGTTGAGCATTGTGTTTAGGGACAGTGTCTATTGTTGCGGAACAGAACGGCCTTACAACGGTTTCGATTGAAGAAAAACGAGAAGGTGTATGCATTTCAGGGACTTGAGATGTCAAACATAAAAAGTTGAATGGTTTGTTCAAGCAGGGGCGGGACTGCCCCGGCGGTATTACTCGGCACAAGGGTCATGATGACAGGCTCTCCAATATTGGTCATGTTGGTCATACCATGCAGCAATACCGACCAATGATGTGTCATTGGAAATAACGTAATAGATTTGGTTGGTCCGGAGTAACTTTAGTCGGTATGACTTGGGCACAAGATATTGATTTTACTCTGTCATTTGTAAGTGAATTCTTGTAGTTCTAGTCCAAGATTTGGTTTCTTCTACAATCGAAACTATATTATACCTTCGGTTTATATCTTTGCAGAATTTGATGAAATTGGGGTGAAATAATCTTTAGTTTATGGGGATTCCTTGAAATGTTTATTGCGTACGTTATTCTTATTAGTATTTGAGCATATTTCTATATGTCTCTGTGTCTTACGAGTGTTTACATAAGAACATGAGAGTGGAAATTGCGCTTTATAATATAAGACAATTTAGCTTATTCATAGGCATGTTTAATAGACTTGTTTCATTGAAGTAGGTTTAAAAAAACCGCAACATTAAAATATGCAAAAAAGGCCAAGTGCTCGTGAAACAATTTAAAGGGAGAATGCTCGTTTATCTTTATGGTCAATGAAGTGTGTATTGTGTTTTCTATTATAAAGATATATGTTTGCCTTGCGAAAACAATGAATATGTGAGCGTGCATGGTTTACTGGGATCGATGACTTTCACCGCAACATTGACCACAAATTCTCAAAACGCCCTTGCGATCTGTTGTTTGACAATTCTCTCCTATACTGAACCCTTACACCATTGCTCTGCAGTGAGTAATCATATCAGTAATAAAACAATTAGATTGGTGTAAATATTTTGGCTTCAAAAGAAAACATTTTCAATTTATTATTGATTTTTCTCTCAAAACGAAATATAAATAATATACTTTCGTCTATACACTGTAAAAAAATATTGGGTATAATTATTTTAACCAGAACGAGGGTAATATTATGTGTCCAACCAATTTGGGGCAGTGTTTTACCCAATGCGGGAAGCATATTATTTGTCCAGTAAGGTTAGAAAATAAGCAGCAATTACTTTAGAATGAGCAAAATTTTCATCACACTGGATAAATTAAAATGCCCCAAAGAAATGACAAATGTTGGTTGGACACATAGTTACCCTCATGGAGCATTTTTACCAAATATTTTTTAGAGTGTACTATTTATATGTTCCCCATCTTCGTTGCATGCAGTATACCAAATACAGCCGTCATGATAAATATATTCCAGCATTATATTTATGTAAAACCTTATGTGTACCAAACTGCATATTCCGTAGTGTTCGTAATGATTATGAACTGATAATATCATTTTCCATTATATTCATGGCCAGCTTTTCTTATATTATTGCTCTATTTGCATGTTTATGCAGCGTGAAACCTTACAAATGGATTAGATATCCTACCAGTAGATACGTCTGTGACGTATATGGAAGGTGCATATCGTCGCAGAATGCAAGGGGGTGGGACAATTGGGACGAGAAACATCGATGTGTAACCGCAATGATTTCATGGGGTTTTGCGTTCACGGTTTAATACGTCTCCTACCATTTCATTCATTTTTCATTCCTAATGTATGCTATTAATCCTAAGAGAGTGCAGGGTACCATGAGTAAAACACAGTTGGTGTTCTATATTCATGAAATTACTCAGTAAAGAGATGGGTTCGCCCTTTTTTTTTACATATCTCTCGAATTGTGCTCTTCCATCTTTCTGATTTTTTAATGAATGACAGCAGACTCGGCCGATTATTGTTATGATATTTTTTGATCTGGAGTTTAACATTGGCCCACTCAAGCCAAAATGCATAGAAATACACACCTTTCCCCATTTGATGTGAAATAAGAGAAATAAAAAAGCAAATGTTAGCGATTGGTGTCCTTTTACGAGGTTAGCTTTCCATCATATCAAGCATTAAATAGTTAAATCGTTTCTAATGTCAGTGAATATTATATGCATTGGTGATTATCTGTTGGTAGGAAGAATACTTATGTTCATGACACACTAGTAAACGCCTGTATACGTTATGTGATGTTCGCGTCTCATATTTATCGCAAGTTCACTGGCGGAAAAAGTCAAATTCACGCATATTGAAGACGTGACGCGCTATTCAGTCTCATCGTATTTCGTCTTCCAAGAATTCCCCTTCCTTTCGCTTGGAAGATTACATGCATCCTTTCATCCGTCTCTGCCATTCCTCCTCCTCCTCCCTTTCTCCCTCTCCAGCTAGCTCTAAATTATCCTCAACCAAGCTCTATTTTTCCATTAGTCTAATGAAAAACATATCTCAACCAATGGTAAAAACAACATCTTCAAGGTTAGTGGAATTCGGCAAATTTGAAATTACCTGCGAAAACGAGTTTGGTTCCCCTATACATTCTTGAGGGATCTCTCAACGGGAAAGCTATTTTTGAGGAATCGTATAGGGTTTGATTAATTTCCATCCTATCCTCGAAGTTTGCTTTTTAAATGCATGACCTGTAGATGATTTGTTCTAGAGAGCCAACATATTTTCCCAGTTACATCACCTATAAGAACACTTGTTCAATCTATAGGCTTGAAATTAACTTACGCTATTATAAGAGTTATTTTCCCTCTTTGTTAAATCCATGCATATGAATTCAGATTCCATAGACATTTTGTTTAGAACACCGTCCACTCATACCTACTGTTTAATAAGCCAAAATAATGTTTTGGTGCCCTTGGTTGCACATAGACATAATAAGGATAATTAGAACATTCATCTTTATTTGATCTATTTCCCTTCCATGTTTCCCACCAGTTTTAAACTTCCGCCTCACTTCCTCTCTACCTGCATGCCTTTTGTCACTCCCTCTCCATGCCCAAATTTGTCCTTCCCATACACCGATATTTCTGTATTTTTCTTTAAAAAAATCATATTTCGCCCATTTCATATGAATATTTCTTCGAAGTATACATTTCATTACTGTTCTACAACACATAGTCATTTCGTTATGTATTAAAACCAATGGACAATGCCATCGACAGCTTTCATTTCTCTATATTATTTCATATCCCTTTGTGTCTTATGCTTCACCTTGCCCCTCCTCTGCTCTTGCTTCATCCACCCCTATTCATCACATCATTCAGCATCTAATTTTCTATATTGATCAAGTTTATCTTCTCTTGATTCTTTGTTTATATAAAACAGATGACATGCGTTCGCTTTTGTGCTTCCCCATCCATCACCCCATCCAAGCAACTCGTAGACGATCGATCACGATCGCTTATACCGATATGCTACCACTTACGGTAATCGATATTAATTACGAGGTGGTTCATTAATTAGAACGGGTGTCGTCATCTTTCCACAGACAATTACTTTGCATTCAAGGGGAAAAGGCCAATCATGCAGACGAAAAGCACACAAAACTATTTGTACCATATAAACCTAACCCTAATTTTTTTTAAATTGTTTCCAAGAGCAAAGTTGAATATCTAGCATTTTGTAAAGATAAGATTTATAGATACAATGACTGTGAGAGATATAGATAAAGATTTATACAATTGGGAGAGCAGCCACTCTCTATTTATATTATT
Source organism: Lytechinus pictus (assembly GCF_037042905.1). NCBI lineage: Eukaryota > Metazoa > Echinodermata > Echinoidea > Temnopleuroida > Toxopneustidae > Lytechinus > Lytechinus pictus. Next base: position 14,263,661 of record NC_087246.1, read on the forward strand.
CTCCCTTAGCCCTCTGTATATCTAGCTCTCCCCTTTTATATACATTTCTATCTCTTCCCTTCTCGTTCACTATCTTACTTAGATGTGGACTTTCCAAACAAAATTTCTAAAGCTCTCTAGATTCTTCCTTCGAAAATCATCTGCATAAGTAAGGGCTGGAAAAAATATGCATACTTAGTCTGCAGACCCATTCTCACACTCTGGCATTGGGATTTATGCAATGATCCAATTCTTAATAGCTTAATTAAATTTTGCGGTGGGTTGGGATACCACAAGTTGGATTACCACAATTCAGCTATTTAAAATCTCGTGACAGGCGCTATCCGTCTCATGTCATAATCGTATAACCAGACCAAATTCCTCTCATTCATCATTGCATTCATACAACTTGTACATAGGAACATTATTTCATACCTCCAGGTTATAGAATAATTGATCTTTCTTACTCTAGAAAAATCTCTGAAATTTGTAATGAAAAAGTCATTAATTTAATTCAGTCTAAATAGAAATATTAGGACATATCAAATTATATCAATTATCTAAAGTCCACGATCAAATAGAAAAGTAAGGTTTTTAAAGTGCACTTGACTCTCATACCGCTAAACATTTTTAAATGATCATGCAAATGCACTTTTTAACTAATTATATTGAATAAAGCATTGCTTAGGGCACGGAAACTTGGATTTAAAATCATTCATCGAGAAATAATGATGGCGATGAAGAGAAAAGGAGAAATGTTTTTATTTATCTGCATAAAGTGCTCTTGTCCTGTAACATCTTCTATGAACCAAATGAATCTAATTAGCTTTAGTAAATCTCCTTCATGTTAATCGCTAAATATCCTGAACTCATTGCACTGCATTCCATATAGACCGTCAGTTCTATCTTATCTTCTTGGAAATGTTGTCTGTTAAAATCATTGTCAAAATGCCGTACTTAAATGAGATAAGTTTAGAACTATGTTTGAATTGCTCGTGTCAACTTATTAATGACAACTTTGATCTCGCAACTTCTAGTCAAGGATTGTCCGGTGTTATGGGCTGTAATTATGAAACATGCCATTATGGGCATCTCTTGGCATGCACTGAGATCAGGAACAGCGGTGGATTCCAGAATTAATTCTAATCCACCATAGATTACTCGGATATCGTTTTTCATATCCAATTAATGCGATAAATGATATTGATAATGAGTAGGGACATGGGCTCTATCGATGTTTACGTATAGATCACGCAATGAGGATGCACCATGGAAAATAGAGAGAGAGAAAAAATATAGGGAGGTTGGGAAAGGGGCTCGTTGTAACGAATATTCAAGATGAATTTTCTTCGTAAATTGAATTATTCTTCATAAATGCATGTATTCTGAATTAATAACCGGTAATCCATATTCCGTTAAATCTCTGTCGAACCGTACAAAACGTATTTAATCTGCAAGACCAATGACTCACCAGTTTTTAATTCGGTTAAATATTGAATGACAACACAGAGTATGTCAATGTCGTTTGTTCTCATAATATGGTCATTGATCATAGAAATTGCAGTAATTGGTGAATTACAACTAGGCACGCAATTTAAAATGGACATTTCAATTATGTAAAAATGTTGAGCCCAAATCGTTGGTTGATGACATTTCCTGTGGCATGTTTACACTGCGTGAATGAAAATCGAAAATACATATGATTTTTAGTAATTTGAACAATTCCATTGATATCAAGTCTGCCCTGATGATTGCTTAAAAAATATTTTGGAGCGTCATATTGCAAATTTCAAACTGTCATTGAGGTAATGGTCTGACGATCATCATTTTGCAGAAGTAAGAATATCAGATTTTCAGGTGGAAAGCCCAAAATCTATTTTTGTTCCAACAAAAAAATGTAATAATAATTTATGAGAAAAGCACTGCACACGATATGTGTTTCGATTGTTTGTTAAGAAACAGCATGCCAATTACCATTAGTAAGTCTAAATTTATTTCATTTTTCCAGATTGCTTTTATGCATTTTTACTATTCTTATACGAAATTTGATTCTTACATTTTAATGAACACAGCAATTTGATATTAATGAGTAGACCTACACAAAGGCTGTTAACTTCGACATGGTGTGAGGATGGTGAGAAAAATATATTTTCCATTGATGAATGTGGTCATTAATATGTCAGTTGCCATGGAAACGATGTGCATGACAGTAGGATGTAACATGGAATAGGAGAGCCAAATGGTAATTAGGGAGATTAAGTGTGACGTTTTAGGTTAATGAGTCGAGGTAGAATGATTCATCACTAAACCCTACATCTCATCCAAATTGACATTTGGATGTAAACAGTCGGAAGAATTCAAACGGGGTTGCCGAATCATTAGAACAGAGGCTTATCCCGGCCTGGGCCTCGGAGAAATGACAGGGGCAGTTACACGATTTTCGTTCTATTCCTCGTGACTAAAATTCTGGCGGGAGGGGATAAACCCCCTGCTCTTCCTTAATACATCAGTGAATTTGTATCTCTGTTTCTGATGATGATAATGATTACCATCCAATACCGTCGATGGGCTCGTATTTCACGTGCTCACATCGCAAAAATAAACATTCCGAGGGGCATTTTTACGAGATTCCCGAGTTGAGATAATAGCAAAGTAGCTATTAAATTGCTCCGAACATGAATGTTTTCAATTTCAAGTGCGACGCGTTCGGAACCTTATAGAACATGTAGAATGTATAATGCAGAATCCTAGGCCTATAATCGTGTATTGGTTAGCATTCTGTTTTCAATCTTGCATTATGACCACGTTTTTCTAGGAAGATTTCTCAAAATCGCTTTCCGTTCGAGCCAAAAAGTGAAATGGTACTCTTAATACAATAATGATATGTTTTCAATATCTTTGAAAAGCTTTCTTCTTGGACTCTGAGAGAAGTAGACTGTACCAGTTAGTTTTGCGTACTCCCAAATGGTTACTGTGCTGATGGAAAAGCCTCCGTATAACATCACCAAAATTAAAGCAGGCCCACTATTTTGTCGAAACTATCATATTCACGAACGTTAAAAGAAGTATTTGCATTATAGATAAAAAGAGAAGTGGTGAAACTTGAAAGGCGTAAATTTATTTTCTTGCATTTCCCATATACTTGATTTTCCCCCCCAAAGCTTGCATCGACACATCCAGAACATTACACAAGAGACAGTGACTCAGATTGGGAAAGATAAACCCGACACAGAGACCCGCAGAAATATCAACGTTGCATGAAGTCCAATTTGGCTAATAAGGTTTTTCTTTCTCTCGGCGTCTATTCAGCACCCATGTCAAGCTATAGCAACACACTGCTTTCAACGCTTCTTGATATACTCACATGTCACTCATCAGTTTTGAGGGTCCGTCCCTTTTGCCTGGATAATGATATATTATGTTGCAGCTTTAAGCGCAGATCGTATCTACTCCCATCATGTTTCCGCCGGTATAGAGAATATTCAGAATGTGATATGCGGCAGTGAGAAAGTGTTCCGATTTTTTGTCAAGTAATTTCAAAGAGCGTTAATATCGAAAACGGATTGGATTTCACAGGTGTTTGTAACATTCATTTTTTCATCTTAGCGGGTCGAAAGTGTTGCGATAGCGAATCCATTTTAATCTCCCATCAGTTAGCAAGGTTACATTAATAGCAAATTGGATGCTCACCGACTCATTGAGTAGGCCTACAGTAATACGAATCGTTGAATCCATTTTTGCACTCAATTTTTCTAGATCCGGGATAAGATCGTTTCGAAAGGCTCGAGAACTGTAGTATCTTCACCTATTTCATAGTTTTGTAGTTTATCATAAAATAATGACGATGTCCCTTTAAGTTCATGTTATGTTTAAAAGCGACATTTCTATCAAGATCTTCCTCTCCCGTGCTTCCTTCTTTCATCTCTCTCCAAATCTACCCATGGTTATGATGGTCCTCACGCCCTCTCACCCCTCTCCTCATACATGATCTACACATCCATTGCATGGTGGTGACGGATCCTTGTCACAATGCTATAAACAAACCAATCCTCACCGAATCTAGATCACATAGAACCTGTCCTATCCTATATCCTAGAACAGGCATCCCCTTAAATCCTCTCCAGAATAACGGCTTAAGAGTGGTATCCCAAGCGTCTGCGATTACTCTTCGCCATATGCAAGTACATCATTCTAACCCTCAGCAGGGTTAACGTTTTCCTTGCAATATTCGACCTTACCCTAAAGGCCCCCCTATATCATGCCCACAGGAATGAGATTTGAAATGTGATTTTAGTTTCTTATGAGACTAAATTACGGATATTTGCTTTGTAGAATTTCACCAAACCCGAGGAATCCATACAGTCCAAATGGGGTAAAAGGGTTTCAATGTGAGCTTCATAAAAAAAGAATGTTGAGATATAAAATCAATCATCGTTTTTAAAACAAAGAAGTAGAAAAATACGATCATTCTATTTTAAAATTACACATTGTCAGAAAGGAAAAGGTTCATATACGAATTCGAAGCAATGAACATGATTAATAAGGGTGGTATATTCGTCATTATCATGATTTCTTAATGAATTACAGTGAATCATCACATAAAGCCAGGTGAATAACCATCGTGTTCAAAGAAATTCGGATGTTCGCAGAAGCTTTTTGTTCAGATGGCGCTACTGACCTTGATGCGCAAGGTCCTGCATAGAGCTTCGCACTCTAAGATCGGTGTACCGTATCTTAGTATCCACCTGTCTGATTCGTCCACAAGGTCACATGACACATCATCTGAGAGAAAGAAAGGCTCCCAGGATGTGTATTTATTTGTGTATGAATACCGTTCAACATTCGGTGCGGTAAATCAAACAGTGTTTTCACATCTTCCCCTGATAGTTCAAGAAAAAATACTTTTCAATTTTTAAGAGAAATAATAAGCGCTTGGGGAGTTGCTCATCAAAAACTCGACTAGCTAATATGGCTAGTCATCATTGTGTCTTTTATTTGGTCAATGAGGAATTATCAAGGTCATACTTACTCGTGACATGTTTCTTAAATTCTGATGACATTATGATTGTATTTGTGAAAGAGTATAGGGAAAAAGACAGAGATTGAAATTATAGTACGTAATAGAAGTATCATTAAATTCAGAGTTTGGAATTCTTGTGGCATGATACAAGTTCTTGTATTCATGAAAAAAAGTTCAACTCTTCCGCATATTACACAAGCTATTTCTCAATTAAACAACCTCTTTCTCTCACGCTGTGCGCCATGTATTAATCAACCAAAGCTCATCTTAAGATGGACTCCTTCATTAACTACCAACAATGGATTTTCAACAAAGAAAGCCAAGTCCTTAATATCAAACCCTCTTGCTGTTTATCTCCCTCATTTCTTTCCTATAATCCCTTGTCCCTCTCTCCTCATTTTCTCATGTTTCTTTCTCGCTCTCTTTGTCTCGCTCGATTCTCACCATCTCTCTCCGTATCTCCCGTTATTTCTATCTTAAGAGCGAGTAAGTTGTCGACGTTTTTTCTCACCCTTACTTGCTTATCCTATTAACACTATCAATGCGTCAATGTAAGAAATTTAGTTCGTGCGATTTTACTCATCGAAGTGTGAATGCAGCTTGAATTAAAAACCACATTTCTGCTTCTTCACATCTTTTTTTAAACTGACCCCACCTCCCCCTCGCCACCATATGACCAAGCATTCACACAAATTACTCAAACTCCTTTAAATGCATGGTGTTTTCAAAGAGCAACAGCCTTTACCCCACACCCTGCTCACTTCCAGGTCAATTCTTAGTGGCATTCTTCACACCTTTCCTCTTATCTTTCACTTAATTTCAACTTTCCCTTATGTGAGAGAGAGAGAGGGGGGGGGGGGATTAAAGAGAATGAGAGAGAGCAGACGAAATCGAGAAATATATGGAAGATGGACCCCATACCGAGTTTCATGAATGCGCGCCAAACTATATGAATAAAAATATCGATCACATGAAAAAGGTGTAAAAAGTGTGCATTATCATGGCAACTTCGCCTTCTTTCGATCTAAAAAAAGAACAGAGCTTCAACTTTTTTAAGTGGCAGTTATGAAAACTGAGAGCTGAGATCGACAGCGGTCCCTCACGTTTTAGAAGTGCAAAGGACCCCACTCAAAGTCATTACCTACAATAGCAATACATAATTATCATCAAAGACAAAATATATCGTCGCTGAAAATTGTCTTTGTATTTCGATATGAAATTACAAATGCATATTAATTAGGAATAGTTTACCAGTCTAATATCCCACATCCGATTCTGTTTCATAAAATGTTTTGTACAAATTATCACGAATGATATTAAGGATTTTCTGGATTTTATAAGAGAGAGTAAGAATGACAAGAAAATACCCAGACATGAGCTTGTCTGTTGACGCCAAAATAATAATCAAATGATTCCCTATCTGATCTACATGTACCTAATTTGTTCACGACAAATACCATAACTTATAAAAATTGCCTTTTTGGCAAGCATGAGTGTTCAAATTAAATCAAATCCACGTCACAACTAACATTTCTATGGGTCTTGGCCTGGGATGTATACGAGAATAAGGCTGTGTTTTTAGGAAATAAAAACATTACTTCTAATTTTAGAAAGAAATATATTTATGAGAAGATCGACAGGGCATTTAGGAGTTAATGAAGACATATTATAACCAAGACCTTTGCACTCACTCATAAATTGTTAAGCTGTGTCATTTGTAATGAAAATTGACCGCAGTCCAATTTGCAGCGCGTGCTGAGGTTACGTCGCATCCATTTTGGTCAATTAAATATTCGACTTGAACGTCAAAACAAATCAACAACCCACAAGACCCACGAAAACAAGATCCCGCACTCCTAATTTCTCCGTAAGAAAACATCTTTACCGCTAACGATAAGCTGGACAAGGTGACTTGCGTTTAGTAGTTCGAGCAAGAGCAGCATCCGAGTTAGGACTAAATCTTGTGGTTTAGGTTATTTACGCCAAAATTGGCCTACAGTTCAACCACAGCCAAAACCCTCTTCTCCCTCTCTAAAAAAGGGAAAGATACAAATTTGGTTCAATCGAACGAAATCAGTTGATAGGCATTATAGGGACGAAAGTGTTATTGATGGCAAGATTCAAGATGGCGGAAAATTTTTAGAGTGGGTAAGAGTGAAGGAGAAGATTTAGTCGGGAAAAGTGCAAAGACTCGGAGCCCCCGCTGTGAAATTTGGGGCCGAATTAACGACGACGACGCTGATTTATGAGAATGCACTTTTTATCTTACTTCTGCTCTTCTTTCTATGCTCTGGAATATATCGATGTTACAGATTTCTGGAAGATCTTTTTCTACCATTCCTTCATATGCATTATCCTGCACATCATTTAACCTTTTTTGTTTTACTCCATCAGAATGTTCAGGTCTTAAGTTCTTATTTCTCGGTTCGTCTTCGAAAGTTTTAAGTTACAAATTTAGATTCTCCTTCATTCCATTCCCAAACATATTTTTTTAATCTTAAATTTCTGCCAACCCCAAGTCCTATATTTTCTTCCCCTTTCTTTTTAAATTTCTTGTCACTTGTTCTCTTCGTCCTTCTCCATGTTCTTATTGCTTTTCGTGCTTCATGCCTTACTTTAATAGTCTTCCCCTGCTTCAAATTTAATCGTACAACACTAAAAATATTGGGTAAAATTTTAACCAGCACGAGGATAATTGTTTCCAACCAATTTGGGGGAGTATTTTACCCAATGCGGGAAGCATATTGTCTAGTAAGGCTAAAAAATAAGCAGCAATTACTTTAGAATGGGCAAAGTTTTCATCACACTGGATAAATAAAAATGCCTCAAAGAAATGCCTAATGTTGGTTGGACGCATTACCCTCACGGAGCATTTTTACCCAAACTTGTTTAGAGTGAATGCTGTTAATTTACCCGGACTAAATTAAACATATACAATTAAGGACATCTTCATAAGGTCCAACTACAAACCACAATTCGGTATTCTCAATATCTTCTTTCATATCTTACACGTGTTTAATTTCCTTTTGCATGCCTAAAGCATGATGATACAAAGTTAAGCATGCTGCCTGGGAGACAGAATAGTGCAGCGACCGGTCCTTGTTGTGACTATTTTGTGTCTATTGTCGAGAGTCGTTGTTGGAGCAAATTAGCCCTGTAGCCGCCAAGAAATCAAGAGTTTGCTCGTGATTTCTTCACTGGTCCTTGATGAATCAAAGAGCACCGCTCTTCCTATAGATACACAACGATTGGTGCCAGGGATGATGATGATCCATCCGTTGCCATTGGCAACCAAGATTCGTAGAGAAATGGTGGAGATTGATGCGGTGGCGGCTTGATGAAGACTTGTCACAATCATGACAATTTGAACCAATGTTGGTGTTTTCTCCCCCTTCTTTTGCACCCACCACTTGCACTTTTTCTACCAATGATTACTTCAATTTCTTCATTTACAAGATGTAAGGGGTGTAAGAGTTTTCCGCTCATTTGCTGTGAACGGAGCGCGATCGCTCAACATGCTCAAAGAAAGTGTCCCGACTCCTAAGGATTAGAAGAATATCAAGCTAATATCACTGGTGCCCTGGCGTTCCATTCAGTAGTTCTAATATATGAGCGCAAGTAGTATTGATCGTGTTAGTTTATTCTATTTAAAATGAGTTAACGTCAGAATGCATGTGATTTTCAACTTATTGCCATGATATTTTCTTGATTTCATATCCCCATTCCCCTTACGTCCCCGTTCTTGTAATATACCTTTATCCATCTTACCCAATGTTATTCCTCTGTTCGATCATAATGATTGTTATCATAATAATGTTTAATGGATATTTTATGAACATAAGATTAACATTTTATTCAAAATGATTGGAAATTTCCAAATCAAAAGTGGAATAAAATACGACTTAAATCATTGCAAAACAATCAATTTATTTGATAATGACATTATAATTTCAATATGATATCCATGAAGATGTTTAAAAGAATATTTAATATGAGATACACCCAGTGCATCCTATTTCAGCCCCCTTTCAAAATCACCCGCACCCCTCCTCATTTCCACCCCTCTAGGCTCACTTTATATGAGAGACAGAGACGGAATACCCATCCATGAATGAAGAAACGCCTAAGGGATGGTATAGTAAGTATACTCTTGAGAAGAGCTGAAATTTCTTCATTTATACCTCCTATGTATCATTTCTGAGCATGATTGCTTGTGATATAACACCGAGGGCGTTCTAGATTGAGGCGCAGACGAAATACAAAAACGAAGACTTTACAAGACGTCGAAAAAAAATCTGCAAAGACAGAAGTGATGTGCTTGATAAATCACATCGAAAGTGCATTCAACCAAAAGTGCAATGCACCTCTCACGGTTTTATTCATCTCAACGTAAACTCGAACTCAATGTAATAAATGGTTATGCTTCTTTTCTTTTAAAATGAAGACTTCTTTGAATCTCCAAAAGTACCCATATTTCTCCAGTGCAGGGGATCTATATACCAAACAGCCTATATAAAGTGCATTGACATAAAAGTAACAAGTGTTCAAGATTTGAGACACAAGCTGGAAAATATAATACATGTTCTCGTGAAAGCCACTTTTTTTTTTAAACACAAGGGTAAAACTTTGAACAAGGAAAAATTATACACGTTTCAACACCGACATTAATGCATTCTACGGTCATTCGCCAAAACATCTGCGCGCGCGCATGCTTCGATTGAGCGGCAAATGAGTATCGATCATATTAGAACGTCTTAACATTGCTAGTCGTACGCAATGGTTACACGTCGAAAACACAAAGGTTCGGGGGTTAAGTTTTAAGAAATAAAATGGAGGACTGACAAACGTATTTCGTGTCTCGGGATATCTCGAGAGAATCGAATCAATTTTGCACCTGCCCAGATGCAGAAATCTTTGACAGCTTGAGATAATTCGATGTAACGATACACAGACACAAATGGGTCTGGAGCATTCCATGTTTCCCTTCCTATTCCTGGCCACTGCATTAGCTACATTAACATTTTAGATGCACAACACGACGGCCATTTGCTACAAGTACATTGTATAACTGATCTCAGACTTGAGTGTGAGGAACTGAATACACATTTTTCATACATATCTTTCGTTGAAAACACACCATAAAGACGGAAATTCTGCGCAATTATCAAGAAATGCTACATAATGTGTTATAGTGTGGAATTCTACTCCCAAGAGGGTGAAATAAATGTGGGTATTTCGGGTTGTGAGGTATCGTCTTTTCAGTTGAAATCGTATTATGATTATGTCCTTTTCCCTGTATGTTAACATGACTTGTTTGGCATTTTGAATTAAAAGCCGCTTTAGAACACAGATATATCATCCTCTGTTTCCACTTGCCATGCGAAACACCGCTATGATCCAATTACATGTCATAAACGTCCTCGATTTCGGAACAGTGTTTATTGTTTGTGCAGTTAACTCCACCATAAAGATAGACCGTCCAAATAAGCATCTTTTGATGTTGAACGAGATTCTGTGAATCATTCGAGTGAAGTTCAGAGACCCATCTTCACTTGGAAAAAGGTCTTGTTTTGTTTACATTTGCAAACCATTTTCTGTGTTTCTTATTTGTGGTTAACTTTATGTGTTATCGATTGACCACGACGAAAAGAATAACCGAGATTAAGGGTTGTCGCATTCGTTTCCCGGTTATCCACCCAGAAGTGCACTTTTAAAAGTAACGCCATTTTTGTTAAGAGTCACAAGATGTAACGGTAAATGATTAATTACTTTTCTATCCAATGATTTTTATTTGTCTTAATTTCATGACGTATTCGTATTTGTCATATTTTTCGTCGATTTTAGTGGTGGGTATATCAAGTGTAAATATCTGACGACAGCAGCTTGTTAATACTTTATGTGCGCAAAGAAATACATGCTTCCGAGCTGAGTCAGGTTGATTTCTCCTTTTTTCGTCAAAATTTTTTCGACTCCATCCAACTGACAGATAAAGAAACTTTCATTTGATATGAATTCTGAATTCGTAGAATCTTGATTACAAGCTTTAGTTGGTCCATATGAACCGTATCATCCCTTGGTCAATACAGATCATTGTATTTAGGAATATCGCAATATAAACAGATCGATGTCACGATGCTTTCGTTGTAACGGTCGATTGAAATACATCTTTAATTCTTTATCGACTAGATTGAACGTTCTAATTTGCAGTGAAACAGGGGCCCCCTTTGTGGTTTAACATACAAATGCTCTGAATTTTTATGAGGATAAAGTAGTATTGGGTATGATTATAAACTGTAAATTAAAGTTCAACTGTTAACGGATAGAAAACCCGTGGATTACAAAATAAAAGATCCTCCCCCCAAAAAAATGCAAGTGGCACCCTATCTTTAACTTGTTCAATGACAGATCAGGCCCTGTGTTTATTGGGCAATTTCGACGTATCTTACTGTTTATGTCTACTTGTATACAGTTGCAGTCTCATTATCTTTCCTAAATAAAGATAGTCGTTATGCACAAGTTTCAATAAACCACAGGCCTTCCCATTGAGAACGCTTCCCTTACAATAGTCTTTGTAATATCATGAAGATGAAAGAGACTGCATGCCCTCTTCATGTTACAAAAATTGCATGGTAGATTACACCATAAGAGGGACTGTTACCTAAATAACTATCCAGTCCTTTCAGAGCTTCTCTGATTTGGAAATAAAATCTCCTTGTGCATTTTATGCCGACCATTAGTGCTTCGAAAATGATTTACCCAAGGAGGTATCACTCCTTGATTTAACCAACACCTCAGTCAGGACACTCGGATAATGACGAAAGGTGATGCCCGATTCCTTCTAGTCTTACTCTTTCGTAAAATCTAAATATAGAAATGCTTTATATGGCCACATTATTTTAATAAGAATCTGTATTCGGCGACAATGAATGTCTTTATTGCCAAATTGAAATCAGGTTTAGCGCTCTATGGCTGCTAAAATTAGAAACACTTCGTAAGAATTGATTCGCATCTCGCTAGGTGATGTGGCTGTTGAGTAATATAGGCCTAAGCTTGAGTTGGGATTTTCGGGACGGGACTGAAATAGCAACACGAGTGTCGACAGAAAGAGCTAAAGGTCGTTTGGGAAGATTGGAGCTGGTCCAATATCGTGGCATGGTCTCATCCAGGAGTTCAATATCAACACAATAACAAAACAGGTGTATACTATTTGCAAGGCTTTTGCCTTCGCTACCTCAAACGGCTTCAGTGTTGAACTCATGATTTTGTAGCAAAAAACACCGGCTCTTCTAAATATCAAATATATATTTGAAATATTTATCATGTTTATATAAAAATAATATTTTTTTCATTTGCCCCTCATCGAATCACATCCATCATGTCTATCTTCTCAAATTTCTTTGCACTTTTCTCTATTAGGGATATTTCATTATCCATTCAAAACTTTTGAAAGTAATGGGTGACATCGATAAAGGACGATTCACCATCAAATGATGAATTAAAGGGACTAAATACCGAATCCTTTATATCCGTTTTAAGTGTTTACCCAATCTGCCGGGAGCACGTGAAAAGATGAATGGGGCTGCCCCGGTGGGGGAGCGGGCACGGAACTGCAGATGAATTTGTCACCCCGCCGCATGATGCCAAACTTACAATTTTTCCTCAATGAAAGATATTTTTGAATTTTTATGTCAACAACACACGAGACGTGCATGCTGTTTTCTTTGTGCGTTTAACCCCGAAGGGAATACCAATATATCAGCTCCAATAACTGGTAAGAATTATTCTTTTGAGAGAACGATATGTTGAGATAGTTGCCGTAATTGTTTGACGATGTGGGCCTGAAGCGCAGAGGTGAGTCTGGGTTTGGAGTTGTCGCCTTGATGCGGTTAGTCAGTAATCCTATGTAGCCACTTAGCTAAGCTCTGTAAGCACCTAAAAGTGAACTTCAGAGGTCAAAACATCAAACATTTTTGGTCTAGTTCATTGCTATTGCTATAAAAACGATTTAACCATCCTCCAAGCAGGATGTTGAACCCTTCTTACATATTTCATGTACTTTCCAAAATCTGGTAATAGTATACATAATTTTATGCCGTTCTGATGGGATTTTCTATTACTAAGTAATGAAACAAATCAATGGGAATAATTAATCTTTGACGTTTCCTGCCATTCGTAGCCCATTGTCCAAATCGAATCTGCACCACTGGCTAAAAAAAAAATTCTGCATCATAGAGCTTCTTATACCCTTTTTACACACGCTAAAATTTCCTTAACCCCGTACTATAGGTGGGGCTAAATTGCCATTTAGCCCCACCTATAGTACGGGGTTAAGCTTAGCCCACTTTTACCCTTTTTACACACGCTAAAATTTCCTTAACCCCGTACTATAGGTGGGGCTAAATTGCCATTTAGCCCCACCTATAGTACGGGGTTAAGCTTAGCCCACTTTCTTTTTACACAGCATTTTTGCAAAGTGGGCTAACCCCACCTTTAGTACGGGATTATTTGGCCCTGCAAAAAAGCAGGGTTATCCCAGCAATTGCGGTGCTAAGAGCGATAGTACGGGGTTAAGATCGCTAGTGTAAAACGAAAGTGGGCTAAGCTTAACCCCGTACTATAGGTGGGGCTAAATGACAATTTGGCCCCACCTATAGTACGGGGTTAAGGAAATTGTAGCGTGTGTAAAAAGGTACGAGCGAAGTAATTGTACTACGAATGATCGACAAAAACCACTAGTCCGGGGTTAGCGAGTTTCGTGTGTGAAAAGCAAGCATTCCTTATCCGGGGTTAGCAATAATAATTTGGCATGTGTAAAAAGGAAAAAAAAATAGTACGGGGTTAAGGATAGTACGGGGTTAGCGATAGTCCGGGGCTAAGAAAATCCTGTGTAAAAAGGGTATTAGCCAATCCATGATTATGATGTGGGAAGATAGGGAAGTAGTGGAAATATCATGAAAGAAGGGGGGGGGGGATCGCTCATTTTTTTCAATTGTGACAATAATTATCTTATCAAGTCCATGTCTTCTTGGTTATCATAGGATGAATACCGTCTATTATCATGATACAGCATAGGAAAGCTGTCATCTTCGAAAGGCACTACTCAAGTCATCTTGGAAAAAGGGAATTCCCTGTGTAACAAACTTCTGTCACGTATAATAACACTTGCCCGATCAAGAACTTCTCGCATTTAGTTTGCTGCTTTCCTCCGTTAACCAAACGTAAGGAAAATTTAATAATATTCATTTTGAGTGATAGGGTGGCATTGGGCACATAAGCCGTCCCCAATTGTAAACATACCGCCGTTCGGCAATGCCCAGAACCCATGTAACGCGAGATCCCAATGCAAAATGAAATATGGTTTTGGAAGTGGCTCATGGATTTGACAGTGGAAAGCTTGTCAGCAAGTGGACCTCGATACACATGGATGTGTTCCCTTACTATGCCCTTCCTTTCTGTCAATCATTTCGATATTTTACAAAGCCCAGGAAGTGCATTCGATGAAAATCAAACAGGAGTGACTATTATTGTGGCATAAAAGGGTGTGATATGGTGAATACACAAACGAAAGAAACAGCCTGTGAAACGTATTTGTACAGAAAGCTTAAGAAAAGAAGGGAAACCCCATGGGACAAAATCATATACGGAAAATCACAAGAAATCGTCTTCATATTTTGCGTTGTCCTTTTCTAGGTCAGTACTTTTTATTTCACAATTTCAGGGAATCGGTTGCCCAAAGTGTTGAATTCGATAACCGCGAGAAGATGTGGTTTGTTTTAAGATCACCGGGGGAGTGGGAAAAACGCGTCAGGTAACATTTACAGGTTGGCTATGAAAGTATTGCACCTCCTGTCGACCAGTGAGACCAGTGATGTATGGGGAATAAAGATGGGTGTGCCCATGGTGTATCCCAAAGTCGACATCTTTGTAGGAAAGTTACCTTCTTGTTGACAATGGCAATCATGGTAATGTTTATACTTGAGAAAAGGAACACTGTTCCTCGTGTTTTTAAGGGTTCTTTTAAGGGCTATTTTGGGCACGCACGAATTATGCTCTTCGAGAATTTGAAGAACTCATTAGGGATAGGAAAGAGAAATGCTTCTTATTGAGATCAGTTTGCATTCTATCTTCGAAGTAACAGATTATCCTCTCGAGTAAATTTTCCAGTGCCACATTAATTACTAACAAACTTATACACATATTACAAACCCTTTTGTATTGCCGCATTAGCCATTAGCAGTTCTATTCTCTTGAAGGAAAATTAGTACAAGCTTGAATGTGGACAAAATAATGTAAAATAAGAAAGAAAATGAATTAAACTAAAGAAAATGAACAAATCTGAAAAAGAACATCATTTTATTTGGTATCTACTCTCTCAATTTCGAGTGACAAATTATATTCTAGTCTGGTGCAGTAATACTTCGAATCACAATTACATCCAATTCCCTTGTACTTATCCTCCAGGCTACCGTCGAGCATTTATGAAAAAAATATCGCAATTATTTTCAAATCGGACGGGTTGAATATAGCAAAACACAGGGACTTGGTTTGTAATTAACGACTTCTCCTTCTCTCAACATTGATAATTTCCTTCAATTTCTAGCGTGAAATGAAATGACATCCCTCCAGGTATTATGAAATGATGTATGAACAGTACTTCAGTCAGCACTTTTGAGTTTTAGCGTGATTGGAGACATGGTTGAGATTATTCTTGCCTCTGGGTTCAACAATCAATATCGCATTCATGAGTTTGAGATTTAATCGCGAAAGAGGGGTTAGAATTTTCGATATATCTTATTTGGTGACCCACATTAGAGTTGTTTTCAGTTTGTAAAATGAAACCATTGACCCGCATTTGCAGTCATGATTTGATAGCAAACTATACATCGACTGTTCACTTTTCCTTTGAAGCAGAGTTCTAATAAATGTTTTTATCAAACTTATCGGCAACACGAAATGTTAGTTAATGTTTTATTAAATTAGCGCAGTCATTACTGTGTAAATAAACATAATAACTCACAAATATATGGTATTAGACAAACATAATTCATTATTGTTAAAACTAACTTCTCCCTCTTTCTCATTTTTGATAACGTGAGGAAAATCACGCAGCCTTAGGACTAGACTGCTGATAGTCAACTCAGGACCATGAAGGTAGTCAATACCATGAAGATAGTCAGGACTGTTGATAGTCAAGACCATAAATACATTATACTGCTATTCATTTTTATATAGTTTATGATGAAGTGCAATGTTTATTAACATGAGAGGGTGGAAAGAACAAAAACTTATTTCAACTTTCTCGAAACTAGTTTCCTCCATCCCTAAGAAATAAAAAGGGAAAGCTGGTTGAGTGTGTGTGTGTGTGTGTGGGGGGGGGGGGGTCTGACTTCATGATATATCGCACGCCTAACATGAGAGGACAGGTAGGGCGAAAATGTGATGTACGTGGGCGAGATGTAGTTCAACTAAACATATTTCATCATTTGGACGACATGGATGCCGTGAAGTAAAAGTAAACGCGAATAAATCGAGATGTGAGAATCTGACCTTTTGAAGACATCCTGCATCATCTGGGCGTATGTGCTAACGAACAAACCGTGACATGGCATGTATAAGCCTGCAAATACGCTTTCTCCCCTCCCTCCTCTTTTGTATCTTATAAACTTAATATTTCGACATAACGAACTGACCAAATAAAAAAAAAGTCCTATTATGCACTTGAGTTCTTATACAATTCCTTTCCGTATTAACAAAATAATGATAATATCAATTTTGATTCAAATAAAATACAAAAGTCATTCCCATCTTTGCCACCCCCATTAATACTGAGGAGCTTAAATCAGACTGTAACCATTTCGTTCCTTAGCAAAGTGTTATGGCTTGAACTATTTACAAAGTAGTTTGGGACTTCACTCTAAAAAATGTTGGGCAACATACGGTCCACACAACAATTGGTTAAAACTTTATCCAATTCTGGGTAGTTTTCAACCAATACTGTGTAGTTTTCACCCAAAGCACATATTATTGGTGTAAAACTACCCAGAATTGGATAAAGTTTTAACCAATTGTTGTGTGGACCGTATGTTGCCCAACATTTTTTAGAGTGTTGAGATGATACTTTTTAAAGTGACCGCTCTACTTGTCGTCATGTTGACTCGTGATTTCACGTCAGGGCAAAAAGGCAAGTTTCCCGAAAACAGCGGCATGCAATGCATTATTGGTTTGTAAGGGACTATTTTTTAGTCTCGCAATTTGTCAAGATCTGAACCGATAACAAAACTTTCCAACATGTCCAAGGGGCCTAAATTCCCTAAAATAGTTGTGAAACAGGTTGTGAAACAAAACTCTTTATTTCCTGGCTCCCTTCAGTTTCATGTTCTTGTCATCAATTTCTAGCTAACCAACAGACATGTTCTTATAACGTTATTATTATTTTATTAATTATTACTGTCATTATTTTGCTATCCTTGTAGTAACAATGGAAGTGAAACTAAGTAAGTAGACACTTTCCTGGCAACTTCCCATGCGTGTGGTGATAGTTGGTGGAAATATTAGGTATATTGATGAACAAGATGATGTATAGCGTCTGACTACTGAGACATTTGTAATTGTGGTTAAGGCCTGAAACAGATGCAAGTGCAATTTACTGATACCCGAAGCGATGCGCATGCGTGATTTGATTGATATTTCGGCGCTCGAAGTTTGACGTGCGCACTTGTACAACTTTGAAATGTACGTCACCGAATGCATGTAATAACACGGAAATTTTTTTGAAATGAACGAAGCGACGTCTACAAGCAAGTCTGAATGACATTAGCATCATGAGGTGGATATATGTCAGGTGATGTAATGGAATGCGGAAGGAGAACTGACAGCAAAGATATTGTTAAATCGATATTCCCGCTTCTGCTATCGAGAGTGCCGTCTGCGTTGATTGCCTTCTCCGCGATGTGGATAATGAAAGTAGCTTTCTCCATTTCCTTGTAATCTTTAAGATGCAATCCGAAATCGAGATGCAAAAGAATCGTACCATTAACCCTTTGAGACCTCGAGTTTGGGGGTGTAAAACTATCACATGAATGGCTATGCAAATGAAAATGAAATAAAAGTATAGGGGTTAACTATTCACTTTGTGACTCTTGGAATAACATGAAGAGCTGTACACAAAGTAACCTACACTCTCCGAGTTTAGGATAATCATAGTCATGCAGCAGTACTTATTATATTCAGAACGATATTATTCTTTGGAGATGAACATTACCTATCATGGACTGATTTTATGTCCTAAATAAGACGAGATAGATAATTCGATGCATCCCGTTCGAAAGCGTATAATTTTAAGAAGATCAGGTAAAAAGATAGAAGCAATACAGAACTGCAGAAGTTACAACGATTAACAACATCGAGGACAAAGTCAGCGCAGTAAACATGGTAAAGAATCTAAAGTTAGATCCTCGGACCTTAATCAAACATCCTAAGGAGTTTGGGTAAGTGGACGAATGACAAAAAGGGGATGTTGAATGGGGCGGAAGCTTTCCTTTTATACCTGCTTAAGGTCGCCAAAAAGTGCCCTTGTCTTGCCCAAGAATAGGATGAATCAATTCATTTAAACAGTCACATTAATAGAAACATTTAGGAAGCCCGAAAAGAGTGGTATAGAACATGTCCCGTTTCTTTATCACTGTATTATGGTAGAGTACTTTTGAGATGATACTGTTAAAGTTATTTTGGGCTGTAGTGAGTGGATCAGGGAAATAAAGAGAAGTGAGTGACAGAATAAGACGGGAAAGGGAGAAAGGAGAAAAGGCCGAGGGAGAGAAAGAATGTGGTAGAGGCATCTGGGCTATCTTGAGATGAAAAGGGTTCGTTACTTACAATTAACTCGGAAATTCTTCTCCACTCGAATTCTTGTTCTCCAACATGTTTGAGTGAATTAAGTTAATATTTTGGAAGATATCAAATATTGATATCATTATCAGCGTTATCGGTCGTGGTCACATTCTCTTTTGCATTTCGGTCTCTATCGAAGCACGACACGCACTGAAAACGATCCCTTTCAAACGATGATACTGACACAACTACCTCCATCATGTCTACCCCCACCCCCCCAAAAAAAAAACAGGAAAGAAATGAAAACAACCGGGGAAGTATACGAATGATTATTAAGCTTATCATAGGCCAACATCTCTTCTAACAAATATGACATATGGTCATCAACAATTGCTGTTCATGACAAGAGTGAACTCGTATTTCCGTTTTTAAGAATAATCTCTTGATTACAATCGATCCATTTCGGAAGCGAATATCAGATGAGCACTGAGGTAATATAGATCATAATTTTATTTCTAGGTTTTAAACAAAGATGGACTATAAAGCAGCTCCCAAGAAAAAAACCGACGAGGTTGGTCGGATGAAGAAATCAATATTGATTATTGGCCATGCGATGTATGCTCAGTTTAACATGTTTAATTGGCAGAGAAAATACTGTATCAATCATGCTTCAACTCTTATTCGTTTTTTGGGGTATTACATCAGATGGAAATGACTCTACGATGATGCACAAGCAAGTCAGCACTGGATAATAACGAATTGAATATCATTATTACCATGTTCTGCTATTTCATTTTCTTTCGTCACGGACCTTGCCGGCCGCGGCCTGGGGGACGAAACTACATTTTCCCATTCATTGATGTACACATTTCTAAATTTCACGGGGGGATGCTTACCCTGTTCCCGAGATAGTGTAGACCATGGCCCATGTTACGACTAACCGATATTAGACGTTCTTGATCCAGATTAGATATTGTATTATATTTTGTTAAATCAATGTTTTAAATACTCTTCGGATTGCCCCGCTCCAATAAGCATGCGTTATAATCGTGAGTATTCCCCCGTACTATAGGTGGGATAATCTTTAATCACGATAATATTTCCTAATTACATGTCACACTCAATATATCTACCTCATTAGTGCAAGCAGACAGACTGTTGTCACCCGTTACATAACTGGCGACAGAGAATCACTATCCATCATCCTTCGCTGTAACTAATTATTCTCCCGCGCACTATTCCTAATCCCACGACATCATACTAATTATCAAGAACTGTTTTTTATACTCAATAATTATACTGGCTGATACTCCTGAAGCATTGATTTTCCTTTCCCCATCTCGGACCTTCTCCCATTCCAATATACTGTACATCTCGTCTTCTTTCTCCTTATAACATGAATGGAATGCTGACTAGAAATGAAATGAAACATTTTCATTCAAATAATGAATGAGCAAATACCGTGTATAAATTCATTAACATCAAATCTGCTGTTCGGGCGTCGTCAAAACCTTTAGCGAGCTGGTCGGCAAAATCAAACAGCGCCTTCTGTCATTTCGGTGAAAAGATCGTCGCCTCTCATAATGCCTCCTACTGTTTCTTAATCCATTTGCGTCGGTTTTAATCCCATGGTAATTGACACTTCGAATGCAACGACTACAAGCGTGTGATTATTTCCAAATAGTATGTCTTCTATTAATGATGTTTTCCTCGAGCGTCTTCAGTAGACAAGAGGACAGTGAACCCTGTTTGCTTGTCGAGCATCCCCTACTTTCGTTCTATTGCGTTCTCCCACTCAAACTCTTGCATCCACAATCGTTATAGTCATATTCATCTCAAGAACACTTCTATTAAAAATAAGGAAATGACTTGGCGTTCGCAGAGTTTGTTCTTTTCTACTGATTTTGATTTTCTGCTTAAAAGGTTTGCACTTGCAAGTGAGAAGGAAAAGAAAGACACTCAAAATCATGTGTGCACGCAGCAAAAATTGAGGAGGATATGTATATATAATTAAATAGAAAAACTTTAAGAAACGTAAAATAGCCTTTCAAAATGACTAAGGAAATTGTAAGATCGAGAGAATGTAGAAAGGTAACAAAAAGATGGGAAATGGGCGAAAAAATGAGCGTCAGCAGACATGGCAGAGGGTACCACTTGACGCCAAAATTAGAACGCAGTGAATAGCAGATGTGGGCTAATAGCCAACTGTATTCACATGACATTTCAGCGATGAAGTTCATATGAGATAAAATGAGAGTTACAGATGCACAATGTCACTCAATTCAGCATATTAATGGATTCCTTCAATTTTGATGATTCTGTTTTCCAATCGTGATATCAACTGAATCCTGCCCAATTTCTGTTTCGCTTAATTTGTCTGCTCTGGAAAAGACGGACGTCAAAAAAGATAAAAGGGCGAGGAAGAGGAGCGAGGTGCAGAAATGATAATAATAAAAAACTATTTTTAGAATTATAAAAACTCTTACTAAATATGAGACATTTCTCGATTTGATTTTGTTAGGCTATTTGAGTCACGCTAACCAAAGCGACTCAAGGCTGGTCAAAGTTCTTTGTTCATTATTTTATACACTGTAAAAAATTGAAGTGCTAATTTAGCACTTACAGTGCTTGTATAGGGACTGCACTACTAGTGCTGATTTTCTAGTTCAAATTTAAACTAGAAAATCAACACTCGTAGTGCAGTCACTATACCAGCAATGTAAATGCTAAATTAGCACTTTATTTTTTACAGTGTATGCATGATGGTCATCAGTCAGCTTGGACACAGTGAGACTGGCATCCAGGCAAATGTGGATTTATGTCATCCTAGAGAATGTTGGAGAGAACCATAATTGGTCCATGAGAGAACAGTATCATGGACCTATAGTAGGTCCATGATTAGATATGCACTTTCGTGAATACCCAAACTCGATATAGAACACAGAAAATCTAAATGTGCAGCATTTGTCATAGTAAATACAAATAATGATAGAGACCTTTGGTCCCTCCCAACAGGACATCACCATGCTCTTTGACACGTGTGGTGGCTTGCTCTGGTCATTCGCTGTATACTTCACTTATTTTACACTATATCATTGACATATATTAATTGGTCAGAATATCATGGTTGGGTGATATTGAGGTTATTTACGATGATTAAAGATAAAAAAGAACTCTGAATGAGTTCTCACAAATGATTTTCATGGATTAGTGGGCGGAGAACGAAATTCAAATATTATTCGGGTCTGTGCAAAGAAACAACGCCAAGTTCCATAATTCATCGCCGGATGGTTATTATCGTCCATATTGTTATGAATTCGTAGGCGGGAAACAACTACCAAATATTAGGTCAATATAAAGAAAATATTAAGAAATATAAATTCAATATTATTGTCTAATGGCCATTCTAATCTAGATGTTGACATAAAAAAGGACAAGGACGGATCTCCTTTTATTTCTAACTCCAGAAACTAATTATAGAAATTGCCTTAATTTCCCTCGCATTCACAAACTGACCATTTGTCATAAATGGTCAGTAGATTGACAGTTACTGTACAAAATATACCCTACATATTTTCCCATATTGGTGGTACAAGGTCAGTATGGATACAATAGCGAGTAGGCAGTATTATCTCGTAATTTTCAATGGTCACTCACTAAACCGTGTTTTATTCTTCGTTCTTTCATTTCTTTGCCTGCATGCATTAACAACTGTCAATAATTTTCATTATTTTCTTCTTCTTTCAGACTCTCTCTTTCTTGCCATATTTTTTTATATCAATAAATGAGTAAATTCACACTTTTCTTTGAATGATACATAAATAAGTGAAAATTAAAATATCGCCCTCCATACATTTTACCCGATTAATGTCTAAATTGGTGCTAAGAGGGTGAAAAGGCTCCCACCTCCATCATGTCCATGCACATGATCCACACCATCTATACTTCTCCCATAGGGTCCATGCTTCACCCATCTCCTTCGTTCTGCTCGTACGGCCATGATAGCAATCCTTTGTATCCAATATCCAACATGTTCAATGGCATCGATATATTCATTGTCCTTCACTACATCTTTCACTCTGATTTCCAACTATAAAACAAATATTTTCGTTTTCATTCTTTTGAGACAGTAACATCTGCCCCCATATTCTTTGCCTACCAACCATCGGGGGTTGTTCGCTGCGTCCGTGAATAGAAAGTACGTTCACTCAATTCCTCAATTGCTACTCATTTCGTTTTGGAGAGAATAACAACATAGAATGCAAGCCTTGTCATGACTGTAACCTTGACAAAGCAATTAGGAGATTGATGATAGTGTACCACTTATTGAACTTATATTACATTTTAGAAACAATGGTGTTTTAAAGATAACATTAGTTCATTAATCATAAAAATAGTCATTGCCATGATAGGTATAGCGTCTTATCCTTTCATCCTTTCCTAACGTACACCATTTACAACTTCACAATGGATGTGCTTTTTCACTAGCCAACAACTCCTGACTCGAAATAGAGGACTGATGAGCCCAGTATATTCCGAACCCGCCACATTCCTACTCTCGTGCATATATGGCATATAAGCACAATTTGATTTTGCATGTTAATCTGTCATTTCAACACATGTCGATACCAAAAAAGAAAGAGAGCAACAAAAAAGAACAATACAAAAAGGGGAAAAAGACTGGATTTTTTTTTCACACTAAGAAAGTTACGGTAGTTATGAAGTTTTCAGAGTGTTATCTCATTTTCAGTATATTTTCACCCTCTAACATGTCTAAGGAGTAATGTCAGGAATGATACCTCGATCTTCAAAGCACATAACTGGTGCATCAAAGTTCAAGATTTCACTCCATCCCATAATAACTTCAATGGTCCTGTCAACTGCACATTCTCCGGAGACCAATTCGTCCAACAACAAATCATATTCAATCATTTGTCATCGTTTGTCGCTGTATACAATCATTTACACGTTCGTATCGGTTTATGTACATACTCACCAGGGGATGAAGCGGCTTGCCTCTGATGTGGGGGAGATGAGGAAAGATAGGCAAGAGATGGGACGACAGAAGAGAGGGAAGTGGAGGGGTTGTAGGATGGACAGAGAGTAGAGAAGGTATAATGCTACAGAGAGGATAGGGACGGGTATGAGAGTTCGTCAAGGGAAGAAAAAGCGGGAGAGAGAAAAAAACCGAGATGGACATAGGTAATTTGGAAAAGATAGGCAGAGATAACAAAATAATGAGGGAGGCTAATGGTGACGGATGAGAAGGGCAAGAGGACAAATTAAAGGCAAATGCGGGAACGGGACATCAATTTTTAGGGACAGAACACGGAAACCGAAGAAAACAAGGATGGCTGAAAGAGAATGATAAGCATCTTTACGATTTGTGACAAATTTTCTATCAATTTGGTGGAGCGTTGTCATTGCAGCTCTGCGCGCGGAGTTTCGCGCCCGAGGGTGTTTGCAAACCGAGCTCGTTTGACTGACCGAAACTTGACTTTGGGCCGAGAGAGGTTTAAAGCCTTGGGAGTCAGCGCAATTACTCTGACGAATCGTCGAAATATGTGTTTCGATATATATTTTTTTTAGCGATGAGTGGACCTTTCAAATTGACAAGAGTTACTTCCAATAACGTAAATCATGAGTACATATTGGCGAAATGATATTAAAATGGAAAGGAAAATAGGTTGGAACTTGACGCAAGACATGGAATAAACAATCACCACTCCTCCCAAAAATCCTCGTGTTCATTTACACTTTGAAATTAGTATTTCAAATGAACAGCCTGATAAGCGCAGTGAGATCTGCATGCTTAGCGCGTACAGGACATGGACCTCTATCAAAAATAGCAAATCCAGTATTGTCATGATTGTGGACTTCGCATTTGGCAGTGGGCAAGATACACGTTAATTCTAGACATCCTTAATAATCAGGATAAACTCAGATTAGATTTATGCTCCTACGGGATGGGATAGTTGTCAATTTTAGATTCCTTTGCGTCAATAAATTATGCCGAGTAGACTTTGTAATTACGTTTTATTTATGAAATACCCATTCCATAGCTAACATGAAATACATAGACGGAAATTTAAAACACCTTCGTGCGAAGCAACAAATATAATTGGGCTATAAATGTACCTTAAATCAATGTAGATGATCTTGACATTCAGTGTTGTTTGTTTCTAATACCACTGTCTCCCATCCTGACTATTCTTTTTTGCTATAAATTGACACAATAATTTGATAGGGGAATTTATTGATGATTACTACTGCCCTAACCATAGGCATGCACAGCTAGTAAGCAAGCAAGCAATCAAGGAAGTTGCTCAAATAAATAAATATTATCACTGAACAAAGTAATTTTATTATGTAGTCAATTATTATCTGATATCCTCACTCCCTCCCTCAGATTTAGAATATATACATGCAATATAATGAAAATACAGTCAATCTCTTCATCTGCTTTTCCGCAAATTTCACACGCGAATCATGTGTTTTCATTCGTTATAAAATAGCGGATTGGAATAATCCGATTTGTATATATTATTTCTGTACCCATTGTGCGTTTAGGCAGTCCTCGCTCTGTTTTGAAACAGTGTCTGGTCACACCATACCAACTGATTTTTCAGCCATTGTCGGCGGCAGTGTACTATTTTTTTGCGATTCGCTTTCGCACAAGTTGATGTGAATGGGGTAACCCTGTGCCAAAGTGTGATGTCATGATTCGTCCCCACTCGCGATGTCACTATTTGTATAATGAATGTTATTAAATAGACTATTCTGTTTTTTTTACAATGGGATTGCTGCCGTTATCATGATAAATGGATTAATGTTCATACCGTCGCACAAAACATTCTAATCACTGAACTAAACATTTCCCCTCCTTCTCGCATATTCTTTCGCACACTCTCTCCCTTTCTTTATTACTCCCATTATGCACTCCCTATTCTCTATATTCCAATCCCAAAGTATTTCCCATTTATGATTTTCTGATTTCACGTCCTCTTTTGGTTTTTAATTCATATCAGGGGGATTCTGCGTCTTCCAAGTAGGCGTCCCATCCATCTTAGACAACATGATATTACCCTGTAACTCAACACAGTCTACCAAACTCGGTAAGCCCATCTTTTGTTTATAGGTTGCCCATGGTAACGGTAACCTTTCGATGAATTTGTACGAGTTCTGAACAAAGACGCGTCACATTCTACTATAGAACAGGGGACCTATATCGTGAGTCATTAGAGTGTAATAGCATGACCTGTTCAATTGCATATAGGTACAAAAAGCCACTGAAATATGAGGACGATCACCTCACAAACAGAAATATCTCAGCAATGTGATGTATGAAATATGAGTATTAATTATTATTAGCCCATGGCATTGTGAACTGAATTGGACAGTATTGGATAGTATACAAATTTTACTGTTTCTGTTGCGGCTATTTTCGTATACGGAGCATCATGTAGTCGAAATTAGCCCCCCTACTCTTCTTGACTTTCGCTTTCAGTGTTTGTTGAGTGCTAAAATTAGCTCCTCTCGCCACACAACATTTTGTCGAGTGGGACAACCATCCGACTATCATGTTGGGACTACCATCATGACGAATTACTTGATTCCAATTACAGAATTCCTTTCCCCATTTACTGTTATCTGAAGAGACAATGAAAAGATCATCGGAGAATGCCAAAGAAATGCCAATCATACCTAAATATTTGAGTAGGTCCGTGGTTTAATGACCTGTAATCTCCGCCCTATGCAAACCCCAAATAACAAATCTAAACCATTTGAAGGATAACTCCCCCATTATTCCTGTATTTATCCTTCTTCCTTAATTTGGGTGTTAATATTTATTCTCCGATTTCTTGTCCCTTTCACTTTTGGTCAAGATATTCTCCATTGGTATTATCAGGAAGGACGAGCCAATCAACATTTAACATGTATCTTTAGATATCATAACGTTTGTTAATGCTTTTGAAATATTCCATGTGTCGAACTTGTACTATAATGATGAAAATTCTATCAAAAATGCTTGGACTCTTCACTTTTATATACATTTTAAGTTATACATTGGTGCATGGTAAATTCCATTGAAATCTAATTTGATCAGCGTTGCCATGGTAGCTTACAAACGATGCCTAAGTTACAATTAAAACCTTTTGGAAAAGATTGATTTCATGTGAAGCAACTTCTTAAACTACACACTAATTAACGGTTCAAAACGTTAATCGTTTAACGAGTGATTCAGACCCTAACATCCATTTCAGTGTGCACTGCCACTACATTACAGCACTTCAGAAATCAATGTTTATCTTTTATTGAGGGGAAAGTGGTTTGCTGGATCCAAC
Source organism: Lytechinus pictus (assembly GCF_037042905.1). NCBI lineage: Eukaryota > Metazoa > Echinodermata > Echinoidea > Temnopleuroida > Toxopneustidae > Lytechinus > Lytechinus pictus. Next base: position 14,290,835 of record NC_087246.1, read on the forward strand.
AATGAATGGCTTTTGTTAGAGCTACTGAAAGTGAACTAATGGGCTATCGTTAGATCGGCTTAAAGACTTGTATTCGGTTGACTTAAGATGTACAGAGTGGGATATCGATTCTTCAAATCAATTTTTATAGGGTCCAACATCACAGCTGTCCTATAAATACAAGTGTTGGAGTCTTTAATTTCAAAATAGGTTTTTATTTCAGCTACGTGTATGATTATAATGATGAATATCATGAAGAGCGATTTGCACGTCTGATTCGTTTAATGCTTTTTTTTTCAAAACTTCAGTCAGTTCATGCCTTGACTTATCATTAAGAGAACAATAATCCTTATCATCACCCATTTATACAATCTTTCTCACTATTCTCCCTATTTTTAGCTAGGAAATCTAGTACAGGAGCATCCATTGTGTATGAAATCGATCTTTCCAATTGAGCGAGTGAATAAATGACGTCATTAACTGTACTATAATAATCGGATGATATGGAATAGTGATTAAATTCCAGGAGCTGAGTCTATTCCACTGGGTACTTGTTGCATGATATCATTATGCTTTCCCCTCTTACTTCTCTGGTTGTGATATAACATCGATTTGTCTTACAATTGTACTTTGGGGTCTCAAAAAGCAACAGGATTTATAGAAGTGTAATGAAACAAACAACGCGATTATTTCAGAAAGATAAAAACTGTATATACCCATTATAAAAAGAAGAATATGCATAATACTACGTGTTACATCAAACCTTATTTTCATGATTATTCATACTTGATTTAAATATCATTATGTGAAAATTCTTCCTTTGTCGATAAAATGGAAAATACGCAAGTCAGTAATCATGATAATGGGATAAATTTCAGATAATTCTGAAGCATTTGAAACTCAATTTCTTATTTCTAATAATCAGAGCATTGTTCGATATTTTTTTGTTACAAAGCTCTGTAAAGGAATTCGAATCTCTCCGAAATTGCCAATTTCATCGATGTCGTTTTAAAGTCACTTTCCTTTTCATCCGCAAAGAGACTGGAAATGGCAAAGTTTCTTAGTATTTTTGTAATTCATGCAAATGGCTCAATTACTCGCTTTCCAGACGCCAGTAAATCCGAGAGAAGCCTTAGAACGGTGGTCCTTCCTCCTTAACCAACAAATCCATGCTTTTGGCTCTCTACCGCGAGAATTTCGACACAAAATGATTATTTGGGCTAAATAAGAAAGACGAAAAGACACAAAAAGAGTCATCTACGTCTTGTAAATACCGCGTAATATACTTGAAAGCCGATTAAATACCAGTGTTCTTTGTGTCAATGAGCCAAAAGTCCCAATAAGGCGCCATTTGGTCAGTTGCTTAAAGTTCGAGTGGATTCATTATTCCCCAAAAATATTTCATACCTAGAAAGCATTCACTTTCTATTGGTATTGGACGTTTCTGTCTCCAAAAGGAGAATGGCCACTGCGCCAGTGATTCACTGTTGTTAATGTTTCACCACCCCCCCCCCCAAAAAAAAAAAAGATGGTCAAATTATCAAGATTTCCAGTTTAGCATAACTCTATAACAGGGGTCCTACAAAATGATAACAAAACGCAATATCCAAGATCTAAGAAGTAAAAAAACAATGATTCAATTGTGATTCCATGACAGTCCTTAGTCGCCAAGCACCCTTACAATGGATTCAACCATCTTGAATGGTAAGGATCTGATGTTCGAATCATGTGATTATTTGAGTTGGCAAATGGAGGTTACTGTACCCTAATTTCATACAACAGCCAAGACCTTCGACACAATCATAATGTCATTTAATGTAATACACCTCAACATACTCAAGGATATACATCCTGAAATTCTTAGTGTCTCAACAAAACGACTTTAGTTGTTGCATTTGTACTCGTTTATCTGTATATAACATATGTGACAGTTTTTAATGTGTTTATGATACAATTCTGACTAATTGGGCAAATATACCTTGACTCATAATGAGCTAGATGGGACCATTCTGACCTTGGCATAGATTTGCAAGGATAACAGAATAGTGTAGTACTACCCTACCATGACAACATTTTAAACTATTTTTTTTAAATCCATATGGAGGCATATATACATATAACATTCAAACCTGAAAGACCAATCATCAAGCTCCCTCAAAGTTTCCTAATCCCCGGAGGAGGCCTCTGGAAGATTCACCTAGGTCTTCAGTTGTTGGTGACCTTGAGAGGGCCAGATGGACTTGACTTGATATAGACTTGGGTAAACTGTTGGGATCTCAAGTCCTGGAAGCTTCATGCTCTAGGAAATCTTTCCCCTGCGGCCAGTGTGGCTACATATCGATTGTCATGAATATTCAAACGTGTGCCTAACAGGCTAATTATTCTTAAAAATTCCCTCGCTTTCTGCATTTTGATAACGAAATCTCGAGGCTTTAGGAGAAATCACATCTAGTGCCGCAAAGTACCCGCATTTTCGATGCATCATGATGACATGGAGAATGAGCAAAATAGGCTACTGGCAAATTGTTACAGTGAATTTGTATTAACCTGGTTTTGGCAAATCATAAAAGTTTTTTTTTCCGTTCAACATCAATGTGTCAAGGTGCTTAAAAACTGTCAAACTTCATGTTTTCAAAAAATCGAAAGTTATTCTTGCCTGAGAGGTGGTTGTTTTCCTATGCATGTATGGCATGTATGGTAATAACGGTTTCGAAGGTTAAGTGACAGCGAGCTCAGAAAACAACACATTATTTTCTTTTGCATGTTTCAGGTTTGCGCATTTAGGTGTTAACCAGATTGAAATCGAACAAACACCGTACTATATCTTTTGACAAGAAATCACACTCGGGTGTTATTGTTTGTTCTCTGGAAACCACATTCGAGCACGCTCCAATGATTCACGGTGTGTAATTATTTGTTTGTTGATCTCCTTCACAAAAATTACCCCTCTACAGTCATGGTCGTGATAATCTCCTATTGCTCATTCCCTAATATCAGATGGCTTCTACCCTTTTGAATGTCACCTCTTCCAATATTAATGGCGATCGAGATACATCATAATGGATAAACGTTACTAGGACCCGAACTGATGTTTTCGTGTCTGATGCTGCCTAGTTTCAGGTTACAGTGAAATAAGCAGGGTTATTGATCAAAATCAAACGTTTCTGATGTTACCTGGCATAAACGTGCCCCATTTCCATTGCTAACGATTCAGTGGTCAATTAAGAAATTGTATCTAAGTAATGAGTGATTCATTTTGAATCACCAAATCATTGAGTTTCTCCCATTCGATTATGACCGTGATGAATGCAGGAGTATATGTAATTTGGGCCATTAATTTAGAAATTGCAGATCAATCCATTGAGGTTCTGGATCACTCATGTTCCCAAATGAAAGAGCTGAAGAAACAGGACTATTCAGGTACCATAGTTCCCATTTGATTTGTGCTTTCGATCATTCATGTTGAGGCATTCTCACTATCCTGACCATATAGGCCTATAAGGAAATAAACAGGTTCTGTCATCATTCAGTTACCATGGTAACCATTCAGATTCTTGTTTTTTTTTTTTTTTTTTTTTTGGGGGGGGGGGCATCATGATCATAGGGTTATGTGAGTGTGGTCCTGTACATGTCATGCAAATGGATATAAACAGTGCCATTCAGAAATCTATTCATTTGACAGTCTCCAGGCAGATAACAGAAAGTTATCATTCTGGTTTATGACACGACACACCGGAAATCCAAAAATATCTTTGCACATTAGAACACACTGAAGATAGTACGATAGTACTTTTCTCCATATTTGAATTGATATTGCCTCCATTCTTAAAGACACATCAAGGAATTTTATTTAGTTTTGGTTTACCATTTTGAAATGGTTAAGCTTCGCTCTAATAAAACAGGTTTTAAAAAACCTAACCTCAAACCCGAAGAAAATTAGCACGATGCTTCAGGAGAAAAGTACATTTCTTCATGTACTCCATGGATTCCGATATAATTGATCTGCCTCCTTTCCCCTAAAAACAAGAAAACAAGCCAAATAAACACTATTTACAACTCAGAACCAAATCCGTAAACGCTATCAACAACAAAGGAATTTACGACCAGTCACTCAAAATCGTCTTAAAACATGTGAAAAGACACAGGAACTTCGCCTAAAGTCACGCCAGGTCGATGCATTCAAAATGGAGACACACTTGAGTGCAAGATAGGATAATTCAAAACAAAAATCAAGAGGCACATCTACTGATTAATTATTGGCGTGAAGTCAAGCACCGCACTAAGCGCGACAAGTCGGGAGGCCCATACGGCGCAAGAATAGGGAACTGCGCTCCCGATATTTGCTCGCTCAGTCATTGACCCTAATCGAGGCGTAACGGAGTAAAAGCAGAGGGTGGTTCTGGTGTTTTTTCTTTGCCTGGCTGGATATGCTGAACGGTCTCAAGACAGTGGATAAAAAATATCAATTACCATATAGAATAGTTCATGAATATTGCTCACCCAAACAATACTTTGGTTTATGAAGTGTAGGTTATCGATTTACAACACAGTCTAGTGGATAATGGTTCCATATCTTCTTTAGATGGACATCGGCACTTCGGCAGTCAGTGATAAATTAATTGTGCCGCAATGGTTATATGAAAGTTTATTTTTTGGAAAAGAGGGATAAATTCTTTATCAATATTCATAATGAATCACAGTATTGTAAACATATGAATAACCTAACTCTCACAAGCTCTGACTTTGCTGCTACATCCTGCAAAATAATAGTGTTGTTGGGTAATCTTTTATTCAGGGAGTCCATGCTGTTGAATCATTTGGCTCACGTAAAGAAAGAAGGATGTCTCTTTAAGCATATAATGTAATGTTCCAGTCGTAAATCATTCTTTTAATCAAAAACTTCCTCTTGATAATACCATAATCCATTGGAATATTCAGCGGAGAAGGGAAATATTATCACAACGTAATTATCATGATTAAATCCTCCAGCTGGCTCTCTGCATGTGCTTTAAACCGCAAATAGAGTCATCATCTTGAAAGGAATTGCGGAGTAAGGTAAGAGTCACATTGTTGGCGCCCCTGGCATTTTCCTTTCATGAAAGAAAATGCATGCATGCTAGCCTAATACAAATTTCGTCACATCGCTGAGTGAAATGGGCACCGACTCCTAACCAATTACCATTTGCAAGTCAAGAAATGCATTGTGAATTTGATTCTGGCGATCTTTTCGGTAAGACCGTGCCATGCTACGCATGTATCAATTGTATAATAGCCCATCGATCACACATTGAGATGCACAGATTTGCGGTAACGGTCAGCCAGTCAACGACCCTTCCGTAAATCCATGTCGTCCATGTACTTCCTACATGTCCTATGTAACATTTTCACATAATGAGATCCAAATGCCAGATCGTTACAACACAAAATGCGGTGACGGCGCAGTTCTTCATCACCGAAGTGGCAGAAATTCAAAAAGCCAAGTTTTGTTCATTTTTATGATTACTTTTCATTCTTTGAGTCAAAGCTCCTATATGATTCATTTGCTTGTCGGAAAGGAATGGCAAGCTAAAATAATACACCAACAGGCTTAATACTTTAAACCGGTTCATTCATTCATTTTATTTCTGTATTTCTATACCAATTATATTAAAAGCAATTAAACAAATAAAAGTTGAAGGAGGATATTCTTGCATGTGAAAAGAAGAAAAATATGGTCGGTGAAGGATAAAACGGAAATGAAGGGAGATGAAGTTAGGCCTATATCTATTCGGAATTATCTACAATGTTCGTTCATTCTCGCGGAATCAGAAAATATTTTTTTTTTCGTATAGGGTTAATATAAAGCAAAGTTTATATATATATATATATATATATATATATATATATATATATATAAATGTGTTAAATTATACACGTACAACAGCTTTGGCAACACTTTTATTTAAATATTTTGTGAAAGAAATGGATGAAGAGAACAATGGTAGGGGTAGCTTAAATCAAGGTTCCCCAGAGCTATCTACCCTATTTATATAATATATATATATATATATATATATATATATATATATATATATATATATATATATAAATTATCATAAACACGATGAAATAACGAAGTATGTCCCCCGTCACGGAAAGAAAATAATAATCAAACTAAATGAAGAATAGTCAAATAATGCTCTAATATTCCACTTTAACTAGTTTCGTCTTTCTGAAGAATTAAAGACGAAACTAGTTAAAGAGGAATATTAGAGCATTCTTTGACTATTCTTTATTTAGTTTGATTATTATATTATCATAAATATATATATATATATATATATTTCATCAGATTATCATTTAAAAAAATTGTACTGCCATGCCTACATGCTTAGTCTGTATCTTCGGTTTCATTGTGAATCATTTCTGTATATGATATATATTATCATATATATATATATATATATATATAGACATTTTCCTCACCTCTGGTCTACCAATGGTTTTCGCGCCTCGATCACAGGCGGCTCATATATATATGTGAGGGGATGGGTGGTTCCAATGACGAGTCCGTGATATTCCTTCATTAATTACCCTCATGTTTTTAAACTGATACATAGCAAAGTGATTGTTCAACGCCCTTTACTTATAGCAGCTAGTACGACTGATTCGTAGAATTGGCAAAGTTGAAGAGGGTTATTTAGGGTCATATTGCGTAGAAAGAATTCGACGAATTCAGGCTTATACGAAAGGGCTTATTAAAAACCGTATGAAACTAAACGGACTGAGTCAGAAAGGATTATGTATCTTTTTTCATAAATCTTCCTATCCCCAGATCCCGATACGGCTTCTTGCTCCTTGTAACTGGCTGTAACAATTACCTTTCAATCCGTAAGTATATCAATCTGATTAGTCTATCTATTCACCCTGATATCAGAAAATGTTTAAGATCATTCAAACTTTCAAATTGCAATATATTATCACCGTTTCATTCATGTGGCTATATTTCTAAGATCAGTTTCTAGCTCATTTAACATGTCCCAAAAATAGAGCGCGATAATTATTATCATTATTATCAGGGGACATTTTCATGGAAGACCTACTTCATAACAAATTAAACTTGTTTAATATCAGCTGTCAAGTGCCATGAACTCTTTGAAAATTGAACAGATAATTTATTCACAACAAATTCGTACCAGTACCGTGACTGTATTATTTTATTCTCATCTACAATCAAGATAATTTTTTGCTTGCTTATTTTTAAGTTACGGCTATATAGCCTATTAAAATTAAAAAGGTTTTTATAGGATTCTAGATTGACATTCTCGGATATAGTATTCAAGATACTTGTGCATTCCATATACACATTGGGACACTTCTTGAACGGCTAATCACTTAATTGAATTCATAATAGGTTCAAGCTACGATCAATGAGGCACCTGAGCCGTGAAAAACTATTGTAAATGGGTACTCACGATTGAAAAGCTACGATTAATGGGGGAGCACAAGAAAAAAAAACTAACATAAAAGGGTGGTGACACTTGACTGGGAAATTGCAAAACAACGGGATGAGAAGCGGTGCGTAATGAGCCGAAATTCGAGAACAAAAGAAAATATTGATTGTAAGGTGCTGTAGTCTATGGAAAATCATAGTCAATCTGTCTCAAACTTTGCTGTAAAGTAATGTAAGGAGTAAAAACAATAGTAAACAAGTAACCGATGTCAACAAATTATAAAGCCACTAAGCTATATTCCTAGTCTGATGATCATTAAATTATACAGACTTGGAATGTATAAGTTTAATCATCTTTCATTTGCAAAGACAAAATTGTTCAAAACATTTCAAATCAGGTTAATGCGATATTTGGTATCCAGGTAACATTTATAGCCATCCATATTATGTACTACCATCAAATTAACCACTGACGCGTATTTGATATACTGATCGGAACGACGTCTCTAAGCGCTTTACAGATACAGTCGTCTTCCGATGGACGCAGAAGTTTCTTTCGAACTAAATTCTGACAAGTTGAACTCAACGTCACCTCCCTGGTTCAAGAATGAAGATGTTGTCGTCATTACAGGTGTTATTACATCTTTGAGTCATGTCCCAGCTAATTGCAACACACAAGAATAGCGTTATATCCATAACGTTACTCAACCATTGATTCGTTGGGCAGACCCATAAGCATCTGGAATTGTTCTAATTAGAAGACATAACCCATTAGAATTTTTCATTCAAGACAGTGAGGCTGTTGATTTGATGGACAGGAGCTCAAAGACATCTGGTTTTGTTCAGTTTGGATGACATCATCCATTACTGCTTACCGTCCCGACATTGATGGATATCTTCCCTAACGCGAGTTTTGTAAGTCATGTACATACACTCCTGCAGGACAACTTCACCACCTGCAATACACACAGCAACTAATTTGGTCCAGTAATGCAGGGTAGGAGATGGGAAAGGAAGGGCGGGGGGGGGGGGGTTGGCACCTTGAAATGAATGGGACAGTAGCTTCTGTCCCTTTCTACCAATCTGAAAGTTAAATCTTCACATTGGCATGAGGTACCCCCACCACCCTCTAAACTAATTTATTTATCACACTTTTTTGGGGGAACACCGCCCCTCATCTACACCACTGCTCTACATCACTGAAGTGAAGAACAGAACAGCCATGTCACCTCTAATTGCTAGATCTTAATGATGCCACCATATGAGCGTAGACACACACACACACACACACAAATCGTCTTTTGAATTGAAGATGAAAGTCAATGGAAATTCAAAGAAACATCTTCAGTGATGATCATGTTCCGACGGATCATGGGTACGGAGATCATATTGGTTGAATATACAGACAAATTCAGATACACTTTAGTTATCTTATCTTATTAATGGGATATTTCTTTAAAAATAAAGTTAGCAGTTGCATTTCATGAATTTTATAAAACTGACTATCAAACGTTGCATTTCGTTTGTTTTAGAAATGAACACTATCATTACAGACAAAGGGAACCATTCTGAAAATAACCGGGGTCATAACAATCTGGACCATGCAGTATTAAATCCAATCAATGAAACCTTTAAATTGAATTTCCACCCCATGCACCATCAAGTATATACCCCTCCTTCTTTTATGGTGAAAATCAGGGTCCATCAATATTGTCTCTTTTCATAAAAGTCTAAAATTAGATATTGACAGTTATCGATTATCTTTCTTATATAAAAGATATTCATGAAGGGTAATTCCGGCGAGAGATAGCGATCGGATCAGTGATGCGCGTACCCATCAATCATCAATCGAGATAATTAGATACCTTTCATTCGTTCATCGATTCATTGTTACGTCCTTGTAAATAATACATTTATTGATTCATTCATTCAAATAATCTATTCAATTATTCACGCTCCATTCATCCATTTTTTAAAATTATTGTCAAGAGTAATAATCATACAGCTATCAGATACATAAATGATGTCATGACCACTTTCAAAGGCGACACATCCTCGATTTATCTTAAAAAACCCTTCCCACACCTTTCATTTCTCGTTAGAAGGTAGATCAATCATTTATGATTTGCCAATGCTTATGAAACGATAAATCAGATGAATATATAGTCCTATAGACAAATACTGACAAGAGACTCGGGATTTCGCCCAGTAAGACTTGTCGTATACCATGGTTACGTTTATGGTTTCTAGTACCACGAGAAAGCAAAACATCGGATGTCTCGCAGGTTTATCGAAATTTGTTCTTTCCAAATGGTTTTCATTCCGAAATATTCTAAAATAAAAAAATAAACAGCTGATAAAAATAAGCAAACCAGCAGTAGTTATATGTATGATGCTATATTTAACGATGCATGAAAACAATAATGGAATTTATTAAATTTGGACAGTTACGTGAGATTGGTTAAGAAGAATTTGATAGCACAATTGTTACCAAAACACCAAACAAACATTACCACAGTTTGTTTTGCCAACAGTTTTTTTAATAACTCTTCAACAACCCAAAAAGTCATTAAGGCTTAACCAATAAAATCACAATTGTAGTAAAAATGAATAGTGTAGTATTAAATTAATATCATCATTCAGTGATTTAAAAACTAACAATCATCCTTCAGTGATTTAAAAACTAACATTCCATAACCAAAATGTGTTTGTATCAAGTAATTTGATACATTTTAAAGTGGGTGACAGTGATTCATAGTGGAACACGTTGAAATATTCATATCATCATATATTTTATTGTACCTGGTCAAGTAGGAATATGAGCTGGCATATGGCATGATGTTGATGCTATTGTCCTTGGTCACGCGTACGTCAAGGTCGGCGTACGACCATTATAGACACACCCATCACACTGACAATAATTCTTTTACCTGGTTAACTGATCCAAAACTACCTCCCAAAGTGCTTTCATCATGCAAATAGTCTTTTGGTGTCAACTGATGCAATCCTGAAATAACGCAGTACCTTGCGTCCCCTGTTGCCCTTGGAAGAGCATTATTAGCCTGCGTCATGAGCGAACTAACTTTAGCTAATCAGTACAACTTTATGTACCTGTACGAAGGGTGCCAATGCACATTACAATGTATGACGCAGCTAAGGTAGTGCCCAAGCGTTAGCTAGTACTGATTAAGAATAACGCAACAAAAAGTGTTAGGAGTATCAACCCATGCGTCGATGAACACTCGGGATTCTCGTCGACTGAAAGCCATTTAATACAGCACATCAATGAAATTTAAAGCTTTCCAGTAAAAGTAACCCTTTCAATTTCTAACAAGTTTCAATACTACTCACTTAGAGCCGATCCAAAACAATCATGTTGACAATAAAAACAGAGAGTGTCAGGTGTTCTTATTTGTTTGATCCTCCCTACGTCATCAACAGGTAATGCAACCCATAAGTTCATGTATCATTTAACCTAAAATGAACTAAATCACAGGGGACAGGTGGTGAATGGGTTAAAGACAATCAAACAAGGACTTGTAATTTGACAGTCTTAAGAATATCTGTACGATGAAAGCAAATATTCAATTCTCGCCTAAAATTGGAGGCTCGAAATAACAACTCGTGGGGAACCTGAGTAAACTAAAGTCTGGTTAGCAAAGCAGTGATCTGAATGCGATGAAATGTATTCTATTGATCCATGAGCCCATATCAAATAAGCTCCAAGGCACGGAAGAGAGTTCCTTCGACGTCTGTTGAAATGTAAAGCTTTCAACATGAAAAAAATGACGTTCTTGAAAGTTGTTAGTCTCACACGTACAGCAATATTACCATCGCCTCAAAATAGTACACTGAACATAATTTAACAGTATATCAAGATTCAAGAGTACATTATTATTTTTTTCTCACTCGTCAGAAATTCCCTACATGAGTATATTGTGTGTAATTATCATTAACTTTGCTTTATAAGCGTGTCAGTTACAATGTATAACAAAACACAAAAATGTAATCTCTACTCAACCAAATGGAAACCGCTGGTCAGAAATTTATATCGACGTTGCATGGTTGATTGCAGTATAGGTTTAATCAAATCCCATTTATTTTGGTTGTTTAATAATGAAAAAGTAAATGAATTAGTCATTAATTAAGGAAAAAGCATTTAATTTATTGAATATGAAAACAAGCCCACGCCTCTTCGGCCATCCAGAAAATTGGTCTTTTTCCCAAGATGAAAAATCATCGTCTGTTTGCAGTGGATCGAAAGCAATTCAATTCGAAGAGATCAGCAATCTGCGATGTCCTGTTTGTGCAGACAACCTCTGATGGTTTATTTGATCACGATATGATTGGCGAGATGTGACAGGATGGGCCATGAAGGCGTAGCTATGAAATGTGTAGAGGTCTACGGAAAATTACCCCTTTTCATTTAACCTTTCCTGATTTTGAACTAATATTAGTATTATCTTGCTCTTGATTTCGTTCGATATATAAGATCATTTTATGATGATGTTAAAAGGACGATACCTAACTTAAAGATAATATCACATCAAATGCCATAATTTTCAGCAACCCTTTGCATTTTTGAATGCTTTTTAACCCCTTAGACATTGATCAAGCTGACTACCTTTACATAAATCATATTATTACTTTATAATGAAGAATGACGATGGAAAGCTTGGGTATGAAAAATAAGCACATCCTAAATCTAGACAAATTAGTCTCTGTCATGTCTGACTGGGCTTCTAGGATGATAACGTTTGGACAGGTGCAATCGGGAAGATCTGCTTAAATTTGATTGGACTAAACGTTTAAAATGAACGCAGTGATCACTCAGATAGGAGAGAAGAAAAGCAATTTGTGGAAGGTTTTTGATACTCATCACAAGGACTTCGATGTTTACCTGACGAAAGGGCAAACCTGAAAAGGAATCTGTTCTTAGTCGTCATGGAAACTGCCTGCTTTTAAGTCAGTACATGTTACTAACAGGGGGATATGGATGTACCATTTGTACTTCTGTATTTCGTTATTACTTAAAATTTTACAGAGTGGCAAAATGCCAACAGGCCAAATTACTAGAGTTTTATGATATATTTGTCTTTTTACAGTTAGATTCTGAGGGACACAATACGAATCAGATTTCACGGCTTTGTTGACAAAATACCTCGCTATTTATGGCGACATATTATTGATTTGTGCCTTCTTTCTAAATGATGGGCAAGAGTAATACTTAATGGTGGAATAATGATCGAGGGGACTCGTTTTACCATGAAGGTCGTCCTGATGAATAAAAACAAAAACCGTGGTGATAATAATGAAAATCCTTTGGCAAGGTCCATTAAGATCCACGTGGTTGCACGGATGGGGAACCAAGCAAGAGATGCATGGTCGTGGGGGATTAACCGGTTGGGAAGGAACCATCGGAGCAAAACGCCATGCTACCTGCTAGTCCCTATACCCTACTACCAAAACAAGTCCGATTTTCACTGGTAACGACATCGCATTCCGAGTTTGAATCAAGTGTTTTGTTTGAGTAGGTAATCTTTTAAAGATTGATATTAATCGGAAGCATGTGAGCGATCATGCAGGCCCTGAAAACATATTTTGGCACAAACAGTGGTAACGATAATACTTTTATTCAGAAAATCAAAGTTGCCTGGAGCTAGTACACACAGGACAAAGCGGGACGTGACAAAAACAATAGTCATATCGTTGTTGCCATCGAGATATTTTGTTTTCACAATATCTCCCAAATTTCATTCCGCATATTCAGCATTGGTTTGATTAAAAAAAAAATGAAGTCCTTGAAGACGTTACAAAATTAAACCCAGATCCTAAACTGATGATCTAAAATTTTCCAACTACTGTCTAGAACCATGACGGCCTCTGAATAGAGTATGGATCCATCTAGAAGGATCCATGAAAAAAACAATGATTGGATATGATATGAAGTTTCAGACGCATTTCCATTTATAGCCTCAAATTCCTATAGTCAAGAGCAATCTTCGAAGAGACAACCGCCAATCCACAGCACATACGGCTACAGTTCCAGTTTCAAAACTGTGCACAACTTATCTACTTAATAATGTTTTTAATGAATACTTTATCAAATTATCAAACCAACATATTCTGGTGTACTCTATTTTTTAATTATTATTTTAGACCTGTTACGTTCTGCAACTTGCAATACTTGTTCCTGCAATGATGCTTGTTTTCATTCGCCCATGTGTTTTTATTGTCAAACCTTTGCTATTCATCACTGAATGATACATATCAGCTACCATGACTACAATAATCACTCAATCTCTAAAAAATCGGAAGCTTTCAATCATATGAGAAAACAGAGTTAACTTTTCTTTGACTTATTTTCTGCAAAGATAATCTAGTTAATCGGATGACTTAAAATGTACAATATATCTTAAGTAGCGCCTGATCTAGCTAAACGAAATAGACAGGCCATTAAGCACGCAACGTGACAGTAGAAATGTTCATCGAGTGTTTTGGACCTGAAGAGATATAATCTAATTCTATCGTCTATCATCATGTTTGTACTAAAGATCAAAACAATATATTGAAATATTGTATTTGTAATCATGATAGAACATTTTTTCAAGAACATGACTCGGCACACACTAGATTGCTTCAATGACTTCTAACTAAAGATTGGCGCAGCCGTCATAGTATGCTTGAAATGGCAAATTATGGTTCAGTAAAAAACTGTCAGTATTTCATCAAATCTTGTTGGACTTGTTTGACCACGAGTTAAATGAATGCCTTACATCTCATTAAAGTTTGATTCATGATAGATGATTGGATGTACATGTGTATTTAAATCAAGGGCTAATAACTCCATGCATGTTTCAACAAATACCATGGACATATAGCCGGCCCACGATAACAATCCATAAACTTTCATAAAGTGGGCAACAGGGGTCAATCAAAGTTGTGATTTGTGTCACATTAAGGACAAGTTTTACTACATGTATTTTTGCACTCTCAATACCAACCTTGATCAAGGTTGTTGATCAACTTGTAATCAGCCGAATGTTAACATGGTTAAGCACGTATTTCTTAATGGTTGATTTAATTCACCAAGGGTAATGTCAACCATGCATTATATTATGTCCTACCATGTCTTAATGATGGCAAACCAAACATGATACATTTTTATACAAGTAGCTACATAATCTATCTATTTTATTATTTTTGTATGTAATGGCTGACGAGGCTTACATGTATAAGGTTTAGGAGTAGAATAGTTATCTTGTAATAGTAATCTTGGTTTAAGACATTAGAATGACGCATACTTATACAAAAACTTTCCAAATAAATGTCACCTTTGTCCATACTTTGGTGCTTATCATCTGCTTAGATGTTGTTCATTTATCATAATTATCCCATGATTTCTGAGAAAATTCAGTTTTCTTGGTGTCATCGGCACACGGATCGCATGTTTATTTTGTCATATCTTTCCATCAGTTCCACGATTCCCACAAAGGGTATAGAAAACAATAACGGTTTTTTTATACTGTGTCTACATTTTGACTTTCTACTAATGTCCATTCATTGAAATTTTATCAATGGGCCTATGTAGTAAGTACCATACAAGCTTGGCTTCTTCTTCCAACTAAATTGCGTACCGAGAATTCGAAGAACCATCCAGGGCACTGTTGGGGTTTCTCAATTAACCCAATTTCTTCAAACAGGTCGTTCGCATTTATCGATTATACATTTCCACTGGCATTGGACAAAAGACAATTATAGATCTGGGACTGAAGATAATCTTTGCACTTTCTGACTTTTATCACAGTCCTAATCGATAAGCATAAGAGAGACATTGTTATTTTTTCTGATGGTAATGTGTATTAAATATGGTACGCGAGGTTTTAGCTGGAACCTATAGCACATCACTATATCTGGTAGTAATTAGCAACCGAAAACTATTGAATGCTTGTGGAAGGAATTCAAATACGAAAAAAAAAATGGTCCACAATACAACTATGGAATGTGGGTACCTGGTTCAAATATCACGAAACTTGGCCACTGTTTTTAGGCGAAGTTTCTCACACCGGGGTTATACCAAAACCAAGGTTGTATTGAATGATTTACCAACGCATCAAAACGTAATGTTAAAGATTTCTAGGGTGATCATGCCTATCCATGCTATCCAAAGTCGTTTTAAAAGCAACCCCCTCTCATACCCATAAGTTTGTTACCAGTAATCATGAAATTAGACACCCGGTTAACATCCATACTACAATAAAATGTGTCAGGTGACTTCAAATTTTGGTGCCCTTTGGCATGTTTGGTGCTCCATGTGCCTTTACACGACCGCCCGGCTTTTACATGTTTCACGGGAATTTTATTCTTCAGGGTCTTTATTTAGCACAACGTCTTCTTAAAAGGAATAAAGTCTGTTTGCCAAGACGTGTTCTTTTGCAAAGATTGCGGCCTTATACAGGGTGATGTTGATTTATGCACCAATGTTTGCCTTGCTTGGCTTTCACACATACTTTGAGCTCATTGGGCAATCTGGAAGCTGAAAAGTCTTAAGACGCCGTCGAAGGAACTACCATTTAGAAATGAAAATTGTCGTTAGCTTGAACTTTGAAGTGGCCAAATAGGCCTCATGATGGAAGGATGAAGGAGAGAGAAAGGAAGAGAGAAGTGGATGAAAATTACCTTTGAAAACCCCGATATCGTTGTTTGATTTTCAGTTTCAGATGATAACGTAAACGGTCAAAATGTTTATTCATCAATGAATCTGAAGGCATTGGCATAATCAGGTGCATACTCCATTCAAAATGTTATCGATATCGTTAAACATGAAAAGTGTGTTTGAGCAGAGGGCACTAACCCTTGTAATTTGACTAAAGCTAATATTGTTTTACTGTGAACTATTTATTTGAAAAAAAGTTATTACTGTTTTAATGGGTATTACAAAGAGCACAACCAAGATGATCAATGAATCAAGTGAGTGAAGTGACAATTGACAAAACATATACAATACAAACTTTCCAATCTACGAACTATAAGACTTAAGGCGTGCCAAGCTAAATAGCACCATCGAATACCGTCGTCATCATGACCATGACACATCACCCACACATTCATAACATCAGCTACCGACCACCCATCCCTTCTTCACCAGCAACACGGTGCCTCACTACCACTAGATCAAAGCCACCACCACCACCATTCTTTCAGGCTTAAACTTTATATTGAATGTGAAAAGTTCAAAACTATGAACATTTGTCCTTATCCATCACCCCATACTTCAAAAAATCATGATCTGACCTCTTCTTACCTTTCTTTCCCGTTTCTCCGGTCCGGTTGCTATGCTCGTTGTGCGTTTCGTTGTTATTGCTATCCGATTTGTCACTGTGGACATGCACATTGTTGTTGTTTGAGGGTTGGGTCGAACCCTGGCCCTGTTGGTTTTGGGCCCCTGGTTGAACTGCGAACTTCAACATCTTTATTGAGATGTGGATGGCGAGTGCGTTTTACAGGTCCTCAATATTGTCGTTTGATGTTATTTATAGAGAGTTGATGAAATTATCATTCCAGGGACATCGATCCCACTTCTTATGAAACAGCTTGACCAGTAAAAAGTGGTAAATGGGGAAATCTTTTTGTCGAAACTATTAGTTATCCATGTCCGACATCAACAATTTCGAAGTCCTTACTAAGGGGATCTCAAAAAGGCAGCTGCGTTGACACTATGATAGATAATTCAATAAAAAGCCCACGTGGAAAATAATCAATAGTTTACAGAGTAGTTCATTTTTTTATGAATGGGAGCTGATCGCAGTGTAGAGTGCAGTTACGACAAGTGCATCCAATAAGGGGTTCTCAAGCATAACCGCTGCCTGTGAAACTCTGCTTTGCTGGATCTCCAGAGGTTTCGCTCTCAACCCATCGGCGAGAACACCGAATGAATGAATGGATGCATGTATACATTGGGCGACAAGTGGTTTCGATACGTACGATACGTGCGAGTCGCGCGCTCGCTTGTTTAAACCATGAAGGTACCTCCATGCTTTAACCGATTTACACAGACACACATACCACAGGGACGGGTTTTTTTAATTGATCATGCCTGTGGATGCGGATGTGTTTTATTTTCTTTCAAAAAAATAATTCGGCAAATTACAGGCAGATTGCTTATGTTGGGAAACATTTTTCTTTGAAGCACATACATTTCGAGCAGTAGATCTGTGTTTGAATAGTGTATTTTCCCCTGCCCTTCAACTACAACTGCTAAAGTTAACAGCCTTGCAGTGTACATGGTATACAGCCCTTCGTAATGTAATCCATTTATGTCGCCACTAGATATTTACCCACTGGAGATCGCGAATACTTCAGCCGTCAATAAATATGCCCGGTGAATATGATAAACATTACTTTCCTTTAAACTGATTCTTTTAACTAAGCTTATCGTTTGCTGGTGAAGAGGAGTGCTTATATATATATATATATATAAATAACGAGGAAAAATACTTTTGTAAAATATAGCAAAGCACAAGCTTATGGCAGGGGATGTACGCTTCAGAAAATACTTCAGGAAAACTGTCATTTTCTCGAAAAAATGAAAAAGTTCTTCAATATATTTTCGGTGGTTTGCAATTCAAAGGATATCTGAAAAGCATTTATTGAATAATATAATATTTTTCGTTTTCGGTGCACCAGATCTAAGTGAAAACAAAAGCAGTCGATAGAGGGCGCCTGTACAAATTGATACTGTGAACTGTTTTACTAATCGTATTTTACGAGTCCATTGTAAGTATAAGTAATCGAATTCCAATTAACATGATAAGAATTCAATGTTATAAGTATACAATATAGCCGCATAAGCAGCTGGAATTCCCTGTTTTTGGCAACTTTGTTCACAGGGGAGTTACGCATTTCACAGTCCCAAGGAAAAATGAAAACTGCGCACATAATGGCATAGGCTCAGTATTTAGAGTGAATTTTATGAGCCTTCTTCGACTTTTCTTCGAGTAGTTTGTTTATTATTATACATAGTATCAGTGAGAAGCCAATAATGAAATTAAAAATCCTAGGTCAAGTCTGCCCATGAATTTCACTTATTTCATCCCCCCTGATTATTACGCACGCCCATCTCAGGGATCGTGGATCGAGCCAACGTTTGATAACATTTCAAAGGACATCTACCGATGCTTGTAGCAAAGGATATGATTCATACAATATCAATTAAAAAAAAACTTATTTTTCTATATCATGTATTATATAGGCCTACAATATGTAAATAAATGATAAATTAATATGTTTATTGGACAAATATTTTTATGATAGTTGATTTTAATTTTTGACCCTTATTAATAGATATCACAATCGTGACAGCGGATAGCTTCAAAATTAAATTTAAAAAGAAATTTTGCCTTTTTATGATTAGATTTTCATTCGAAGACGGTAGTGCAAATATTCCTGATATATTTTCTTTAGACTTTGATTGCGAGATCTTTGTATTTTGTCGCGTGACCACTCAAATCTTTGCTTTCATTCATTTCTTTAACATACTTCCGAACCCCCAAATCAAGCCAATTGAAAAGTAGTTTGTTTTCTCAGCGGGCTTAAACGAGACAACAGTCTGCTTCATGCTGTGTGCATCAAGAATTATGATTACCTCAAGTTTAACTAGAGCTGATTAACAGATTACGCCCCGTTTAGTCTGCTTTTGTAGCGCTAACATCAAAGAGGTTCTTCTGCATATGTTTAAACCCTAATCAGTAAGGACTTTGTCGATTCAGGTTTCATGTCAATGGGCCCAATTAACAATGTGGATTGTTATGAAGCCATTGAAGTAATCCGCCTTTTTATAAGATTACATAACCAATCTTGGATTTGAACTGGCGCGTGCAATCAATCGGCACGCGTGGGTCAAGGTATCAAAACGATGGCTATAATCCCAATGAATCATATTCATACATTCTTCTTATAGTTAGCATAATCAGCGTAATTCATGTGATTTAATTAAAGTTTGATTTAAAAGTTAGCATTTGTCTTTAGCACGATCTACATTATATGAAAACGACATTGTATACAAATTTTTACTTAAAACATGGTTAATATACATGTTATTTTATCATCTGGTCTCAAAAGACATGAGTCCACCACAACAACAAGTGATTCGAATTAATGGTAAAAAAATCAAACGGGCATAACAATGCCATCAGAAGTGTTATCATATTTCAAACTTTCGCTTGTTTACACAGAAGAGTTTCATGCAATCATCATCTGATATACTGGTTTAGATCTGGACGTTAGTCAGTTAGTAGTTATTTGTTTGGAAAACCATACATCAGTCCTTTATCTTTTCACCTAGTAGGAGAAAGTGAAAAGACAAAGGGCTGATGTATATGGGATTTCCAAGCAAGTAACTACTCACGTCCAGATATAGACTAGAGATATACAGGCAGAGTGTTATAATGATGTCACACACTTATGTCCCCCTTTTTTCTATTTTATTATAGGAACATGAATAATTCAGTTTAAATGGTGAAAATCATAATTGTTATAATTATTTGTGATATTAGTGCATTCAGATCCTCTTTATGATCGGATCTATTAAATTAGAATTTTGTTTGTGTTTCATATCATAGGACACAAAATAAATTTACCTGTGGTTTTGTCATTTGTATGCTGAACATAATGTGCATAAATGATAAACGCACTGTGAACATAATGCAAAACTTTATAATTCAATATCTTTTTGTTTTATTTCAAATCAATTTTGACTAACATTCTCAGTATTATGCTTGTCTAATTATTATATTATTATAATATAATTATACTATTATCTCCTTTGTTTAAATCAACTCATTGTTAGGGGGTGGATTTTGCTTTTAAATTCAACCCATCCCACCCCCTAATTATATTATATGGAAATTTTAACATTACATACATTCTCCAACAATGAACAAAACTTTAGGGTGTTGTTGAGAGATTAAGCTTTTTTAAAATTGACCAAACTTGTTAAAAAATGAACAAGAATTTTACAAAGGAAGGTAGGAGTTTTTTCTTTAGTTTATATGGCTTATTAAAACAAGAAGTAATTTTTTTCACCTTTTTAAAATATTATACAAAATACGCAATACTAATGAATATTTTGACTCGAAAATTTTCGGTGTAATCGGTGCTAGGAGACACTTTATTTTTGGAAGGCCTAAACATGGTACTATTAGTTAGCAGTTTTTCATTTGTTGGAATTGATCAGAGAAGTCCTAGTAGCCCCCATCACACTTATTCCGAATCAAGCAGAATTGGCCTGAATGAAAGGACTATTGTTTGACCACCAATTGGTCATTTAAATCTACTTCCAACATCGTTCGAGAATACCCCCTCGAATGTTTTGAACATGACCAAAACCTTCGGGACGGCCAAAAGAAATGACAAAAATATTTCGAATGCACTCAGAATGCAGTCAGAATATTTAGAATGCCCCTAGAATGTCCAAGAACGTAGCACGAATTATCAATCTGACTCCATTGCGGTTCATTTTGACTAGTGTATGATGATACACCTGGTCAATTTACTGAATTTCAACTACAGTTTGATGAATTCATAAGTTCCTCCCAAAAATTTCTAGATTTTTTGAATATTTTTTCTTTCCAGCTTCTGCTCGATTCCTGCTGATTCCGAATAAGTGTGACGGGGGTATAATGAAATTATCCCTGAATTACATTAAATTTTATCAGAATTGTGTCACAGTTGACTTGGAAAGTGCCGGGAACAATTGCGTTAATTTTTTTCTTATTGAAATGAAACTGGGGCTATACATGGGGCCCTAGTTGAACTTGATGATACTTTTTCCGATGAGTTCCATACCACAAGGGACAGGAAGCACCTGTCTTAGACAACTCTTTAATCATGTTAATCCAATGAGATTAAATTGAAGAGTACTTGAGGGAACTTTTCAAACAGCTTAAAATCGATGGGATCTCTTTCAACATGTTCAAGCATCCTATACAAAATCACAACTGGCTTTGTAATTGATCAAGTTTTCATTCTTTTTTACACGGCACGCGTTTTCAAGTTTGCGTGAAGTTCAAGCAGAATTTCATTCACCAAGGGAACTCTCCGCACAAGGTGATAGCCATATACCCTACGAGCAACGTCAATAGACAAACTCTTTTTAAAAAGTTTTAAAATACAACTTTGATTTTTCACAATCATTTATGTTTTAAGGGTTTTAGCGCACAATCACTTGGGTTACCAAAAACGGGGGCCCTGTAGTGTTTATGCATATAGATCCCTCTTAACATGCTTTAAAGGAAGATAGAGAGATACAACAGCATTGGAATTATTATTGTCCATTCACACTCATATTTGCTCAATATTATTTTATCATTACACTTAGTAAATATCTAAATAGCCGCCAATGATGGCAATTCGAAATTAGAGAATCCCTGTAACATCTTCCAAATGCATGTTGAACATACTTATACTCTGTTTTTGTCTTTCAGAAAAAAAAGATGAATAGGTTTAGCAGGAGTTAAATGTAAAAAAAAATCGATAAAAGCTATTTGGTTAGCATCCTATACGTACTTGGAGTGGCTTTAGAACTAATTAAGAGACTATTCTTCAATTTCTCTCAAGAGCTTTGCCATGTGGCACGCGTGTTCAAGTTCGTTGGTTTGAGCACCATGGGGGGTTTGGAGACTTCAAGTAGGAGTTCATGTGGGATTGAAGCTCGTCTTTCAATGAGATTCTATTCAAGTTGTTTGGAAATCTTGCATAATCTTAGAAATTGCAAATGCCCGTTGTGGTTGTGAGTGAATTTCTGAGTTGTATACCATTCTTTTTTTGTTGTTGGGGGGGGGGGGGGGAGGGTGGTAATCAAAACTTTTTTTTTCATAGTGGAATAAGTCCATGTACTTATTAACAAAGAATTAAGGTGCTCCTGGCTTTCCTTAGTTGAGATTAATTAGGTCGATCACAAAACGTTGTTTTACAGGGCTACATTATAGTGTAAACATTTGCTTTCTCGCTACCCCAAATAGGAACAAAAATCTCATAATGCACGAGACGAGATAATTTTCACTCCGTCGGGTCGTCATCACAACTTCCGGTTCAGAGTCATGCTCGCGCGCGCGAGGTTCGCGATACTGAGTTTTCCACCACGCTGAAATCGATGCCAATCAGCGTAATATGTACATATTATAATACTTTTTATTTAATTTGGTCAGTTTTGATTCCATTTCAATTATGAAAAAAAAAATATATATTTCACGTGAAAATAAATTTTATTCATGTTTTTATTTGGTTATAAAAAATTAAACAAAAAAATGAATATCTTAAAATTTTGCATTTAGCGACCGGCCTGACATCACGATCGTATTCGACTAGACTCTAAATATATACAGCATTCATTCCGTTCAATTTTTCGTCGACCAATGGATAAAAAATCAGTTTCGGAACTTAACTGACAGAGGAATACCGTGCGTCGGGCAGAATTAGTGACTTTAGCAGAAAAGGCCGCTAAACTGTATCGTGAAAGAGAGGTTGTGATCACGAACTTTCCGAGCAAAAGCGACGTTGTGTTGTTGTGCATGACGGCACTGTTGATCTGAATGGCAAAACAGTGCATTGGACTTCCGAACAGGAAGTTGTAATACCGAAAAAGCTATCCCATAATGCAATGCGCGTTACAGGGATTTTCCCGGATCTCGGCGAAATCGCTATTTGGGGTAGCGGCCAATGGCCGCTACCCCAAATAGCATTGACAAGGGACAAATCAGAATTGCCCCTTACAACACATCTGTCACGACACCCCGGAAAGTCCGATGCTACTTCCATCGTTTCATTCATTATACATCCAAACTGTTGAACCTGACGTCAAACTTCGGAAGCTGATTTCCTTTATTTGGAATCAAACACACAGAGAAAAAAAAATCGCCAGTAATCGTAACCGTTAGCGCGCTAATGAAGCTGGTCGCGAAGATACAATATCTGCAATCGCCGTGGTATAAATTAGCATCCAGGGCCTAATTTACGCGATCAGAGGTTTCGGCGGCAACCTCTTTGATCTATCAAAATCCTGATTGTTAATGGCACACGGCTGCTTAGAATGCCAACAAGGATAATAGAAGGGGTTGGCAATTTCGTTTTGAAGACGTCGCCTGCCTTTATCCCATTGTTTAACAAGTAATTAAAGCGATGGTTAGGAGGGATAAATCAACTGAGACAGCTGGGTATGAGGCTAATGGTCTCGTAGTGGAGTCGTAGTCTGGAGGGTTAGAGAATTGTGCCCTTCAAAATTTCGATAAGTTCACAGATTTCGAGTTTCGAATTTTGAAATTATCCCTCATAATAACAATAATTAATATAATTTAGTATAACTTAGCCGGGGATCAAACCAATTACCTCATCTCCTATTCTTGAGGCGGGTGTTCTACCACTGAGCCACCATACCCAGTTTTAAACTGGACAGGCCTAGTCTTTAGGACGACTAGGACCTGGATTGAACCAGCAATAAGCCTTTGATAATTTCCACAACTTGCATAAGATCGGTTCATGATTTGCTTCAAAATGTAGAGCCGAAAGAAATGCACAATTAATTTTGTGAAACACGGTTGGCTTTGCTTGATCAGCCTCGTTCGGAGGCTATTAAAGTCATGTATAACTTTATGATCAGATTTTTGTTTTTGAAAAGATTATGCATACAATACTGAAACTTAAAACAAAGAAAACACCGTTTAAAGTAGGGCTTCAGAGAGAGGGGAAAAAGAGGGGATATTTAGAACGACGTCTAGGTTGCTTATAGACTACTAGTATCCAGCGCACGCGAGTCGTGTGTCTACATCAGCCTGAGATGAGAGATTTTTTAGCAAGTAAACGCCAGTTTCTCTTTCTTTTCTTCAGTGAAAGTTAAATAAATCTCGGCTGTTTCCTTTTCAAATATTTAACCCTCCGTGACTCAAGACCCAATGGTTTGTTCAGTTGTGTATGCATGAACTTGGCGGCGAATTTCAAAGGCGCTGAAAACAGCGCTCGCTAATCTAATGTGGAAAATGTAAACAAGTGACGCAGGTGCATTTTAGACTTCATTGAAGCATTCGAATGTTTGCTCCATAGACATGGCACTGCATAATATGCTTAGTGAAGTAGGCTGATTTTTTTAAGGAATCACAAATTATAAAGCAGCGAACGAGTCAAGCAGACAAACTTTATGTTGTAATTCTATACATTCTAATGCATTATTGATCATTTTACACGAAGTGTAAAATAATCATGTTGATATTATATTATTAAACATTACAAAATAGAGTAGGAGAAGTTGACTGATATGTTGGTGTGTTAGTGTAGGATTTTCGAGAAACAAACAACTACTAGCGTCCAGAATTAGACTACCCCCTCGATGCAGACTAGAAATTATATCCAGTCATTTTTCGGGATTTTTGGAAATAGGCCCGAGAAAAGTAAAATATATCCCTTAGATAGCGAACTACCATAATTGATACAAAGTTCATAATACAATTTTAATGATAATCTAAATACTTTCGAGTGTGTATGTTACATCCTTTTACTTGTTGGTGACTCCAAGGCTTGCTATAATCATGTTGATAGTTTTATGGATTTAAAATTACAACGGAGTTTCAGAAAACTAATTTTTGAGCGTTTTTTTCTATGATCATGATGATATTACTCCAAACATGATCTCCATTTTATACTATTTTTTTAATTGTTTTTTTCATATTATCTGCTTGTTGAAAATCAATTATAATCATAAATCATATCTAGAAACGTTGTGATTAAAGTTCGTTATCGTGCTAACTGAATAAATTTGACTACCTTACTTCCAAGTTTAGTGTCCAAATCTATGAATTCCAAGCAGCTAACCTGTTCAGCTATTTCAATACGTTCATTTCAATGCTCGAAAAGAACGTTGCAATGGCAGCACTTAAGAGTGGCAATGCTTGATTTAGAAAAAAAAAAACCAAATCAATGGGAAATGGTAAAATCTCATTTTTCTCGGATTTAACCCTAAATGAATTATCCCAATTACTTCATACTGCACATAGATAGCTGTCTTTTGGGGAAACTCTGTCTTGTCAAACAGAATTCTTGCCCGGGAATAACCTTTTCAGTTCTGTTCAGGGACTTCGATAATCAGCACAAGCGCATTAGACTCAGCCTGACCGGTTTTTACCTCGTATTTTATTTCCGCTTGCCAGCACACCCAGTCTGATGAACCATACGCAGGCTTTATTGAATCTTCTGTCAAATTTGAGAATGGCACCTTCCCGATTTACTTTCTCCAATGTGAACATCATAATAAACGTTTAAGTACCTTTCATCGAGATCGTGTACGCTAGTGTGATTCTGGTGATATTAAGCAGAAAACAAGGGTAATGCACTTAATTTCTTTACTACGAGTGGGAGAACAAACCGTGCGATCTTCAAGTGATCGTGTACTTAAAAACGCCATGATTGTCAGATTGTAGTATGAAATTTGATATTCAAAGGCTGCAGCCTACAATAGATGATGAATCATTGTGTATGTTATTCAGTGCTTCACCATTTTGATTTAAGGTCCCGATACAACACATCTCTCTCTCTCTCCACACGCAATTAACTCATCAACATTTCCAATAGACCCACACAAAATTCCAGAGTGTGAACTTTTGCAAACCTATAGTGTTACGCCAATAAAAATTGAAACGTCTCATACGACGTTTCTCCCGCTATTATGTTTAAGTGTTCTTGTAAAAAAAATTACATTTTGATATATCGTAAACTAGGATTTTGTCACATGGTAATTGGATTAAGTTTAGAATCTAGAAGTCCTCCAAAATATCAAGACCAACTCCACCACAACCAATCATCATCGTCGTCGTTACCATCGATCAATTGAAATTATTACTGCATTTAAAACCTTATTCAATGTTTGTTTTCCCCCTAAGCGTGTATCATTATATACAGCTGAATTTTATCGAAGCAATTGGTACGCACATTCACACACACACACACACACGCACACCCACATAAAACTACAAGTAAGCGCGCGCCGGCTCATAATTTAAAAATCAATAATGCCTGTAACATTTTCGTTTATTATAATGTAAGTTAAATGTGTACATAAATGAATTGTTCAATAATCATTGTAGAAGCGCCATGCCGGGAACTGAACCTCAGACTATATCTGCAGCCACGGCACATTTACAAACACACACAACAACACACTCACTCTTCGCGCTCTCTGACGTTCAGCGGATGCCAACAAGGATGTCCGTTGATGTCAATGACCTCAACTTCTGTATACGACGATGTCCCCCCTCGACAAAAATCGCCCGGGGCGTATCCGCTTTTTTCTTCGTATCGCTTTCCACACCCACCTCCGCCTTCACACTTCAACAGCTCTCCGTGGATAGGCATGGGCTATTTAATATATAGGGAGGAATTATGAAATTATTCAACGCGAATGGTCAAATCTCAACGCTGTGCCCAGAGGCTGTGTTTTACCTGTTAATGGTAGGTAGATGGCCGGGGAAATGCGAAAAGGCTCGCGAGGAGGGAGTTAAAGGGATCACAACAAATTGATTTTGTCTTCATTAGATAATTAAAGTCCACTCTAAAACAAGAAGATTGTTGATTTGAAATAGATTCAGCGATTGATTCTAATAATAATATTAAATGATCTTAACGCTTTTCATCAAGAGCCTTAAAAAAAATGAACCATTCGAATTTGTTTGACCCTAAGAATCTAAGAATTCGCTGCTCTTCCCTCGGAAAAAACAAAAATCCTAGAAGAAAAAAAAAACTTTTTAGGAAAGAAATTAACTCTCATCTCGAGTATATGGAGCTGTGGAAGTGTTAGATAAAATATATGTATTCTACAAATGATTTTGATTTCGTCTACAATCGGGCTTCATCGGCTCAAAAAATGTTTTATTTATAAAAACATCTGACCGAACATGCTAGCAATTTAGATCTACCGCAATGTATAACAGGCACACTATTAATTTTTACTTCTTTTAGTGTTTAAAACGGATATCAGAGACTATGTACATCGTCATCTTTTTAAAAGAATTGACTTTGCATCAAGGCAAACAATACCCCGGTTTGTCAAAATATAGGTTTTCCCTTTAAAGGTCGATGATCCTGATTTACTAGAGCAGAAATCAAATTCACCCGAGGCGAGAGAAATGAAAATCTTCATTCGCTGTAAATAACGCGGTGTTAGCTTTTCAGTCTTGTACATCTGCAAATGGGCGTGTGCAGCCACTTAAATAATTCAAACTCAAAGCCTAAGACTATGCATAATAGTGCTGTCACTCTTTTGGATTTATTAATTAAATAGGCTCCTTC
This sequence comes from Lytechinus pictus, assembly GCF_037042905.1. Taxonomy (NCBI): domain Eukaryota; kingdom Metazoa; phylum Echinodermata; class Echinoidea; order Temnopleuroida; family Toxopneustidae; genus Lytechinus; species Lytechinus pictus. Next base: position 14,318,574 of record NC_087246.1, read on the forward strand.
GACATTTAAAGGGTTGAAAATAAGGTGTCATTTCGGCCCTCGGGTCTGGGGAGCACTGCCCAGCGCACAACACTACAGTCGACATATCGGCTTAAAGGGGAAGTTCACCCTGACAAAAAGTTGGTTGTAAAAATAGCAGAAATATGATAAAAGATATTGCCGAAGGTTTGAGAAAAATCCATCAAAGAATTAAAAAAAAGTTATTAGAATTTTCATTATTTGATTTGTGACGTCATATGCGAGCAGCTTTCCTACATAGGGTATGGTAAAAATCAATTATGTCAATTTCTCAGAAAATTGAAAATGCATGGTTATTACTGTACATTGATCAGTATGTCAATATACAAATCATTTCACACCTGTTAAGATGAAAAAAGTCATCACGGACCATAAAAAAATTGAAATTTATGCATTTCATATTACATAACGTATATAGGACAGCTGCTCGTTTATGGCGTCACAAATCCAAAACTTTAAATTATAATAACTTTCTTAATCTTTAATGAATTTTCCTCTAACCTTCTTCAATATTTTAAATCTTTTTTTCTGCTATTTTACAACAAACTTTTCTTCAGGGTGAACTTCCGATATAAAGTTTAAGTTTACCCTGACAAAAAAAATCGTTGTAAAAATGGCAGAAAAAAGTAATAAAGAATATTGGTGAAGGATTGAGGAAAATCTATCAAAGACTATACACAAATACCTTAGAAGTTGATTTTTTTAAAATGTGACGTCATAATTAAGCGAACAATTTTCAATGTTTTTGCGGGTGCTAAAATTGATTAATAAGTCGCAGTGCGAAAATTCAATATTGGATGTAAAGACACAGAGAGGGCGCCATTACAATACAAAATTTCTGCAACATTTAGGTCTCACTAGACTCGTGTGTTAAAGTGGCACTTTAAAACAATTCAAAAAAAAATAAGCATGAAATTCGAGGGTTGAATGTTTGCTACCAGTGGAAAGGATATTTATCTGACATTCCATATCTGACCAGAAAATGGTACCTCATTTTAAAAATAAATTGGCATTTATGAAGACTACTCCTGACAGGATCAAATTCACCTAAGACAGTAAAATGGCGCTGATTCTTCCGCCAATTTAAATAGTTCCAAAATTGTTGATATATCTTTCCAATTTGGAAAAATTGTCTTATGTCCTCCTAATTAATATACAGTTATTAGTTATTAAGGCACATAAATGAGCACACGTCTGGTATATGATTCTAAAGCAAGTTTATTTCGCATTGCGCCTGCGCAGCTACAATAATGTGAGTCATGGTATGATATCATTATCAATATAATATCAAATGCAAGTTTAGTAGTTACCCTCCCTAGAATCAGTGTTAGATTGCCAATCATATTCATTCACTTTTGTTAATCACCTTTATCCAAAAAAAAAATGAAAATGGGTTGGCTCGAATGAATATCTTTTTGCTTGCCAGTTGTAAATAGACCCGTGAGACCTTTATCGCTCAGGTAGCGGTAACACACGGCACGATACTATTGATTTTCCAACATCTATTTTGATATCAACAAGTGTGTTTTCCTTTGCCTCTCTGTCGTCCAAAATGATCTATAATATATTTAGTAATACAATACAAGATTCATTCACTTTTAAACATCGGGATGTATCAGTTTTAAACTCCAATAAGTCGGTAGTTGCAACTTGTTTTTCTATCCCCGAGACTCCACATCAGACTGGAAGCTAAGATAATTTCAATACAAACTTTTACACAGCATCATATTTTGTAATGACAAACCTTTCCAGATTGATATGATGCATTCCAATACTATCTCTTTCTGTATCAAAGAGATAGAAACATATTATCATGTGTTTTATAAATGTGCTGAAGGTTCCAAGCTTTGAATTGATGTAGGCAACAAATTTAATTTTTTAATTTATTAATGTGCATTGGTTTGAATTATTACTCGGTGTTAGAGACAATATAAAACACAATGCTCTACTAAATCATGTGATAATTTTGGTCAAATATATGATTTACAATAACCGTAAACCGGGAAAGGCGGATTTCACCGGGAAAATTAAAGAAAAACGGGAAAAAGATAAAAAGGAGGGAAAAGGAAAGGGAAAGGGAAGGAAAGGGGGAAAGGAAAGGGAAAGGGAAAAGTGAAAAGAAAACGAAGAAAAAACATTTTTTTAATGGAAAAGGAAGGAGAGAGGGAAAATGTACGAAAGAAGAACATTTGAGAAAGAACAAATCATTTCGAAATAGGCCTATGTAATGCAATAGCACGGTGGGAAATAAATTAAAAGATGACAAAATGGCAAATAATAGCGGGAAACGAAAGTAGAATGTAATTAGTCAAAAGCTAAATTGGAAAACAAAGAAAAGGGACAAGAAAAACAAAAAAATAGCACGACCGGGCTGCCGATGATTTAAATTAAAGAGCGGGAAGAAAGATGGACTGCAAACAACATTGTGCTATAAGCTTGCTAAATTTTATGCAAATAAGCAACCAGGGCTTTGCCCCAGACCCCACGCAGTAGGGGCTCTTCATTTATAACCTTCAAATGGCTCTATAACGCCCCCCGTTCAATCACTGACATGCAGGCGCGGGGGAGGGGGGGGGGTCTTGGTTCCACACCCAAGAGGAAATAAAAGAAATAATAGGAGACAACGTATAATGAAATTAATGGAAACAATGAAATGTGTTATTTGCTGAATATAATGGAAAATCTATCACATAATTAGAATTTAATTTCAATAGGCATTTTTTTTCCAGCTCGCTTTGCACGCTGGCAACTTTTTACAAATTTTTCCCACATTGCTATGTTTTGCCCCCTCAAAATATTTGGTTAATTACGTAACTTGGTTGAATAAATGTGTTGTGTAAAAGCTCTATCCTGTATATGCCCGCGATTTGATTAAAATAGCGGCAATATGCGAGGTTTAAATGGCTTTGATATCAAGAAGTTCCGGTGGCTCCACCCCGGACCCCAACCGCATAGCACTGCGTATGAAAGGGTTGAGCCATGGCCCCCCCAAAGTTCTACAAACAAGAACAAAAATAAAAAAGGAGGACATATAAGCAAAGGAAAAGTGTAGAATATGATTTTATTTACTTAATATAATGTGAAAAATAGCTCAAAGTTAGATTGTCATGAAAAGGTGATTTTTTCTCGCTCGCTTCGCTCGCTCGGGACTTATATAAAGCAGCTTTTTAGCACATGTGCTTTACTGTGCCCCTCGTTTTTTTTATTTTTTACTCTTCACGCTACTGCTGCAAAGAATCCTGTTCACAGTGGCGTACAGACCACAAAAAAGGGAATCTAAAGAGAGAAGAGTGAAATATATCATTCTCTGGATATCATGTCAAAATCTATCACAAAAATGGATTTTTGTATAAAAAAGGTCAAAATTTTTGCTCGCTCGCTTCGCTCGCTCGCAACTTTTTTTAAAAGATGAATTCTGCCCGATACGCAATATCTGGCCTCCTCAAAATAGTCGCCTCATTACACCATTACGCCTGTTCATACCATAATGATATGACCGGGAAATTTTTGGCTCTTGCCCCCCTGGCCACCGATCCCTGTTACGCCGCTGTCTCGATATACATGATACATTTTCTTTCATGGTGATTTCCGACCTTAGCTGATAGAAATATTCCACAATGAATGTTAATATTGCAGTGAATAAAGAAAACATCTTGCTTTCATGATTTCAGGCTGAATCGTACTCAAATCAAATTCAGGCACTTCGTAGGCAACATAGGCCCTATAAACTTTTTATAGTATAAAATAACGGATTGGATGGTCCGTGTTATTCAAATCGACGAATGTTTGCTTATAGTAAATCCATTACTCTTTAAAATCATACGCCATAACCTCTAATAGTAATTATTTACAACACAAATTTTTACCACGAGCTCTCCATTTTCGATGTACATCTAAATCTTATGTTAATTTCATGTAACTTTTTTCAATTCTTTTATTTCATTTCCATTCAAAACATAATACAAAGTAATATAAAGTAATACAAATCAAGTACAATTTTACAGAAGGGCATTCTTACTTCGTAAAAAAACCCAGAAAAAACAGTATAATATAGAGCATAAATGGAAATGAGGGGGATCCACTAAAAAGCAAAGCTTGTAAAGTGTGGATCCCCTTGGAAATTAAGAAAGTATAGTAGACTTATTCTTATATGCGTACATATATGTATTACAGGAAAGAAAAAGAGAACAAAAGAAATCATACGGATGCAAATATGATTACTGAACAAATGCAAAGCTTTTCACACAAACTTATGGCCCGCGGCATTTCCAAATAACATTTTACATTAAAATATTAATCAATGATAAAGCAAAAAGATTTCGGCTTTCGTGTCATCTGATGGTGGAAACGTTTAATTATGAAATCTAAACAAAATTCACAAAAAACTGTTATTCACACAATGATTATCATATAATATAATTTCATATAGCAGTGACAGCGCCATATTAATTGTGATATAGGGGGTGACGTCATTGGTGTCATTTGAATAATAGGGATAATATATCTGGTGATCCTTTCTTAGGCGCTAATCTGCATCAATGAAAATATGGTGAAATATCATTTACCGCATGAAAGGATCACTAGTCGTTTGTAAAGTCGCTCGGAACTTACGAATAGCTCTATGAAACACACACCAGGACTAAAATTAAAAGAGAGAAATCGACTCTAAATGAATAGTCAACAGAAAAGGCACCAATGGTAACTGGAAGAAGACGAGATAAGCCGCATTCACAGATTTTCACGGCTGCGTAACAGGTCGAAATATCACATCGTCAACCTATATCAAAAGGAATAACAAGAATTTGAAGTAATTATGGAATTAGCGCTTTGATTAAAGGACAAGTCCATCCCAACAAAAAGTTGATTTGAATAAAAAGATAAAAATCCATCAAGCATACAACTGAAATTTTCATCAAAATCGGATGTAAAATAAGAAAGTTATGACATTTTAATGTTTCGCTTAAATTTCACAAAACAGTTATATGCACATCCTGGTCGGTATGCAAATGAGGCGACTGATGATGTCATCCACTCACTATTTCTTTTGTATTTTATTATATGAAATGTGAACTATTCTAATTTTCTCCTCATTGTCAAGTGAAAAAACGATTAATTCCTCCCTGAACATGCAGAAATAGCATTGTTTAATACTATATGGTTCAGTCAAGTTGGTCCTTATTGTCAAATCTGTAAAAAATGAAATATTGTATAATTCAAACAATAAAAAAACAAAAGAAATAGTGAGTGATACACATCATCGACTGTCCATTAGCATGTCACTGTGTTGTGCATATCACTGTTTTGTGAAAAATAAGCAAAATTTAAAATGTCATAACTTTTTTATTTTACATCCGATTTTGATGAAATTTTCAGCATTGTGCTAATTTGATTTTTCTCTATTTATTCAAATCAACATTTTTCTGGGGTGGACTTGACCTTTAAAAAAGAAATGCTGTCAATTAAATGAATATATTTCCATAAATTTAATATCACATAATTTTGACTTTAATACTTTTCTGTTTTAAATCTTTGTTAGGCCTATTTTAAATATTAAATGATTCAAATCTTGAATCCTGATTGGATAGCCAAGATGGCTTATTTCCATTTGGTCCTCGTATAAACACTGATACGTAGTCTTGTAAAATTTATATTTTCATATTCATCAGGTATTATGATTTGGGATAAACCTGCCATTATATGTCAGGAAAATGAACCCAGTATATAAAATTCTCTGGTCTTATGGAGATATGAACATGATTCAGAAGAGGATAATGCAATTTCCAACTGACTGTTCTTAATGACTCTGGTCTAAACTTGTTGGTTAACTATGGATAGCCAATTGTGACACAAACCTCAAATAGAACACGTAAATCGAAGAATAAGGACCCATTAGAAACGATGTTATCGATATTTTTGTAACAACTTACCTGGATATGTTTCGGGGTGTTAAGATTATATTCCACCACGTTGCAAAGGATATCGCAGACGTGGTGAATCCAATTCATGAATATAAAAACCATGTAGGTCTATTGACACAGTTAAGAATTTCGTTCATCTTTCATGAATGATGACACTATTTTTTATACGCAAATAAATCAAAATAAGACCTTTAAAAATTGTTTGTCGTAACAGAGGGAAAATATTTTGGTCGGGCGGTATTTATATAATATTGACTGGTCTTGAGGGCAACATCAAATATATTGCCAGCAAAAGAATCATATTGGCCCGAGTCTTCAGACGAGGGCAATATGGGTCTTTTAAGGGCAATATATTTGATGTTCCCCGAAAGAAGGGCAGTCAATATTTTTTATTATCATCCAAATCAGATATCTAGAGCAAAAATCATGATAACAGTGATATCTTTTAAGAATAGAGTTATGTTGTGTCATGATAATATCAGTGTCTAGGCCCTGCACTGTACCATTTTGACGTACTTGCAAGCGCCCAGATCCAGCGTTGTCTTTATTATGACGTAAATCGTTGGTGCGTGGAACATTATGAAGAGTATCACTTCATTCGCATCCTCAAAGGCCCGGATGTGAGACCAGGGAAAATACAAAGGTATATTTTGCGTCGTCTCTGCATGCAAAGTCAATACGCGCATTGAGACCGAGGAAAATACGAACAATATACCTATCCCTTCCTGATAATAATAAAATACAGGGAAATACGGTTTTGTAAATGACCAGCTCAGATGTCTGATACGGGTGATAATTATATAATATTGACTGGTCTTGAGGGGAACATCAAATATATTGCCGGCAAAAGAATCATATTGGCCCGAGTCTTTAGACGAGGGCAATATGGGTCTTTTAAGGGCAATATATTTCATGTTCCCCGAAAGAAGGGCAGTCAATATTTTTATTATCATCCAAATCAGATATCTAGAGCAAAAATCATGATAACAGTGATATCTTTTTAAGAATAGAGTTATGTTGTGTCATGATAATATCAGTGTCTAGGCTCTGCACTTTACCATTATGACGTACTTGCAAGCGCCCAGATCCAGTGTTGTCTTTATTATGACGTAGATCGTTGGTGCGCGGAACATTATGAAGCGTATCACTTCATTCGCATCCTCAAAGGCTCGGATGTGAGACCGGGGAAAATACAAAGGTATATTTTGCGTCGTCTCTGCATGCAAAGTCAATACGCGCATTGAGACCGAGGAAAATACAAACAATATACCTATCCCAACGAACGTAGAGGGCAGCAACACACAAGCGTGTTGCTCTAAGGAAGGTCAACTCCGCTCGAATTTTGTGACCACTTTAAAAAAATAAGGTGGGGTTTTGGGAAATTTGTCGAGTTGATTTTTTTTCATTTGTTAATTTCAAATATTTTTTAATGAACAATTATTAGATCGGTTATTCTGGATATAAAGATTAAAAATATTACTTTCATTTTTAAAGAAAATATTTAGCTTAAATAATCATGATTTTGGCATTTTTTCTCATTTTGGAATATTAAGTCTGTGACGAGGATACCTCATATCTCTTATTTTCTTCTGCTGAATTTCGCTGCACCATTAATAAATGCATAGACAACCACCGTAATAATTGAGGTCATTTTTCTGGCCTGGGTGCGCCGAGTCTGGGCCGGTCGCGCAGCTAGCTAGTGACGTTGATGATGCGCTGGGGCTCCAGGCGACTCGTCATAGATCTAGCAACTTAGACAATGACGTCTAATTTGCCTGGCCTGATTTGAAGTGTAATGGCTTCAGGGCTGATGTTTATCAACGATGATTGTTCAAGGTTAGATTTCAAATTTTAAATGTCATTTGACTTTTAAGTCTATAAATCTGAAATAAAGGCGCTGTATCCCCGAAATCCGGGTCTAAATTTCAACTCTGAGTCCGAGACCATGGCATATGGACGGCGAAAAAACAACCCATGCATCGGATGCATTGCATTGGCTGCGCACTGCGCTGCAGCTGCACTGTGATGATGGGTTCAGCGAAGAGCTCAGAGAAAATAAGGTGGTTATATTCAATCCCGAAATGCTTTGCGAGTGGTCACAAAATCGTCTCGACGCAAATCACCTAATACAGCCGTCTGGTGAAATCGCTGATAACAACAATCACCGATTTGGTAATGATTTTAGTTTCCTGAAACTTATATTTGTAAAGTTTTAAATATCAAAGTATGTTTTTATATACATGTATATTCCTCAACATATTTTTTAAGTTATCTTTGATATTGTTGTAGTCATATTCTTTCATATTCGTTTTTTGATCGCTACTAATTTGTTGTTGTATTAGATCGGCATTTGATTTCGTTGGCATCAACGAACGTAGAGGGCAGCAACACACAAGCGTGTTGCTCTAAGGAAGGTCAACTCCGCTCGAATTTTGTGACCACTTTAAAAAATAAGGTGGGGTTTTGGGAAATTTGTCGAGTTGATTTTTTTCATTTGTTAATTTCAAATATTTTTTAATGAACAATTATTAGATCGGTTATTCTGGATATAAATATTAAGAATATTACTTTTATTTTTAAAGAAAATATTTAGCTTAAATAATCATGATTTTGACATTTTTCCTCATTTTGGAATATTAAGCCTGTGACGAGGATACCTCATATCTCTTATTTTCTTCTGCTGAATTTCGCTGCACCACTAATAAATGCATAGACAACCACCGTAATAATCGAGGTCATTTTTCTGGCCTGGGTGCGCCGAGTCTGGGCCGGTCGCGCAGCTAGCTAGTGACGTTGATGATGCGCTGGGGCTTCAGGCGACTCGTCATAGATCTAGCAACTTAGACAATGACGTCTAATTTGCCTGGCCTGATTTGAAGTGTAATGGCTTCAGGGCTGATGTTTATCAACGATGATTGTTCAAGGTTAGATTTCAAATTTTAAATGTCATTTGACTTTTAAGTCTATAAATCTGAAATAAAGGCGCTGTATCCCCGAAATCCGGGTCTAAATTTCAACTCTGAGTCCGAGACCATGGCATGGACGGCAAAAAACAACCATAGAGATGTATACTAACTACTCTCTATGAAAACAACCCATCCATCGGATGCATTGCATTGGCTGCGCTGCAGCTGCACTGTGATGATGGGTTCAGCGAAGAGCTCAGAGAAAATAAGGTGGTTATATTCAATCCCGAAATGCTTTGCGAGTGGTCACAAAATCGTCTCGACGCAAATCACCTAATACAGCCGTCTGGTGAAATCGCTGATAACAACAATCACCGATTTGGTAATGATTTTTGTTTCCTGAAACTTATATTTGTAAAGTTTTAAATATCAAAGTATGTTTTTATATGTATGTATATTCCTCAACATATTTTTTAAGTTATCTTTGATATTGTTGTAGTCATATTCTTTCATATTCGTTTTTTGATCGCTACTAATTTGTTGTTGTATTTGATCGGCATTTGATTTCGTTGGCATGAACAATAAAATACGCGCGCAGCTCAGCTGCATGCGCGTATCGAGTTGACCTTCCTTATAGCAACACGCTTGTGTGTTGCTGCCCTCTACGTTCGTTGGTTGGCATGAACAATAAAATCCGCGCGCAGCTCAGCTGCATGCGCGTATCGAGTTGACCTTCCTTAGAGCAACACGCTTGCGTGTTGCTGCCCTCTACGTTCGTTGACCTATCCCTTACTGATAATGATAAAATACAGGGAAATACGGTTTTGTAAATGACCAGCTCAGATGTCTGATACGGGTGATAGTGTTTTTTATTTACCAAACAAAGCTCAATTTGTTTGTTGTGTTTTTGTCGTCTTCAGGAACTTTCTCTTCAAGATGACAAGCTGTCGAAACGTTGAGTTTGGGCGGCCCTTTTCAGGACCAACGTATGCACGTATCGAGGAACCATATAATGTCTATTCTAAGTTATCTTTTCTATAATTTTGGATAATATTATACTGGTAAAACATTGAAATAGCCCTGTAATTGGTTATTCATGCGGATTTTTTAACAGGATTTACCTTGGCAATTTTTATGGAATCAGAACATTTATCGGTGCTGATGGACAGAATACGACAGATTAAAAACACGACACAAAGGAGAGGCAATATAATGATCTGTTTAAAAAGGTAAGTATTAATTATATCATGCCCCTGTGATCTACTTGATTTGATGTTTCTTGTTATTTTAATTACTTCCTGAACATTGTGGGGTTGAAAAATAAGGACGAATAGTGGGTGTGGGATTTTTTGTGTGCAAAATTTCGATATGGTCTGTAGAATTTGTTTGGCAAAGAGGGCCTTATTTTAAGAAATAAGTAATTAAAGGACTTAAACATACAAAAATAAAAACCCTCAATAATTATTCATTAAAGCCCATATATTATGGTGATTAGTTTGTACATAAAATTTTAACAAGAAGTCAACAAACGGAAACAACCATGATGAATTAAAGAACAACAGACTTTAATCAGATATTAAAATTAATATAGGTGAAGATAATATCAGTATAGAGCATTTAAAGTCATCTAAAATGTTGCACACTGTCTTTGGTAGAAGACTGATAATTTGATATCATGATACAGAATTTAACAAGAAACAGAAATCAGTTCAATAGTTATTGTAAAGTGCATAATAAAGAAAAAAATGTTCGTTTTGTTTGATGTAAAGCAGGCGTTAATATGTTAAGTTACGAACGACTGGAGTCTGACATGCTGATAAGTAATAGTTTGCTCATCACCTTCACCAACGGTGATTATTCGCTTACTAACTGTTTCCCTGAAACGGTTATTTTTTCATATGATTAAAGAAAAATGCAGGTAAATAGGGCATAATATAGATTGTACCTTGTCCTGAAAATGTGTCTTTATGGGGATCTTTATAAACTACTTGTTGAGACAAAATAGGAAATAATTATAGTAGTCAAAATCAGAATTCATAAAAAAGGGTCGGTACGTTTCGTGGGTATCATTTTCACGCAGTATAATTATGCATGTTCTACGGCACATGTATTTATTGTTCTGATAATCCATGAGGATCGGATCCAGAGGGGGGGGGGGCGGAAGGTGCGGGCGCAACCTGTAACATTTCAAAATAGTACACCACATAGATCCCCATTGCGCACCCCGTAAAATGAACGATGACCTTTTTTCTTGCCAAATGGTTTTCAGGTAAATTTGCATCCCGTAAAAGTCCGACTCTAGATGTCGCATGTGGAGTATACGTGCACCCCCATAATTATTAATTATTGATGGACTCGTATCATTACGGGATGATCCGGGCGACGGGGACGCCCCCTTCAATTTCGAATTTTGTACAGCAGCTTTTGGGAGCGGATTGTCTCGCCTTTCCTCTCGTAAGGAATCTAACAATCTATTAAATGAAATAATCCTAACCTTATCGATACTTTAGGAATTTGGAATGGTCAATAAAGTTCAACTCTCCCAATCCTATGTAGATTGTTTGTATGATTGATTTAGTTTGTGAATCGACTAAAGGCTTAACAAACATCCTTGCACAAAGTGATTTTAAAGAATGTAGACCAACTCTGAGCTTTGTAGATTCAACATGGAGATAAGAAGCAAGTTCCTAAGGCTGTGTAACGGGACGGAGGAGTATATCGTGGATCTGGGAAGAAAAAAAAAAATTAAAATAAACACGTTTTAGTCTAATTTGAAAGATAACTGTTATGACAAAAAAGCATGATAAAGATAGGAAACAGTGAATTTTTCATTTGTCAAAAAAAAAAGGACTCCATTTAAATTACAAATAAATTGGACTTAGAAATAGCTGGAGATTGAATTAGCTTTATCATGAGTAGAGAAACTAATATGGTTTGAGAGAAAAGGTACCTGTATATATACTTGGTAATATAACCATTGCGATATGAACGCATTGGGTAGTGAAATAGTCCGTTATCACTCAAGTGGGAATATTATACCAAAACACTACACTTCTCAGAATGTTGCAATATTGGTAATAAACCTGGCCAAATGAGAAGTTGAGAACTTAAGATGGGGCTATTAATGCTGCTGGTTCGTATGCCGTTTTGGTGTCGTTCGGTACTGCAGATCTATTTAAACTTTAAAATTCCATTTTCCTATTTACGATCTTTTTCATGAAATTTCAAATTCTGAACTGTAAAGATAAAAGCTAATTTCCTTTGTCGAATAAACATGACAGAAGAAGCGACTTGGAATATATATTTGGAAAGGAATTAAATGCAAAATTTATTGGTCAAATTAGAATTGATCATTCTTCTTGTCACAATTATGATCATCATAAGGAGAACCACTGTGTGGAAAAAAAAAAACCTCCAGCCGTGATAAAGATACTCTTTTATTAAAGGGAGTGGGGGAGGGGGAAAATGATCAGAGAAGAGATGTGGTTTAGGGAAAGAAATATATAATCATCACATATCAAAAGTGATTTTTTGTGTACCCCCTCCCCGACATCTGAATAGAAATTATAGTATTATGAAACAAAAGTAATTTAGACATTTAAAAAAGAGATCTCGTTTGTAAACAAAACGAAACGCATCATCCGTTAAAGATTAACATTTTGGTCCCTCATTTGCATACCTTATGTATATATATATATATATATATATATATATATATATATGAACATTTTTGTTTTTTTTCTATATTTATAAAGAAGGTTAAAAAAAAATCATATAAATTATCTAGCTTTCAGCGGAAACTAATAATTGTTCATGAACTTACCTGTACATGTTTGGGTGTGTTTAGAATGTATTCTACTGCTTCTGCGATGTCTTCAGCCTCAAGTTGCTATCGAAAAAATAAAAGAAATATGATCACTGCCTTTGGTATTTATTTATAATAATAATAATCATCATCATCTTCAATTTTATTATTACTTTTATTACATTTACTGCAATTGTTATCATTTTATTATTCTAGTTCTATTATTCATTTCATTGTCTAATTTTCCTGTAGATTCACCAATATAACAAATAAACCATGTTTACATATACCAAACAATGCTAGAGTGCATTTTGTACTCTCTATTTTTTTCAGTTATAGGTTACCAGGGTGTTGCCTTTGGGGTGCAATCATGAACCTTTGTGTAAACATACCTTTTGCAGGAGGGGAACAGTAGATTTTGAAACATCTCCGAACATACTGGGATAGAAACCAGTATTCCCTTGACCCGGTGATATACCCTGGGAGAAAGAAAGAAAAAGGGAATTATTGTCGTATAAATAAAACAATCTATAAAATTAAAACATAGTCCACCATTCTATTGGCATAACATGGAAAATTATGAAATAGATAAAAATTTTGCTGACGCAGTGTCATTATTATCGTTACACCCGTAATTAATTTGTATGGATGTTCTGTGATTTGGCACCCAGCATGAAACTTACGATGAAAGTGGATAGCAGTAGTGAATCTGTGTACAGGGGTTAAGTGTATATAAATCAGTCAAATCCATCAACGATTAGTTATCTATTGTAATAAACACGTACTATCATTGTTTGTCTTTCAATAAAGTGAATCTAGGTCCAAGTGGCTCTAACTGCTCAAGACTTAACACCCCAACATTTAATTTGTTTACACACCGGTATTTTGATAAAATATTCCAGCATATGTTGGTTCTATATAGAGTAATAAAACGAGATTGTGCGGAACGGCTGTGATTCTGCGACATTACCGATATTCTGATGTTTGACTTGATTTCTCTGAGCTCTTGTCTGAAACCTTCTTGTATAGCCATTAACATCACCTTGGAAGCTCCATAGAAATGCATATCACTAATAGGTGTCCACTTGTATGCGGCAAGACTATAATATTATATACAAAAATAAAGATTACTCGAACCGATAAGAAAATATTAAAAATGTTATAGCAACAACAACAACAACAACAACCATAAAAGCACCTCCCGTTATTGACGACAAAATTAAATGACTTAAGTTTTTAATTCAAAAGGAATCCCAAAGGATCGGTTTTAGGTCCGTTGTTATTCACTCGTTTGTAAAAGGTGTATTATTCGGTGACTATGTTTGATACCACGTTTCTTATCCCATAATGCAAGCATATCATAGATTATGATATATCTTTTTGAGTCAAAAGTATCACAGACATGAATATCATCATTACAATAGGCCTAAAACAATTAAAATATAAAAGTGAAATACAGTGCGTCCCACAGAAAAGGAAACCCGTTTTCACATTTATTATCAAATGTGTTTTACTATACATTTGATACTCATGGCAAGAGTGGAATCTCATCTCGTATTTGAAATCAACAGCTATAAAGCAAATCGTTCACGCATGGTAAATTACAAACAATAAATATTGAGGCATATCAGAAACGATGTGCGCAGAAACTCACGTGTGAATCTGAATCCACTCTCATTTCAGTGATCAGTGAGAGAATCTTAACAAAGAATACAAAAGAAATGCTAATGAGCCAATCGTCGAATAAGCGCGGTCGTATCTCGAACCAATCGTGTCCAATTTTTTCCGCGCACCCTGGTTTTGGCATTAAATTTTCAAACTCTTCTTGCTCATTAATGCTTGAAGTGTTTGTCTCATTTTAGAATAATTGAATTATATGAATATGTTAATAAGATATCATGATTCATTTGCCTTTGAAGAAAAAAAAGACATGGGAATCCCGGTTTTCTTTTCTTTTTCTGGGACGCACTGTTGGTTTATACACTATTTATTGTACGTCATTGGTGAATTAGTGCTAGGCATTAGCATTGCATGGATAAGGACATCTCATAATTGAATTAGATTTTCATATTATTCATCAGGCGATATAGGTATGACTTGTCAAAACTTGAATAGTGTGCATTCATGTTGTCTTTGTTACCTGACTAGATTAATAAGGACGCCATCATCGACGCCATTTTTCTTCATCAAGTTGACTGCTTCTCGACAGCAGAAGAGGGTTCCTAAAACATTTACCTGAAGAAATGGATGGACATAACAACGAAAAGAAAATGATAAAGGTTTGTTTGGTTGCATCAAATATATTGGTAAGTAATCTTATATTTAGCTGTCATAATTTGATATCATAATGGCAAATTCAACCAGAAAATAATGTCATTTAACACCAAATAGAGTAAAATGAATGAAAGAGAAAAGATAAGTAGGTAGGCGAAAATTTGAAGTGAATCGGACAAACCAGTAGGCCTAGAAAGTTATGACTTTTAAAAACTCATTTTAACAAAAAACACACACACACACAAAGAAACACGTGCAGTCTGTATACCATTTGATTTCAAATTGGCCGTATAGGCCCTGCCCGTGTGATGTAAGAGGCTTACAACGTTAACTCACGTCACGGCGCGCCAATCACGTTTTGCGTATATTCGTTAAAAAAAAACCACCCCCCTAATGTACGACGTGTTCGGTTATGTGATCCAACAATTCGGTGAAATGCTACAAGCAATCATCACGTAACGTTAACAAAATAAATGTAAATTGTCATTGAGAACAGACTAATACCTTGTTTGTTTTTATTTCCGTCATAAAAATACATAACAATATTTAACATGTTAAGAGATACAAGGAGTAACATACACATACATAATATAATAAATTCTAAACATTGATAAAAAAAATAATATTGATTGAAACATATCAAGGAAGTTAAAAGAAAAAAAATATCGAACTTAAGACAAAGACGGTTGGATAACCCATATCCAGCTGCACCAATTATATGTGCAACTGGTCTTCCATGGGGATCAAATAAAAGAGAGAGAGTCACAGGGAGAGGAACATGAGAACAGAAAAGAAAAGAAACAAAAGAAAGGAAGTAAGAAAAGAAAAGGAAGAGAAAAAAGAAAGAAAAAAAGGAAAGGAGAGAAAAAAAAATCACTCAGTTTGCTTACTCCCACCCAACTACCCCCTCACCCAGTATTTCCACTCTTCCCGAAATTCGGGACATTTTTACTTTTTCCAGGAAAGGTTCGGGAAATCTGAAAATTACAATTGAATAAACAATTTAACGTAGCAAATATTAATATTCATGTTATATTTAAAGAATTGTTCACCTCGAAACGTAGCTCAAAATTTCCCGCTCGCGCGTAATTTTGTTCCTATTTCTAAAGAGGGCGTGAAAAAAATGTTAAATTCCTTAATTTTGGTCACTTGGACTAAATTTAGGCTCGCTGTAATTATTGCCCGATTTATGTTAAAAATCAAAATGGAAAATTCCAGGAAAAGCGTATGAATTTCGGGAAATTTGTTTTGGATCAGTGGAAACACTGGGCGAAACGCTTTTGTGATAGAATCTGTAAATCTGGTTCAATGGTACACTGCCGAATTTTTTAAAATAATAATAGTAATAATAATTGGCACTTATATAGCGCTTTATCAATCTACGACTGTTCAAATGTTCAAAGCGCTGTACAATTATTATTACCCGGTCCCCGGATTCAAAGCATTCCAAGCAGCCCGTTAGGCTCACACTTGCTAAACCAACCACAATGACGGTTGTTTCCTACCGGTACCCAATTAGCACCTGGGTGAGAGTGGCAAAGTGTGGATTGACGCCTTGCCAAATGGCGCTAGGCCATGGTGGGATTCGAACACACGACCCTCTGATTACAAGGCGAGAGTCAGAACCGCTACACCACGGCGCTTCCACATTTTTTTTCTTTTCTCGTTTTTTTTTCTCAACCTTCTAGTTTTTATGAAAATGCAAAAGAATACCGAAACACAAATGGCAGGTTACGCTCGGAGATGAAACTTTTTCATAGGTTACCACTTTGCGAAATTGAAATGAATACAGGGAAGTTTATTTAAAGGGTGCGACTTTCGGACTTGCATGTTTTGTTGCACACATACATTGCGATCTCTGTGCTGGTGCATTTTGGTGTGTGACGTCATGATTAGTCTTACTAACGCGCTTGCAATTTAAAAAATCTACAAAAACTGTCGGGTAAAGTGCCTAAAGACTCATGTCACGTATGTGCAAAGCTGTGACTCCTCGTGCAAAATAACAAAGTGTAGACCCTACACTTCGTAGATTAGAGGACACGATTTTACGAAAGTACTCAAAACGAAGATAGCTCGCCGTGACGTGATTACGTTAGTAAACCTTGCAAGCCGATGTAGTATATGCTCGAATGAACAGGCCGAAAATTTCGTTAAAAAAAAACGTTTTACACATAATTATATTTTTCTTAATGAGGACATGTCACAATATTTCACCAATGATACATTTTGAATACAGGCAAGAAGGAAAAATAGCTTAGGGGAAAACAATAGGAGATGTCTGTAACTATTACAAGCAGTCTACTATCTAAATTGCCATTTTGAAATGACATAGATTTGGTGATCTCATGTTTTTGTTCAAACAGCTATAACTTTCTTATTTCTTTACGATTTCTTTCAAACTTTTGCCCTTCCGTTTTAGTTTTATTTCCCCTTTCATTCAAATCAGTTACTTACCAGAGTTGGATTTTATTTAAACATACAACCAACCTACCTCCTGCATTATCCTCCAATCATTAGCATCACCTGAGAGGAGGGGAGATGCCCTAGAGAGACCAGCACACTGAATACTGACATCAACACCACCAAACTTATTCTCAGCCTGGGCGTACATGTTTTTGACTGCGGTCTCGTCAGCGACATCACACTTCATGGTATGAATCTCCCCCGATATGCCGTTATTCTTCAGGGAATCAGCTAATCTCTGGTTAAAATAGGGAAAGAAAGTTATAAGTAAAATAACTTTGGTCAAAGCAAGCCCGTAAAAGTTTCATATTTATTTATTCATTAATTATTTTATTCATTCATAAAAAAAAACCAGTCGAGCAGGAAGTACACTGGGGCAACATTTGCCTTGTATCAATTTTTTTTATCAACTCTGGTCGACATATTCATATTTTATGGGATTTCCTTTTTTCCCTGATCTTCGCAACATTAACATATGTTTCTGGGGACAGTACATGGCTAAGCATGCGGTGAATATAGTAGTTGTATAATGTGCATTTATATACAGCAAGTAGTTTAGGCTTTGAGTATTTTTTTTCTTCTGTTTTTAGCTCCAGAGTTTGGCTGTGTGTCCTTGATTTCACCTGTATTGTTCCCCGATTCTCCTTCATACTGGCTTCCGTTGTAAATCGTAAATCGAATAATTTTCTTATCATTCATACATTTGTTATGATGTCATATATTTTTGGCTTAAACACGTATTAAGCGATTGTCATCAATGTGGAATATCATCGCCCCACTCCCAAATACCTTCTGTCTTTATCTCCCTATCATTGCAAATATATCTCCTTGCTGGGTTCATAAGATAGTCAACTTAGTTCGTTCTTTTTTAAGACACCAGCTTTGTTACTCTTAAACCAAAATTAGCTATTTTGATAGTTATAAGGAAGTAGGCAAGAATATAACATTTTTTTATTGCAATACATCAACTTGGATATACATATAAATAAAATAAAGTTTTATGCTAAGTGAAAAAAAGCCTACAAACCCTACATCACTCAGTTAATTTGTATACATTTCTACAACTCATCGGTCCATGAACCCCGCAACGTGAGTGGAACAATATCTGTTTCGATTCCGCATACTCTTGACATTCGAAACATTTTTTTAAAAACAAGTTCACACCCAGTTACCAATAATGTATATAGCATTTCCTTTTATTTGAAAGCTGGATAAAAGAGCATTGTAGATTAAATGCCTTGCTCACGGGCATAGCTGCCGCGGCCGGGGATCGAACCCCGGACTTTCCATGTATAGCCAGGCGCCTTAGACCACTCGGCCACGGCACCTTCACTTTGATGTCTTCGTCTGAACATAGCCACTATCTCCACGATTACACGTTGTCGTCATCATGATCAATGAACTGGAATGACGTCATTTTTGTAAAGCGGTTGGATTGTCTTTCCCCTATTACAAATCCTGTGCCTATACACTGACACATAATGCTTTTCAATGCATTTGATTCAACCAACAATGCCAAACACCCTAGAAAGGAACACACTCAACAGTACGATAATACACCAAATGGTGTTCTGCACTCAAAGCGGAAGAAGGACAACGAGAACCGTGTCTCACTCTCACCAAAAAGTACGACGTCATACCAATCAAATCAAATCAAAGATGTTATATACATATATTCATTTTATTTGTCTTCCAACTTTGAGTTTGAATACATGACAAACATACAAGTGTGTATGAAACAATAAGCAGAGTACATGATAAAACATACAGGTATACATAAAACTGAGTATGCAGAAAACATTGTTTTTAAATACATTATACAGCTTAGAAATAATTTTAAAGGAAGACGAGGAGACCTATTTGAAGCAATGCTTGTAAATTATGGTTCTTCATTACGAATTCAAAGAACATTGGATAAACAACACAGAAATGGCAATATAATATAATATGATAGCTAAAGAGAGAGGCGGGGAGAGAAGAGGGACACATTTATGTACAAACGGGACAAAAAAGGGGACATGAGGACAGAGACCAGCCAGGCCCGGGAAAGGGGGGGGGGGGGTGAAACGTATTGATAATTTAGCATTAACTGATAAATAACACACGAAAAATAGGCTTTACGAATCACTTCCATAGTTACTCAGTATAAGATTTTAATTTTCGTTTAAACACTGTAGAACTGACAGCATGTGTAATGTCAGGGTCAAGTGCATTACAAAACCTGGGTCCAGTGCAAACTAGAGTGCCCAAAGTGAACTTTGTTCTTGCACGAGATATATGGAGAGTGGAAGATTGTCTGGTATTGTAATTGTGTACTTGACTATTTTTCTTAAATATCTGTGCCAGGGCTGAAGGGAGACTTCCTGAATCAAAATCATACATAAGAGATCCTAGCTGCATAAAGTAAATATCTTCCACTTTCAATAAGTGATTGTCATGAAATAACACATTTGTATGGGCACGATAACTGACATTAAATATATACTTCTAATAGCTCTCTTCTGAAAAATGAATAATTTTGGCAATTGCGTTTTAAGTGAGTTGCCCCAGGCAAGCACACCGTAGTTTAAGAAAGGAACAATTAATGAGGAATATAATATAAATAAAATTTCTTTAGGGAAAACTGATCTCAACTTGTATATAACACCAGTATTTTTGACAACAGTTTGCAGAGGTGATTTACATGAAGTTTCCAGTTCAATTTCTCCTCAATAAATAACCCAAGAAATTTAGTTGAGTTTACTCTTTCAAGACAGACATTATTAAACATTACATTGCCAGGCAACATTTTTAAGGAATTGCTAAAAAGCATATAATTTGTCTTTTGAAAATTAAGTGATAATTTATTGGCTTGAACCCACAAGATAACATTCTTCAATTCACAATTCACTGTTTCTATCAGGGTTAGAGGATCCCTATGTGAAAAAAATACACTAGAATCATCAGCAAAGAAAATAAAGGATAATTTGTTTGATGAATTTTGAAAATCATTTATATACAGTATGAATAAGAGAGATCCTAGAAGAGACCCCTGAGGTACACCACATGTAACAGTTTGCAAGCTGGAATTAATTCTATTCAAAGATACAAATTGTCTCCTGTCAGTGAGATAACTCCTAAACCACTCAAGGGCAACACCTCTCACTCCATAATGGGATAACTTATGTAGCAAAATTTTATGATCAACTGTATCAAAAGCCTTGGAAAAATCCAAGAATATACCAATTGTGCTCAAGTAATTATCCAAGGCAGTGGCAACCTTATCAACAAAGTGCAAAATGGCATGTGTAGTTGTATGCTTCTCGCGAAACCCAAATTGAAAATTCGAAAAGATATTTGACTTTTTAAAAATATGTCAACAAAGAAATTGGACGATAATTTGTCAAAAATTCGGGGTTGCCTTTCTTAGAAAATGGCACAACTTTTGCAATTTTCATGCTTCTAGGCACAATGCCATTTGACATTGAAAGATTAAAGATGTGAGTAAGAGGTGTCAAGATTCCTACAATAACATGTTTAATAAGTTCATTTTTAATATTATCACAGCCTGGGCTCTTTTTACTTTTGAGAGATCTAACCACATCAGTGAACTCTTCCTCACTTGTAGGCAAAAAATAGACTTTCCAAAGTAGGCTCAGACAAGAAGTCAGCACAGGTTTTTTGACAGGGTGGAATAGCTGCCTGTAAATTTGGACCAATATTACAAAAATAATTGTTGAACTCTTCTACAATAACACTGTTATAATCCACAACTTGATAATTTATGATTACCCGTTTTATCTTTGAAACTTTAAGTGTTGCTTTAAAAACATTTCTGATCACTTTCCAGGTATCCTTAATATTATTAAAAGTCGCTTGGAATTGAGCACAGTAATATTGCTTTTTTTGCATTACGCAATGTAGCAATGTAGCAGTATTTCTATAAGCTGAATATTTCCTATACAAAAATGCTGACTTTGTTTTTTTATATTGGTAATACATCTTATTTTTCTTATTAATTGAGTTTAACAAAGATTTGGTAATCCACGGCATACGTGGAACTCTAAATCGACTCTTTATACAATTAATCACAAGTACGTTCTCGTCATATAGAACCATTTATTTTTTCATGAAATTATCAAAGGCACTCTCAACACTTTGGTCTGAGAGTATGTCACTCCAATCAGCCGAAGTTAACGCTTCTCTGAGCCGAGCGATATTTTCAGAATTGCTTTGGCGAGTATGGGTGTTGTAAATATTTGGATCCTTATATTGTCCTAAAGCTTGTTTAGTAAAAACAGGAAAGTGGTCAGATAAGTCAGAAATTACTACTCCAGAAGACGGAGCTGGTTGCGAATTACTAAACATATTATCAATAAGTGTGGAAGATGTATCAGTCACTCTGGTAGGCTTTGTGATTAAGGGTAACAATGAAAAAGACATTAACAGATTTAAGAAGTCACCAACGTGAACATTATCATTGCAGTGTAATAGATTTATGTTAAAATCCCCCATCAAAAATACTGATTTATGAAAAAGCAAAGCTTTTTCCAATATATTTTGCATGTCATCTATAACACTTGTGAAATTACCATGGGGAGGTCTGTAGATGTCTACAAAAACAACATTTCTTTAAGCAAAATTTATATAAATACAGCTTCCAAATGATCGGTCATTAAAGTGAGATCATGACAAACCTGATAATCTAACTGAGAAGGGACATATGTTGCAACACCACCACCTCTTTTATTTTTCCTATTATTACAAATTATATAATAACCTGGAATAGAAAAGAGATTCATATCATTTTCATATTTTAAACGAACAAGTGCACACCTAGTTACAAAGAATGCGTATAGCATTTTCATTTATTTGAATGCAGGATAGTCAGGCGCCTTAGACCACTCGGCCACGGCACCTCGACTTTATTTCGAACGATATAAGATCAGTCGGTTCGGGTTCGATTATCTTGGTGTGACTGTGACATATATCGATCTTTGTACTGTAATTACACTTAAAGTCTAAGACAAACTTTGCATTTTAATAGCGTATACAGGAGTCCTGTATCCGCAAATTGCCAATCTAATCATAAATATAGACTGATGCATGATACCAAGACCAATAACGATATGGATAGCCCTCAACATACGTGATAAATGATCTTTGAATATTGATTTCTAAAATCACGTATCAGATATTTATACACTCGTTCTGTGAATATAAGGATTTAATTCAATATGGGAGTACATGCTCGGTTAAAAGGAAGGAAATGTTTACGAAAACTTCAAGGTTACGATATCGAACATAACGAAAGAACGCATTGCTATATGTATTTTTTTTCAAAGCAAAATGTTTAGGTTCATCCAGGTCAAACTCGAGGATGTGTTATAATTTTACTGAGAACTTAACCGGTTTATTGTCTGGTTTCATTCGACCATTTAGCTCTGTAGCAACAACTGTGCTGGGCTAACACCCATGCATCTTTAAAATAATTTATTGGTAAGTATGTACCATTATGTAAATGTGACGATAAAATCAAATTGATGAAAACAAAACGGTTACCATTTCAAAGAAATTCTGTATACACAAATTTAAAAAGCGATTCAACATGGACGTAAGGAAAATGACATCAACCTCCCTTAAGCAGTTAAGTGTTCAGAACCGGACCAGGCCCTACATGAACATACATGATACAGGCCGCGTTCAATCAACGCCTCTTTCAGAGAAATTGTTTTAAAAAAGTTAAAAGTTCTAATAATATTCCGGGACTTTTAAAGCCTTACTGCTAAATATAGGGTGATTGTTTGTTTTCAGTCAGAGAACCAACGACTTTCAATCCCCTCTAATGGTTTTTGAAGGAAAAGTAAACGCGTTCCTATGATTACCTCAACGGAATCGACGTTGACATCGGTGGCAAGTATTCTCATCCCGATCCTTGCTAGGCTTCTTGTGATCGCCTCGCCGAACCCCGAAGCTGCTCCAGTCACCACGGCAGCGCGACCAACCCACTGTGCCATTGTGACTCTCTCTCTCTTTAAGACCAGACTGTTGTTCAGGTGGAGATACTCGATAAACCCGAATCAGCAAATGCCAAGATCCTTACGATGTGTTAATTCAATACGCCGGGGGGCCACTTCCATCGATGAGTGGATACCATGCGCGACCATGGGGTTTCGAAAAGCACCCTAAACACGTATTTTCCATATTCTGAAAATGCACCCCTTAACAAGTATTGGCGTGTGAAACCCTACCCTTAACAAGTATTGGAAACAAAACGATACTTTTGGCAAGTATTCCCTAAATTGACCCCCTAAACAAGTACAACGATATTTTTATTGTTATGTATGCACTCAGTCGTCGGTCGTCGGTTTTACCTCTACCTGATTGGGTTTAGCACAGCCCCACCTCCCACATCTCGCACAAAATCGTACTCTAAACACGTAGTGTTGACTCTTGGGGCAAAAAGTACATCCTTTATATAAAACATTTTAGTCTTAATTTTTTACACCCTCGAAAATTTTACCCTAAACACGTAGCTTTCCTAGCAAAAATAGATACCCTGTTTTTCATTATTTTAGTGTTTTTGACAGTTATTACGTTACGAACGTAACGTGCCCTCTCTTGAAAAAGACATCATTTTTACGTGTTTTTTTTTGTCGCGCATGGTATCCACTCTTAGGTTCTCTTCAATTATGGTAGTACTCGCAGTGATACTCGAGGCCCAGGGGGGGGGGGGGGTACTCGACCAAAAAAATGGTAGGGGTGTGCCGCGGGCGAGACAAAAAACGGGGGCCTTGGAGCGGGCTTATTGTAAAAAGGAGGGTCCTCGGAACGGGCTTCGGAACTACAAATGTTTATGAAAACGGTGGTCCTTATGCATCCCTATGAAACGGGCATGCGTGCATGATGCAGCTAGCCCGGCGGCACGGCCCCGGGTGCGCTCGCGCAGAGGCGATGGTCGGACAGCGCTCTGCGGCCGCTTTTCACCAAAATTGCAGCTCATTATAGCAGATCAATGCGACCGGAACGGCGTAACGAAAAATATGCGAAGCTTTGGAGCGGATTTATTTCTTCTTTTTCTCGATAAGAAGAAAATGCTATGCTTTGGAGCGGCTTTCTTTGTTCTTTTTCTCAATAAGACAAAAATGCTATGCCTTGGAACGGAAATTTGAGTTTAAAAATGGGGGTCCCCTCCGCGGCACATACCCACTATGCATTATATACTGAGTGCCCCCCCCCCCCCTGGGACTCGGGGTAGCTCTACTAGCAGCATGTGCCATCCGTGTATGATATGAACTCGGTGTGACACCATTACCACAGCGTTTGATCAGTCATTCTGTACACTGCATGGTTTAATCATTGACTATTTCCTGAATCAAAAAAGGACTTTATCACGAGGGGCGTAGCATGCATGCAGCGAGTTAGTCATATTTCCAAGTTATCATGTTTATTGTACTACTTTGCCCCCATAAACTACACCCGTGTTCCCGATTGGACTTTGGTACAGAGTCAACACTATTAAACGTTAATTCATTTAAATTGATTGGGGGATTATTCGGAATACTGATATTGGTTGATGAAACCATGTCAAATACGCTAGCTTCACAGTACACGCTTCGGTTGTGCACTTCTAAGGCCTTCGAAGTCATTTGTTTAAGGAATAATGTACGAATAAAAAGTATATAAATTACAATATACTGATATATAGACTTGTTAAATTGTATATTTCAAAGAGAGCAGCACGTGTCTAATTTATAACACAATGCATAGGAAATATCCCATGACATATTTTGTTATACTTCATACGTTAAAGTATCTTTTTATAAACGATTATTCAGACATAGAATACGATAAAAACAATAATGGCCAACAGCAATGATTATGTTCCATTACTGTGAAAGAAATGGTAATCTATAATCTCTTTATAATATAAATAAAGTGCGAATTCGTATTGAGGCAGAACTTTGATTGAATATTTAATTCTTATTTAATTTTAATTCTTAAGTGTCGTAATTTGCTGAATTGAAATTTAATTGATTGATTGCCAGAATTTTATTGTTGACGAGAAATTTAAGAAACGAATATATAAATTTGACGATTGAATTGAAATTAAATTATTGAATAGAATTCTGATTGTAGAATAAAAATCGTTTTGTGGAGGTGTCGTGGTGTAGTGGTTCAGTTACTTGACTCGTAAGGAAGGGTCGAGGGTTCAAATCCCACCAAATGTTGTCATTTTGCACGGCACTTATCCACGTTTGTCATTCCCCACCCAGGTGTTAAATGGGTACCCGTATGTGAAAGTCAATGTAAGTAGACCTGTGTGCACCGATGAACGGTTGCCTGGCCAGTATGCTCCCCGGTGAGTAGAGATTGTGCACTTAATTTGTGGAGAGTGATATATCCTATTTGACCAGGGTAATAGTAATGACAATGTAAAGCGCTTAGAAACCAAAGTATGAAGCGTTATCTAAATATAACTATCATCAGTGGCGTAACTACGTGGGGGGGCACGTGCCCCCCCCCCCCCCGATCGGCTGGCCCCCCCCAAAAAAAAAAACGGGGAAAGAGAGAAAAAGAGGGAGAAAGGAAGAGAAACGTAGTGGGAAAGAAGAAATTATTAATTTTATATTATATTATAATTATGTTATATTACTGTATATTACATACATTAACTTTTTTGTCATAACTTTATGTTTAACTAGATATAATAGATCAAATATTTTTTTCGGAATACTATAGTTTTCAAGTATATTTGAGAAACGTGACGTTGTCAAATCAAGTCAATATACACCAAATGTGTTTCCTCGCACTTCAAGCTATTATTGTTTTATGTAGTGACATATGCTTCTTTTCATGACTACTTAAAGTGATCGCCCCATTTTAAGGTCTTAATATGAAACATTTCCTGTCCGTGCTTACGTTCGCATTAAAGGATTGGTGAGATATGTCTGCTCTTCATGAATTCCTAAAATCAGTCCTTAAATGTCCCTTTTTCTGATCTGAATATCAAAAATTTTCAGCTCGCGCTTCGCGCTCGCATTATTTGGTTAGTGAAATACGTATGGTCTTAGTGAATTCCAACAAACAAGCCTTAGAATGCCCCTCTTCGGGTCTGAATTTCCTATATTTTCAGCTCGCGCTTCACGCTCGCAATATAGTGAGATGCGTATGATAATCATGATTACAACGACTACACAAAGTTCTTCATGTGTTTAGATGTAATTCTAACCAAATCAGCAAGCGCTTGGCACTCGCATTAGATGAATATGGTGAGATATGTATACTCTTAATGGATTCCTTAAAAAATAGTCCTCAAAATATCCCTTTTTCTGATCTGAATATCAAAAATTTGTAGCTCGCGCTTCGCGCTCGCATCATTTGGTTAGTGAAATACGTATGGTCTTAGTGAATTCCTACAAACAAGCCTTACAATGCCCCTCTTCAGGTCCGAATTTCCTAAATTTCAGCTTGCGCTTCGCGCTCGCAATATTTGATTAGTGAGATGCGTATGTTAATCATGATTACAATGACTACAAGTGCTTCCTGCGTTTAGATATAATTCTAACAAAATGAGAAAGCACTTGGCACTCGCATTAGATGAATATGGTGAGATATGTATACTCTTAATTGATTCCTAAAATAAAGTCCTTAAAATGTCCCTGTTTGGGGTCAATATACAAAAATTTCAGCTTGTGCTCGATCAAGCTCGTATTGTCTGTTTAGCAAGACAGGTATGTAACATGATAACAAAATTTGCTTATAATGTCCCTTTCTAGGTCTGAATGTCAAAAATTTTCAGCTCGCGCTTCGCGCTCGCATGATCAGTGAGATACATATCCGTTTAATGGAACTGTCCTTAAAATGTCTCTTTTGGGTCAGTATACCTGGCAACTGAGCGCGCTTTGCGCGCTCACTAGGTGACTCAACATTTTTGATGGTGCCCCCCAATGCCGTGACCCACGGTACGCCACTGACTATCATTATCATTATTATAATTATTATTACCATTATTATTATCATTGCTATTGCTACTATTATCAGTATTATTATAACATTTTGAATATCTGAATAAAGCTAAATCTATATTTAGACATAAATTGGAAATTTGCGAAGTAGATTTTATGTTAGGTTTTAGATTCTTGTCATTCCTCTTTCCTTCTTTCAACATAGAACCTTCAATCATCCACGTACATGTACAATCCAGTGTATTATTACCAAGCAGAGTCAAATGGAGCAATTTACATTGAAATGATACTGTATAAATACCGAAATACCAAAGTATTACATTCCATTAACATGGTTTCTTAAATTTCAATAAAGTTTGAATTTACCAAACACACATTCTTCGCCCATCTTCTTCTTCTGCTACTATTCCTACTACTACTACTACTACTACTACTACTACTACTACTACTACTTCTACTACTACTACTACTACTACTACTACTACTACTACTAATACTACCAATACTACTTCTACAGTTACAGATGGTGTGATGAGCCAAACATATCTGCGGACGCAAAGCAAAGCGTATCAATATTTGTCTTTTAAAACGGGAGCAAGATATGTTACCTTTTGTGAATTAAATCTCATTTTGTGACAGATTTTATAATTTTCAGGTATTTATAATTGTTTCACTTTTTACTTTCATTTTTTGTCAATTTTTTCTTCCTTTTTTTTTGGTTGTGGAAACTGTGGGGTCCATTGCCCCCAGTGTCCTTACGTAAATCCTCAGCAATTATCTTGTATACAATGCCCTGTGCTTTATATATGATTTCCCTTTGTTTCACTTTGGTTATAAATTATCATAAAAATTGGTCCAAATTCCCCGTCTCATTTGCTCTGAATGAAAAGATTAAAAAGAATGGCTGTTGCTCTATAACTATCCATAATATGATTATGAATCTTGAACGGCAGATCTCCTTACGTTTATTAATTTCAAGCTCCTGTCCATATAAATTATTCTACCATATTTACCATAAAATGATTGATGTATCTCATTGCACCAAATTAAACCATCGAACTGACCTACTATATAGCAATCTGGAGAGATTAATCCCTCTTATTTACTCGAATCAAACCTATTTCATGTATTTTCCGCAAGCACTGACAGAGGAAGAGAGGGAGGGAGAGCATTTTCGTTGTGAACGAAAGGTCGTGGGTTCGAACTATACCATAGCTTCTGTCTCCTCGTTAAATCCACGTCCCATCAGAATGCCGAAGCATATAAGGGGTCGCTTTTTTGGTAACTGAAACTCAGAATGATCATTATCCTACCTTCAAATCGATAAAAACTACAGATTAATTATATTTACATATTCTCTTCACTGTTCAAGAATATATCACGGTCAATCATTTGTAGACGTCATTGTATTAGAGTTCAATGAGGTTGACAATTATTAAATCAAGATAATACATATATTATGGAAGATACCATCACATTTTAGTTTGTTAATTTCACCCTCTGTTTACCCCGTTTTATTTTTAGATTGAAAGTAATTACTAGAAATTATTACAAATAGGAGCATATATTTCGTAATTCTACCACCATCGACATCAGCGGCTGTTGCTTAATCATCATATTATCTACCTACCTCTCGCAACATTTGCATCTTGATTGGCTCTTTTGTCTCCAGATTGTTCTGTTCTGCAATAAGATCTAAAAAGGCTAGGAAGATGAAGTTTAGGATCACTGTCGTATTTCTCCTTGTTATGTTGGTCAATTTCTACCCAACATCTAGTGGTATGTCAAATTGTAATTTTCTGGTACATTTTCAAAAAGCTGTAAAACAGGTACAAGTTGAAACGAAAGTGTATTTGAATAGTGAATAAGAGGTGACGTAGAATTTTGCATACGATGGAAAACGTTATCATACTTCTTTTTATATCAAATTGTCTTTATCTTTATTCAGTCATCCATATTCCTGTTTTCATTTATCTATCTACAAATGTGTCCATTAATCCTCTATTTAATATGTTCATTTTTCTCTTTAATTTTTATCAATTGATCTATCTTATCAATTTATTATTTATATGTATTGATTAATTCATTTATAGACTTTGTTGTTTATAGAGAGTAGGTTACAAGGGTAAAATCGCCGATATGAATTATTTTTTTTTGGCCATCGTCATTCTATAATACATTCGTTTCATACAAATATTTCTTCAAAAAGTAGGCTACAAATGGTCGTCATGTATGTTGAGACATAATCTCAGTCCATAATATTTAGCACTTACTGCTCTACTATTAGCGTACCGTATACGCCTTCGCCAAGCAGCTCACAAAGGGAAATAAATTAACTTTTGTACCAAGTTTTACCCCTTTACAACTCCATTCTTTATCATCGGCTTGCATGAGCTAAAGACCCCTACTACCCGTCACCCACATACCCACTCTCATACACCCACACACCCTCACCCACACGTACATTCGCCTCCGGCTCCTGACCCATTTTTTTAAGGCTATTTGCTCAAATGATATCCTCGTTTTTATATTTATCACAGTTCCAACCGTGCCCGTCGGCTTTCCCGGCATGCCCAGTGGGCCATATGCAGAGGGACTGAATGGTGAGTATACCGTATCCAAATGGGCGAAATATAATTCCGAGGTTACTATCACAAACAAATATATCTTACCGATTTCTTTTAGTATTTTCCACATTCCTTCTTATCGTCCTGTCTCTTTTTTTCATGTTTGTTTTCACAACCCAACCGTAGCCATATGTATGATATAATAATAGCTACCAGTATATCCACCCCTGACCAGCATCATCATCAACATCGTGAACATAATCAACATTATTATCATCATCGTCGTCGTCGTCGTCATCATCATCATCTTCATCATTATAATCATCACCACGAATTTACTTCTATTTGTTATTTTAGCTGGCTCGAATGAATATCTTGCAGTTGAAAATACTAGGCTTGTGTGACCATAATCGCTTCGTTAGGCTACTTCTCTGCAAATCAAGTTTGTTGCACAGCGCCCCCTGATTCTAATTTTGTGTCCTTCTCGTTGCATACTACATCTCCATTTTGTACCTTTGTTTTTGTACCCACGGTGACGCCTTTTCTTATTTTCTCGTATTTTTCAACTCTGTTTGATTTCATTTTTCTATAATCTTAATCAATGAATTAAAAAAATATTAATAATAATGATAATGATAATAATGATAATTGATAATAATGATTATAATAATAATAAAAACAACAACAATAATGATAATAATGCAGCTCTCCCCCTCCAAAGAAATGATGCCAAATAATTCCCCTCAAAGAAGGAGAGCAGACAGCGCGGGGGGGGGGGGGTCCACCTCAACTTTCACACACACACCCACACGCAAACTAACCACCTGTAAACTACTGAAGGCTAAGAATCATTCATTGAATGAAACTTTTCTTATTCCTTTATTTCCCCAACCACAGAAGCAGCTCTCCCCGTAGATGAAGCCTCTCACGGCGGAGTCTATCAACAAGGTTATGGTGAGTGTCGTATGCAGGTCATTGTAATGATAATGAAGACATTTTTAATGCAGATCATGGTGATGGGGTCATCACAACAAGCCAATATAGCCTACTGCTCACACAATCACAGCCCGAGGATGATGTCCCATTATAGGAAGCGGAGGTAACAAACTGGGATGTGTACCGTATGAAGATCATAATTGTTTTGTATATGATAAAAAAGTGAAGGATACAAATCATGCGATAAATTATGATTCTAGGATCATCATTGCGAGCCATTAATCGTCTACCACATAACTCTTTCTCCTCTTTCCATTTTTTTTTTTCATTTTTCTTTCTTTCTTTCTATCTTTTTTTTTTCTGTCCCCGTAGAAATTGAAGGCGACGTACAAGTACAGGCCCCCGGTATTCCCGGTAAGTACCGTATAAAGATCAAACTTTTAAAAATAAAACTAAAAATAAACCCGAATCATACGAGAAATGTGATTGTGTGGTTATCATCACAAGCCAATTATAATATATTGCATATTATGTTTATTTATATCCCTCTTATGAATATTCATGAGTATTCTAGATAAACGATTGGTCAATTCGTGATCATGTGACAAAGTATAATTTCAATAGGAAAACACATCGCTGCTATTAGCTCCGTATAGTTTTCGATATACTTTCATGGGCAGAACTGCGCATGCTCATGTTCGATATTTTCTCTCAACTTTGAATTGCTCATGCTCCCTGACTTGAACCAGATATCGATCATCCGCAAAAAGTAAATAAAGTAAAATACAAGCTCTCGCCCAAATTACCGAACCGACAATCTGAAAACACTGTGGAATTGGGTCTAGATTACAATGCAGAAAATCTAATTCCGACGGCCATTCATACAGGATCCTTTAATTTGGAATAAAATACCTAACAAGGTGAGTCAAGATCCGATACTAATATTTTTAGAGCATACATTTTAACTGCGCGTATTTATTTTGAGTGCCACTGCAGCAACGGCCAACGCAGCGCAGCAGACCTCTCATTATTAAAGTGCAGGCGGGTAGATGCCGCGCGCAGCCTACCCAGGAACTGTATACTTTACTTACTTTACTTTAAGTCCACGATGCTGTAGGCTTGAGTTGAGTGCCTGTTCATCGATCGTAGTATCTCCTCTGGTGGTAGTACAGTATCCATGTTATAGCATTCTTTCTTTCTTTTATTCTTACTTACTATCTATCTTTTCGACTTTCTTTATTTCTTTCCTTTTATTCTTTCTTTTTATGTTTACCCTTCCTCTTTTTTCTGTTTTATGTTCTTTTTTTTATTGTTTTATGTATATGATTCTGTTTTTCTCTCTCATTGGTCCTTCCTTTTTAGGTTTTGGGATTCTTGATTGTCACTCGACCACTTCCAATCTTCAAGTTGCTTTTCATCTCAGTCTTGTTGTATCATCTACTATTTTCTTTTCGAATAAGCAGAGCAATTACCACCATTACCATCAACATCATCATGATTTTAATAACCACCACGATGGCCATCATAATCAATAGCAATATCATCGTCATCATCGTCATTATCATCATCATCATCATCATCACCATTCTCTTCATCATTGTCATCATCGTTGTCATTACCCCATTACTACTACCACCATTAGCAGAATCATCACCACCACTATATCAATTTACACAATTAAAAACTAAAGTGTGATAAATCGATTATGATGTATTTATTTACTGTCTTTCTTAGGAGATCAACCCAAGGTAGATGAGGTGACCTGCGATCTTGACCTATTCTGTTAATCACGTGAGTCGTTGGGGAGGTTTATTTTCAATTCGTCTAATGCCAATTCGTCCAATTACCAACTCCTCCACTACCATATGGTCTATCATCAGTTCGTCTACTCACCACATCGTCTACCTTCATTTAGTCTAATGTCATTCCGTCTAATAGCCAGTTGGTCCAATGGCGATTTAGTCCACATACCTTTTGGTCTAATTCAATTAAAGTGTTAATTTGTGCAAAATGAATGAAAAGAAAATGGTTATTGACCAACTGGTTATAGACAAAATGGTAATAGATGAAATGGTGATTAGACGAAGTGATGATTGGACCAAATGGTTATTGGACCAAATGGTTGTTACACGAAATGTTGATGGACGGAACGGCATTAGACCCAATGAAGGTAGACCATGACATGTGGTAAGTGGACTAGTTGACAGTGGACGAATTGGCAATTTACCGTTAGAGATAGAAATATCTTTCTTTCTCGTTAAGTACGGTAATTATAATGTGAGTTGTATTCACTGGCGTACAGATGAGGAGCATGGGGCCGTGGAACCCGAAAATGTTCACGACCAAGAAAAGAAAAAGGAGAAAAAATCCAAGAAAGAAAGTAAAAAGGGGGCGAAATGTAATATCTATTTTCTGAATATTATGTCACAATTTTGTCAAAAAATTAGGTGGATGTATTAAAAAGGTAATTTTTTGCTCGTATTCAGAACGTTTGTAAATTTACTTTATAATGCGCAATTTTGGAAAATGTCACCAAAAGTGTTCATTGGTTCATTCAATTTTAACTTAAAAATACTAAAAGTGTTAGTAATTTTAGCTTAGCTTAGTCGTTTCGATGGACTGCATGTATGTTCAACATTTCGCGCATGTACCTTAATTTGAGTCCATGGGCATGATCTGATGATGGGGGGAGGGGGGTGCATGCATGATAATACAACGGTTAGGTTAAGACCGACAGCTCTTAGGGGGATCGTTGGGGGTATTAAAAAAGAGTAAAAAGATGAATAGAAATGGTGTCTATGTAGTTTTCATAATTGTCAATGCGAAGTTTGCGAACATCTCGTCTATCAATACCTGAGTCCTGAAAATTGTCTGCAGCTACGCGTAATGTAAACGTATATAATCAGTGATATATAATTGCGCTCACAAGTTTGTGAACCGCACCCCAAAATGCACTCCTTCATGCTGAGAGTCGAATGTAGACGACAACACTACAATATTCGGTGAGCCCAGAGAAACAAATACATTTAATGTGATATTTTATCATCGGATTTCACATTTAAATATATATAACATGGGAGAACTTTAAACACTTCAAATATGTTCATTTTCTGGTGGGGTTCATTAAACTTTTGAGCACCACTGTGATATGATTCTGGGTCATGCCTAAATCTATTAAAACTCTAATCTGTATGAAATATTGCCAATGAAGGGTTGGGTTGTTGGTGGTTTATGATATAGGGCCTAGTAGATAAAGATTCTCTTTTGTGCATGCTCTGCGAAAGCTGAATATATACCATGATGTACCTTTTGCTATAACTGTCAGACAACCGGTGTGTTGGCTCAGTTGGTAGAGCGTCCGTCTCACAACCGGGAGGTCGGGAGTTCAAAACCCGGCCGCGTCAGACCAAAATACGTTAAATGGGAGTTGCTGCTACCCTGTTTGGCGTTCAAGAATTAAAGGGTTAGATCCTCGTCGATCTGCGGCTGCCGAGCCCACGATCAATTGGGCAAACCATATTTTCGGAGTATTACATTTAATGTTTAATTCGAACAATACAATTTTCATACGCCTTTCATGCCATGGCGTAATACGTTATTAGATGATGAAAATCATAATAGTTTAATTGTTGATGAAATGATGCCATATTATGCATCATGGTCTGTGTACAATGTGCCACGAAGTAAGTTTCTGGAAATAACATGATCAATTCGCCGCTTGTATTTCATAAGACTGCCTCAATGTCATAACAATGACTTCGCTTGATGGTCTTTTCTAAACGATTAGTTGAACTCTTAAAATTACGTTCCATCTAAAAAAAAAAAAAAAAAAAAATAGAATGAATATCGCGAGAAAAACAAAATGTGCATGCAATAGGGAAATAATGTCTCTCGTGAATCATAACTCACATACTCGAAAATAAAAATTCATGAATGTTACTATATGCTCTCTAGTTTTATTACGCCAGTCCAGTGAATCTAAAAAAACAGGGTGATCATACATCGTTTGTTTAAACGTTTGATTTTGGATGAGGATGTTATCAGATCCCTTCATTCGTCATTTTAAAGTTTGGACAATTCACTTTGGTAGGTTACAAAGTTTCGCAATTTATTTTGAATTTTGCTTGGCTGACGGAGCACTGTTGTAACCAA
The DNA here is from genome assembly GCF_037042905.1 of Lytechinus pictus. Taxonomy (NCBI): domain Eukaryota; kingdom Metazoa; phylum Echinodermata; class Echinoidea; order Temnopleuroida; family Toxopneustidae; genus Lytechinus; species Lytechinus pictus. Next base: position 14,353,560 of record NC_087246.1, read on the forward strand.
TTGAAAACGAATTGGCCAATGTACCTACCGTGAGATGCCCTCTGAACTGGCGATTTGTGATGATCTCTTTCAGATGAGACAAATGTATCTGACTCTGACGGTGAATTCATGAAATCTCGCCAACTTTCTCTCCATTTTACACTGTTTGTTATTACATGACACTTGATAATGTAGCACCATTTTCCCCTCTACCCCCTTCTCGCCCTTGTTCGTTGAATATATCTCATGGGTACAACTTCTCTTGTTTTTTTTTATGACAGGATGGTGGTGATAACACGGCTCTGTGAAATCGTTATATTCGCATACTTTAAATCGGTTGAGTAACCTGATTTTTCTTGGCAGCACGGCTCTTATAACTTCACATTACGTAGGAGACTAGCCTTAACCGAATTCATAATATTATTCGACAATGTGCAGACACGTGTTCCATACTGTTCAGAATATGGCGAGACAAATTGAACTATTTATTCTAATAAGTGAAGGATAAGCTCAAAATCTATCCCCGACAAACGAATGACATCATAATAATGTTATTGTGACATGGGTTTCGATCCAGGGGAGTCTTACTATCCCCCTTCTCCAACAAGATACGGAAGAAAATTAATATGTATCATGAGACATGTATGATTATGATGAAAAGGAGGGAGTAGAAAATGACGATTACCTTGATGGAAAAAGTGAGGATTATCGTATACATATGCGCATTATTCAATGAAACAATTCTTTTATTATTTTCATTCCTTTTATTTTTTGGAAATTATTAGAATCGGATATGGCAGATGAATGGAGAAAAAAAATGAAATAAGAATAAAATGTTCATGTTTATTTTCTCATACATGGCGCAGTCTTTTCAAAATGTACCACCCCCCTAACAACAAAGCGCGTGACGCAAGCCCTCTTTATTTTACCACCGTTTTGAATGTCACTTCATATGTGTAAGTATTCTTTATTTAGATTTATGGTGTAAAATAAGAGGAGAGGATGCAACAAAATTGAAAGTTGAAAGAGTGTATAAAGGGGGAAAGAATCATAAAAATGACAATAGTCCTTAAAATGTCCCATAATCAGTTCAGTAATAACAATTTTCAGCTCGCGCTTCGCGCTCGCATTTATTGACACCCTTGCATTGTGATGTCATGAATCATATAATGTTTTCATGAAGATTTAAACATTTTGTCATACATCGTGTTGAATGATCTCATTATTTTGTTTTAACGTACGGTCGGCAAATTCATAATATCTCTAATTAGTGCCAACCCTTTAAAATATTTCAATTGTAGTGCAGTTTGTGTCCTATGGCTTGCCTTTGTAACAATGTTAACGTCTCATTTCCAATAGACTTTGTACACGAACATTGTTGCTCCATATTCACACACGTCTACAATGTACAGTAGAAAATGTGAATATCGTTAGTAATATCTATATTGTAATTGTGTATTTAAATTATATAATCATTAATTTATTATTTCGGCATGCTAATATAGTTTTTTTACGATTAGTACCTATCATTTCAATTCTCTTGTAATCATAACAAATAGTTTACCATAATTACGCTGGTCTTTACTATTCTTATTACCTACTTTGCAATCATCTACTTTACATTTATCGTCTATTTAGTCACTTTTCATAATGCATTAATTACAAATCATTTTGATTATATTTTCTACGCGAGATATTCGAAATTGACAGAAAATGCGTATTATTATCAATGAGCTTTAATTTGCTGTATTCCCAACCACAAAGTCGTCTACCATTTGAATACATATCTATGTTACGAGAAAAGCCTCTTTGTTTCTGATTTTTTCATTACTAGTCCTATTCATTAAGATTAATTTCAATACTCCTTGAAGACTTTGTTTTGTCTTTCTCATTTTTTTTGCTGATGGAAATACGATATTGGGTTTTGTTTATATGATCAGTGAATGACAATGAAATTGATAGAACGATATTTCACACTGAGTTAACTTTGTTATTTTTGAAGAAATTATGTTGCATGCAATTAGTTTCAAGCAATATAAGATGAAATGAAAAAGAGTAAGGGATGGAGAGAGAGAGAGAGAGAGAGAGAGAGAGAGAGAGAGAGAGAGGGGGGGGGGGGGGAGAGAGGGAAAGTGGAAGAGAGATGTGCATACATACAGTATATAATAAATGAAGGCAGTGGTATAGTGGAAATGCAGTGGACATGGTGGAAGGGACAGAAACGGAGAGAGAGATACAAAGGGAGGGGGCATCGTTTGATTAAAATAAGTTGTTACTGTTTCGGTGATAGTACTACGGAGTGAGTAAAAAATAAACCCTCATCATAATTTATGATAATTCCTATTTTATCAAAGAACTGATAAAATTATGAAAGTCCCGTAGACCCTTCTTTGAATCTCTATTGGCTAATTTTGCACTGTAAAATCCCCCCCAAAAAAAAAAAAAAAAAAAAAAAAATTCTTGATAAGCCGCTACACTTCCTCACTGTTAATTTACCTCAAGAACTTTGACATATAATCTTGGGGCCATATAATTTATTATATTAAGATCATAGTACGGTGACAATAAATATTTTTTCAAGTTGTGTAATTTCACCAACTTTTAAATTTTTGTTACTTAGGCCTTTGAATAAAAATTGAATGGGATGCATGCGATATCTAAGCAACTTGGGTTGTGTATCAAATTATTTCATGTGCTTCGGCGAACCGATTCCAGGGGCCTATAACACAAAGCTTAGCAATCCTCGTATAATATATTTGTTACGAATAATTGCATTGAGTGCAATGTACGATTAATCGTAAGAATCAAGCGTAAGATTATTCGTTATCTTTGTGTTACGGGACCCAGATCAACCAGACCTTTTCAGTTGATTACAATAATGACATACGGTTAGTTGGTTAGGATTTTGCTGCGTTGGTGTGATTGTTAGAATATACAGTACATGTAGATAGTATTCTCTTTCATGATTTGTCTGATTTTATTCACAATCTACATATTTGAAAGGTTAACAACTTCTTGTTTTGAATCGTACAAGTTTTGTTTTCTCTTTATTTATTCGAGATTTATCAAAATGTTCCAGTTAAACAACCCTTCCCTTTTTATTTCCATGAATGACCTTTATATTTCTTACTCATGAATACCTTATGGACAAAAAGAATACCCCTTTCTCAGTGTTTTCCTTTCTGTAACCCCAGCCCGTCGGCCAATTTCAGTGGTATTTGATGTATAAAGTGCTCATAATTTATTTATCAAATACTGTTGAAGACTTATCTTGGTAATGAGAAGACGTATTCTTTCATTTTAATTGTGTAAAGCAAATATACACTTTATTCACTTATTATTGGACAAAATATGAATGTTTCATCTTATAATTGCTCGTTTTGATTCTATTTATCTTTTAATCATCTTTGTTGCTGTAAACGAGTGCCACTTTTCTTTCCTATTGATATTTAAGCGATTGACAAAAACTTCTAAAATGCTCCCCGACTATCCTTGTTGAAATTAGATTTATTTACGTTAGATGCCTTTTCTGTCTTGTCACATTATTAATGAATTGATGAACATTCATGTTAGACCATGTGTTATATCGTTGATTGTGAGTTTCCTTGAGTGACGTCAGCAAAAGATTAAATATTTTGGCCAAATCTCAAACATTAAACTTGTCAATGCAGGAGTCCCTCAAGGGACCAGACATGACCCAAACCCTTTTGTCGTCATGATTAACGATGCTTGCAATAAATTTGAATTACCTTATTATAAACATGATGTTGATTATTACACTCTTGTTGAAAGCGGTAAAGTTACATCTAATATACAAAATGCAATCCATGACATGCATCAATGGTCTTTGAGAAATATCTCTAAACCCATCCATATATTTTTCTGAGGACACAACATTTATGAAAAATTATTTTGAAGAAAGCAAAATTTTCATTGGAAATGATAATTGAAGTTTTGTTTATGAAGCCAAAACAGGATGTTGATGATTAGACTCTTGTTGAAAGCCGTAAAGTTACTTCTAATATACAAAATGCAATCCAGGACTTGCATCAATGGTCTTTGAGAAATAACTTTAAGCCCATCCATATACTTTTCTGAGGTCACACCATTTATGAAAAATTATGTTGAAGAAAGCCAAATTTCATTTGGAAGTTTCATTTTCATTTTCAAGTTTTGTTTATGAAGCCAAAATACTAGGTGTACTTAATGTGGGATAGCCAGGTATCAGATCTTATAACAAGATATGATAGAAAATTGTACATGCTTCGTTCTCTTTATATAATAAAAAGTTTAATTAAGCAATTCTTCATTTTACTACCCATTTTATAGACCGATTTTTCCCCGATGAACTTACCGTTTTCTTTGGCGCCTCCTCCCCCATCTCAATCATTGTATTTACTTTGTTGTCCGGACAACGGCACTCGTCACACTTTATAGCGGCGTACTTGTACTTTTTGTATGTTATGATAAATGAGGAAACGTTTAAGTGAGTACCGAATTTCAACTTGTTATCATGGATATATTGCTTTCGTTCTCGGGGTCATTAGGGTATTTAGCAATCACTTTGCAGACGCTTTCTATCACACGGATGATCTTTTGCAAAAGCCCTTCATAACAAAGCAGCCTTTGTCGGAAATCGGTGAATCAAAAACAGCAGTGTCGTCCTGTACTGACCGCACAGAAACGTTGTTAGCGCTAAAAATGCGCTAACAACACGCTAACAGAGGCCCTGTTACAACCAGTAATGTGGCAGCGATGCCCAATGTTACAACAATGCATTACTGACACATTGAAATGTTTTGACTTCACAATCCGATATATGTGACTGGGCTTACTGATAGCACACTGTTAGGCTAACGTCCGAAGTCCCCCCTTATCTGTACACCACTGAAGCAATTACTTTGAAACTGGCTTTCCTTCGCAAGCTGCTATAGTAATTAAATATAATAGTTACCATGTACTACAGATTCCAGTCGACGCGTGCACCGCCGAGACTATTGAAAATAAATAAGCCTAAATTAAAATGCACAATTTTTTTGTTTTTTCCCTTCTTTCATTCATTTTATAATGCAAAGGTCCGTCGAAGTGTACCAAAGATGACCCACATGCACCCACACACAACCTCACCTCATATGCGGCCTCTATTCCCTCACACAAATTTACACAGACACACAAATAAACAACTGGTACAAGATACTACTCAGCACTGCCTTTCGTGAAAAGCTCCTCCGGTTGTCTCGAAAATGTGCGATATTTTGACTCCCCTCCCTCAACCCACCCTTTCGAGAAAATCTCCCCCAGTTTTCTCGAAAGGGTGCGGCCACCCCCGCTCCGCGAACGCAGACGATCGTAACAAGCCGAATTACGAGGATAACTAATTTGAAAACTCCTAGTGTTTTTTTTTTGTATTTTCTATTATACATCACATGCTAAATAAATCAAATTTCCTATTCGAGTGTTCATCCAAATTGTCAATCTTTTTCGCGTGAACTGAAAATATTTATAATCCGATGATAAATCTACGAAGATGACCAATTATTGATCTGCGAAGCAACAGGTCATGAATGTAAATGGAGATAAGACAAGTTTGGATTTGCGCCCACAGGGACACCCAGAGATTGTGGTATAAACATAACAAAATAAAATTATACGCTCAAAGGCTAGTGAAATTTTCATGGTTTTGCTTTAGAAGTCTGATTTGGATTACAACATAAGTATTGACTGGCTCTCCTTTCGGGGAACATTAAAAAAAGATTGCCCTTAAAGATTTCCTCTCGTCTTAAATTCGGCCAATATGATTCTGCTTCGGGAAATATATTTGAGGTCCCCCTCCCCCCGGCCAGTTAATATAAAAATCTGACATCGGTGCTTGATCATTATGACGGATACAATAAAATATAGCTTAAATATAAATGAAAATGAAACACAGTGGAATATTTTTTTCTGACGTTCTGATCAGAGGAAATCGAGAAAGGTCTTTTAGAACTTACAGGGGAAGTTCCCCTTAGGAAATGCTCGTTGCAAAAATAGCAGAAAAATAGTAACAAAAAAATGTATTGGTGAAGTTTTGAGGAAAGTCCACTAAAGATTAAGGAAACATTTTTATTCTTCGATCAATTTTTCTCAAACCTACAATATTTTCATTTTATTTCCTGCTATTTTTTACAATAATTTTTTTTGTCAGGGTGAACTTCCCCTTTAACCCCCCTCCACACGTACACACACACACACACACCCTTCCCCATGCGCGCGCACACATAAGTACGGACACAATACAATATACTATTTTGTTTAGAAGAAGAAACAGCCATCAATCTACCGGTTAGCGGACGTTAATCAAATAATGCTGGCTTGATCAAACTTTGTGAGTAAAACAATTTCCTTGAACTTAAATTTGAGTTGTGAAGTAAAGTTAAGCATACGCATCTACCTATAATACTCTTTGGATCTGCTCATATAATTGCTGTAATTGAATATTTGGACATTGAAAAAAAGTACGCTCCTGTATTCGCAGATAATAATTTACACAATGTCGTTTATCTTTGATATCGTTCAATCTGTACATACATATTATAGTATCAAAAGATGAGCAGATATTCAACATATGGATTGAGGATAGAAAGATATATATAGATACACATCATTCTCTTTTCTTTACTGCTAGTCTGCTACCCTCTCCATCCATATACATACAAGGAACATCTTGCGGGCTTGTTCTTCAGATGAAGATTGAATGGAGTTAAGTCCTATACCGAAGATGCTGACTTACATTTTATTCATTTACCTATCAGGTAAGTTTGAAAGACAGACTTCTTATGGATTAGATAATTTGAAGGGTTATGGGGTAAGGATGTAATTACTAGCGTGAAGTTTTTAAGGTAAATTGCCAATTCGTCTCCTGCCATCCCGTCCACTCACCACATGGCCTACCTTCATTTTGTCTAATGCCATTTCGTCCAACCAACATTTCGTCTACTACCCACTTCGTCCACTCACAAATTAGTACCAATAGCAATTTCGTCTAATCATCAGTTCGTATAACCATTTCGTCTTCAACCATTTCGTCTACCACTCATTTATTCTAATTCCATTTAGGCTAATGCCATCTCGTTCATTAATCAGTTCGTCCAATGTTCATTTAGTCATTTCATTTCATTTCATTTATTTCACATTAAAATCCAATACACACAATTACAAAAGAAAGAAAAGGAAATTACTCCATGTATTTATAAGAGAGAGAGAGAGAGAAAAAAAAAACATACAACAAAATTAAAATACGATGGTAAATAATGTGACCGGGGCTAGAAAAAGCAGAGCTTATGGAGAAATGGAGAATACGAAAATAGTCTAATAGCCATGTCGGCTAATAGGTCTATCACTTGGTCCAATATCCAAATCGTCTACATATTAACTCGTCCAATTGCCATTTCATCTAATAACAATTTCGTCCAATTCCCAAATCGTCCGATAGCCATTTTGTCTAACACAATTACGTTGCGTTATCCGAGCGGGGCGGCAAAATGACTTCTACATTATACCTTGAAATTATTGCAGATAAAAAGATATTAAAAAAATCATGGTGATAACTAGGTCTTCTCTCAGGAATGGAATGATGTGGTACAGCGATACAGCCCCCCCCCCCTCTCTCTATCACATCATGCACACAAAACATGCAAAAGGGACAAAAGGAGTGGTTTGTTTGTCTGTTTTTAATTCCGTCATAAAAATACATAACAATATATATACATGTAAAGAGATACAAGGAGTAACATATACATACATAATGAAATACATTCTTAACATTGATTAAAACAGAAAAGGAAAATTAATGATTGAAACACGTTAAGAAAGTTAAAAGATGAAAAAAAAACCTCACAGATCAAACTTAAGACAAAAGACGGTTGGATAACCCATATTCGGCTGCACCTACATGTATTACATGTGCGGCTGGTCTTCCACTGGGACCAAATAAAAGAGAGAGAGAGAGTCATAGGGAGAGGAACATGAGCACAGAAAAGAAAATACAAAAGAGGGAAAGGAAGGAAGAAAGAAAAGAAAAGGTAGAAAAAAGAAAGAAAGAAGGAAAGGAGAAAAAAAAATCACCATTAGTTTGCTTACTCCCACCCGACTACCCCTCCCCAGAAAAAAAAATTAAAGTCTCGAATGTGACAACGCTGATCTAAAAGAATTTAAGGTCATACAATTACGAATATTATCTGGGATACTGTTAAACAACTTAGTCCCCCTATAGAAAAATATGCGTTTGCAATAATTAATTCTTGGTTTGGGGAGGCACAAATTCTTTTTTTCGAAAATGGTAAGGTCTTGAGGTGTAAAATATGTATTTTGTTCGATATTTGGGAGCCAAATCATGGAGGATCTTAAACATCATTGTTTGAATGGGAAAGTTTTGCCTAGACTTCAGGGTTTGCCATACCATTATTTCATGGAATGAGTCTGTAGAAACATGTGACCGATTATTAATATTAAGCATGGGTGTCGATCACGGGGGGGATGGGGGGATATATCCCCCCCAATATTTCAAGTGGGGGGGGATGGCCTGTATTATCATCCCCCCCCCAATAATTTAGGGTAGAAAATTTATAATAATGATGATGAAAAAATGTAAAGGTTTGATCATGATGATTATAGTGATGATTATAGTATGCCATCAATCAGTTTGTTTCCCTCGCAATTTGTGTATATTGTTATTAAATAAAAACATTCTTTTCCAGGACTTTTAAACAGATGGGTGGAGGTTCAAGATGAAAAAGAATGAAATGTTTACGTATATGATATTTTTTAACACATGACATAAAAGGACCCCGACGAAAAACAACTTTTGTTGATAGGGTGTTCCATCCCACCAGTGGTAATATGATCATATTTTTACAATTTTTAATAAGTGAAATCAATTAATGGTTTTAGAAAGAATAATCATTCATTTCTCTCTAAAGCGTATCTTCGGATATGAACATCGGATTTTTTCCCCATGTTATTCTTGTTATTGTTATGGACTTGAATAACTAAACTTGATTGGCTCTTTCTTATTTTGGCAAAAAGAAATCTCTTTTGAGTTTGGAAAGGGATGACAGTTTTGCATTCAATATGAGCACACTCATGCGGTACGTAAATTTCATTTTAACACACAATTAGCTGATATTACACACTGATGGTTCAAGAAAATGTTGGAGAAATATCAAAACATGACAGTTGAGTTTCGATTGTTTTTGTTTGTTTTTGTTTTATGCACTTATAAAGCATTTAAAACATGTTAAAATCGTCTAAGGAATGACGGTAAGCCCGATGGCGCACGAGAAGCCACACAGTTTGTAATTTGTGCTAGTCTTAATTTGTCAAAATCTGCATTTTATCATCATGCATTAAGAAGAAAAAAGATATCGCCAGTCGGGTTAGATTTTAAGAGAGAAGTTGTATACATCATGCTCAATAAACAGATCACTTTGTACATGGTCCAGACAATTTTTGTCATTTTTTCTTTCGTATGAGTGTAGAATAGGCTTACTTGTAACACAAATTGAATTTTCAAAAAAAATTATAAGTACAGTACACTGCAATAATGAAAGAATTTCCTAGAACACAGTGGCGTAACTACGGGGAGGGGGGGGGGGGCATGGGGGCACGTGCCCCCCAATCGGCTGGCCAAAAAAAAAAACGGGGAAGAGGAGAAAGGAAGAGAAACGTAGTGGGAATGAAGAAATTATTGTTCATTATAATGTTATATTATAATAATGTTATGTTATAATACATAAGAAACATTTTTTCATAACTTTATTTTGCTCAGGCCTAGATTTCTTCATTGTTCCCGGTACTCGCATTGTCTGTTTAACGTTTTTAAGTCAATATACACCAAATATATTTCCTCGCACTTCGACTTATTATTGTTCTATGTAGTGACATATGGTTCTTTTTCATTACTACTTAAAGTGATTGCCCCATTTTAAGGTGTTAATATAAAACATTTCCTGTCCGTGCTTACGTTCGCACTAGTAGATTGGTGAGATATGACTGCTCTTCATGAATTCCTAAAAATCAATCCTTAAAATGTCCCTTTTTCTGATCTGAATATCAACATTTTTCGATCGCATCATTTGTTTAGTGAAATACGTATCGTATGGTCTTAGTGAATTCTTACAAACATGCCTTAGAATGCCTCTCTTCAGGTCTGAATATCCTAAATTTTCAGCTCGCGCTTCGCGCTCGCAATATTTGATGAGTGAGATGCGTATTATCATGATTACATTGACTACAAAAAGTGCTTCATGTGTTTAGATGTAGCAAAATTAGCAAGCGCTTTGCACTCGCATTAGATGACTATGGTGAGATATGTATACTCTTAATGGATTCCTAAAATATAGTCCTTAACATGTCCTTGTTTGGGGTAAATATTTACAAAAATTTCAGCTCGCGCTTCGCGCTCGCATTGTTTGTTTAGCGAGACAGGTATGTATCATGATTACAAAAATTTGCTTATAATGTCCTTTTTTGGTCTGCATATCAAAAATTTTCAGATCGCGCTTCGCGCTCGCATTATTTGAGCAGTGAGATACATATCCGTTTAATGGCACTGTCCTTAAAATGTCCCTATATTAGGTCAGTATACCTGGCAACTGAGCGCGCTTCGCGCGCTCCTAAGTGACTCAAAAATTTTGCTGGTACCCCCCCATGCCGTGACTCACGGTACGCCACTGCAAGAACACCATGCATATCAACCACTCCCAAATGTCCTAACTTGTGATTTTAGTGGGGGTAATGTTGAAAGATCCCCATCCACAAGAACATTTGTGTCAATCATCCCCCCCAACCAAGAATACCGATCGACACCCATGATATTAAGGATAATTCTACCAGCTCTATTTTGCAACTTTTGTAGCTGATCTGTATTTTTCATAGGAAGATTGCCATATTACATCAGCAAAATCCAAGTTGGGCAGTATAAAACTCTAATAGATAATGTTCAAATTATTCCTATTGATAAATTTAATTAATCTACGGAGGAACAAAATCATACAACCCACATTTTCACTTAAGTGGTTAACATGAACATCCCATTTCAGTTCTGAATCAATATACACACCCAAGTATTTCAGCAAAGATACTTGTTTGATGGTCTATTCTTAAATCTAATTCATTGTGTTTTTTAAGCATATGTCTATTTCCAAAAAGCACGCACATTGTTTTGTCATAATTAATTTCAAGTCTACTCGTGTCCTTCCATCTATCAATAATTAGCAACTCTCTATTTAAAGGTCAAGTCCACCCCAGAAAATTGTTGATTTGAATCAATAGAGAAAAATCAAACAAACATAACGCTGCAAATTTCGTCGAAATCGGATGTAAAATAAAAAAGTTATGACATTTTTAACTTTCGCTTATTTTTCACAAAACAGTTAAATGCACAACTCAGTGATATGCAAATGAGAGAATCGATTATATCCATCACTCACTATTTCTTTTGTTGTTATTGTTTTAATAATACAATATTTCAATTTTTACAGATTTGACAAGAAGGACCAATCTAACTTGACCATAAACTGTTAAAACAATGGTAATTCCACATGTTCAGGGAAAATGAAACTTTGTTTCACTTGACAAGGAGGAGACAAATTAGAATATTTCATATAATAAAATGCAAAATAAATAGTGAGTTGGTGACGTCATGAGTCTGCCAATTTGCATATCGACCAGGATGTGCATATAACTGTTTTCTTATTTTACATCCGATTTTGATGAAATTTTCAGTGTTTTGCTTGTTGGATTTTTCTCCTTTTTTCAAATCAACTTTTTGTTGGGGTGGTATTGTCCTTTAACGTTGATTGAACTATGTGGGAATCTGTATGAGAAAAGTAAATCAAAGTGTCATCTGCATAGAGATGGATGTTGCATGACTTGAAAATAGTAGGTAAATCATGAATAAAAATTATAAAAAAGCAGCGGACCTAGTATCGAGCCTTGAGGGACCCCTTGCTTGATTTGTAATTCTTCAGAGTTGCAGTTACGAATACATGTTACAATTTGTCTATGTGAAAGGTAGCTTTCAAACCAGTTCAAATTCGTTTCTTTAATCCCAACTCTTTTAAGTTGTTCAAGCAGACATTGAATGTTAACCATATCAAGAGCTTTTTGGAGGTCAACGAAGACCACACCCGTGTATTTTTCATCATCAAGGTTTATTAACCAATCATCCGTGACTTTGATTAGGGCAGTTGAGGTAGAATGTTTAGGACGGAAGCCTGATTGGTCCAAAGTGATAAACGTTATTACAATTTAAATGTTGAACAAGCTGTTTATGGATTAATCTTTCAAGAACTTTCGATAATTTATTTATTTATTTTGTTTTATTTATTTTATACTGCAGGGTAGGCCTGTTCAGTTCTTAAAACTGCTTTACAAAGGCGCCCTGCAGTTTAAAATACATGTCAAGATAACTATGAACAACAACAACAACAACAAACAACATCAAAAATACAAAATACAAAATATCTAACATCAGAAACAATTAACACCAAAATATAGAGTGGGAAGTGACAAGAAAGAATAGAAATCGGTCTGTAGTTATTTGGATCTGAATGATCGATCACCTTTTTTGTGTAACGGAATAACTTTAGCAATTTTCTATTTCTTTTGAAAGACACCTTGAACGATGGATTCAGTCATAAGATAGTTGACTGGACGTATAATTTCATTTATGGAAATTTCTAGGATATGAATGAGAATTCCGTCTAAGCCCACGGATTTCTTATTTTTTCAGTTGTAGTAGTTCTTTCAATATATCATTTTGACTTACAGTACAAAGTTTCAATGGATGTTCAACTGCCATACCAGTATCATTTTCATCATGTACTAAGTCATTTTCTGTCGAAGAGGCCAGGTTCAACAAATTACCTATATTTGTGAAAAATATTGATTAAATTGGTTGGCCATGGTTTGACTTTGACTGGATTGAGGTGGAGACGAAGAAATGTTCTTGGGTAACAAAGAAGATAATGTTTTCCATGAATTATTCGAATTTTTATCTTTGGTTAGTACGTTGTTCTGTATAATAATCTTTCTCAGCCTTTTTGATCAGAGATGTTACTTTATTCTTAAATACACGATAATATTTACAAAAATTCTAATTTTTGGTTCTGATAGCCTTTGTTTTAGCCTTGTCTCTTTTCTTCATTGCTTGAAATGTACTTTCATTTATCCATAGTGATTGATTTTTTTCTTTTGAATGGTGATTGAATTTTTCGAACCCTTAAACATTATAAAATTGAAATGGGGTCCTTTGATTTGGAATTTACCCTCCTTTCTTTTTTTTTCTTTTTTAGCAAATGCACACATAAAAATGATAATCATTATTCATCATCATCACATATTAATGATAATAATAATATTTATAATTGTAATGAATATTGATTGTGATAATAATTATTATGAATGGTAATATATTCATAATAACAATAACAGCTATCGGCGGCATAAAGAATAAAAAACAGTAGCGAAAAGTGGGAAAGGATAGGGAGAAAAGAGAATAGGTGAAATAAGAGAAGGAAGACAAGTGAGTAAAACGTGAGGGGAAGACCTGTAAAATATTCATTCTGCATATCATAACATTTTCGCTAGATCGTGCTTCGCGCTGGCATTGCCTATTCCTTGAGATACATTAATATCTTGCGTAAGAACATTATTATAATGGAGCTTAAAAAATGGGTGTAGTTTTAAAGTCAATATATACAAACATATTTGTGCTCGAGCACCAAGCTTTTATTGTTATGCATGGTTTAACATGTGATATTAAAGAAGTGCTCAGTAAAATTTCCCGTTTTAAGGTTGTCTGAGTATAAACAAATTCAGCTCTCGCTCGCATTGTTTTATTTTGTGAAGTACCTATATCCTCTTCATGTATTCCATACTCTGTTCAGGTCTGAAGCATTTTTGTTATCTAGCACTGCGTGCTTGCATTTTCATCAATTAGATATGTATAATTTTATATGAATTCTTACAATAACTCAAAATCCTGCTTCGTGACAGTTCGTCAACATTTAGACTCGCGCTTTGGGCTCGCATCGATTGTTATAAATGATTTAACAATCATGCATCATGTTTATGATTTCAAAAAGTTTCCAAAATATACCATTATACATGTTATTTGCTTATTTGATTAATGAGATACATATGCCGCTCAATTTTTTTTTTCTTGGAAGGGGGAGTCCTATGAATAACAGTCACTTCTTAGCTTTATTTCTATAAATCTACATATATAAAGCAAAACCTATGAAATGATTGCAAACTAACACATGTACTGGGAACAGTAAAAAGAAATTGTCTGCTGATGTTTGATAAAACAATTAAACAGAATAATAGTCATTGTGATCCACATCACAAAGATAATCTCTTAAGACCTGCCTTGAAATTGTTTCGTTTGTGCCGCTTGAATATTTGTGGGCAACGAGTTCCAAATACTGGCGCCTCTGTACATAAACATGCGCTTTGCAGATTCAGTCTTTATTTGCATTATGATCTTTCTTTAAGGGAAAATATATTGATTAGGTATGAAGGGGCTATAAAGTTATTGAGTATGTTAAACATCATTAGTGCAACACTTTCTTTTCAAGTGTATCCCAATTTAGTTCATTTAGATTATCGTTTCCGGATGAATCCCAGGGGGTATTATTGATAACGCGAGCTTCCCGATTTTGAATCTTTTGGAGGCTATCTTTTAGACATTTGCCGTTTTTATTTCCCCATACTACATCACAATATGACAGATGAGATGAAATCAGGGCGTTGTAGACTAGTATCATTGTATCCTTGTCAACCATACTCCGTATCGATTTTAGCATAAACAAACCGCTTCTACATTTCTTCTGTACATTTTGAATGTGTTTTTCCCATGACAAATTTTCCTCTAAAATTACTCCTAAATGTTTGCACTGGGTAACTCTTTCTAGGGGGGTTCCATCAATGCTAATATTTAGCGATTTATCTTTGAATAGTTTCAATCGATTTCTAGTTCCTAGAACAATATATTCAGTTTTATTGATATTCAAACTAAGCTTATTGTGATCAAGCCATCGTTTCAAATTTTGCAAATCTTCATTGATTTTGTTTTCTAGACCAGAGTAGTTGTTACTTGCATAATATAAAATAGTGTTATCTGCACACATACTTATTTTGCAATTTCTAAGAACTAAAGGCAAATCATTAATATGTAAAATGAAAAAAAGCGGCCCTAAAATGGACCCTTGAGGGATTCCAGATTTAATCAGTAATAGATCAGATGACATACCATTTACTGTCGTTTTCTGGCATCTCCCATATAAGTAACTTTTAAACCATTCAATTGAGTGATCCCCAATTCCATATTGTTTTAATTTTTGGATAAGCAATTCAAAATTAACCGTATCGAGTGCTTTTTTTAAGTCTAGCATGACAGATCATACTATTTTGCCTTCATCAAAGCATTTTAACCATTCATCTGTTGTATTGAGTAATGCCGTTGCTGTAGAATGTAATAGCCGAAAGCCAGATTGGTAGTCATTAATCACATTGTTCCTGTTCAAGTATTCATATAATTGATCAAACACTATACATTATAGTAGTTTATATAAAATCGGTAATATCGAAATCGGTCTGTAATTAGAAGGTTCATTTGTACCGCCTTTATCTATGGCAATAACTCTTGCCTTTTTCCACTCCGTAGATACGCATGCAGTGCTAATAGATATATTTATGATATGTGCCAAGGGTTCAGTTATACATGGTATCGTTTCATTGGTATCATATCACATCCCATCGCTTTGCCACTAGACATTTTCAATAATTGTTTGTTTATTTCGCTTATAGTTACTGGGACAAGTTGAAAGATATGGACTAAAGTGTGCGGGTGAAATTGCATTACACTATTATTTTCATTTGCAGACCCTGTGCTGTCGATGGTATCGGCATGTCTAGGGCCTGCCTTTACGAAAAAATCATTCAATATCTGTGAATTGTTTATTTAGATTCATGAATTTCTTTCTCATCTACCATTAAGCATTGGATTTTTGCATTTTTATTCTTACGTTTGCATCCTATGTGGTGAGTGGACAAAATGGCAGTAGGCGAAATGGCAATACACCGTCTTTACTCCTAATTCGAATGGCTTACATGTACATGTAGGCCTAAATTGAGTTTTTAAGTGTTTTTACTTATAGTTTTAGAAATAAACAGTATTTTTCTTATTAATGATCTTTTCGGTGAATAAAGTGTATCAGAATGATAAAATGTAATCTTTACCTGATATCTATTTATATCTGCTACAAAAAGAAAAAAATATGTTTTATTAATGAAATTATAAAAAAAACTCCCCTGCAAGATAGATAAAAAAGGGTGAAATCTATACAATGTGCATCTAATTTTGATACAGCAGTATGTATGCAAAGAGTAGATGTGATCGAATCATTAACTTGGAATGACATTGTCATATGTGTGTATTTTTGGGGATAAATCAGAGAATATAATGAAAAAGAGGAAAACATGCCAGTATTTATTTCCATAATACGTCATAGCATGAATAATAAGAATAATTTGCATCCTATAGAAAGCACAAATGTTTTATCATATTATTTTAATATAAAAAATATGCATGATTTGTTGTGGCCAATAAAGTGATGCGGATTACATAAATTTAGGGTATTGAATTTCATATAATCTAGTAATGAACTGGAATACTAAATACTGACATGCACTTTTGGAGGATCTATCCAAAATTAGATATAATTCAAGATAAAGAAATTAGAATTGTTCAATACTTCAATTATCCTAACTTATAGCTATCGCACATTCGATGGAAGCTTTGGTCTCATCACCTTGTGCGCAGAATGAAGTAATCGGACACTACAAAAAAGATCCATATAGGTCATATGGCAGGGGCGCATCGAGTCATGGTGTGGTCAAAGCTGTATGTTTAAACCCAGGTAAAACCTACATGAAAAACCTCATTCTAATTAAATCCTACTGGACAAGTAGCACCATGAATAAAATGAAACATAGACTTGATAGAAGTTTTTCTTTCATTCGATTCATTTGATCTTTTTTTAGAGAAAAAGGCGTGTCATTAGTGACTTTATTATATCTGGATGTTAATAAAACAGGCAAGCAAAAAAAATGTTTCAAAGGAACGATTGACAAAGGATAGGGTACTCATTTTCATGGACAAACGGTGTTCGATTTTTGTGTCAAGAGACGCACACTCGCATAGCTAATCAAATTATGAAATTAATCACTTGTTTTGTCCAGTAGATGATAGCATTATAAATTAAGATGTCCATTTTGAAGAATACCAAGGGTAATATCATTAATCAGAAATTTATTAATCAATAACCCCTACTGTAAATAATACATTGCCCCCCCCCCCCAGTGAGTGTCACAGTGTGATAACAGCGTGGAACACAATGTGGAATCACATTCAAATAATTATGAGCATTCCAACAGTGTGAATCACATATTCACATAGTCGACCATGTTAACGTGACACTGTCGAGGTGTCCCACAGTGTGAAAATATCTTCATAATATACTGTTGATTTGTTTCCATTTGAACAGTGTGAATGTTATTTTCACAAAGTCGACATTTTGAACACACTGTGATCACACTGTCTGAAACTCAGTTCTTTCTGGAATGGACTTTCAATCCTTCCCAATCATCAATTATTTTGTTAAAGCCCCCAAATTTATCTTGTGCAGTTGCACTCCATTATTGCAATGATAACGTGAATCTCCTGAACACAAAATCTAATTAACTGGGTTATTCGTCTCTTAATTGAAGTAGTATTCATTTGTCTCTCCTTTAGCAAATTATAATTTTTTTTTAAGTAGGAAACAACCTGAACTCCTAGCTCCACCCTTTATTTCATTGATATTCGTTTCTCATCGATTTGTATCACTGTTTTTTCTGATTTTCATTTTGAAAATTAAACAAATTTAAAGCAGTAAAATAATTGACAAATATATTATTAATCTTACTTACTCTTATTCTTATGTTAGAGGAAACCGAACCCAATGAAGATGAAAGGCTTATAGACACAGTAGCCAGACCAACAGATATAGCGGAAGTTTCTGTTCAACGCCCTCAGAAGATAAGCGATGTTCGACTTGTGAAGGTCAACACAATTATTCCACATGAAGGATATGTGCAGGTCTTGTACATCGATCAATGGCAATTCGTATGTGGACGCTACTGGAGCTTTCATCAATCAAGCATGACCTGCCATAGCTTAGGCTACACATTCGCCTTGCCGCCATCTGACGGCCAAACGAGCTACAGAATGAACGAGAGTGCAGAAAAGGGCACATGAGAGTAATTCAACCGCGCGCAAAGCATGTCGGACAGGCGTAATTAAAGATCACATGACTTTTTTGATTAAAATAATTCAGTAAAAATAGATCAAATGTTTGTATATCAAAAGAAAAACGATAGAGATAATGCTATGTTCATACTCTTTCATAATTAAGGCGTTTGGGGAGGCTAGACTGCATTTTTGTATTTCATTTGAATTATTATTACCCACAATGCAGTTCGGGGTTTTCTGGCGATGAACTGGCCGAAATTATGGTTAGTCTTATTTCAGGCCACTTAACTTTTGATTGAGCTGGGCAAGTACCCGATTAACATATCAGGTCTTAATGTACCGTTAATTGTGACTAATGTCAGAGAATTAAAGCAAAATCTATCGTGGGATTGATTTTTGATGATTTTTTGATGAGCTATGATTTAACACGTGAGTCAATGGGGGTCTGTAATACTCATGTGTGCCCTATACTGCGACTACACTTCTACACAGTCGTTGCTAAGGCTGAGCGTCGTCTGCTAGAAATCAGTGATGGAATGTTTTAAACAGTTTTATACAATGAAATAGGTTATGTTTGACAACAGTTGATCGGTATATAACTCGGCATTTAGTGCATTTATCGCTTACTATGATGAAATGACGCTTTCAAATGCATATTCAATGCTTATTATCATTTATCATGCAGAAATGCGAGTTTCTACTGCCAACAGGAGATCAGATCTGGTTGGTTTGAGAGTGTGAAATGAAATAAGTAGGGATTTAAAAATGATAAATAACTACTAATTATCATCAAGGATTCCCATTTTTAGTGTTTAGAGCACGCCGAGAAAGAAAGATGAACAAAACATTAAAATACATAAACTTGTCTCAGTCAGATGTAGATTGCGCACTTGAATACTATTCACTTCGTTGAAAGCTAAGCGGGGGGGGGGGGGGAGCTGAGTCGGGGTACATACCTCATCCTCCTGTCTTGTAAGCAGGGCGGGGTTGATGGTATATATCTATAGCACCCCCCCCTTCCAGCTTGTTAGTTATAATGAGGAAGAGAGGCGATATGAGCACAAGAATTGCTTACACTCTTTGTTTGTTATCAATTTTCTTTTATTTACTTTGTTTTTTTTTATGCGAATAAAAAAGGTAATAAATCACTTCGAACAAAATTAAACATGCTAACAAGAAGTTTTAACTCCACACATTATATATTTTAGCCCATTGATGGACATCAAACAAGTAGAACTTGTAGCTGCAATACCATAACCTATAGGAAGCGCACAAATTATATGAATGGAACACTGTATTTTTACATTAAAATGAGGGGCGTCTAATGAGACGTTTTCTTTTCTTTTAACGCGTTTAGTCAGATTAGGTATTGAATGCAATATATCAATCTCTTCAGGAGAACCCACTCTTTCTTTTGAGATCAAAATATTCAACTTTTCGTTGTTTGACCCTCAGTATAGGGCACATGAGAGTAATTCAACCGCGCGCAAAGCATGTCGGACAGGCGTAAGTAAAGATCACATGACTTTTTTGATTAAAATAATTCAGTAAAAATAGATCAAATGTTTGTATATCAAAAGAAAAACGATAGAGATAATGCTATGTTCATACTCTTTCATAATTAAGGCGTTTGGGGAGGCTAGACTGCATTTTTGTATTTCATTTGAATTATTATTACCCACAATGCAGTTCGGGGTTTTCTGGCGATGAACTGGCCGAAATTATGGTTAGTCTTATTTCAGGCCACTTAACTTTTGATTGAGCTGGGCAAGTACCCGATTAACATATCAGGTCTTAATGTACCGTTAATTGTGACTAATGTCAGAGAATTAAAGCAAAATCTATCGTGGGATTGATTTTTGATGATTTTTTGATGAGCTATGATTTAACACGTGAGTCAATGGGGGTCTGTAATACTCATGTGTGCCCAAAAAGTCCCTGGAATTTTACATCTGATTTGCCCCGGAAGAGCTTGGAATCTGACTGAGTGTGATGGTCGACCTGTCACCAATGATCAGTTCTTGTGTGAAGACAACAGGGTTGCCATGGTTACATGTGAGCGAGAGCATGACCATGATGACGAAGGTAACGTACCTCGACGATTAACAATTTACATGTGTTTTTTTTAGGTTCAAACTGGGAATATTTACGTCAGATTTCTTTGAAAGAATAATGTTTACAACCCTTTTCAACATACTTTGTCGTAGTTCGAACATCGAATAGCTTTTTTATTGTAGGCTCCAGGTTCTTACCAAAAGGGAATTTCATTTCACAATGCTTTATAATCACATAAAAAAATAGTGCAATACGTAAATGATATTAGGTTTGGGTTATTCGTTTAATCTGCATATAGATAAATGTTTAAAATAGACGGGGCCGACATGCCCCCCCCCCCTCCAAATTGTCAGTAGTCATCATTGTGGGCAAATGAAATTCTAAGGAATATAGTCATTCAGCCTAAACTTGGAAAATGTATCAATTCCGATCTACGTCGGAAATGCATTCCATTGTAATACATTTCAGTGTTTTTAGATATACTCTGATGTGTTTCCTCTTTTCACAATGGGATCTCCAATCTGGTAGACTAATAATGCATGGCTGGATATCTCCTAGAAAAGTGACACATTTAATTATTCTGCACCTCTACTCACACAACAGCTCATCCAGACAGGAGATACACCTAATGCTGTGAATCTAATTGTCTACAATTGTCTTTCCATCACATTAGATGATATATCAGACGACAATGGTTGCCTATGTAACCCATGTTCGAATGACAGTCTTTGCATCCTAATCGACGTTCAACCTGGATACTTCTGCACATGCTCTGATGGATCTGAAGGAGAACAATGTGAGACGAGTACCGCAGGACTTGAGCCAGGAGTTGGTCTAAACGATTCAGACTGGGAATCTTTCTCTTCTCCCTCGTTATTGGGACTTGATGAAGAAGATGGAGCACAAGAAAATGGAACGCATCTTTCACCATTTACCGGGAGTCGACACCGACCGCGGGGTCGGCTGCATGCTAGATTTCGACGCCCACATCGACCCCGAAGGCATCGAACCCAACCCTGGAGATTTGGACGTTGATTATCGAGTCCCGAATCTCGGGAACAATCTCGGAAAAATTGTACTCGGTCCGGGCAAAGGCTGTCGACGGGATCATTAGTGTCAATTTTCTTCTTTATCTTTACTTTGCTACAAAAAATTATAGTCCTATCTGTAAAGATCTACCCCTTTTCAATTCTGCTCGCCTAATTCAAAGTTTTGCACATGAACTTTAAGGTCAAACACTTTAATAGCATGGCAATGAATCAAAATGTTATTTTCAGTAGGTATTCATGGTATTCGTCGGAACGATGAATCAATCATTGGAACACTTTTACATAAGTCCTCCTTCGTAGTAAGAAACTGAGTATGCCATTCTGAATCTAATTTATGATAACGCTGTATATAGACTAAAACACTTGTATAAAATGTTGTGGTTGCTATAATTGGCCACTATACAAACTGTGTATTGTAACTGTCAGCATGTCTATTTAAAATATATTTAGCGATTTTGGCGATTGATGGTTAATGTTACTTCATTTCTTTACATAATGATTGGAATATCATTTTAGAATGATCCTATCATATTTTAAAAAATCTAGCAAATAGTATGTTGTATCCATTTAAATAAATTTTTAACTCCCGACTTCGTGGACTAAGTTATTTTGGAATGAAATATTTTACATTTCTGCGTATTAACAAGGGAAATACATTTGTCAATGGAAACTCATATTAAATTAAATTGCTATTAGAGTACATTTTCTGAAGTCTTTTTCTTCATGAAAATTTAAGGAAAATTCTCATCTTTTGTATAGACATGGATTATCAATATTTCATTCCCAAAGGAGCTAAATCCAGACAGATGATAGTATAGTCTCAATATCATTTACACTCACAACTATGTAATTTGATCTGTTATATTGCATACATTCGTAATGCGTAATTTATGTGAAATTCAGCCACTGGCTCCCAATCATTATCAACAAAACATTTGTATCCTATACAATGCTCTGAGTTTAAAATATATGAATGCATAATGGATTTATCTCCGTTTGAAATAAATTGTTTAAAATAAGTTTTTAATGCGACTTAAATTTTTAACCATTTTGTTTTCCCAGACTCCATTTGCGATAAATTTCATTTGACGTGCTTTGTTTACATGTCGAGGATGCTCAGACTTGGTCAAAGTAGAAACATTACTCCTTTTGAAATTAAACTCTTAAAAGTAACGGCCACCCCAGAAAAAATGTTGAAATGAATCAATGTAAAGCATAACGCTGACAATTTCATCAAAATCGGATGTAAAAGAAGAAGGCTTTGACATCTTTAACGTTTCGCTTATTTTTCACAAAACCGATGATGCACAATCCAATAATGCGATGAGAGAGACGAAGATGTCCCTCACTCACCGTCCGACTGGGGGGCTTTTTGTTGTTTCAATATTATACAATATTTCGATTTTTACAGATTCGACAATGACCAGCTTAGCTCAACCACAAAATATCAAAACGATGGTAACACCATATCTTTAGAGAGGAATGAATCTATGTGTCACATAAGAATGAGATTATTCGAATTCGAATTTCATATTTCATACAATGAAATACAAAGGAAATAGCGAATGGATGACGTCATTACTCCCCTCATCGGCATACCGACCAAGATGTAGATAGAACTGTGGTTTATTTTAATCAAGCGAAATTTTAAATGACATAAATTTCTTATTTTACATCCGATTTTGATGAAATTTTCAGTGTTATGCTTGTTGGATGTTTTTCCTTTTACAAACTTCATTTTTGTTGAGGTAGACTTTTACTGGGCATGGTGGCTCAATGGAAGAGCGCCCGCCGCATGAACGGGAAGTCGTGGGTTCGATCCCAGGCCGAGTCATACCAAAGACCTTCTGCCTTACTGCTAGGCGCTCAGATTGGGGAAGGGTAATAATAACATACTATGTTATGCAGGGCCCGCTGGTAGAGCAGTTTCCTAACTTAATGGCTACCCAAAACGGTATTATTGTTAAATATTCTTTCTAATTTCATGTGTATCGTGTAGTCAACTATTTAGTTATGATTTATTTAATCAACTTGTTTTACATTGTTTCATCATCTTTTGTTGTTTGCGTGAAAGTTTGATGTCTAACTTATTCGTACTTTTTCATATCTTAGATTTTACGATTCCTGAATCTTGTATTAGTTACGATGCATTTAGCGCTACTTAAAAACTGATTATTAGTATAATTCTCATATGTAACTTAGAAGTAATGATCGTTTACTCAACCTGTTTTACAATTATTTTAATCATATTTTGTTGACTGCGTAAATGTTTTTCATGACAAACTTATTTGTTTTTGTCTTTTTATATATTAAGTTTTACAATTCATCATGTTAATTTAGTGGTCTAGACTTAATTGATGTAGTTTGTATATTTCTATAGGTGTTTTTTTCATAGATGTATACATTGTCTTCAATTACTGATGTAAGGACCCCATTGGTAATAAGCCATCTCGGCTTTCATGGGCAATCCTGTCAAGATATATACACTTCTGTTCATATTTTCTTGTACTTGTTCATAGTTATACCTGACAAATAAAATCAATCAATCAAAGCATTTTATCACGAATTCTTAACGTGTAACCTAACACATTCTATGTTTGTCTTGTCTCCATTTTCATTTCATTTTATCTCCCTCTTGCACCACAAGCAGGGGCGGATCCAAGGGGGGGGGGGGTGAGCCGGCCCTATAATCCCTCTTAATTGTGGGCAACCTGCAGAAAAGGGGTGTATTTTTTTACTTGAGAGAAACGCTTAAAAAGAGAAAGAAAAGTAAGGAGTATTAGACCAATGTTTAATTTACGGCCTCGGCGGCCGGCCCGACGACATATAGGCCTACTCGCAGCGGCATCGCATTCTGTTAGTTCACATATATCGAGGCCACGCTATATACCGCACATGCGCGCCTATCAAACACATTCTCCTGCACGCAAAACTATTTTGAGATAAAGTCAATGGCCTAGGCCCATCTAAGCTAGCCATAGCCTACCCTAGCCTAGCATTTGTTGTCTTGTCATTTATGGCAATTTGATACGTGTTTAAGAATTTGATCTCGATATACATGTAGATCTAAGCCTAAGGCCTATAAGGGTACCGGGTTTTGTAAAGGTAAGTCCACACGCATGCGTACTCTTATTCCGAAGACGCAATCATGAATATTAATATTGGGGTCCTAATTTCGACCTACACATGGGGTTCCACGAGCCTAATTACATCAGGAGGGCTAAAGATATTCGTTCGACCCAACCCATTCGAATTTTTGTCAATTTGATATTGCTGATTGACAAAAATGTATGAATGTGATTCAAAATCTAACACTGATTCTAGAAATGGTAACTACTGAACTTACTTCGCCCAAATTGGGAAGATAAATAAGTAATTTGGAACTATTTTTTGACTGGCGGAATAATTAGGGCTATTTTACTGTTTCAGTTGATGAATTCGATCGATTCATAGTTATCTTCATAAATGGCGATTTATTTTTAAAATGAGCTGGCTACGGTACCCTTTCCTGGTCAGATTTGGAATGTCAGATATATATCCTATCCATTGGTAGTAAACATTCCACCCTCTAATTTCACATTTATTTTTTATGAATTTTTCAAAAGTGCCATTTTAACACACAAGTCTATGGGGAATGTTTTACGCGCGTGACACCTGTAAGTAATATGGGAAATCCCTAGTAGTGGATGGAATACCTGGCCAAACTCTTCAGTAGCAAACAATTTCTCACTGATATCAATATGTTTAGTCATCAAGTGGTGCAAAAAAATGGATTTAATGGCTAGCAGGGCTACATCAGGTAAAGTTAGTAGGTCTGTGTAGCCTAGGAATGTATGTATATTGGTCAATGTATAGAGTCAAGGCCTCTTTATGTTCTGATTTATCATTGTTTTGTGTTAGTGTACATCACCTACTTAGCATTAGAAAGACCTTTAGAAATTCCTCATGTTAAAATTGTTCTTAGGAAGGGGGTAGGTAGAGAGGAGATAGAACTTTGAGAACTTTACTAAAGAGAACTAGAGTGGTGCCTTCAAGAAGGTATTTAGAAAGGGGCACAGAGTAAGGTAAGGTATCTAATAGTGCTCAACTAGGGAGGGAGGGGGGTGGCTGTGTGCTGCAATCTTAGTATAGCCCCCCCCCCCCTTTATTAAGCCATGCCATCTATAAAATTATTTTTCTTTCTCTCTCTCTCTCTCTCTCTCTCTCTCTCTCTCTCTATGTATCTCTTCCTTCTTACATCTGAGAGGCAACAGCCCTAGGAAGATTTTGAATAGGTCAAATGCAAATATACTAAATTAGTATTCTTTTATTGTTTCCTCATCCAATCTCATGTATATTTGGTAATTATGTTTGGGACAGTTCTGGTATCCTGATATCTACACAGAATTTACATACACTTTTATATTACAATTGATAGGGACCTATATTGTCATTGCATTCACTGTTGGGCTATATGCAGGTAGGATTTGTATACATCCATAAATAGTGAAAATAACATGTATGGGTAACACATTAAAATGGGTCATTGCATAGAAAATAGGCATTTTCAATGTATTTCTTTGTGCTAGTGTGAGTGTACAGATATAAAAGAATAGAAAAGTAGCTATTCAAAAAAATAAAATACATAAGTCACATAATATAGGTTCCACGAGCCTAATTACACCAGGAGGGCTAAAGATATTCGTTCGACCCAACCCATTCGAATTTTTGTCAATTTGATATTGCTGATTGACAAAAATGTATGAATGTACTTGATTCAAAATCTAACACTGATTCTAGAAATGGTAACTACTGAACTTACTTCGCCCAAATTGGGAAGATAAATAAGTAATTTGGAACTATTTTTTGACTGGCGGAATAATTAGGGCTATTTTACTGTTTCAGTTGATGAATTCGATCGATTCATAGTTATCTTCATAAATGGCGATTTATTTTTAAAATGAGCTGGCTACGGTACCCTTTCCTGGTCAGATTTGGAATGTCAGATATATATCCTATCCATTGGTAGTAAACATTCCACCCTCTAATTTCACATTTATTTTTTATGAATTTTTCAAAAGTGCCATTTTAACACACAAGTCTATGGGGAATGTTTTACGCGCGTGACACCATGGGGTTTCCTGCACGCCATCAACGGCCGCCTAGCTCTGCATAGGAGGATTACCATATGCGCTCAAGTAGGCCGTAAGACAAAGACATACTACTATCCCGATTTTGCTTGGCGGAAAAAAGGAAGCAACAGCTCACATTTTTCGACAGTTTTTCACACACAAAAAAAGGAAAAACTTGCGGCTGCCGACTATGCATAGCTTTGTAGATATCCCACGACATAATCATATCCTCTCCTGTATCATAATTTTCATATCATAGGACAAATCACACGTTTTATATACAAACACAATTTACTCATTACTAAAAGTGTATATTTTTAGAATTAGTGATATTATATATGACATGACTATATTACATTTATTGCATTAGAATATGTCACTGGTTGATAGCATGCATGGATGTAAAGAAAAAGACTTGATGAGTTACGCCTACTCTACCATTATGCGTGCCGTGCCACAGTATCACTTTTATATTTCAGTCAAGCCCCTAGCGTCAACTTCAGGTCATCAAAACGCACGTTTTACTTATGAAATCGATAATTTTGACATAGAGCGATTGACCTCAGAAACGCTGAAATCGCATTTAAGGGGTTTAATTTTTCCATTTTTTTCTGGGGGAGGGCCCCCACACCCCCGTCAGGACACACCTTCTGTGCGTGTTACAGGGCCTTCGCTCCCCTTCCAAACATTCCTGTATCTGCCCCTGACTAGTGTCGATGATTTTCTTTTTCATTGTTTGATTAGATACATGTGTTACATTTTATTTTCAGAACGAAAACGTATTATGCCACTAATCTCAAAATGCAGAGATGAGGTGTTTTTTTGACCAGTTATATTAAAAAAGAAATCGGTTTGATAATTCTGCAGGTACATTCTACCAATTGTATTTAGCAACGAGAGCTCTTTAATTCATATTGTTCTCCCACTGAATAACGGCATACTGTGCATTAGTTGTAAATTCTTACATGCATGCCCGCAAATATTATTATATATTTCTCTGTCGCTCAATAATTCAACCGTGATTATTGATCCCTTCATCCCTCCATGCCATTCATCACTGTTTCTAATGTAAAAATAAAAAAAGAACATGGAAATATATTACAACTATTATTTCATTAAAGCATCTCAGTACACGATCTTTATTGTTTCTTGTGTCATTTTCTTTAGAGTCTACTATGTGTATGAGTCGTATATTTTTGCAGATTAATTACGCCAGATTATCATGATTACTTTACATTTAATCTAGGAGAGGACTGTCGAATTATACATGTTATTATATTGTTGTTTAATATTCTACCTTTTGTTTCATTCATTCGTATAAAGATATGGATGTTTCGGGGGGGGGGGTCCTAATGGATGAGACAATCCCATTTGAATTATGTAGCCACGAGTGATTTGAAACGAAAATATCATTGTTGATGAGGGGGTTAGGTTTTTTTAAATCAAGTCGTGTAGTGTGATATCATTAATGGAATAGACATATATAAAAAAATGTATGATCTGATGATTAAAGCGTTCAACGTTGCCTATTGTTCAGAATTATATACATTGCAAACGTCATGTATGCATCATCATAATTCATTACATAATTACATAATTCAAATTTATGTAATGTTTGATATTACTTTGTAAATTATCTTAAATATGTTTGAAGTGCCGAATAAATAATAAATAAAAAATAAATAAATAAAAATCATTACACATTCGTATTATTTGTATGTTGACATCCAGAGGGATGGGGATCTTATATAGATCAAAATATTATATCTCAAAAAAGTCATTGTTTATGCTTTATAATTCGTTCATCTTATCTTACTGCAACATTGTTTGGGGGTATAGTAGTAGGTCGAGAATAGAAACAATACTCCGTCTTAAAAAAAAACACTTCGCATCTGTTATGCATTCCCATTTCATTGCACACATTAATCCAATATTTCACAACTTAAAGACATTGAATATTGAGGATATTAACACATACGAAATAGCCATATTTATTTTTTAATTTTCTACAAATACTATTCCAATTCCAGTTCGCAATGTTTTGAATTAAAATAAAAGACATACATACGTATCCAACTCGTCATACAACAGAAATCCACTTAACCAACCCCAGAATATTGCTCACTCATAAGACAATACGCCACCATGGTCCAGATATTTGGAATACCTTGCCACATAACATTAAACAGTCCGCGTCTCTAATTTTTTTTAAGGCTTCATTAAAAAAGTTTCTTATTTCTAAGTATACCAAAATGTGTCACCTGCACTCACCCACTTGCACTCACTCGCGCGTTTTTTTTTTTTACACTTTATCTTATCTCTCCCCACTAAATCTCTAAACCTACTTTCTATTTCGTAACCTCATTTTATCAAAATATATTTATATCCTATTACGGTTCCCATGTAGCCCTCCCTCTTGGTTGCTTTTGTTTCATTTACCTGCTTGTTATAACTGGCCCCTGCATTTTTACTCAACTTACTATTTTACATGCTTTATGCAGTTTTCAGTCTTATGCATTATCTTTTCGATTGTCACGCACAAATGTACTCATGTATGTCATTGATATTGTATAAAGTTTTTCTTCATTTGTTTATAGATTTATTAATAAAATGCAGAAACTCCTGCAAAAAAAATGTATATGGCGAAGTTATAATTCAATCCTAGATGAGTATAGAATATTGACATTACTTTTCCCATTCCGCCCTCTGTAGTCGAATCCCTATAAAGGCCGAGATCTATGAGCTTGCGATCTAAGATAAGCACACACTCACAATGTGGTCGTATATAATAAACTGAACGCATCTATACTGACCATGTCTATACCTCCATATCGCTGATTATAGGATCAATTCGATTGTGTCGATAATTACTATACATAAGGCAAATAAAGGTTCAACCACCAACATATTAGTTTGATATCTAGTTGATATCTCGTAATCGGAAATTCTCAATTTGTGGAATAACTATGTGGAATTTTACAAAGGAATACCATCTCTTTATCGTGATATTAGTCATTGTATTAACAGGAGTCATTCACGGTATGTATTTGTAATCGTATAATTATATAACATTGGAAGTAAAATTTCTTTGTTGTTAAATTAGAATTGTATTTTGTTGCCTAAACATTGATCATTTTTATTCGATTTGTCCCCAATGGCGTATGGTGATGCCCTAGTAAATGATTAAAGGGCACATTCAAAATTTATTAATAGACATTATATTTGTTTTTCTTTGAACGCAGACATATGCCAAAACTTATAAAGATTGGTATCATTCTAGTTGAAGAAGTATAATTCTATTAGTTTCAATAGTTATGGAAGAAGTTGTAGTTCTATGCAATAATTTCTTCCATTAGCAGCGGTTAGTATGATTCAACTTTGGACGTCTTGAGTAATCTACAGTATGGGTGATGGCTAGCAGCAGTATATAGGGGCAATGGCAAGGGTATTTTGATACGGGAGGACGGCCTAAATAATTTTCTTCCTGTCCACTTACCCTTCTCTTCTTTTCTGTTCACTACATGACATGTCTCTTGTAGAGGAAAAAGACGAAGGAAACGAAATCGATAACAAAATCAATGTGCAAAAAAATAGAAATGAATAAATAAATAAAATAAGAAAAGAATAAATGAAATAAATAACATGTGTGTATAATAACGATAATGAATAAAGTATTGTTTTAATGAATGCTCAGGTATGATAGTATTTTTCATAAATGTATATACGTACATATATATATATATATATATATATATATATATATATATATATATACGTACATATATATATATATATATATATACGTACATATATATATATTTATTTTTCATTCTTACCATTCAGAGAAGGAAGGAAAACGTTCTTTCCGCCCCACACGAGTAGAAGGGGAAGGTTGTGACGACGAAGGGCATAGGAGGGGGGTTATGGGGAGGGGTAGAGGGTAGGGGGGACACATGCCTTGGGTTGGAAAGGGGTTTGTATTGTTGTGTTTTTTTTGTTTTTTTTTCTTGCTTCTTGGCTATTTTCAAACTCCTTTATATAAACAACAAAGGGTCGGGAGGGGGGTGGTAGGTAGGGTTCAGGGCCTGAGGCTGATGTTATAGGATATGAAATATTTGAGGAATGAGGCCAAGGTGTGGGGAGGGGAAGGGGTATGGAAAATCCTTGTTACTGGCTTCAATTCGACTAGGTTGTATTAATGATTGGTTTTGTGTATTTGGAAAATCTGTTATGTTGTGAATATTTTGACACTAGAAAAACAAATTGAGTACGTTGAGTTTTATTAGGTTTTATTGTAACACTAAAGGAAAAAAGAGAAAATGTAAAGTGTTAATTGTATGAGTTTACAATGTATTCATATATCAATTTGTAAAGATATATTGTATTTGATGTATGTATTTTATTTTTGTATATGGCATGTATGAATTGAAGTTGTTGACAAATAAAAACTTCAGTTCTTAATACAAAAATGTTGTTGTGCGTGTTTGTTGCATGAGTTAATACAGTAAACCAAAAAAATCGATCATGTTGATCGGATTACCTTGAACATGTTGAAATCAAGACTTGACCATGCTACAATCGCACCAACGAAACCTACTTTAAACGGATCGACAAGGTATTATTGCCTCCATTAAAATCTTATTATGATGTGAATGCCCTCATTTCACTTAATTATAGATGGTAAAAATGGCTCAGCAGCCAATGGGAGCAACAGAGAAAGGTACCATTAAGGTATTACCATAGTAATTAAATGGAATGAGGGCATCATGTTGTCGATCGGTTTCAAGTTGGTTTCGTTGATGCGCCCACGGACCTATTGTAATAGGACCATGGTGCCAAAACAGCATTTTCAAATCTTAACTTCAAGGTAATCCATGACCTATGATGACCAAGATTGATATTTTTGTTCAACTCACGTAACATTAACACACACTTACAATAACATAGTGATTTTGTTTTCGATTTCGTTTTCTTCGTCTTTTTCCTAAACTACTAAGACTACTATACTACCAATACTACTTCTTCTACTACTACTACTACTACTACTACTACTACTACTACTACTACTACTACTACTACTACTACTACTACTACTACTACTACTATACTACTACTACTACTTCTACTACTCTTCTACTACTACTTCTGCTTCTGACTACTACTACCAATACACGTCTCCTTCTCCTCCTACTACTTCTACGACGACGACGACGACTAATATTACTCCTTCTACTACTACTTCTACTACTACTACTACTTCTTCTTCTTCTTCTTCTTCTACTACTACTACTACTACTACTACTACTACTACTACTACTACTACTACTACTACTACTACTACTACTTCGACTACTAATACTAATACTAATACTTTTAGCACTACTGCTACTACTATACTACTGCTAAGACTACTAATTGGCAGCTGCTACCTTTAGTACTACTACTACTCCTACCACCACCGCAACAACTACTATTAAACTGCTGCTAGCTGCTGCTGCTGATAATAATAATAATAACATTATTCTTAAGGTCAATTTCACTGAATGACATAAGTGTCGCTATTTCTAACTCGTCATTAATCCGAAATCTCAACAAATATTCATGAAACCCAAGAAGGTTGGCTAATCATGAAACATAAGGAGACACTCTAATCCTTAAGGCCGCCAATCATCATATGGAATAATGGAGTGTCGCTCGTAATAATCAGAGGAGAAGGACGATATTCACAATCCGAGAAAATGGTAACTCGATATAATTCAAGAATAATGCTATTAATGTCCAATTCCTTTGAATATGCAAGTCAAATCACAATCATTGACAATGGAGAGTTGAGAGGATTTGGTCAAAAGTTGGTGGACCGGGACAGCATCGGAATCTCTTGACTCTGGACAACGACATAATTGCAATTGTTCTTCTGGTGAAAATCTTCGGATGATCTGCTGTCCCAGTCCACCAACTTTCGACAAAAGCCTCTCAGCAGCTCTCCATTGTGATTTTGATCGCATTTTCATAGGAATCGATGCATTGTAGAGAGTTTTCCCATTGCAAATGCGTAGGCTACCTATTCTCAAGCAATCTCATTCCCTATCCCTCATGAATTAATTAGGAAAACCAGTAGGATATGGTGTCACAACAAAGCAAAGGAACAGTGTGTTGATGCATGTTGTTAAAGAGATGGTCCAGGCTGGGAATCTTTATATCTCAATAAATAGTTAATAGTAAAATTCACAGCAAAAAATTACAAATAACGAAGTTATTGAATTTTAAAGATTTGCGCTATTCCACTGACACAGTTCTAGGCATGTATTTATGAATATTCATTAGGTGGGCTGATAATGTCATATCCCCATTTGTTATTTTGTATATTATCATATGAAATTAAGTTTATTCAAATTTTGTCTACCAAGAACTAAACAATTAGATTGACAACTGATTAAGTGCATTAGTTATTCATTGCTGCAACTTATTTCATCGTTGTGGAGACACATCAATTACACATGACTTTGTATGAAAAAAATGAAACAAATATGATTTCATGTAATAACATAAGAAAAAGGAAAATGGGGATGTGACATCATCAGTTCACCTAATGAATATTCATGACGATGTGCATATAACTGTTTTCACAAAAGATTGATAAACTTTAAAATTCAATAATATCGTTATTTTGAGATTGAGATGCTGACGTTCTGCAACGCAGCAAGCATGATGGTAGTCATAAATGCGTGAAAGTTGTGTCTGTAAGGCTGGGTTCACATAGAAGTATACTATTCGGGTATACGGTGCACGTTTTCGAGGGCACGCGAATAGCTTGAATCGAACAATAGGATTTCCTAATACCGGGTCACATGAGAGGGCACTATACGAAAATGCCGTATAGCTGCGTATAGTATAGTGTAGTGGGAATCGTACTTGTTCGATTTTCGTGCAGCGTCTACAGACGTGGCAGGTTGTGTTCTGAATTTCCCTATATTTACTGTTAAATGAGGTAAGTTCAAATGAAAAGATTTCTTGGTACTCATTTCATTGGAATTTCTTAGCACATGCCGTCATATTTAAGTTATCCAGCACTTCAGAGTTTATCTCATGCACATGCTGTATGATTTATGTGGGCTCTGCATTTTTCGTTCTGTCTTTTTTTACCTTGAAATGACTGAAGATACAAGGTCAAAAAGGTCCGCAGCGAAGGCTACTTGAGCTATGTTGTTGTGTATCGCTGAGTCATGTTTAATTAATTACTTAATTATTCTTATAATAAGTCGATAATAATGTGGAAATAGATTTCATTCAAGAAAATATTGTTTATAAAATGATTTATTTATTATTTCACTTTTGCTATGATTTCACAGATCTGGGATGGGGGAGTAGAATCAAGCTCCCCCCCCTAGAAATGACGTCATCAAAGCAAAAATAGGAATGATTGATAAAATCAATTAGGCTGATACAGGTTTGAAATCTTAAAATATAAATTTGGAAACATAACTACAGTATTTTCAATAACATTCCTCAACCCCCCCCCCCCCTCCCCCCAAAATAAAATTTTAGTTTTTAGTGTGTAAAATCATATGGCTCAAATAAAGCCCATCTCGACGGACTGGCTGAACTATCCCCGTAAAAAAAATCATTAAAAGTTGTATTAAATAGAAGTTTAATAATTTGCAGAGGTCACTTCTCTGCTTGAAGTTAGTCCAAAACAAGCTTATTTTCGAATCTTAGTAAGTTATGTAGAAAAAATATGATTTCTTTTCTTTTTTTTTTCAGAAATTAACTTCAGTTAGGAAAAAATGTGTTTTGTCATACTTATAAGTCCTGGACCCCGTTGCATAAAACTTTTGCCAGATTTTTTTAATAGCAAAAATCAGGGAATTACTTTGGACTCGATTAGAAACTCTGTATTTTATTTCGCCAGAGTTTTTCTGTGGCCAAAAAAAGTAGGACACGCGTGCTACCTTTATGTGACCCGCCATGCCCGTATAGCTTATAGCGAATAGCGAATAGCGAATACCGTATACCGTATACTTCTATGTGAACCCAGCCTAATGGAAAAACACAAGCTTACTTATTAGACATTCATGACGTGTATCAATAGACGTTCGCTCAGCAGTAACCTATTAAATTGACGGAGATTCATATATAGCCATGTATGGGTAATGTTTAAAAATACTTTAAACTGATGAAATAATTGATGATAATCATGATAATAGTCTATCAATAGTTACAGTACTACTAGGAATTTGTCTATACATGCAGGCACGCAACCATTTTTGTTGTCATGGTAACGGTAACGGAAAGGGGAAAATATATTTTATCGACCGCTTTAAATGTTGTAGGTGTATACAAATACAAATTTTCGAATATTGAGCGGAGCTGATTGTCCTAAAATTTATAATGCATGACAATTAATAATTCATTTAATTTCCATGAAGGCTCTGGGGCATTGTGAACGAAATGGGGGTGCTAGTGAGTCAAGACTATTATTTTGCTCAAAGTGGAAATTGAAATTTGAAATGTAACCAATCTCGCGTTAGGATTAAAGAGAAATTATTTGAGATCCATTATCTATCCGTCGTTAAATTCTGCAAGCAGTTAAAGGGAATATACTGTAATGATGGTTTATTCATTGTATGCATGGGCGGCAATGTTATGCGATTTTTGTTTCTTGGGGGTACAAGACCGAGCTCTTACATAAGCTGCTGTACAAGCTTCGTTACTCTAGGACCCTTTTTTTACTGATCTTTTAGAACGAGCATATCATTTTTGGCAGATTTTATTATAGTATTCTTTATTTAAATAGAAAAAAAAAACTATTTCATTTCCTTTTCTTTTCTTAACCCTCTACTTTCTTTGGTCGTTGAGCTTTTGATGGGCCCAAATCCACATATCTATAATTCCTGTACAAGTGATTAAACAAACTTTTTTAGTTTTCTTGTATTTTATCATTACGATAATCGTTGTTTTTTATATTAATTTCCATCGGTCCATTTCAGTGAACTGCGTGAGCAAAAACGAAAGTGCAGCCAAGATGCTTTCTGATCAGCTCATGAGGAATTACGGGTCACCTTCAATCAGGCCAGTCAAGAATAACGCAGATACTGTGGCTGTTTCATTCCGAGTTCTAATCTCTCAGGTTATTGCATTCGTAAGTATTCTCGGGATTTCTTTTATCAAATAAAATATGACAAAGATAACTTGACTTTAACAGATACGGGAAGAGTTATAGGTAAATGAGATGGATATGAGAAAGAAAGGGTCCATGATAGAATGACCAAATGGGAGAGTGGAGATTTGTGGAAAGGACCAGGGTAAGAGAGGATGAAGATGTAGAAGATAAGGGGTGTAAGAGAGATAAAGGAATTGCTTGGGAGAAAGGACGAAAGAAGAGGTGTTGGTAAAGGAAGATAGGGCTATAGGAGAGAGAAAAAAGAGAGAGGGGTAGGGAGAGAGAGAGAGAAGGTAGAGGAAACGGGGAAGAGTATGAATACCAGACAGTGTGGTGGGGAAAGGCAGAGAGAAATGTTGAATGTTGGAGGGGCAGAAAGAGACTGAAAGAACAATTGAAAGAGAGGGACACAAACACACACACACCCACACCCGACACACACAAAAGGATTTCTACAGTGCGTATCAAAAAAAAGTTTACACTTTGAAAAAGCCCTGGGAATTAAAAAATATACAACATGTGGGTAATTTTTCCACATATAATCTTGGGTTTGGGTCTCATCTATCCAATGAAAGTAAAAGTTTTGTCAGTATGTTACACTTGAGTGAGCACTGTCCATTTTTGTAAAGCTCGCAGAAATCTGTTTGCGCAGAAATGCTTGTTTTCACGCTGTGGTAATGGGAAAGGGCGAAATCAAACTCACCCTGCGAAACATTTCTCATACACTTCCAATGCACTTTTAGTCAATTGAAATAAAATGGATACATTCAAGCATTTTGTAACAATTTTGCCACCCAAATTGAAATTTCAACACTTAGTAAGCACAACGTGTACCCTTTTTGTGCCAGCTGGATCTGAGGACATAACTAAATCTGAACAAAAGTTTATATCAGACATCTCCAGCATTTTTTCACTAAGTTTTTATCATGAAAGTGGGTTTATATTTCATTTTTCATTTAATACTTGTTTCTCCACACTTTTCCCAAGCTTGGTAATGATTAACAAAATGAAAATCAAGCTTAAGCCAGTCTATGTAAATCACAGCTCAGTGTAAAGCAAATATCGTCACGATGGCCTCGTTGTGTGGGGGAGTGGGATGGGGCAAAATGCACTCTTCGAAGTGTTTTGGGCAAGGAAACAAGTCAAAAAAGATAAAAGATATCTTCAAATCAATTTTTCTAGCTAAATTCCACGTGTTCTTCATGATTAAGGTCTACTTTTATTCGCATAACTATTTCAAAGTTCTGCGCAAATCATTTTTCACTAACTTTTCAAAAGTAAGTGGTGCTCACTCAAGCGGAAATATTTTTCGACAGTTATATCGTCATTTGCTCAAATGGATCTGTACCAATGTTGAAATGTGGAAAAATCTTCAGGATATTACAAATGTATAATTTTACAGGATTTTTTCAAAGTGTAAACATTTTTTGATACGCACTGTAGAATAGATATATACTAAGATTTTTTTTAAAGTGCATTTCGCATGCATTTTACACGAAACAGCTACTATAATCCATGAATAATCATTTTCAACCATTTCATTATACTCGTCATCAATCATCAACTTTCAAGATTAAATTATCTAAGATTTACTTGTTTCCATGTATTTTCAAGATTTTTGAGCATCTCTCAGAGGCAGACATAGACTTGTGTGTAGGGACCAACGTTTTCCCCGTCCTTAAAACTGACATTAATTGCCAATCACAAATTATATATCAAATTAAAGCTTAAGGTATGAAGAGGGCAATGCTATACTTTAGTGATCATAAAGATATATGAAAATCAATTTTAAAAATGGTTTTATAAACGCCTCTCAGATTGAAATGAAGCCGAAAGCTACGGGTCGTTTTCGAGGGTTTGAGAATGACGTCTAACCTGGGAGAGCATAAATCTCATGTCATACAAATGCTACGTGCTGGTTACACATCCAGGCGAGACATTCAACAACTCCCACAAATCCTCACAATGATAAACACAAAAAATTGCTGAACAAGAGCAGACATGATGAAATATTATTAAGATAAAACTACATGTTAATACAATTTAATGAATTTGATTTATTCAAAGTGAGTTTCAGAGAGGCCTACCAACTCTGTAAGAACACGGACTGTGGCGATGTTATCTATCGAATTCTATCCAAAAATGATTTTTTTTGTTTGTTCTAAAAAGGGCAAAATATCTCACCATCATCAGTCATTCCGGCCAAAGTGAAGAAAGAAGCATCACAATTACATTAAATATACAACGTTAAGTTTGTTTTTTTTTACCAACAAAATTTGACGATAGCTGGGATTTTTCTGGTCAGCCGGTGGTCAGCTCACTGCGCAGCTTTCATGCACCTGCATGCACGTATCCCAGCTGGGAAGCCGGTAGCCCCGGAACCAGTGTCATAAAGCTGTTCGTAAGAGCCTCTAGAATGACTGGTGATCCTGAAGTGATACACACCAGATTTCCATTGGGATGGATTCGGTTTCAAATTCAAATTCAAATCTATTTATTTCACTTCCATCAATTGTACATACATGAATTGTATACCATATATAAACATAAATATTTGTATAGGTTGCAAAAAAAAGAAAATAATGATACATATGTTGTGAAAAAAAAAAAACACTTAGACAATTTGAGCAACACATTGTAGGTTTTAAATAAGTATACTATTTTTCAATAGAAATTAAATTAAGATGGAAATGGAGGGACCCACTAAAAAGCAATGCTTGTACAATGTGGGCCCCTCAAAAAATAGATAACACAACAAATAACAAAATAGCAAAGTATAAATACAGATAATCAAATGAGAAAAAAATAAATAACTGAGAGGGAAATACTCACAAAATAAATACAAAGTTATCAAAAATATACAGTTAGATAAAGGACAAAACAACCCGTCCTAAAAATATCCACCCTTCCCCACCCCACCCCACCCCCCCCCCCCAGAAAAAGAGAAGGGGAAAAAAAGAAAAAAAAAAAAGGAAAAAAAAAAGGGGGAGAATGCCCTGAGAAGATGGATGGGTGTTGCTGTATGTAGATAGAACACATGTCGTCGTGGACTCGAGCAAACTGGATTCAATGATGTGTATAAAAGGAGAAAAAGTATATAAAATAACCTGGAAAGAATATAATGCACGAAAAATGTGATTGATGCCGTAAACAAATAACCGGTAGGAAGGCGGATAAGCGGACAGGAGAGGAGAAAATAGAGGAGAGGATAGACACAATAATGTATGAGGTTCAATAATGAGCACATCGGAGAAGGACTTGTGTCAGATTTTTTTTTTAATAAAAAAAGGATAATAATTCTTTTATGTTTTAATTGTAGTCTTTAAAGTAATAATGATGACTTGACAGAGATGATGAATTAAACTTAGTTTGGGAGTATATTATAAGGTTTTAATAGAGATAATTTGAATTTAGTCTTAAAAGAGTTCAAAGATGTTGCATTTGTTATATCATTATGAAGTGAGTTCCATAAATTCGGTCCATCATATATAAATGTGTTCTGAGCCCGCAAAGTTCTTAAAAGTGGTAAATGAAATTCACCCAATCGCCTTGTTGGATAGTTGTGAATGGATTGATTTTTTGGAAATATTGAATTAAATACATTTGGGAGGTTGTTGTTGTTATAGTTTTACATAAACTGACCGAGATTAAACAAATATAAGTCTTTAATTTTCAATATTTTATTTTCAAAAAATAATGGGTCAGTATGAGACAAATATGCCGTGTGACATATAATACGTAGAGATTTCTTTTGTAATAGGAGTAATTTGTCTAAGAGTGTTTGTTGTGTATTACCCCACGCTAAAATTCCATAATTTAAATAAGGCAATATAAGGGATGAATATAATGTCAGCAGAGACGATAATGGCAAACAAAATTTAAGCTTGTTAATTATACCAATGTTGCGTGAAATAGTTTTACATATGTTATCTATGTAAATTTCCAATGAGAGCTATTCCAAGAAACTTAATATGGGATACATTTTCCAAGGGAGTTCCATCAAAAATAATATCAACAGGAAGTGTATTTATAGAGTTGCTAAACAACATATATTTTGTTTTTTGAAGATTTAGTGACAATTTATTTGCTCTTATCCATTCGGTGACATTTTCTAGTTCAGAGTTGATTATATTAGCAAGGTGAAGAGGATTTTTATGTGAAAAAACCAAGTTGGAGTCGTCCGCAAAGAGAATGAAAGAAAGAACATCTGATGATCTACAAAAATCATTAATGTAAACTATAAACAAAATCGGGCCTAAAAGACTAACCTGGGGAACTCCACAATTATTTTTTTTTTCATTTGAGAATTGCAACCGTTTAAAAAGACATATTGCTTCCTATTCACGAGGTAGCTCCTGAACCACTCCAAGGCCTTCCCAAGCACTCCATAATGATGTTCCTAAGAAAGGATCGCCATTTGTTCTTAAAGTTGATCGTAAATGAAACAACCACCCGGGATCGTCGTCACGTTGTAGATCGAGCCCTTGAATGTCATGACAGGGCAGCTTGCCAGCAGCTCGGAGCACTTTTTTATCTCACAAAATAGTCATTTTTAATATTGTATAAAATGATTTATGATTATTATGATTATTTCTATAATTGTATTCGTAGTTTAACTTTTTTGCTACGATATTTTTAATTCATTTAATATATTTATCTACCGTACGCCTCCGCTGAAATTAGCATTTCAAGTGCCCATTTGGTAGGCAGTTATTAGGCTAATTCCTGCGGAGGCGTACGGTAGATATGACTATTCTATCCATTTCATTTATTTATTTTTAATCTTCTGTCATTTCGATATCTCAGGTAGATTACCCGATTATTCATATTTCACTTCATTTTAATGAAATAGTAAAGATATTATCAATCATCAGAGGCCCAGACCAGTGGCGTACCTTGGATTTTCCACAAGGGGGGGGGGGGCAAATTCGTCCGCCAAAAAATTTGACGAGCAAAAAAAAAAAAAAAAGGTCATCAACCACAAATAAAGGATTTCGAACCAGAAACAAATTTGACAAGCAAAACAAAAAAAAGGTCTTCAAGACTCGTCAGGGGGGGCAGTCTGCCCCCTCTGCCCCCCCCCCCCCCCCCCGTAGGTACGCTAGTGGCCCAGACGTATAGGCAGATCGAACTCACTCGTCGCCAGGACTGAGACTGAGAGTAAGAGTGAGAGCTTGACTGCGTCTGACCGTCTGGGGAAAGCCCACTATTATTATCCTAAATTCCTAAAGCTCTCATAAAAAAACAAGCATTATCAACAAGTTATAAACAAAAAGGTTCCACTGGTAAACAAAATTTGTAAATCTAAGTGGAGAAAACTTTCTTGGTTTTCTTTTGTTGTCATGAATACCAGTCTTCGCATAATGTCCAGCATACACACGAGTGAATAGCAACTCTAGCTCTAGCTCTGCCCTATCCCACTTCATGACGCCACGAAAATCCACACGTTTAAGCGACCTATTCAAAGCCGATTCTTCGAAGGGCATTAATTTAGCTCTCGTAAACGTAGGATATCTACTCTCCAGATTAAAAAATATATATATTTGAATAGCGGGAATATGATCTGCAAGTAATTATATTTACATTGGTACGCGTGAAGACCATTATTTAATGAATTTAAATGAATTTTTCGTTTAATGTATTGCGAAATGTCCTCTTTGAATTACCTCCCCTCGAAGAAGCATACTAATTTCTTAGCACCAATTCCTTCCTTTTCTAACTCGCACCAAATTTGTCCCCCTTGAATAACCCCTACCCTAATAACGCTTGTACCATATTTAGTTTGTGCTTTCATATAGTATCTGAATATCTTCCCATAATGTCTTAGGTTTTTCTTTCCTTTTTTTTTACATTTGATATTTCACACTTGTTGGTATGTATCTTGATTAATTGATTATCTGGTTTTCTCATAATTTGGCGTAAGTATATTCCAATCTACTGAATTTCTCTGTTACACCTTCATAGAGTTAATTACCATTCCCCATTCCGTGTATAACTCTTAATATAGTTCATGTCACAGACCTTTTCTCTGAATGTGTGTTTGATTCTTGATTAATTATTTGATTTCTATTGTTTTGCCATACGTTCCCATTCTTTATATTTACTTAATCTTTCTGTTACACATATACATTTAAATTAAATGATTTAATTACCCTTCTCAATTCCTTGTACGGTAGCTTAAATTCAGTTGATGTCTAAGAAGTCTTTCCCTTGAATATACTTTTTGGTATGAATCCTCATTGATTGATTTTCTCATTATTTGTTCTATACTTACTTTTCAGTTTTTGTTTTTGTTAAACCCACACACAGACATGAGAAAATGTCATAAACAACAATTCTTTTCAACTCTCAAAATTCAACCAATAAACCAACCATTTTTGTTTTGATTAATTGCTGATTTGACCCATTCTGTAGTCTTTCCTGTTTTAATTCGATAACCATGTTTTTTATTTCTC
This sequence comes from Lytechinus pictus, assembly GCF_037042905.1. NCBI lineage: Eukaryota > Metazoa > Echinodermata > Echinoidea > Temnopleuroida > Toxopneustidae > Lytechinus > Lytechinus pictus. The sequence goes on from NC_087246.1 coordinate 14,395,706, forward strand.
TCTTCATATTACAATAAAGGTTAATCTATTTATTTATTTAGAAATATTATAATTACATGTTAAAATTTATTTCTATGTATGCACCAGTCAATGTGGAGAACCTCTCGACAGAATTTTCAATTCTATCTGGTGATCCCCGGGCATTGGTTAGTGCTAAATTTTACATTTCTCTTGTAATGTTTCTCTTGCTGTCATGATTGTTATTATCTCAATACCTGGAAATGAATAAATAAATAAATGAATGAATAAATAAATAAATAGATAAATAAATAAATAAATAAATAAGTAAAAATACTTGCAAGAACATTACATAAGAACGGTAATAATAATAAATAATAATGATAATAATAGCGCCATATATCTAGAAGTATTCTATTCCGAGGCGCACAAGAAAAGAAAAAAATGAGAGAGTTCGAATGAGTGTCAAAGTGTTAAAAAAGATAAGACTTCAGTTTAGATTTCAAGGTCTCCAGTGATGATATAATTCTTAAATTCAACGGCAAATCATTCCAGAGAGAAGGTTCTGAGGCAGAGAAAGCTCGCGCACCATATGCTACACATGTCTTTGGAGTCTTAAGAAGTTGCTGGTGTGATGATCTTAGGCTACGAGCTGGTGTATAAGGCATGACAAGGTCTTGTAGATATTTTGGTGCCATACAATTTAACACTTTCCAACTGAGAAGAAGTATTTTAAATTCTATTCGCTTCCGGATTGGCAACATGAATGTAACTTTCGGAGAATTGGTGAAATGTGATGTTGACGTACCAGTTAAAACCCTGGCAGTTGTATTCTGAGCATACTGAAGTTTATTGACATTGCGTGAGGTTACATTTAAAAGTAGAGCGTTTCCAACATCTAATCGAGATAATACAAATGAGTGTATAAGCATAGCAGCAGACTTATGGTCAATAGCTTTCCTAATGCTGTTAACATTATTAATATTGAAGTATACTGATGGACATATTTTCTTTACATGTGCATCCATGGACGTATTTTCATCAAATACAACACCGAGATTTCGAACCGATGACAAAGCTTTAATCAAGGAGTCCCCAATCTGTATAGTGATGTCCTAAATTATATGACTTTGTGATTTAGAACTAATATTCAATAACTCTGTTTTACTTATTATTTAACATCCATGACCGCATATCATCCATCGTATTTTGTAAATGAAACCTGGCAGACCATCCACTAAACCTTTTTCGTAATTTTTATACAAGCTCTCTATATCATCAGTGTAACAGAGATGATACATAATCCAACCCTTATTTTGTAGGTTAAATAAGCAATCAACGAGAGTATACAATATTTTTTTTGTGATTCCTTCTTTTACGTCTATTCCCTAGTGTCTACAAGAAAGCCGAAATGTGGTTTTATTTCTTTCCTTTTGTCTCGTTATTTTCAGGAATGTCGGCTGGCATGGGAGGGATAGGGGCCCTGTCTCCCATCCCCCCCCCCCAATTCGAGTTTTGTACAGCAGTCTATGAGAGTGGGTCCCCCCCCTAGAGGGACAAAATAGATTACAATGTCATATATTACTCTCGACCCCTCAAAAATCGGAAAACTTAAATTTATAATCTATCAGCGTATCTTCTTGTATATATAGATTTTAAAAGGGTACCCAATATGCCGTTTTTTTGTTTGATTTGAGATTTTAAACTGATTACAAGTCTGTTGGTGTGAACTTACTTGGGGAAATCTTTGCTCTTATCTACTATCCAAAACATGTTTAAGAAGACATACTGTATTTCCTTTCAGAAATTCGTATTAGACTTTTTTTATTTTGTTTATTTTTTTGTTTGTTTGTTTTCTAAGGATGAAAGAAAACAGCATGTTCAGATTAACGGATGGAGAAGAGAGGTGAGTATACCTTGAGAGAAAAAAAATAAAACCAAAACAATGGCAATACATGGATAGGTACATACTGGGTAAAATTTAGAGGGCTAAATCCTTCGGAGCGATATATCCACCATGTCTAACTCTAAGCGATTTTCAGATACACTATTCCCTCGCAAAACACAAATTCCTAATAATTTAGTACACACCCACTATGTCAAATGGCAGAGCAGTCCTTACCATTTTTTACATTCACTTTGCATTGCTTGTCTATATTCTAATTCACCTTTGTATTTTTCCCCTTTTATTTTTCACTTACAGTTGACACACAAGTTTCGATTAGTATTTTAGTATTAGCTATACTTCAGTGCTAATAGTTCTATTTCTCAAATTAAATCAAAGAAAATACCGTAATGCATGAAATAATGAATAAAAAAAATAATATTTCATCTGGTGCCCGTTTCAACTTTAAAATGTTTAAAGAACATACAATTATGGTTCACTAACACTGTTATAGTAACCGGATGTCAAACCAAGGCTGAGCAGCCAATTAATCCCTGGCATGCTCACAGCGTAGATTTAATTTCAATTTTTCATAATTTTAATTACTTTTACTTTCATTCAATTTTTATTTATGACTGGAGGATTGGCGTGATGAGTTTCTACAATGGGTCCCTGATGATTATGATGGTCTGGAAACGATCACGTACAATAAAGATGCAATCTGGAAACCTGATATCGCTCTCATAGAAAAGTAAGACTTTGGAATGTTTGATATTAATTATGCATTGAATAATAACTACCTGTGAGCTAAATAAAAAGAAGGCCTACTTGTTGGTTATTTTCAGAGAAAATGACAGCATGATTTAGCTTTTTTTTAATTCCCTCATTGTCCTTGACTACGAACCTTGATTTGGTTCACTGATTCCATTGCTCTGGTTGTTCTAGTCCCTGTTGGAGCAGTACATTGAATTCTAACGCTCATCCTTGCACATCTCCCCCCCCCCCCCATTTTATACCGGAGGAAGTTCCCGCCATGTCGTTGAAATTCAGGGGGGAAATGCCTACAGGACGTTGCGCCAACTTAGTTGTTTTCGAAAATGTTGAATAGTCCCGTGTAGACCTTTAATTAGTTTTCATGGTATTGGCTGTGATGTGCAATATTGATAAAACCTTCAATTTCAAGGAGAGATTGAGTGCCAGAGAGAATGATGATAGGGATAGAAGATCGACTGAAAGCCACAGCGGAACTGATTACATTTATTTACAACTTATAATCCATAGATACCCTATCCTAATGTATTACATTATCCCTTTTAAAACACACTCCTCTCTATGATTGCAGTGTTAACACGGACTACATCAGCGAATTCGACGCTGACGTCATCCTGAGTTATGACGGCAATATCACGTGGTTCACTCCCATCATCACCACCAGTGCTTGCATGGTTGGGGTGCGATACTTTCCTTTCGATTTCCAGAATTGCCAGATGACCTACATGTCATGGGCTTATGATTCGAGTGGCATTGAGCTTACCCTTCCAACCAACGAAGATGCTAATCAGGTATTGAAATTGATAATAGTTGTGGTATTAATCACGTTCTGATCACACTGTAAAAAATGAAGTGCCATTTTAACACTTAAAGTGCTTGTATAGTGACTGCACTACGAGTGCTGATTTTCTAGTTTGAATTTGAACTAAAAAATCAGCACTCGTAGTGCAGTCACTATACAAGGACTGTAAGTGATAAATTACTTCACTTTTTTACAGTGCATGTGAGCTCTGTCAATTCGAAGCATTTTATTTATCATAGATGATAATTACATGCAAGGAACCCGACTAGAATTACTGAGAAAATAATGATTAACATGATAGTTTCGAAGAAAAGAGACACGAAGACCCCTCCCCAAAGAGAGAGAGATGTTTACACACAACAATTCATAAAAAATAGATGACTATCTACAAAGTTGTGGAAACAGCTGCAATCGATAATGGGTTTCATATTTTGTTTCAAGTGAAGTATAATTTATAATTATGTTCCCATGAGTAGCAGATATCCCTGCAGCAATGGAGATACTCTCATACTGAGACGTCCACGTAGAATTATAGTTATGATGAAATGACATTATAATTAATAACAAAAGTGATTACAAACAACATAATATTTTTGTAATTAACCACAACATTCCAGCTTCAACAGCATTTGATAACAGAGAAATCGAACCCTTTTAAAATTTGTCCATTCCCTTCATCACAGGACATATTCCTTCAAAATGGCGTCTGGTCGCTGCGTGGCGTGAGTGGCGAGGAAAGAAATGTAACATTCGCTTGCTGCGAGATTCCTTATTCTCAGATCATCTACAGTCTAACTCTTGAGAGAGCTTATGGATTCTATGTCCTTAACATCGTCCTCCCCAGTGGCTTGCTCGCCTTCGTTAACTGCCTTGTTTTTCTACTGCCCCCGGAGTCAGGGGAACGTCTCCAGTTTGCCGTTGCCAACCTTCTGGCCGCCATTTTGTTTCAGCAACTCATTGGTGGTATCATGCCGCCTCTTGGCGATGAACTACCTCTTCTAGGTAAATGATATATCAATACATTAGAGGCCCTAAAATGCTATCTTCTTGCTTTTTATTTCCATTTCAATGTATCAAAATACGCGAACACTCGCATTTGGATGATTAAGGTTACTAAAACTGTTTTTTTTTTCCATATTGATAATTATTTCTTTCATCAACTTTTTATCACAGTCATGATAATCTCATAAAATAAATATAAACTCTTGTTATTTCTATTTTTTCAATCTTTGACCCAGGAATGTTCTTTGTTTACATGATCCTGACAAACTGCTTCGTTCTTGCCACGAGCATTTTGATTCTTCGGTTCTACCACCAGAAGGGGGATAAGGTCGTCCCCGGGTTTCTGCGCAAAATTTGCTTCCTGAAGAGGGCAAAAGAGAAGCTATTGAAGCGCCATTCTAATTTAAAGGTATTCATAAATACGGGCACTAACATGACGAAGGTTTTAGATACTAGGTTATGCCAACTATGGCGAGGGGGAGGGGGCTGTGTTATGCGTTGTTATCAATATGCAAAGGGTTGACTCTTGACTACCATAACTACCAACTAACAAGGATGATAAACTGGGAAAAAGTTTTATTTTCATCTATAGCACTGTAAGCACCATAAGAAAGGCCAAGGGCAAATATGAAACACCAATTCATACAGGTCATTGTGGAAGAGGTAATCCTAATGGTGACAAATATTAGGAGTGAGGAAGGAAAGGACTGCATTTCTAAATAGTACATGTATGCCTGTATCAAGAAGAGTGTGTAACTGACCCGACCTTCCGAAGTATGAGTTTAAGACCACAGTTACATTCAGGCATGTTTAAGTGAGTCCCGGAGTGAGTCTGAAAGCCTTTATATGTAGCACAGTGATGGTTTTGTTACAAATGATATAGGTGAAAATAGCCAAGAATCCCCTTTAGTGTAAAGAATAAAGATAAACGTACTCATTGGCTGCCTTGAATACCAATTAGCGTCGAAAAGTGTCGGCATTTGAATACATTGCAACGGTTAATACATCTCATGAATTTGCTTTACCCATCCAGAATAGTGTCTTTTCCGTTCAGGAACCCCACCCTGACTTTTTGGGCGAGATCAGGATGGACTCTCAACAAACATCGTCGTCATCGAAGAACGGCGAGTCGCTCCGGCTGCATTCCGATTCCCGCATTGCCGACGTCAACGACGTGCACTGTGAGCCAACCAACCAGGCATCTGCTTGGCAGAGGAGAACCTCAATCAGCACGTGTTCGATGTTGGAACGGAACAAAAACGATTGGCAGCAGGTTGCTCGTATCTTAGACTATTATTTATTTTTGTTCATCGTCTTCATCACAACTACTGTTGTCGTCGTCATCGTCATATTGTTTTGTATCCAATGATGAAACACAAATTTGTTTATTTAATGTGGTTATCCAGCCTACATGCCTATTATGATGTCATTAACCTACGAGGGTCGTTATTGTGTAAAATAATTATGAATAGTTTCAAGCCTGTCTGCAAGGGAAAAATTGCCGTTGTAGCAGGATACTTGTGTCAACACATAATCTTACTTTATAGAAAGAATTACCTCCGTAGAAAGTCTGAACTTTAATGTTGCTAAATTTGATTATGTTTCACCAGAAGTAGATTTTGGAAGGTATGCATGATATGACATTCGACTTGGAATCTTAAAAGCATCTTGGTATGGCGGTTCTGACTCTCGACTATAGTTATCAATATGTCGCGTGATTGTCGTATCCCAACGCAGCCAAGCGTCCTTTGGCAAGGCGTTAGTCCACACTTTGCCATTTTCCACCCAGGTGTTAAATGATTACCTAGTACGATGCAAAAGCTTATGCAGTACGCCTAGCAACTGAGTCTTGGACCTCTTGTTGGAATGCTCCCCAAGAGTGGACTGAGTGAATACATTGTGTACGGTCACGCCAGGATCCGAGTACAGGGGTAATGATAATTATATAAAGCGCTTTGAGACGTCCTTCCGATGTAAAAAGTACTATATGAAAGAAGAATATTATCATTATTACAGATGAATATATTTACTCTGCTACAAGTACTTTAGGCTTGCTGCATTCAATGTTGTGTTATTTATGTCATCACAGGGTGTTTTTTTATATCGATGAAATGGCTGCATAGAATATGTATCTATATCTATATGTGTATTTATATTATACATACAAACTGTTTCCGAGATTGTGACGTTAGTCTCTAATACTGAACTGATGTCATCCTAAAGGTCCGTGTTTCATAAGTTTTTCATCAGCGATGGAACGAATTGTTCATAAAACAATGTATGCATGTTTTTTTTAAATCGATGTACAGTGTGGTATTTGTCTAATTGACGGGAAATTATACTAGGCATGCTTGAGAGAGTGTGACAGAAACGCACGTAAAATGCTTTGGCTTCACTTATAGCATGCTGTCGCCAAGCATGATTCACCTCGCTCAATGTTATTTATATACATAAAAATGGGAGATGTGGATTGATTTATCATTTTTTGCGATGAATAAGGCCGATTTGAACACATTATAAAACGCTATTAATTGGTATTACAATCATAGGTAGTGCTACAGGAGGCGACCGGCCCTATCAAAAATATGAAGGAGATGATAAAAAAGAGGTAGAAAGGCCATACTAAGGCCTTTTACATAATAATACAAATTGCCTGTTACTTTGCGTGCAGCCCTTTTCTGCAATCGTAAAAGTGTATTCCTATGATGTAAAAAAAAGAATAATCAAAACTTGGTTGTGTAGTATATTTTATTCAAAACAATTTTCATTAGTGTATATATCTTATAACTTTTAAGGTTTAATATAAGGTTTAATTTAATATTTGATATAAACATCACAGTATAGATTATAATCATGGTGCCTAGGTATCTTATACTTTGTATATGTTAATGATTTCATTATTAATATGCACCTTCAATTTCAGATCATTATTTCTTACTTTTATTGGTCAACATCGTAACATTACTTTTTTTCGCATAATTCCTTAATCTGTTACAGTAATACCATTCATATATAGAATTCAAATCTGCTTGAAGCTTGGATGTTATGACATTGATCAGACACATATATATTACATGTACAATTCTTTAAACAATCTGTAATATCATTTATATAAAAAATAGAAAAAAACGAGGGACCTAACATACTACCTCGACGAATTCCTATAGATATTTATTTTGTTTTAGATTGTTTACCTTGAGAAAACTGCTTGTTTTCTGTCTGAAAGAAAGCTTTTAAACCATAGGAGCTCAGTGTCAAAATGCCAGAATTGTTCATTTTAAACAGTAATAGGTCGTTACAATCAAGACATTTAGAATTATCAAGAAAACTTTATCTTTTTCCTTAAAAGATTCGTACAATCATCAATAATTATATGTAAACAAGTATAAGTTTAGTTATTTGGCAATAAGGCATATTGGTCAATATTAATGAGATCGTTTGTCTGTCAATAAAATAAGAAATGGGATTGAACTTCCTTTTCCACTAATTTAACTGTCAAAATAAAGTGAGTCAGAGTTTGGTGGTCGGTATAAATATCCCATTACAACTTTATTTGACTTTAGTAGCCACAACAGTCTCATAAAAAATAATGTATAGAATGGTGTACATGTACATATATGCAGACACCACCACCTCTTGTATCTCTATCCTTTCTTATTAAAAGATAATTACAAATGTTAATATCACCGTCAGTTATATCATTCGACCAACCGCCCTTTCACACGGTAAAAAAAATCGTAATATGAATGATGATTCCAGTAAAAATAAGGCTAATGACGAATATTTAGCACGTGTGAAACCAAACTAAACGATGATTCACGAACGCTAATCACGGTCATGATTACAATGATGATTCAAGATTCACGTGTGAAAAGGCCCTGTGATTAGCGTTCGTGATTCTTCTCATGTTCTAGTTTGGTTTCACATGTGCTAAATATTCGTCATAAGCCTTATTTTTCACTGGAATCATTCAACTTACGATTTTTTTTTTTACCGTGTGAAAGGGCGGGTAGAATAACAAGATTGGTCTTTGAAATTAAAAAAAGAATTTCATCAATTTTCCCTAACAAACTAAGAACATTAGTTTAGATGGTCTATTTTTAGTCCGTTAAGAGTGGGGAGCTTGTAAGCACATTTATCATACTCATTTCGCACCGAAGGTTGGTCATTTCGTTTTTCAATATCATTAGGTTGAAAGGCACGTTCTCCATGGCCTGCTTCTTAATAATAGTGACACATTTTTTTCTTTATGTCCAAGCTGAGAGCATTGTCGACATTGGAGTTGGAAACTTGAAGTTGGAAACTGTTCCTACACTTATGTTCACGATGGTTGGGTTCGCCACAGTATTGCAGCTCGCAGTTGCGTGATTATACTAAGTGGGCGTGGCAGCAACTACCGAAGCGGACGATCTACGTTGATTCCGACGAAACGAAGACGGGGGAAATCCCTGATTCGGATAAGAGTGTGTAGAAGGTCTGAAGGAAAACTAGTTGAGGTTCGGTGGTTTACTAAAATGCGAGGGGGTAGTTGAAAAGGTTGACAGGGAAACGGTTCTAGTTGTAGATTCAGTGGATATAGAACAAAGGGGATCGAACCACAAAGCTTGTGTTACAGGCGCGCCCCACAATGCCCTGTAACTTGAAGTCCATTTGATATACTAGTATTCTTAGCGATTTTATCGCCGCGTCGTTCTTTTTCGTTAGATTCGTTTGTTCATTTTTCCGAATATGTTTTCCCCATCTTCATGATTATTATAGGATGACAAAGATTAAGTGTGCTAGAAAGCATGTAATAAAATCCATACTTTTGTATAAAATGATCTTTACGAATATAAGTATGAAGAAATAAGGTATGTAAGCTGCCTGGATACGAATGGTTACATTCAAATGTAATTTCAGTATCGAGGAGACAGAATGCAAAATTCTTGATATATCTGTAACGTCGCAATCAACAGTTGAAATAAAATATGTGAGTGTAATAATCTCTATTTTTTACGGATACTATCATTCAACATATTTTAAATTGGCAAACTTATTTATAAATCTGACAGAAACTGGTCTTCGATATTTCTTCTCTACTTCTTCTTCTTAACACATACTCCTTGTGAAACGTTACAAAATGTGCTGGTTATTTTAAAGTATATTCTTTATCTTTGACATCCGTTTAGCATTCAGCTACACAAATATCTCCCATCTAACCCACCAGAAAAGGAATCAAAATCGAAATATTTATTTGCTTCATTTCATGTTATCTTCTTAACGAATATTGTATATTTGATTATTCATGCTTGATCAATTTCCCCTTACATGGCCTATGCTCAGGAGTTTCTTGCATTCGTTAAATATTCACTGTGAATCTACGCAATACTGTATACCTACCAGTATCCAGCGAAATACAATACAAAATAGTGAAATATTGCATGTGTGCTTGTCACTGGTTATAATATTCGAAGGCCTCATAGGTCAAGCCTGTAAGACATATAAGGATCTCTTGACATTACGACTGCTATTCATAACGGATAAGTACCTATAAAATATAAAAAAAATGTGGGTCACTCTTTACAAATTGACACGGAATATTGATTATTCGGTATTTTGTTGTTGGTTTGGAAATATATATCTGAGCATTCTGCTCCTAAGGCTTCCTCATTATCGTGTTACGCACTTGAGATTATTTGTTAATCATATTTATATGTGAAGCATGTGAATGCTCTACAGCATAATTATGTTACTATATTAAAGTTTGTTAAGGTCTCGGATTTTGTGAAAATATAAACTTAATGAATACTGATATAAACTCACTCGCATGATTCCCTATAGCTTTATTTCCATTATGTAATCTGGAATGTTAAAACTTCGCGAATATATATTTTTTTTTACACCGGGATCTCTTTTCGGCTAGACCAATAGAAAATGCAAAATACAAAATTTAGATGAATTAGTTGATAGAGAAAATTCTTAACTTGAAAAACATGAATGATTTAATTAATATATAGTGGACATAACAGTGTGAGGGAGTGAAGTTTTGGAATGGGCAAGTAGGATAGGGGATGGGTAGGAAACAAGAGAGTGGAATTGATTTTTTAAAATGTGCAGCTTTATTTCCATAGTACGTTCAACAATTTTTTCTTCCATTCATGGTGAAACTCTTATAAAGCCAAGATTATTAGATATTTATAAATGTAGTGAATAGAGATTTTTTTTTTAATTTATATATAACTCAACACCTTTTACAGAAAACTGCACCCATTAAATAAAACTGCAATATTGTCAATCTTTTCAAACATTCATAAACAATGAGAAAGATGCTAGTTGTTGAATCGATGAAAGAAGGAAATGAACGCGTTTCAGTTAAAATTCAATGCATTTTTTTACTATTAATTGTGCCAAATGATAAATATAAAGGCAGTAAAAATTATACATATTTAAGTAATGTTCATTAAAATATAAATAAATAAAAAAATCGACATGATCGACGTTATGAATTGTTAAACTACCATGCAATTAAGTAAATGCTATATCATCTTTCGTTTTCCGTGATATCGAGTTAATAATCATTTAAATGGGGGATTACCACTTATTGTGTGCATTTTGAGAGCCTCGGAGGATATAATATGTCATGATTGAATGATGATTATGAGATAAAGGGATATTTGGGAAACACAGGGAAATTCAGCTGATTCTTGATTCATATTAAGCAGTCGATTCTGCAAATACAATGCAGACAAGGTAGTAATTATTCAACCTCACCGCAATACACATGCGAAAAGGATAAAATATTAATTGATGAATCTATGGTATTATTGTTTAGAACTTATAATTGATGCATTAGGTTCTATCGCAAAATTTATCATTGCAAAAAAAAAAGTTGAAATAGGTCTATAGTTCCGAAAAGGAAATTAGAAAAGTGCGTCACGTATCAGTAAAGTTTTGAGAGTGCTAGAAGTCGGGTGTTGTTCAATTACACCTTCCCTTTTCCCAAAATGAAATCATAATTTACGTTTAACGTCACCATCCGACAGACGTACAGTGCTTGTACCTGAAACATCTGCATAAATTTCAACAACAACCCCCCCCCCCCCTCTTCACGTAGTTTAGATTACATGTACATGCGCATGCCAGAACGCCCAGTTTAGTATAGATCCAGATAGTTCGTCCCATTCAAGTTTTTTTTTATGCTATAGTCAAACCGGCGAATCCAACTCTAGACCCGACAAAATGTATTACAAATAACCGGTATCAGACCATCAGTCGGTTTCGTTTGTGTTATTGTATAGCATTTAGTCTGTCATGACCAGGGAACAAATGGTATGCCACATCGGATAGTAGTTCCTGGCATGGTTCCTTGATGGGCGATTACACATCGCCGGTCTAGATTAGTCTACAAATGTAGACCCACATCTGCAGTGTGTGTACCTCAGCTGATTCAACGAGTCTGCATAGCAGGCTAGGTCTACTGAGTGAAATGGCTCGCTTCGCTCGCCCTTTCAGGCTGGTTTGGAAGTAAACCAGCAGATCCCACCTCACGAGCCATTCAGAGTCTGCATAGCAGACTAGGTCTAGATGGCGGTTCGTGTTGAACCGTGTTGAGCCGTGTTGAATCGTTTTCGTGACCTTCACTCTCAAACCCCCCAAAGCGTCACGTAAAATTAAACATGGTTCATTTTGAATCGGTAACCAACGGTTCTTGGGACATATTGCGGATAATAAAGCATGGCCAGACTAGATGTACGATGATAACACGGTCTTTGGCAGATCAAGGCGGTTTGCCATCTAAACCGAGAATGTATAATCGCCATTAAGGACAAGTCCACTCCAACAAAAAGTGGATTTAAATAAACAGATAAAAATCCAACAACCATAACATTGAAAACTTCATCAAAATTGGTTGTAAAATAAGAAAGTTATGGCATTCCAAAGTTTCGCTTAATTTCACAAAACAGTTATATGCATATCCTGGTCTGTATGCAAATGAAGAGAGTGATGACGTCATCCACTCACTGTTTATTTTGTATTTTATTATATTCAATACGAAATATTCAAATTTTCTCCTTACTGTCCTATGAAACAAAGTTTTATTCCTCCATTAACATGTAGTATTATTATTGTTTTAACATTTTATGAATCATTAATGTTGGTCCTTAACATCAAATCTGAAAAAAGGAAATAATGTATTTTAATATTCAAACAATAATAACAAAAAAAAGATAGTGAGTGATGGACATTATCGACTATCTCATTTGCATGTCACTGAATTGTGCATATAACTGTTTAGTGAAAAATAAAGAAATTTTAAAATTTCATAACTTTCTTATTTTCGTGTTCAATTTCCAATATCAAACATGTTTAAATTGGCAAAAAATTACATTTTATTAAGGTTTTGTTCCAAAAGGAGCTAAATCCATAAAAAAAACAAGATTAAAGAAATTCTTTAAAAATTGATAATGAATAATACATATTTGAAAGCATGATTTAAATAATCTAAGATGATAGTACTATCATATATACCAAGATAAAACAGCAATGACTAAGGGAAAGTGGTTAATTAAAAAACCTTGATTTACAGAAAAATATCTAAAGTGGATTTAGCTCCTTTTAGAATAAAACTCTCTGGAATACACATTGTGTGTATAAGCCCACTGTACGTGATGTTGAAATAAAGGCGCGCCTCACCAATATGATTTAATGCATGCGCGTATGAGGCGCCGATTGTACCAATATTATATAGAACAATTATTTGTTATATAATCATTATTTATTAAATAATAACTATCATTTATATATAATTTACATTTTATTTGTAAATAATTACTATTATATAAAACAACATTTCTAATTATTTATATATAATTCCAAGTAATACTTCATTATTTGTAAATAATAATAGTTCGACATTCCATTATTTATAAATAATGATTATTTGTTTTTCATTATTTATAAAAAATGATTATTTGATTTTCATTATTCATAAATAATGATTATTTGATTTTCATTATTTATAAATAATGATTATTTGTTTTTGTCACGTGGGAAGTGACTTTTTTTAAATTATTTACTTACTGCTGCTTGACACCAAATAAAGAATACGTAAAACTGATAAATACAGTTATTAAAAAGATTTAATCAAATCTCTCTTGTCATTCTGTGGTTTTCTTTTGATTATTTTGTAATGATTGTACATGAAATATACATGGTTATAACAAAATATAACTTAACTTAAACAATAGTTGAATAGAGCCCCAGTCATCTGTTCTGGCTTGACATGCCCCACTCGGCCCTGGTGGTCGGTCCAGTTCCTGGCCTCCGCAGCTTGCGATGTCTCTTCCACTCGGCCTCGGCCTCCGCAGACAGTTGCCCCCTGATGAGTAGCCCTCAGATCAGAGATGTGGCTTCAACGAATTATTGGACGAGATCGAGCCCCCAATGATGACATGAATTTTGACCAATCATGTCGGTGGAGAACCGGCGGCAGCTGGGGTCGTTATCTCGTCACCGGCGTAGTCCCTCAGTTATAACTTAGACTGCCTATACGAACATCTGTAGTCTATTCTAGCTTAGGTTGTTCTCCCTGAATTACCGAAATTAACCTCCTAATATACCCTACCGTTACTAGGACTAACTGTAAGATTTCTAAAAAGTAATCCAAAGAATTTCGATAACAGATGAGTGCATAAAACACATTCTTATTAATAAAAGACACTTCCTGTGTATCTATACATCTACACTCATCAATGCTAGATCACTTTAGGTTATTTACGCCACCTGTATGAAAATACTTCTAATAAGAAATATTTCGAACACCTGTATAAAATATGACATAAACCTGGTACACTTGTACTCTAAAGGGGGGGGGGGGGTATCAAGCGTTTCCAATGCTTGCTTTCAAAGTATTCAAAACATATCAACATGCTTGGACCAAATAACTATTTTAAACACATGTTTAAAATCTGTAATTAAATTTCTATCCTGACAGTTTTTCATTATTTATAAATAATGATTATTTGTATATAATGGCAAACTGTAAAAATTGTTTATAAATAATGATTATTTATATATAAATAATGATTATTTATAAATAATGGGATATTGAAACAAAATTATTATTTATGAATAATGAAGTAGATATTTCATTATTTAACAAATAATCTTTATTTATAAATAATGGAAAACTCGAACATTAAATAATGAAAATAATGGCGCATTCGAAAAAATTATTTATAAATAATGAAGTAGACGATTATTTAACAAATAATCATTATTTATAAATAATGGGAAACTCAACAAATTATTTATAAATAAAGAAATGTGCACTGGCATTGTTAATAAATAATTATTATTTATAAATAATAGAAAACTTATTTATAAATAATGGAAAAACGAATTGCAATTATTTATAAATAATGAAGTATGTAGTGTCATTATTTATAAATAATGAAAAACGAAAATCATTATTTATAAATAATAAAAGACAAATAATCATTATTTATAAATAATGAAAAACAAATAATCATTATTTATAAATAATGAAAAACAAATAATCATTATTTATAAATAATGAAAAACAAATAATCATTATTTATAAATAATGAAAAACAAATAATCATTATTTATAAATAATGAAAAACAAATAAAAATTATTTATAAATAATGAAAAACAAATAATCATTATTTATAAATAATGAAAACAAATAATCATTATTTATAAATAATGAAAATCAAATAATCATTATTTATAAATAATGAAAAACAAATAATCATTATTTATAAATATTGGAATGTCGAACTATTATTATTTACAAATAATGAAGTATTACTTGGAATTATATATAGATAATTAGAAATGTTATTTTATATACAGTCCGACCTCTCTTATCCGGCCTCCCCTTATCCGGATCTCTCTATTATCCGGACGCACAATTGCCGAGATTTTTTTTTTTTTTTCAATTCAATCTAGTATGTGAGGAAATGAGATTTCAATCTAAACCCAATCCTATGCGCAAACTCACTTTGATTACATATATTAATTATTTTCCAATATAGTCTACCTACAACATTATTTTTCATGAAAATCACTGAAAGAATTTAGGCAGGATAATTTTCCAGTAAATCAGGGCGCAGCGCAAACATTTCATCACGTTCTCTTTTCGTTTCCCGGGAAAAACAATGCGTGTCTCGCTAGCTAACGCTAGGCTTCAATACGGACAGCGCCATCTATCATGTTTGAGCCTACAGTCAGTATAACAATGGCTGACATTGGGAAGCTGCGATACCCACCGCGATGATCTAATTGTAAAACTTTCATTCTCTTTCGAGGTATGCTCAATCATGTTAGCAGGTAAACTATCCAACAGTTTTGGCCATCGATCGATTTCATTTCCGTAAAAATACCGCCTATAATTTGCACTGACACTGCAGTGAATACTGTCTGTACGCCCACTACAATAAATAACGTGTAGCCACCGCCGTTAATGTTGGGCAGGCAGCAGCTGCATGTATTTAATATTGGGTCTCCCAGATCCGGATAAATCCCTTATCCGGATTGGTGCTGGTCCCAACGTGTCCGGATAAGAGAGGTCGGACTGTAATAGTAATTATTTACAAATAAAATGTAAATTATATATAAATAATAGTTATTATTTAGTAAATAATGATTATATAACAAATAATTGTTCTATATAATATTGGTACAATCGGCGCCTCATATGCGCGAGCAATAAAACACGAACCAATTCAAGCCTTATGCGGAATTAATGTTGTCTGTCTAGCTAAGAACCTACAATTGTATAATCTAAAGGAATAAGGAAAGGTCGGATAAATTCCTTCTTTCCATCTACTTGAGAGAGATGAATAAAAACCAGGGTGAAATAATCGAAACTATAAGAATACATACACTTTCAAGGGGCCCATCGACTAGAAACAACAAGCTCCTGACGCTTGCCATCACTTTTTAAAATGTCAAGGATTTTAATCGATTTTATTTGAATTTCTGATTTTATTTTCTGTAACCCTGAAAGCAGTGAGAGGCGAGGGGTTTTGTTTATCTTTGGCAGACTTTCCTTTAATATTTTGAAACTGAAGGAGCCGGAACGATTTTTATCAGAAAAGTTTAACGTTATGATTGTGTGAAAATTGTAGACTCCACCTTGTCCAAGGTGTTTGCTCATCTCTGATAATCATCAAAACCATGACATTAGAACTTGTCTTTAGCTTTGGTAAATGGTTAATAACGTGAATCGTACATCATCTAACATGCTAATTTTACAGAAGTGTATAACCCATTACTTCGTATTTCGACCGCGGATGCTCTGTGAAATTTGATTATTCAAATCTTCGATATCTAGCGCCCTTATAAAAAATAAGTGGCACACTTATCACACATTGGGATATAAGAATATCAGAAAGCGGCAGACAGAAATCATACCATAACATTTTTAGCCCATTCATTGATTTGGAATAGATTTGTATATTATAAACATAAAAAAAAGTAAAACCCATTTTCATCATAGGGGCCTAGGAATGCTTTTTGAAGGGGGGATGTTGGTTTGGAAAACGAACTGACCAGCAAACAAAAAGAAATGGGGGATTTATTCCCAAATAAAGATGTCATAAAAATTGACAAGCAAAAAAAATAAAAATAAAAAAAAATAAGGAAAGAAAGAAAGGAAGGAAGGAATAAAGAAAGAAAGAATGAAAGGGAAGGAAGGAAGGAATAAAGAAAGAAAGAAAAAAAAAAGAAAGAATGAAAGGGAAGGCCCTTTTTGGCTTTGCCCACCCCTAATGAATATACGTTCCGCCGCCCCTGTAACATACGCAACATCCCCAGAAAAACATTGGACCCCCAGCACCCACGCTTCCCAGGGCCATGTTTCATCATCACAATTTCGCTCTCTCATTTTCCGTTTCAATTTGATTTCAGGCATCGTTGTCGGTCCATGAAAATTGACATGTAAACTTGTCTAGATCAAATAGATACACAGATCATTCATCGCACTTTCCGTCGCTGTTTTTGTCAGGGTTTGATGACTGACATAATCTCAATTGGCAAGCTCATGTAAAACCTTGAATTGTATCCATCTAATTAGACTAAAGGATATTACACCCCTGGGGCATGGAAAATAAATACAGGTGAAAAATATCTCCTTCTATGCCGCTTGAGGCTGAATGGAGTGTGTGATCAGATACTGCTAGTGGACGCTTCTCAAGGGCCTCTCTCGATATAAAAAGAATATCATTCATTGGTCATATTGATGTGGCCTTAGAAAATCTTTAGGGAACTCTTACTTTCCAAATGATCATTAACACAGAAGACATAAACATGGAAATGTACGTGTTATTGGATGTAAGAATAATCAAATCATATTCACATTTCACTAATCACTTAAGTACATTTTACAATATATCATTTCAATTAAAAACATTCATCAGCTTAAGATATGCAGATTTTGATATGAAATACAAACATTTATTTCGAAATAGATAGTAAAGACCAGATATAATCAAATAAATGATATGTGAATTAACAAATAGATGATCGAATCAATTCACGAACACTCATGCAATAAGAATAATGAAAAAATAGTGAAAGAATAAATGAATAAAAGAATTGAAAAAGAAATTACATTTAGATCATATGTACGAATACAGAAAACAAAACCATCAATGAATATTAAAAATGAAAGATTGTTGAAGGTTTTGGTATAGCTCCTATAAACGTTTGCAGACATAAATCATTATAATACTGCAAAATCAATTGTATTATTTCATTTTCTAAAATACTAATTTATATTCCTGATAGGATCCACTCGCATATGAAAATGAGAATGACTTTATCCAATCCCCCTTAATTCGAGTCCCCTTCTCTCTCTCTCTCTCTCTCTCTCCCTTCCTCTCTCTCTCTCTCTCTCTTTTCTTTCCTCCTGTTTTCTCTCCATGATTTCGTGTTCTTTTCTTCTTCGCCAAATTTCACTCTATCACTTCGAGATCCATTAGTCCCTCATTTTAAAATGCTGGTCTCGCACTGAGTACCCTTATCCCAGGAATTACTGCAAACGATCATATTTCGAAGTCACTGCTGATTCTGTCTTACATATATTAGAAATGAAAGTAATCACAATTACTTCCAAACACAACGATCAACGAGGGAATAATTTGGAGCCTTCAAATTGTGCTTGCTGAAAGCAAAAAAAAGAAGAAGACATTTAAAGCGAAGTTCCGCGACAGGGAGCTCGCTAAAGAAAAGTTATATATTGGCGTGAAACCTCATGCAGGACATCTATATCATGGCACTAGTAAGATCAATGGGAAAATAAATTAAAGAAAAGCTAAAAGGAAGGAAAGAATGAGGAATGAGATCTATACCATGTCTAAAATGATTTTATTGTAGAACTAGTTAACATGAAACTCTCTTAATATGTATCCAAATTCATTTTCCTTTAAGAGTTCTGTGATTCTATCGAAAGTGCTCCCTTTGCCAGAATCAAGGACAATTTATGTTGAGTTTTGTGCCCGTATTCTGAAGTCGGGTTTAACTTAAACTCAGGTTTAAAGTTGTGGTTTAAGTATGGATAGCCAATTGTTACATAAATCACTAACGGTATATATACAGATATCATAATTCAGCCCATTTGGCTCTCAAATCATTCATAATTGTCTAGGAAGTATAAATAGATGATTGTCTTCACCATCGATGAATAAGGAAAGAGCACAGTAAACACAAGAAACATACAACTTAAGAAAAAAATTGACACTTTTGGCTTCCCATAATTTTAGTACAGAGTTAGATCATGGGCTAAGTTAAACCTGAGATCAGAATACGGGCCATTAACTTCATGAACAAATATTTGAAATACTCACCAGGCAAAATATAACAAAGATATAAGATCACGGGTATAAAATGTGAAGGCAGGCAATAAAACATATAAGAAAATTATTATACAACTAAACATCGTGTTCTCATCTTTTGTGAATACACCGTGAAGGATGGCTTAATTTATGAAAATTATAAGGACGTTCACAAGCAATGAAGCATGTCGGGATTATTTCATATTCAGTGCGTGATGTGAAAGAATATTTTACCTGATTGGATTTCTCCCACCGGCTGCTTATTGGGATCATTAACGACGATGAGTTGATTAAAAAGTAAAATATTTTTTGGCAAAAGCGCACTCAAATGTAGGGAACCTCAACTAATTGAGATAATTATAAAGATAGCAAACAGATAGTAATCATTGCAATCATATTGAAAATACCAATAATGAAAAAAATCGACAACAATGGTAGAAGCAGAAAAAGTATTAGTTGTAGTAGTAATGATGATGATTGCGATAAGACTACTTATAATATTGATATAATAACAATAGTACTCATAATGATAATGATTATGATAATAAACTTGATAATTTCAATTGTAGTTTTCCAGTTGGGATGATGCAAGCACTGGCCTTACGCTACACATCATGATAAAACCTTTTTTTCTATTCGATTTTTAAATTATACAAATATGTATACAAGATATTGCTGTAAGTTTGGGGGTATGATCATCTAATGATGATGTGAACATGTTATTGAAAAATACGGGATTTTTTATTCTTTCTGTAGTATTATAAAGTAGTTGATATGTTTTGATTATCTTTAAGGAAAGACCGTGTTTCTAACAATATGATTTTCTTTTTCGGAACTTAGAATATATAGAATATGTATTAGAATCTAGCTTAATCTAACGTAGATATGAACAAACCACGTTGGAAATAAATGTTTATATTTCACTTCATTTACAATTAGTTGGTATACTTCTCAGATAGCCTCAAACCACATGGGATAAATCTATCTTATTGGCATTCTTCTCAACAAATATCAACTCTAATTAGTCTAATGCCCACACTCTAAAAATATATTGGGTAAAGGTGCTCGTGAGGGTAATTATGTGTCCAACCAAAATTGGGCATTTCTTTTGGGCATTTTTATTTATCCAGAGTGATGAAAATTTTGCCCATCCTAAAGTAGAAATTGCTGCTTATTTTTCAACCTCACTGGACAATATGCTTCCTGCATTGGGTAAAATACTGCCAAAAATTGGTTGGACACATAATTAACCTCGTGGAGGTAAACATTTTACCCAATATTTTTTATAGTGCATAATATGATCTAATAACCACTTCGTCTACTCATTATGACTCGTACGATTTGTCTAATGAAAATTTAGTTCATAAACATATCATCTATAACCATATACGAATGGTAAGACCAAGGTGATATTAGACGGAATGCAATGGTGGTGGCACCAACTATGTTTTGACCAACATGTGACGTCATATATTTTTTTTTCTTGATTAAAAATCAGGGGTAATAGAGATAGAGACTCATGCCTCTTGTTATATGTCCTCTCTTTCTTTCCTTCCCTTGTCCCTCTACTTTTTTCTTTCTTTTTTCTCACTGCCACTTAATCATAGGGGGCAGCTCTCTTTCCCCACTGTAGCGACGTCCCTGATAGACCAAATGGTAAACGGACGAATAAATCTGGTTGTACACGAATGATTAGATGAAGTGATATGAGACAAAATGGAATGTATTTGAAGTGGATATCATTTAGGAACTCATTTGATTATTACTTATCAATACTCTTTTGTTTTATTTCAGACATGTCACTGAAATGTAAACACTAAAAAAATCAAAATATACTTTTGATAACGATAAGTGTGTAAAATTGTGAGTTTGGGTTAAGAAGACACCACGCAAGTATAAATCAATTGATATAGTATTGCAACAATTGAGTCATATCTGATAACGTCAAGCAAGTGTTGAATCAAGTTCGTTCATCGACTTTTTATCCTCTTACGTCGTACCGCCAAGTGAAAAACACACTAGAAAAACAAATTCAGTAGTCTTTGCAACAAACAACAACCTTTCATTTCAATTAACTTCGCCTTTATTACAGAAGAACTTGGTTGATCAAAAATTAATCTCTTTATGAATACAAAGCTCCATCTAATATAAATTATGTAGGCCTACAAGAACATGTCACTCTGTATTGTGATGTTGATGAAATTTCCATTTACAAAAAAAGGTTCCTTGACCCTAATGTTTACCCTCTCATCCAGCCATTATCGAATGCGATGATACAATGCCATTACCCAAACCCACTCTAAACTGACCGTTGAGATGATAGCCTTGGTCGGTCTTGAGTCGGTCTCACAGGCGTGTATGTGGCTTTGAGACTAGTAATAGACAAGACCAATATGGGGAGAACTTGAGTTCAAGGAGCATTTTGGGGTAAAAGTTGGGAACCGGTCTATTTCACCTAATTTGAATGTGCTGAATCTGATAAGACCGGTTCCCAAGCCAATTTTTCATGTTTTGACCACCTAATTTGTATAAGCAAAATGGCTGCCAAATTGACAATTTATAATCTTATTTCTACAATATTCTTTTATAATATTCGCTTTCACCGATATGGATACTGCAAAATCCTGCATACTTAATATGTACCATTTGGGAAAATTTGTTATTTCTGTTTGCGGCTAATTAATTATGCAAATTTATGCATATTTTGCAACATTATGCTATAATTTGATAATTACACCTAAAATGTTTATTATTTTGGGTACAAATAGCATTTGTATCATTATGATAATTGTTTGGCCCTTAAATATAATACTCAAGTCAATTTTTATATGTATTTTATTGTTCTTTGATATTTCTTTTGTGTTCTTGTATTTTCTGCCATTTGCTTTGTATATGTTTGATATGAGATCTTTAAAAAACTAATGTCAATGGTAGACAAATATTAAGCTTCAATGATTGAATCATTTTGATAAACTTCTTTTGCCACAACTGTTAATTGTACTCAGGAACAAATACACACATGCTCCCACACCCACACCTGTTTATAGAAAGTAATATACTTGCAAGGTATAGTAGACATGCCCAATATAAAAACATTGATGCTTATCCTATAATCATGACAATTACCAAATTCAATGAACCCGTAAGAAAAGAAGAGTTTAGAAGTTGGAAAACCTGTAATCATGCTGAACTTAAATTTCTTGAAATAGATATATTGAAATGTTTATAACAGATCAAATAATCAATTAAACGTATGATTTACGCAGTGTAGTTAATCAATCGGATATAAGTATCAGTACATTGTTATTATCCTTGTAGCAAAATTATATCTTTGATTCAGCTCCATCAGAACTGCAATCATGGCAGTTAACCAAAGAACAACTTGTAATAAATGCAAAGGGTCTGTATTACTGGATCACTTCCTAGTTGTTGTTTTTTCATTACCGATTTATTTATTTATTTGGCAACGATACATTTTCCCCAAGTCAACCATCAAAGTGATAACTGAAAACCACAGCTTTTATCAAATCCTTGCCTTGGAAGATTCTTTGACGAACGATATTGAATACAGAAGAGGAAATGATAAAAACATGGGACTAAACACATATTAGCTCCATGGTTAAAACATGGGCAAAACAAGGTTTCCAGCCCAGTCACTGCCCAATGCAGAACAAAAGTGTGTCCTATGGTTAAAAAGTGCTATTGATGCCTGTTGAAGGTAAACCAGCATGGAGACAGTTGCAGAAGTCCAGTCTAGAGGTTATCCGGTCATGGATGATATTTTCTGCACCACCTCATGTAAGACAATGTCTGATCTCAGCAATAATATCTGTGGAGCAGGTAAAATGCAGATTGGCAGATGTGTGTTTCTTCATGCTCATTGTTCTATCAAAGACTACGCCAAGAGATATAGCTTCCTCGCCTATTAAGACTGGAGTTGTAGTCATAATAATTACGCATATATGGAGATGACAGAACAAGTTACTTCGCTTTTTATTGTTAAGCTCGGGGAAGTTGACCTTCATCCAACATCGAAAACTCAATGGCTTCACCAACAACAGCAGCTGCACGAACCTCTGTATCTTTAACTTTTGGATCAAAAGTGAGGTATACAGCTGGATGTCATCAGCATAGAAGTGTATACCAAGACCATGTTGCCACATTACAGAGCCAATAGGAGTGATGTACAGTTTGAAGAACAAGGGACAAGGACAGACTCCCAAGGAACTCCATATCAAAGGGTAGTCACATGAGACTGCATGCTAGTGATGAATACAGCTTCATACAGCTCTGTTGGCAAGGTAAGAGGAAACCTGCCATTGGCGTGCAGAATCATCAATTCCAAAACAGTCTCCCAAGAAGAATCACATGATCACTGGTATCAAAACCGGTTGACAAGTCAAACATAACTTAGGCAACTGCTTTCCTCATAGAAAGAGAAATCCTGGCTCTACAATCGAAGAAATTCTCGACCTAGACTTTGATGGTGATATCCCAGACTCGCATGCAGCCTAGCTATCAGAGCTGGGTAAGCTATTGGATGCTGTTGGGTTTAATACCGATCAAAAGAAGTGGATTAATAATCACATACAGGAACACCAAACATGTCAGGAACCCACCATCCTCTGAAAGATATCTTCGTTATCAATTTGAAATAGTCTATCTTATGACGATATGAAGATGTGTGAGTATTAGAAGTTCGATAAATGGCCTAGAAGACATTATTCACTGCGGTATTGAAAAGGTGCACTCCGAGCATTTTAACACCTGAAACAAGATCTGGTTAGACAGCACATTCTCTCTCAAGACAAAAGTTTAGGTTTTCTCTATGGATCTGTGACATGAGAATCGGACATATCTCAAGAACACAAACAAGACAACTTCGATACGAACTGCCTCCGCAGAATACTTGTACTAAATTGGTTTGATTTCAACAATTAGCGATGTCTTGTATAATATGAGGCTGCCCTATCAATCAAGCCATCTAATGGAACACCACATCGATGATAACTGACATTGATCATTCAACACCCCGACGGTAAAGGTGTATATCAAGCTGGGGGAAGCTGGATGCCTCTAAGTTGGATGAAGCGGCAATCCTTGATAGGACAGGTGCAATACTTCATTTGAAGAGATATATTATGGAGATGCACATGTAATCCGTTAATGAAGTCCAATGATAAAAAAATGTTATTAAAAGGATATGCAGTGACTTATTCGTTGTGGAACTTTATAGAACATCACAGTCTGGCTTTTAAAACACGGAAAACGGTCTAATTGATAGGCAAAATGAGAAATTAGATGGATTATATTGGTTCAGTTGGGACAATTTGACGAGCGTAATGGTGAAAAACACAGGACATCTCATTTTCAGCAGACGGTTTTCTCTTCATTTTACTGAAGAAAAACACACTAAATATATATACATGTATGTGTGATCAGATTCTGTTGGTCGGGAATATAACTACTCCAAAATATATTAAATGCAACTGATTGACTATTAGGAGTTGAGAATTACAGTACTGTTATGATTCAAATTTAATAATTCATCATCTAAAATTGTAAATATGAATGAATTGATTGATATCATAATTCAATATACCATTTTATAATAAAAATATAAGCAATTAATAGTGACATTCGCTTGAATACAGTTCATGAAATTCGTTGGATCTCCACCAGTGTGCTTTTAAATGGGAAGGCCCTCCGTGCAGGAGTTTACCTTTGTATGCAGATGTGGGTGTGGGAGTGGGTGCATCTGTTTATGCCCATGGATATATGCGAATAAAAAGTGATTACATATTTAAATCATTGAAGCTAATTAGATTCTGCCATTGATAATCAATATTTTGACAGATCCCATAACAAAACATGTACAAAACAAAAGGTACAAAATACAAAGAAATACAAAAGAAATTCAAAAACAATAAAATACATTATTATTCACTGTGATATTTTATTATAAGGGCTGTACAATTATTTATAATGATGTAAATGCTATTTGTACCAAAAATATAAACATTTGAGCTGAAATTATCAAATTAAAGCGTAATCGAAAAATATGCATAAATTTGCATAATTAATTAGCCGCAAACAAAAAATAACAAGTTTTCCCGAAAGGTACACGTATATATGCAGGATTTTGCAGTATTCATGTCTGTGAAAGCGAATATAATTAAAGAACATTGTCGAAATAATATTCTGAATTGTCAATTTGACAGCCATTTTGTTTATGCAAATTAGGTGGTCAAAACATGATAAATTAGCTTGGGAACCGATCTTATCAGATTCAGCATATTTGAATTGTGTGAAATAGTCCGGTTTCCAACTTTTACCCCAAAATGCTTCTTAAAGTTTATATAGGCCTCTTTTTCCAGAATGGGTCTAGTCTATAAAGCAAATCTGCATGTGTACGTTGAGACAACTTTGGCAAACACTGGATCCATAATATAATCAACGTCGAATTCAATCATCACCAGAAGGCTGAAGGCCAGGCCCGGAAGCTTATCTATATGGATATGAAGTTTGTAGGTTCGGAGAAATGAAATATTGATTGTCTGTTTTGAAGCGTCATGAAAACCAATGTTTAAGGAATCCGACTGGCTTTTCTTGGAAACCTCGAAAATTATGCACTCTAAAAAATGAAGTGCTAATCTAGCACTTAATGTCCTTGTATAGTGATTGCACTTTGAGTGTTGATTTTGTGATTCAAATTTGAACTAGAAAATCAGCACTCAAAGTGCAGTCATTTTTAGCGTGCATAAGCAAATGATTCATTTGGAAATGAAGGCCCATGTAGATGATGATAATACTTTATCAAAGGAAAAAAACCTCAACTTCCTTAAAGGTAATTATAATCTCCCTCCACTCTACATCAATTCTATTGGCAAACAGAACTTTTAGTTAAACTTCTCATCTCAGCAAACAGAAACACTGTGAGCGTTTTATATTGTAAAGGTATAGTAGTATAGTATACTATAGTATAGTAGTAGTGTATGTGCCATATATTTTACCACACGTGGGTCCTCAGGTTAAAATTACTGGCTTCCCAGAATTAACAGGCAAAAATCTTCTGTAGATGTTACATATATTATGGTTGTCAATAGCAGCGATGATAGAAAAGCACAAGTGATAATACAAACTGCATCGGCATGAAGGAGAAACCTTCAAGTTGTAACGTGTTCAGCAAGCATTGTCCATGCAGCCCTAATCAATAATACCGATTTTTAATAATACATTTCCAATATTATATTTCAATATTTGGCATTTTTTTCCAGGTTTGGAGTTTAAATATACGTATCACGCATTCCAAACCTCTTGAATAGTAATTAGTTAGCAACTATATATTTCAGAAGATACAGTTTAATTAGATAAACAGGTGTATAATGATGATGTATTATACGACGACAAAAAAAAGTATTTTAACAATTTCAGGATGCCATTCCACGGTATTAAAAATGAAAATACAGGATTTGAATGTGATACCTTTAATACAAATAGAAAGGGCTTAGCGCGTTCATCAAATACCAAACACAAACCAATAAATGTGTCTCCATCATGATTGCCTATAATGAATTTATTAAAAACATCCTTGGAATAGTGTGGAATGTAGTGTGCATTCCATTTACAGGGGAGAAGCAAACTCAAATATTAGGAGAGGTAATGGGCACTTGTTTGTTCGATGTGAGGAGAATTCTTATCCTCCAGTTAATATACAGAGTTCGTGAGAATATGAACTTTGGTTAAAAAGAAAATATTCAAAGGTACATATTGGACTTCATGATCTTGTACCCATAACTCTATTTTCACCCAAAGTACAATGATGTTTAATGACGATCTCCATAAAAATGGTAAAGTAATTTTATGTTTAGCGTCATGCCGATACTTTATGTCATGTATTTACATCTTGATCAACAAAAGGGTATTCAAGTAATGAAATATTTGGCCTTTGTTTATAGGTACAGGTAGCAATTAAATGTGATAGGTGACACGTGTACATTTATTTAAATTTATTTATAGTTTGTGTGTGCATTTTAATCTTAAACGTATGGAAAGTTTGATAGGTCTTCGACAACCTCGTTTCCATATTGCGTTGTGCAGCTTTAATAATCATCTAATTAGGAATGAATTGCTTTCATTTTGTTCTTTGTCTTTTCCCCTCCATGAGAATACATTTTTTAAAAAGACACTAACACTTTAGAACTCATTACAATCGTATATATAGTTATTGCATTGATACATAAAATAGTAAGAGTTAGAGTTTCGGCATATATGCTATATAGAGGTAGGGGAGATCGGGGTTAGTTGGAACGCGGGGTAAGTTGAAACATTGTAATTTTCTTCAACGCCTGTAAAATAAATTTATGCAATACTGCTCTCAATGTATTGATATTAATAATACAACACTGTTGTATTATTAATAGCAATAGATTGAGCGCAGTATTGCATAAATTTATTTCAATACTTCCCTCAATGTACTGCTATTAATAATACAACATTGTTGAATCATTAATAGCAATAAATTGAGGGCAGTATTGCATAAATTTATTTCACAGGCGTTAAAGAAAATTACAATGTTTCAACTTACCCCGCGTTCCAACTAACCCAGATCTCTCCTAGTTTTGTCATGTTGCAACAATTTAATTCCATGATGGTCATGACAATGATTGGTCCTGTCGGGTTGCTAAAATTCGATATACATCGGGAATGAAACATGCACTGGCTCTTTTTTTATGCCTAACTGCTCTCTTTTGAGTAAATAGTGGTCCTTGTACCCCTGACAATGCAATTGAAAAGGATCTTTTAAAGAAATCATTCAAGCTTGTAAGAAAATTTTAGATTAAAACATGTATGTCCTGTTTATTTTGTAAATTTTAAATTTAATATTTTTCAGAATGAAATATTAATCATCTTGATAATATAAAAAAACATCCCAAGCATTTCTGGGTGTTTTCATTCGTTTAATACTAAATGGTCATCGCATTTAAATTCAAAATAAAAAACAAACCTGATTGTTTCGTGAAAGGGGTCAATCTACTATTCTAACATGCCTTAAACATGTGGCTAGAGCTCAGTTCACTTGAATCGTAAACTATGCCCGAAATGAAGGCTGATCCTCTCCTTTCGAATACAGTAAGAATGTTAATTGGATATTTGCATTTTAAGAGCGACTTTAAGAACGACTGGTGATCCTTTCTTCAGGTAAATTATATTTTCATTGGCCATGGTTTAGCGCGTAAGAAAGGTTCACCAGTCGTTATTTAAGTCGCTCTTAACTTACGAATAGCTTTATGAAACACCCACCTGGTATCTGAATCTGCCTCTCACCCAAGCATGCACAATCGTGAATAGATGGAGTCAATTTAATTTATTCATTTAATTTATTCATGTATCCACGTAATAGCTCCCGGTACCTGTCTGCATGCTTGAGTACCTTAGACTGCATTGTTCCCCTGCGGGTGACACTTTTTTCATACAGTGGGTCAGTGGTTGGTGTCGTGTTATGGGCGCTCAAGCATGCAAACAGTGTATATTTATTTCATTGATATATTTATATTACATGTATGTATTATTTTGATGTATTTATAGTTTGTGATTGATTATTTTTTGTTTCAATGCACTTTTTGTTAATAAGAGTCTGAGGACAATTTTTTGTGTTTTTAATCATTGAACATGACAATAAAATAATTGAATTGAATTGAATAGATGAATCCCACCTCTTTAGTCTCTTTCCTATTTCACAGTTTCTTTCTAGATCGCAATCTCATTAGTGTAATTTATTTATTGTTTCTCTCAATCCCTTCAACCATAACTCTATTTGGGTATACACACAATCTTATCATAGATTTGAATTATGACATGGAGATTTTAATACCAAACATTAAATATCCTTTTTTTTTTAATCCTGTAATATTGATTTTCGATTTTGTTCACACTTTCAGTATGCATGCCTATCAAGATTATCTTTTTTTAAATTGTTTCTAAGATACGAGTTGGATTCCCTTTCAAGAAAGTATTTTGCGAACAGCAGATATTCCATTTTGTTTCGTCTCGTGTTCCCCTTCTATTTGTATTTCCTCATTGATCGTTTTAACAATTTCCCATTATTACATTATTCTTTCTCCATTTTTCTTCTGAACTTTCTGCTCCTTTTATTCTGCCCCAACCTCTTCTTTGCCTCCTTCGATTTCTTATTCTAATAATTATTCTCTTCAATTTCCTCATGTCCCCAATCCCAATCTATCAGTTCTCAATTACCTCACAATCACAATTAAGTTTATCATTCCAATGTGAAATCTTGAAATATTGCAAATAGTTCTCACAGTGTCATCAACGAACCATAATGTTATACACGCACTCAACATTTCATTCCGAAACAGCTAAAAAAAGGTTTATATTGACCCTATCTCTGGCCTGTCACCACGAGGTATGGTCGAATAAGTTCCGAATGGTCTGCTCAAACCATTAACTTCTCCATCAATTTGTAAACGTCGGAGAAGAGATTTAGTATAATTAATTACGTTAGCGGTGTACAGAGTACAAATGGGTCCTATATAAGCGGCGCCAAGAGGGACAAGGATTTTTAAGTAACAATGTTTTATAAGTGAAGTATATGGGCAGATTGAGTAGTGCAATTTTTATTCAAAACACGATATTGCCTTCACGTCGTAGCTCTTATTGTCCCCTATCGAGAAAAAAATGCATGGCGTCACCTCTTTCATACAAGTAAACAGTCACCAGCAAGGGTTGGAAGCGCCACTTTTCTAAGGATTAAGGGTTCAAGAAAGACATCGTCTTTTATTTAGTTTATCATAATTGTGTTTGTTAACAAATTTTCGGCATTACTCCTATTTGTTTAAGATCAGTATGATCGATCTGTAATGAAAATCATAAGATCAGTATGCTCGATCTGTAATGAAAATCATAAGATCATAAGTCAGAAAAAATTGGAACCAGTGGGATTCGAACCTGCCATCTACTGCTTTCCGGGCAGCGACTCAGCCACCAGGCTATTCTGGTTCACGGCTAAGCCACGATGAACTGGAATTCAAATACCCTCGATCCTCTTCTTTCTCTAAAAAAAATATGAGTCAAAATATTTCTTAGCGTTATTGATTACAAACGTTTAGGGAACCATGATATATTTTTTTTCTAGTGTTATCCACTTTTTTACTAATTGTTTAATTTTCCTGGTCCTGTAACTTTTGGGGACATAAACTCGCCCCATTTTTAATTGAAATCACGATGTTGATAAGATAAAGATACAGCTGTAGATTATGTATTATGTATCCCAGTATTATGTATTCCAGAAGCAGGTGATAGCCGATACATTGATGCCATCAAGAGAAAAAAATTAACGAACACTGGAATAAATTTTCAATACTCCGAACTGATGTATGTATGTTAGCGCGACTGCTGCATTTTATTGGCAGTTCATTTCATTTAATGGCCATACAATTCCCTTCATGCAAATGTAAATGACTCAACATAAATTTTTCGAGAAATGTAATTCAAAATTACTTATATTTGAATATGTGTGTTTTTTATGCGTATCATACTTGTCTACTATAAATTATGTCTTATCCATTGATGTTACTATGTAAATGTCACGTTTGTAATTAGATCATTTTGTGAATTTGTTATTATTATCATTATTACTATTATTATTATTATCATTATTATTATTATTATGAATACACATACAAAAATATATCAGTATTGTAGCAATAGCGATATATCATAATTTTCCTGTTATAGATTTTTAAGGAAGTTTTTTTTTTTTCAAAGAAGTACGTGGAAAAAATAAACCGAAAATACCACAATACCAACTTTTCCCTATCCTTGTTTTGTTTTAAAAAATATATGTTCTTTTCACAAATATATATTATAGGAAATGGTGTGAAAGTGCCTGTTTATTTAAAAATGTGTGGGTGTGTGAATGTGTAATGGTGTTAAGAGTGTTAAAAATCAAAATCTTTGACATTAAAATTACATGTGAAGGGGTATAAAAGAAGCATTGTATAAATTGGCATTGTCATAAAATCAAATCAACAGAATAATTTGCACGAAAACGATAACAAGACGAACATGATATAATCAAAAGTAATATCCAACTTGGAGAGAGAGTGTGTGTGTGTGTGTGTTTGTGTGTGTGTGTGGCAGAGGGGGGGGGGGAAGAAGGAGGAGGTGAAAGCTAAGTATGAAAGGATGAATCAGTTTGAATTAGTTTAACAAAATCAGTAATGAACTCCAAAAAAAGAACCAAAGTAAAAACAGACCGTTTGTTTAAGAGTGTAAGTGGCAAAAGAGGATGGTAATTGCATGGAGCTTAAAAAAGGGTAATTGTTACAATGTGCAGTTTGATACAAATAGTATGAATTGTTAAGATAATTTCAGAATAATCTCGGAGAAAATTTATTTTATCGCGTTTTACGTAAATGGTAAAATTTTGTGATTTTGATTCATTATTTAGGGGCCGAAATGTAACATGTTTGACACCCCCACACTAAATTAACGTTCAACGTAAATTTATGTCGCCTGTCAAAACTGCCACGAATCTGTAACCTCTTGTGAATGAATACAATGTACGATATTCGCGAGCAACATTCTGTACAAATTCATTGTTGATTATCAGGAGCACAAAGCATGTCCGAATTGATCGAAGTAATTTATAAAATTAACTAATATTAAAGGCAGCAGCCGATGAAGGTTACCTCTATTTGCGATAATGTTGGATAACAGAATGGTTACGTGAAATATAATACTCACATCAGTTTCAGTGTCTACATTATTATTTTCAAGGGTCTTCGAGAAAAAAAATAAAATATCATTCATTATGAATATTGGCCATTAAAGGCCACGAAAATGTATCACCCATTCTGTCGGCTGGCAAGCTAATTGATTAACTATAAATTATTTAGAGAGTAATAAACTCAACTTCAGATATGGTAGAGAAATGAAGTTCGAATTGTTTGATTATGTTACGATATCTGCCTTGCGTTAGTGTATGGGGAAGTTTATTGAGTTTCGGGACATGCAGATTTCCATTACCCTCTAATGAGTATGATGATAGTTAAACATGCATTATAGTGGTTTAACCTTGCAAACTGACATTGGCCGTGTTTTTTTTTTAGTTTTTTTTTTAGATATCATATCGACAGGGGCGTCGATCCATTTTTTAGGTTGGGGGGGGGGCAAAAACATGAATCAACGTTCCAAAGGTGCTCGATCGTACAAAACACCCACCCACACACACACACATAGGCATATATATATATATATATATATATATATATGACTCATGAGATACAGACACGTATCTCACCAACAAATTAATGCGAGCGCGAAGCGCGAGCTGAATTTTTTTAGTATACTGACCTTAAAACAGGAAAAGCGTACCTGTTTAGGACTGTTTGTAGTAACTCATGAGGAAGATACATATCTCACTAAATAAAACAGATAATGCAAGTGCCGAGAGCTGAAATGTCTTTATATTCTGACCTGAAAGCTTGATATTCTAAGCATTTTTGGTACCAATGATTAAGATTGGTATCTAAAAGAACAATAGATGCGAGAGCGAAGTGCGAGCTGAAATTTTTTATATTTCGATCTGAAAAAAATGACAGTTTAATGGACGTTTTTGATAAAAAAAAATATATATATATATATCCAACAAAAGATTATTGCAAATCGAAGCGGGAGTTCTTTTGAGGTTTAGAACTGAAAACGGGATATTCTATTCACCTATTTAATCATGAAAAGTATGGGTTTTTGCTAGAGAAATGATGCGAGCGTGAAGCGCGAGCTGAAAAGTTTTACATTCCAATATGAAAAGCGGACATTTTTAGCACGATTTGAAATAAAGAACGATTTGTGTATCTCATCTCGCTTGCTGAAGATTACAATCTTAATTTATTTTTGCACATCCGGAATTATTGGGGGGCAAAACGATATGTTTGCCCCCCCCCCAATATTTTCATTAGTGGGGCGATCGCCCCCCCCCCCTGCCCCCCCCCCCCCCCACGATCGACGCCTCTGCATATCAATTATCATTACTAAAAAAGGAGAAGTGGGGGGAGGAAGAAGAAGAACAAGAAGAAGAGGAAGAAGGATAAGAAAAAAAGAAAAGGCAAAAGAAGGAGGAGAAGAAGAAGAAGAAAAAGAAGAAAAGGAATGAGGAAGAGAAGAAGAAAAAAAGAAGGAGAATTTAAAAAAGAAGAAGAAGAAGAAGTAGAAAAAGAGGGAGGGGGAGAAGAAGGAGAAAAAGAAGAAGAAGAAAAAGAAGAAGGAGAAAAAAAGAAGAACAAGAAAAAGAAGAAAAAAGAATTAGAAGCAAGTAGAACAAGAAGAACATCAACAACATTAAAAGCAACATCAATAAATGCCAAAATAACAATCGTCTTATAATAATCATTGTTACCATGTATTAAAAAAACTTGCCAACATTTTATGAGAGAGGTAATACCTTCGTCTTTTGATGTTCCTTCCTTTGTGCTTTTTAGAAAGACAGTTGATGGAAAGAGTAATTTTTCTGCGATTCTATTGGCATTCTGTATTACGTAGACACGACATTATTTGTCGAAATCCTTGAATGCCAGAAACCGCACTCTCATTTATCAAATTGAATTAATAATTCAAATCTTTTGGAATTTTCAAGATTGGACTATATTTCAATACATAAATGGAAATTGGTGAGTTGGTAATTTTAGGAACTTATCTTCTGTTTTCATTAACATGACATATTATTGTCATAATGTATGTGAATAGAAGGATCTGCCACCCGTGTAAAAAGAAAATGTATAGTTCTACGGTGACACAGGCATATATGGATGATTCAACACATTCCGCTAGAGCCAAATAAAGTTCTAAATGGACCAGGAAATTGGAATATTTGCAATTTCTTGTAATAACATGCAAAATGGATAAAAAAAAATTGTCGCTGCAATGCCTGGGGGCCGTTTTATAAAGCTGTTCGTAAGTTAAGAGCGACTTTAAGAACGACTGTTGATCCTTTCTTACGCGCTAAACCATCCCTAATGAACATTTTGGTATGTACCATTTACCATAAGAAATGATCACCAGCCGTTCTTAAAGACGCTCTTAACTTACGAACAGCTTTATGAAACACCCACCTGAACTGCCCCTCCCTCGCGCCATGCAATTCTGTGGGTTCAGGCCGAGGGATATGAATTTACATGTAAATGAAGGAGGTCATCAGAATAGAAGGGTGTGTGATGGAAGCTCAAGAAAAAGGGAAAGGGAAAATAATGGAAAAAATGCTAAAAGTTAGAGAGAGAGAGAGAGAGTGGGGTTGGGGTAAGAAAGAAAGAGAAAAGGAGGAAGAGAGAGAGAAAAAGAGAGAGGGAGAGGGCGGATGAATTTTCTCCTCATCTTAAACCTACCTTGGTTGCCTGAGGGCAGCATGATCAATTTCCGTGTTTAAAACCGCCCTTCCCGTTTTAAGTGGTACTTTAAAAGCGGTAATGAATACGATTCCTCAAGCAATCTTATTCCATCATAATAACCGGATATTGACCAATGAAGAATTTACCTATATTCCAAGTATAGTCTTTCGACTATTTAAAAAAAAAAGTGAAAAGGGGAAGAAGAATAATATAAAAGAAAAAAGAGGAAAAAACAAGAAGAGCATTAAAAAGTTCTGGGCTGCATCCCTATTATTAAGTGAAGAAAACATGAGGTCACATTCCCTAGTTATATATTCTTGCGCCACTTCAGGTTCCATGACAATTGCTCTGGCGACAGTTGCTCCGATGGGAAATCTGCACGTTTTAAAGCCAAACATAAATCCCAATATCCAAAAGTAATAAACACTAATCATTATCTTTACATTATTCTGGACTCGAATACAATCCTACTCCCCGTCTATTCCTACGCCCCCTGAGATATTGAGACCGGACCAAAGGTCGCAGGAGCAAATGTCATGTCACCATTTTGAGGATGGATATGAGGTTGTGTGAAAAGCTTTGCATCAGTTCAGTAATTATATTTGCATCCGTATGATTTCTTTTGTTCTCTTTTTCTTTCCTGTAATACATATAATTATGTACGCATATCAGAATAAGTCTACTATACTTTTTTTCATTTCCAAGGGGGATCCACACTTTACAAGCTTTGCTTTTTAGTGGATCCCCCTCATTTCCATTTATGCTCTATATTATACTGTTTTTTTGTTTTGTTTTTTTTACGAAGTAAGAATGCCCTTCTGTAAAATTGTACTTGATTTGTATTACTTTATATTACTTTGTATTATGTTTTTTGAATGGAAATGAAATAAAGAATTGAATTGAGGTAAACTATAAGCCGTAATTGGTCTTGTAAGGTTTAAGTGATGAGTAACCATCCAGGAAATATTTTAGAAGCGACAACTAGCTTTGTCATGATTATTCTTAAAGAGGCAATTTAGAAATTATATTATTATTATATTTGCATCCGTATGATTTCTTTTGTTCTCTTTTTCTTTCCTGTAATACATATAATTATGTACGCATATCAGAATAAGTCTACTATACTTTTTTTCATTTCCAAGGGGGATCCACACTTTACAAGCTTTGCTTTTTAGTGGATCCCCCTCATTTCCATTTATGCTCTATATTATACTGTTTTTTTTTTTTGTTTTTTTTACGAAGTAAGAATGCCCTTCTGTAAAATTGTACTTGATTTGTATTACTTTATATTACTTTGTATTATGTTTTTTGAATGGAAATGAAATAAAGAATTGAATTGAGGTAAACTATAAGCCGTAATAAGGTTTAAGTGATGAGTAACCATCCAGGAAATATTTTAGAAGCGACAACTAGCTTTGTCATGATTATTCTTAAAGAGGCAATTTAGAAAAATATGTGCTGACAAATTAGTTTTGTTAGAATAACTTTCTACATATGCACTGGATTATTAAGGAATATTAATTTTAGGAAAGTTTGACTATAATTTTGGTGGTGCAGGGGGAGATAGATTAATCTTCCGGCTTTTCTTTACAGCTATGTTAGATTAAGATGGATGCCTTAATTGACACAGCTTGATAAACGAAATAAAAAGAACAAGGTCGATTTGGGATGTGACGGTTTATACATGTAGTTACCTGAACCATTTGGGAATTAGGAAATGGGCTATACCAACTGCAAAGTATTATCTCAGCACTAAAATATATTTAGGACGCTGCAAAAAAAGTGAAGAATGAAACAGTTAACTACTTCATGCGTATCATGATGTTTTCTTGAGCTATCTTGTCATAACATTGTATTAGACATGTTTGTTCTAAATTGCAGCTGACATATGATTTTATCGGATAAAGCTATGTAACTGTATCCGTTAACAAATAACTTTACAATGGCGATCAACTTTAAATGCGGGTACATGTTTTGGTATAACGAGAAAAAGATGTCAGTCAAATTCTAAATTTGTTTGAAAGGCTTATTATATTCACTCGCGTTCGTAATCACTCGCGTCGGGTTGGTAATCACACGCGTTTTTTATTTTTGGCGAATTTTTTTTTTTCGGTGCGATTTTTTTTTCTAACGGTGTCTTCAATGGGACAAACGTACTGGAAAAATAAAATGAAATTGAAATTCGAGTTTCGTTTTATTTTAAGCTGGTAAGTGCCTTAAATAAAACGTTCTCGACCACTGTTTTAAGATAACAAGCAAATTTTGACTACTGTTTTAACATAATCACATTCCACATCTTAAATCTTAGAGCCATAGGCGGCGGAAGCGGGGGGGGGGCTCCCCCTAAAAAAAAGAGAGAGGGGGGAGAAAGGAAGGGAAAGAGGGAGAAAAGAGAAAGAAAAAAAAAAGACAGACAGAAAGAAAGAAGCAAGGAAAAAAGGAGAAAGAAAGGAGAAAAGGAATAAAGAAGAAAAAGGAGGAAAGGCTACTCTCGATTTAGCTTTGCCTTTGGAGGATTTTCCTGAAGTCTGTGGTATTCTTTATAAAGCATAGCGAGGTGCTACAATTTCATAATATCACTTTTTATTTGCTTCTCCCTTTCTTTGTGAATTATTTTACACTAACGTAAAAATCAGGGAGGAAAAAAGTGCTGAAGAAGAAAAGCAAGAAGGAAGGAGGAGGAGAAGTAGAAGAAGAAAAAAGAAGATGGAGGACATAAGGGGGTAAAAATTAAACTAAAAAGAGAAAATTGAGGGGAGGATGTAGAAGAAGAGAAAGAGAAGATAAAATAAGGGGAAGACTGAGAAGAGAAAAGGAAGAAGTGAGAAGGGAGATGAACACTAAGGAGAAAGGGAAGAAATTGAGAAGTAGAAGAACAGGGAGAAGAATAAGATGACATAATAATGGGAATAAAAAGAAGACTGAGAAGAAATAGAAGTAGGAGGGGGAGTAAAGTGCACTCTGGTTATAAAGAAGTCCGAGGGACCAACAAAATTGTTCCTTTATACAAATAATTGTGTGTGTGTGTGATATAAGTTTTTTTTATATAATGATGGTGCACTGAACAAAATTTAAAAATGGTAAAATGGATTTTCATTAATCTTGCAGGACGTTGCAGCGTGAAAAATATGAAAAAATTTGGGGGTTATCAAGGACAAGAAATCTACACTGTATTGTAATTTGTATTGTAATGTATTTACAAGTGTATATTTGTTGTTGATCACAATGTTTTATTTATGTTTATGTATCCAGCCTACTGTGACTCCCTGAAGCCATGTCTTCTGTTTTCCAATCCATTATTTCTGACTCAATCTGAGTTACCTCGTGCTTGGAGTTGTTTAAGGGGCCTGGATAAATGACGTAGCCGACAACTTCTGTTTTCAGGAAGGCACCGGGACGGTACGGTACCTTGGCTTTGATCGTCGCGCGAATTTTTACCGTGAGAGCGCGCACAGCCACAGGGGCGGATCTTGACCAAAAGCTTCGGTCTTTGTGTCTATTAATTATTATGTTGGTTGTTCCGCTGAACTCCGTTGGCTCCACTCACCAAATACAGAGAAATTTAAAAAAAAATTAAAAATGTTTGAAAAAAACTCCTCGAAACAGACTGCTGCCAGCTGTCTGGGGCGGATCAAGCTTGTTTTCTATTCTTTAATTTTGCCGGCTTAAAACGAAACTCAAATTTCCCTGCATGTCTGTCCCATTGAAGACACCGTTAAAAACAAATCGCACCGAAATAAAAAAAATCGCCAAAAATTCAAAACGCGAGTGATTACGAACCAGAACGCGACGCGAGTGATTATAAACTGCCGTTTGAAACCATGCAGCGACAACTGCCTGTGTAAATGGAGGTTGACTCAAGTTATGAAAAAAAAAAAAATTCTTTCCATTTGGAACACAAAGCTGAACAACAAGAATTTTTTTTTTAGCGGCGTTCCTTATCAATGCTTCTCTCATGTATAGGCCTACAATCATTCCTGCTATCATTATTACGAGGTTTGGAGAAGGTTCCTTTGTCTTTTTTCCCTTTAATTTCATGTAAGAGAAAATTAGCTGAAAACTGAAACATTGATGAACTTATCTAGGTTAGAAGAACATTTTTTCAAACAACAGAAATTCTACTATATCTAAAGCCAGGGTTACACCAGATCCGATTTCTCTCGAATAAATTCGGACCAATGCTGCCCGAATACGGTCTGATTCGGATGCATTCGGTAGTCGATTCGGAACCTATTCGTCTCTGATTCGGAGAGCTCCATGAAAAGAGACGAACGAGTCCCGATTCATTGCAGAACAAAGCCAAACAAAGCCGAATGCCACCCGAGTAGTGGAAAGAGTCGAGCCAAAAGTGGCCAAAATAGGAACGAATTTGGTCCGATTACTTCGATTAAAACCGAAAGAAGGCCCGAATGTTGACCCGAATCGGAACGAATATGCCCGACTGCACCGAGGTCAGACCGTTCCTCCCCGAATAGAATACGTCCAAATCTGCCAATAATACACAGAATTCCCCTCTAATCCAAGCGAAAGGTATTCGGCTGGTTTTTTACATTTCAAAACGAGCCGAATTCCTCCCGAATTTTCTCGCATTCGCGGAGGGAGAACAGAATACTCTCGAATTCGACATTCGGATGGGTTTTTACCTGATTCGGTTCCGGTGTAACCTAGGCTTTACCTGCCGCGAAGAAGGTATTAGACATAATTATTAGAAGTTTTGAATTCGGAATTCGGGACGAGTCGAGATATTTAAAAAAAATAGTATTTTGATGTGCATAAAACTTGTGCAAGTATTACTCTTATTACAAAGATTGCTTAGAAACTTTAATGACATTTATGCAAAAACACAAAATATTATTCGATTTTATTAATATAATGGTTTTCAAAAAATGTGCTAGTTGATGTTAGAAATCGTGCATGACTATTTGTGCGTTTTATTTGTTCTTATGCTTTATACTTAGTGAAAAGCTATTCAGAAGTAAATTTGATTAAGAGCAAAAATTATCGTATTAGAATTTATTATAATTAACTTGTGATGTACAATGATAATAATCATAGGGTTAGGGTTAGGATTCTGTGGAAAATACGGAATCCAGACATACGAAAATGTATACAGAATGACTTAACCACGTTTACATGTATGTTTTACATCCATAACACTTCTCGATATATTTTGACACTACTAGCGAGAAAAAATGGTATATGGGTATGTTGCATACAAGTCTACTACCTAGATTCACCGATGTACTCATGAACTAATTATCTTAAGGGGTATATGGTGTCTGAGGAGGTCCAGGGGCGGTTCATAAAGCTGTTCGTAAGCTAAGAACAACTTTAAGATTGGCTGTTGAACCTTTCTTACCAGTTGAACCATCGCCAATGAATATACCATTTATCACAAGAAAGGATCACCAGTCGATCTTAAACTCGCTCTAAACTTACGAACAGCTTTTTGAAACACCCACCAGGGGTCTGTTTCATTCAGACTTACAACTCTGGTATCTTTATCATTATTGGAACAACCGTGGTAACAGAACTTAGCAGCCATTCACAAACGGTAGTTCAAATTAGGATACAGTTATCAGAGTTTTAACTATGATGTGTTCCCCAAAACGTGTAAATGGAATTAAAGAAAAGACATGTAAATGGAACATCCTCGGTGAACCGAAATGAAAGAAACCGGAAGCAAATCCCGTTCACGTATTAATGTCATCCCATCCATGGAGCTGCCATCTAGCTTTGAAGTTATTGGTTTGCGCAATTCCCTCGGTTTTACCATGGACCTATTAATGGAACTTTTGATACACATACTTCACGCATACACGATTAACAGCGACTTGATACTACTGAGGCCTGTTGCAGAAAGAGTTGCAATCAAACGCAACTCTAAAAATCACGCGCAACTTGATTTTCAACCAATCAACAGCGCGCATTTTCGACTTGCGATTGATTTTTTGACTTGCGTTTAAACGCAACTCTTTCTGCAACGGGCCCCATCTGTAAATCAAAATTGTTCATAGGGCGGTATCTGAATTTCAAAGAGATTAGCAAATTTCCATAAAGCTCGTCTTTAAGCTTATAAAATTTGATGACACTTCGATAACGTATGGTGTAGAATTATAAATCACCCTTTGCTCAAAGTAATGCTTGCATTTTTACCTCTCAAAGAAAAGAGGTTTCTCTGCATTTCAATGACCACTCCCAACACCGCTTGGTTGACAATTGGCCGTGAATAATGGCATTTTGTCAACCTTGTTTGATGTTAGAGCAGGTATCTTGTGAAATTTTATTCGTTCTATGAAGTAGAGGTGGCAATACAGTCATTACTATGAACAATCAGAACAATATAATTCCATGCGCATTAATTACGACGAATGAACTTTTTTGTACAATCTAAATTTCGAAGATTTGAAATAAAACCAGAACCGATATGACCAGCCGCCCATTGGATATTTTTTTTATTAATTCGAAGGATTAAATTATCGTTGAGCTTGAAATTCATATCCGCAATGTTTGAATTCAAATGCAATTTTCAGCTGGTCACTATTTACAGCCGATCTGGATCTATTTTTTCATTCCTGAAATTCAGATTGTAAATTCATATTTGAAAGTCAGATATCGTCTGCGAGTGACATTCTAGTGTCCTCTCTTTAAATTGTATTTTCAGTCACATGAATAGTATTTGTATTATTGGTTGCATCAGAAAAAAGAGGGATATCTAAGCTTTTCAAACAAATGCCTTCTATTAAATTAATCGTGATTACTGTATGATAAAACGTCGTCAGTGCTCGGTTTCGTTTTAGTCTGGGACGTAGCGTTTATATCGTTAACGGTCGCATATTGTAACTGCCGTTAATTTTTTGGTACATGTTGTATATCTAAGGTGATGAACCACGAGGGCGTAGGCTGTATATGCTTCGAGGTCTCTATATCTAGTCAAAATGACCACATGTCCTCGTATACGTTTACATTTGAAACGCATGATGTCAATATAGGCCTAAGACAGAAATCCATCTGCAACATATATGTAGAAGATGTATATACTCTGTTTGGTGAACAGTATGTCGCTGGCGTCAGAATAAAATGGCTTGCAGCATCATAAGCATGACCATGATCAGCTGAACGGTCGCACCTGAACCAAATTGTCTCATTACGTGATTTCAGAATTACTTTTAGCCCGACTAAACAAATTCGATGAGAAGGCCAAACAAAACAAAACAGGTTAGTACAAGGACCAGTGCAAATAAAAGTTTGTCAAGCACCCTCGCCAACAACCTCCATTCCTCTATGATTACGTCTCGTTTCAAACTGGCACTCTCCCGTCTTCTCGCATCACTATGGACCGGACTTTTGTCTTCTGTCTTCTCTGGGCTTATCGTTCCATGATGATTTTCTTCGTCGGTGAGCTGCTGTAGTTGGATCTCATCCCTGGCTTCTTTCGGTTCCAATGACGTCATATCGCTCTTGTGTTCTGAGTGGCCGTTCTGAGAGGAGGACTTGACCCGTAAGGTTGTGACGCGGTGTAAGAGCCGGCGATGAGCGACTGGATGCGTGAGGAGTATGAGCTTTCGGAGGTGGTTTGGTACTGGTTCATCGCCCTTCGTATTGTAGAGCCGTAAGCTAAGTATGCTGCAAGCGATTGAAAAACAACTGCACATGACCATGAAGAGAAAGAAGATTCCTGTTTATAAATAAAGGAAAAGTGAATTAGATGGTAGGTAAGTGGGAGAAAGCAAACATGGAGAGAAATGGGAAATCAAAGGGAGAGACAGACAGGTAGAGAGGGATGAGAGAGGGGTTAGATAATCTGCATTATCCACTCTTTTATACTTTACATCATTCATAAGACCTCCATGGACCGACATAACCTAGATCATTAGACAAAAAGTACAATTATTACTCATTGGAATGTTCAATTAAGATGACACATACTGGTGAAACTCATCCCAGAAAAGGAAAAACTTACCACCCTCTCCAAAGAAAATTGGCGGTGATTTTTTTTTTTACCTGATTGCATGATTGCTTGTAAGCAAGCAACCAGAGGACCGACGCACAGTGGGCCGGGGCGAAACAAAAGTGCGCCAAAAGTCATTTTGGGCAATTTCAGATTTTTAATTTTTGTCATGCCCAGCTGAAAGACAACACTTTGAAGAATATTTCAGTAAAATATTTCATTCAGAAATTTGCATAAAGGTTGTTAATTTCCTACCTCAAATCGTAAAATGTGACATTTTGCGAAATGTCGCGTGGATGACAACCTAGTTGAAAAACAGGCCATTTCACAGGAGGTTTTTCATGTAGGAATCTGGAATGGCTCCAACATAATCCTGATATATTGTTTTTTCGTATGAAAGTGTTCAAAGTAGATAATAGACACCTTTCAGGAGGTTTATAGGATGATTATTCCTCGAAATAGGCTGAAAATCCATGTTTTTTGCATTTACATTAAAAAAGTTTAGATTTCCGTGGATTTCCGTCTAAATTCTATTGGCATAATTTTTCCCGATGTCTAAGCTTTAAGTCGATACCAAATTTAGCT
Source organism: Lytechinus pictus (assembly GCF_037042905.1). Lineage (NCBI taxonomy): Eukaryota > Metazoa > Echinodermata > Echinoidea > Temnopleuroida > Toxopneustidae > Lytechinus > Lytechinus pictus. The sequence goes on from NC_087246.1 coordinate 14,438,905, forward strand.
GCCCGTTTTTGCCCGTTTTCATATTAGAGCCGATTTTACTTGACACAACACCCCAAAAACCTGTTTAAGAACGGTCATTTTTATACCGCGCAGTCGTCATAGCGCACCGTATTGGTGTACATTGCCGTTCGGTTTTGCACAGCGAGGACGATTCCCCTCCCATTCCATGAAAATGACATGAATTCCGGGCATAATGTAAACAAAATAAAGGTTGCTAACGCAAATAAGGGCTATACCCACAACTCTTCCAGATAGAAAACTTACTTGTAGAATAATTTCAGCCAAAAACCCTCCTCATAGTGATACATTCGTGGTGTTATATACCCTGCGTTTTACACAAGTCAACACAGCTAGATAAAGCACGGTTAATATTTTTCAGATTTTAAAGTTTTTTTTAATAAATATAATTAATGATCATTTTGATGCCATAAAATTATTTTCGGCATCTCATACACACTTTTTAGGCATGTGAGAAGCATGAACCAACATTCACTCTGGTCAATCTGAAAGTAGCACATAACACAAAGTTTGTATACTACATGTTGTTTAGCGTAATTTGTCTTTTCACAGATAGGTTTTAAGTAGTCAATCAAAATTTGGTATCAAGGTGACGTCACATCGGCTTTAAATTATGTTCAGTCGATTATACGCCTAAAATTACCCTTAATCAACATGTTAAAGTAAAAATATAATTCGGAATATAATTTTGGCGCACTTCCAATCACTTCTGGCCCACTGTGCGACGGCTTAAGGTCCTCTCCGAGGGACCTTAAGCCGAGGGAAAATAATAATTTTCCGAGGGAAAATAATCAGACAGGTCCAGGGATTTTTTTTTTGTTATTCCAAAGCGATCAAAATGGATCGGGATCCTTTACAAATTTGCTCGAACATTACTTTTAATGATCAGAATGGTTGACAGTTTCATTCTAATTTTCAAGGAATCATTCAAAAATATGCTACTGGTTTATTATATTTTCAAGTGAAGTGACGTCCCACTTGGACGTGGCCTAGTGCAAGATTCACACGACAACGGGAAGCCTTACCAAGTAACGGGAGTTCGTCTCCAAGAGGTGGCATGGTGGTGGCTATAAGCTGTTGGAACAAGATAGATGCCAGTAGGTTGCTGACGGCAAACTGGACTTTCTCTCCCGACTCCGGAGGAATAAGGTAGACCAAGGTATTGGTTAAACAGAGGGTAATACTTGGGATGATCATGTTGGTGAGGTAGAAGGCGTATGTTCGACTGAGCGAAATGGTGTAAATGACTTTCCTGTATTCACCTGGACAGCAGTCGTATTTGTAAAGTTCCTCCGACCGGATTATGTTCGCAAGGTTCCAAACACCATTACCCATGAAGATATTCTGTGAGGGAGGAAAATGAGAATATATTATTTCAAATAGAATTGCGGATCGAATGAGGACCATTGAAACAAATCAAACGGTGATCAGACTAATTCATTACACTGTTGGAGTAACAGAGGAATGTATAAAACATCTCATGAATGAATTAAGTTAAACCATATCATAAACAGGCTGCAACATTCTCCATAATACCAGGGGCCGTTTAATAAAGCTGTTCGTAATGTTAATATCGACTTTAAGAACGACTGGTGAACCCTTCTGTGATATGATATTCACCATCAAATGCTCATTGGTGTTCATGCCAACGAAACCATAAACCAATACGATACACTCACGGAGTAATAGCAAAATAGAGGTAAACTAATAGATTATGACATACCAGATTCAAATAATAGAAACAAAAAATATATAAAAAATGGAATGATAATGTACCACATTTTGAAAATAAAATTGTCACTAAATTATTGTCTTATTTTTTGTAAATCTTCAGTAAATCAGGATTAAACTCTGTCATAAATAAACCAGTCTGCTAATTTCACCCGGATTTAGCCAAGCTCATTTTGAGACCACCGAAATCCTCTGAAAGCACTTTGTTAATAGATTGTAGAGTTGATTTATTGTCATTTCCTCTTTTTCATTTTTTTTTTGCTTGAAAAGTTTTTCCATCAAATACCATGCTTATAAATATGACAAATTTATCCCTGTATTTTACGTAAAATATTATGACTTTGCATATCAATATGATAATAAGAATACGTGAGATTGATACATTCTTAATGGTTCTATAGCTATTTAACCGGCAGAACATGTCAAACACTCGTTAATCTCTCTCTTTCATCTACCAAAGTCACTTCATGTGGGGTCCCACAAGGATCATTATTAGGGCCGCTTTTATTTATCATATATGTTAACGATCTTAGTATCAAAATAAAGTCAAGTAAACTAAAATTGTACGCTGACGATACAGTACTATATTATTGTAATGCCTCAGTCCGTGATATTGAATCTACTTTAAACAGCGATCTACTTATTTTAAATCAATGGATGACTGAAAATAGATTAAGTGTTAACTACGAAAAAACAGCCTGCATGTTAATTGGCAGTCGTCATATGTTGTCAAAAGACAAATGCCTGAATATTAATCTAGGCACGAACAAAATCAAACAGGTTAATGATGTTAAATACTTAGGTGTAATTTGTGACGACCAAATCAAATGGAATACTCACATTGATAAAATGATCAAAAAGATAGGTCAAATGGTTGGATTTCTTGGTAGGTTAAGAAGCTTTCTAAACGAAACTATTCTCAAACTCATTTATAAAACTATTATTCTTCCCCACTTTGATTATGGAGATATTATTTATGGATCGGCCAGTAAATACCTAACGGGAAGACTCCAAAAACTCCAAAACCGTGCTGGTCGTTTAATTTTATATATAAATCGTTCATCTCGCACATCCAATTCTAAAATCCACAATGCCCTTGATTGGAACACCATTAATACCAGAAGAAACAAACACTTGCTAATTCATATGTTTAAATCACTAAATGAAATGACCCCGATTTACATTTCAGACTGTTTTAAAACATCTAATCACGAGTATAACTTACGCTTTGGAGACAAGTTATGTACTCTTAAACCTAATACTGAATTCTTGAAAAGAACTTTTGAATATAGAGGCGCCAGCTTATATAATAATCTTCCTGCTTGTGCCCGATCTGCAACAAATTCACATGCTTTCAAAAATCACCTTATGACATTAGACGCAACGTCTCACCTTACATAATTTTCAACTTTGGGATTTATAAAACTATAGGCCCATTCTGTCCCGGGGGGTGTCGGGGTTGTCCCCCTTTTTTTTCTTTCTTTCTCTCTCATCTGATTTTTGTTTATTTATATTAATTATGTGTAATCATATATAGTAAACAATCACCTTTTTATTATATTGCTAGCATAGTTATGATCATGTCGTTTATCGCTTAGATTATATAGATTACTCGTGTACTCTCATATCCTTTTTTTTTGCTTGTAAATATAACAGTTCTAATTAGCTTCTTTTCTGGACCCCATGGAAGACCAGCAGTGTCGTGCCTGGCACCGCTGAATATGGGTTATCCAGCCGATTCCATTTTGTTGTTTCTCTCACTCTTATATATGTATGTATTTGTCTTTTTTTTATGTATTCTGGATCGGAAAAATAAATATTACTACTACTACTGCTACTTAATTCATCTAAATTTCACTGCGCCACATTAATGCGCTTACACAATCCAGCACTACAAAAATACATGTAAATGAATATGATTGACAATCTAACACTGATTCTAGGGAGGGTACCAACTGAACTTCCTTTTCCCAAATTGGGAAGATATATCACCACTTTGGGACTATTTTTTTACTGGCGGAAGAAGTAGGGCCATTTTTACTGTCTCAATTGATGAATTTGTTGTTGTTGTTCTTTTAGCTTATACGGCGCGTGTCATTCAGTAGTGAATATTTGGATTGTGTTATTTGATCCTGTCAGATGTAGTCTTTATAGATGCCGAATCATTTTTAAAATAAGCCGGTCGAGGTATACCCTTTTCTGGTCAGATATGGAATGTCAGACATCCTATTCACTGGTAGTAAACATTCAACCCTCGAATTTCATCCTTTTTTAATGATTTTTTAAAGTGCCACTTTACACACGAGTCTATGGGAATTGTTTTAGGCCTGTGATACCTGAGTGGGCTGTATAGAGAGGGGTGCACACGCACGCTCGCACACACCTAATCGATTCCCTCCATTGTCAACCCGATGGCTCCAGAAAACTCACCTGATTAGTAGCTTCTGATTTATTCGACATGTGAAGCTGCAGTTGGTTCATAGTATATATCCATGAACTAAAGGAAAGGTTGCATCTCTGGGTATCGAAAGGAAATAACTTAACTTCAATATGACATGAACTGGTTGAAATCACCGGTGTGTACCATGTCACGTGCCCCGTGTAATTCACCAGTAGTTTCGTTTCCGACATACGAAGAAAATCTTTGTCGACGCTGTATACATGTTGGAAGAAGAGATTAAAGAAGTCAAAATTTTCTACCCTCTTATCAGATTGCGATTTATCGTTTTGAATCTATACCCTTAAATGGGATTATTTAAGTACAATTATTGTTTACCATTTTTACATTACATTGGACGAATGGTAGCTCTCTTCACTTCACAAACATCCTTCACGCATGTCACCATGCAGTGCTACAAAATATCAATATTATGATGAAAGGTTGACCGTAGACGTGCAAGGGCGTAGGCTGGGTTGAGCATGGGGTGGTGGGATTTAAGTGGTATAGAGGTGCATATCTTGGGGAGATGGAACAAAAGTTTGGAAAATCAGTTGTTGAAAGCAGAAGAAGGGGTACACATTTCGTTTTGCTCGCAAATGTCGGATCTCCTGTGCCTCAGCGGGAGGGTTCACATGCACCCAGACCCAGTGCAGTCCCAGCCTACGCCCTTTACGTGGATACCCGTTTGTCTATGAGCAGTTGTCCGAGGGTATAGAATCAGTCGCTGGGAATGCCACTTGTGACGTTTTCTATATCAAGACTTCTTTACAAAGGCTTAATTGCTTTCTATTTAGTTATTTGTGACAAACTTATAAAGTCTTTGAAATTGGCGTATTGACCTTAATTTAGGTCATTGGTGCAAAGAAAGATGTTTCGAGAAACAAAATAAGCTTGTGAAGAGGAATACTTACTTTTCATAAAGTTGGATATCAGGTTTCCAAACAAGACCTGGATCTATTTCCAGAGACTCCACACCAGAATAATTGCTTGGGTCCCATGCCAAAAACTCATCTTTCCAATCCTGTATAGTGGAAATAATATATTATGATTTTAATACTTTGAATTTAGATTTGTATGATTACAGTTTATAGAATAATACATACATTTTTGCATTAAATCGTTGAGAATGAACTTGAAATCAACAGCATAAATGAAAACATATTGTACAACGCCTACTTAGCTTGTTGTACGCGAGCAAATGGGAGGCTGAATGTCAAACATTCGTACCGTTGCACAAAAGACGTACCATCCAAAATGTACCGTCCAAAATGTACCGTTGCACGGCTTTAGGAGGTGACGTCACAATTCATTGCGCTCGGTAAAAATGAACAATACGCGTATAAACCAGCTGGCTAAATGCGCAAGGCTGCCCAAGGTCATGTGCGCTTGTGGGATTTTGCTTTCTGCTTTCTGTATATTTGCTTCCTTTTCATAGATTACTATAGGGATAAACTCTTTGTTTTTTCATATTTTCGCAAAATTCCGAGGCGTTGTACAACACAAATAGCGAATATTCTTATTCGTGCAATGGTGCGAGATTTCGCATTCGGTGAAAGAAAGAAACGCTCTATTCAACTCGGCTCACGCCTCGTTGAATAGAGCATCTTTCTTTCACCTCATGCGAAATCTCGCACCATCGCACTCATGCCTATTCGCTATTTGTATACTATTACATAATCTCTAGGTGTATAGTTTTACCTTCGATATTCAAATTTTGGCCTTATACTATTTTCACCGATTCGATATTTGTCTGTTCTGCAGAATGTAGCTGACATTATAGCCACCATCGATGACGATGCCACCTACAAATACACGGGGCATCTAAAATAGATACGGAATGGAAGTGTGAAGAGTATAACCTTTTATTTTCTCACTGTAAAGCACTCAATTTACCTCCGTCTGCCATGTCTGTGGTATCAATTACAAAGCAATCCGAAATTAGATTCCATCCGTGCCAGTACAAATTCATGATTAATGACTAACATGTTGGGTATTTTTTTTCATAGGATCCTGGAATTTCGTTAAATTGTATAACTAAGGTTTTGCAGTAGTTGTGTTACTATATGAACAATATTACCACCATTGGACTATGGTGATTTTTCATCATTACATGTATTCTAACTCCTAATCGGCATTTTATTTTCAATTTTAATTGATATATATTGGATTTTATTGTAATAAAATTGTCAAAATACAATCTTAAGCAGTCCAAAGACTTAAATATGCAACTGTTTACATGTACAAATAGAATCATAACAAAAATGTAAAGTAAACATTATAAATAAATATTCAAATACAATATGAATTTATACAGACACTTAGAAAGTGTATCATAAGCCCAAAAAATACAAGAATGAAAATGAGACCCAAAGAGAAAAGGGACAGAGGAGGTAAGGCAACCAGGACCTTGAAAGTGACAATTAACAAGAGCTCCCAAATTAATCTAAAGAAAACGAAAATCACACACAACTACCCATATTTCATTTATTAATTTTATTAATTATTATTACTTGTTATATACTACTTATTATCATTATTTTTAATTGTTTATATATTTACTTGTTTTAATTATTATTACTGAGTTTCCAGTCAAACTTATGCTACTTCTGATCAGGTGAACTATATAGTTGAACTTTATAAATGCTAGGCTAACGTGCAAAAATGTCTATACCTAGTGGTTTTATCGTCATCAAACAGAATAAAACGAAAAAGTTTAAAAATATAGGTGCAGCCTCTTATCGTTATATTATCTGATAATCATTTAAACTACTGATATATTGAACAAGTAGCAAGTTCTATTTGGTAGAGGTAAAGACATGTGTTTGCCCTAAAATCCTCTTCGCTATTCCACAAATCTGGGAAAATTGTGCTAGCCTATAGTCCATACAATGTCTGTAGGATGTGCTTTTTATGATTTTTGTCAGTCTGATAGCAATTATTATTTGTATATCTAGACCAAAATCAAGACATTTGATGCTTTTAGTTAGAATTCTTCAACGATCAACACCTTTCTCCCATGCATGTTTGCTTTGTCATACCTATTTCGGGAGAGACCCTTTAAACGGCGAGACAAAAGGGGAAATGGCACAAGATAGTTTTTAGCCTCAATCATGTTGCACATCAATTTTAAGTAATCAGCGTTCGCCTTCCATTAGACATGAGCACTTGTGATATTAGTATTCGATCAAGAGCCATGTCTATGATCTATTCCCACCCCATCTTTCATCAGAAATCTGATTGCTCGAATGGCATGGTGTTTGCTATTCCTGATTATGTCATTAGTGCCAGACAATAGCTCTTCACCCGCAGAATTTCATTTCAAGGCACTAAGAAATTCTAGTGATGTTAGAAAAAGTCGGGTAAAATAATTATAACCTCGGTGGTATTTTCAGCTATCTTTTAAGTCTGTCATTCTTTTTTATTTGTTTTCATTATTATTTTATTGTATTGTATTTTTTTGTAATTTATTTTGTGTCTATTCATTTTATTTGTATATATATATATATATATATAATTTAGTTCATTAAAAAAAAAATTGTGTCTGCTACTGTCATTCGGTAAATCGTTAACCGATAGATCAATTAGGTAGAGGACGTACCTTCGTTGGCCTACTATACTGGCTGCTAATTTTGATACATAACATGTAGAACGTACCGAAATCTCATTGATCATATCAAAAGTGATCTTTTTACCGTTTGTTCGTACCACAGTACTTGCTACACAAGAATACGAATGTGATGAAATATGCATTAATAATGCACAAATATTCAATGCAATATGCACGTAATCGGTAGGTCGTGAAGACCAAATTGGCAGTGCATTCATCATTGATAGAAAACCTTATCATTAGGGCCATCGCTGGGCTTTTTCCAAGGGGGGGGGGGGGCTTGGGAGGCCCAACATCCGACAATCATGAGTCATGGTAGTGTTCCTCATTCTCCTCTGCCACGTTGTCTTTCATCATCCAGCTTTCATCAATAGGAGGGGTGGATAAGATATTGTAATTCACATTTTCCCCAATTAGCAGCCAAAATATGATTTCGTTGTTCCTTTTTCTCTTTCTTTCTTTCTCTCTCTCTCACTTTAGGGGTCAGTTCTAACTAAAGGATGAAGTTTTAAAGGACAAGTCCACCCCAACAAAAACATTATTTGAATAAAAAGAGAAAAATCCAACAAGCATATCACTGAAAATTTCATCAAAATCGGATGTAAAATAAAAAAGTTATGACATTTTAAAGTTTCACTTAATTTTCACATAACAGTGATATGCACATCCTGGTCGGTATGCAAATGAGGAGACTGATGACGTCATCCACTCACTATTTCGTTTGTATTTTATTATATGAAATATGAAATATTCTAATTTTCTCCTCATTGTCAAGTGAAACAGTGATTAATTCCTCCCTATATATATTGAATCAGCATTGTTTAATACTATATGGTTCAGTCAAGTCGGTCCCTATTGTCAAATCTGTAAAAAATGATATATTGTATAATTCAAATAATAAAAAACAAAAGAAATAGTGAGTGATGGACATCATCGACTGACTCATTTGCATGTCAGTGAGTTGTGCATATCACTGTTTTGTGAAAAATAAGCGATACTTTAAAATGCCATAACTTTCTTATTTTACATCCGATTTTGATGAAATTTTCGGTGTTATGCTGGTTTGATTTTTCTCTATTTATTTAAATCAACATTTTGCTGGGGTGGACTTGACCTTTAAGTACATTTAAGCTACATTCTTACAAACAAAGATAGGGTTTAAAGATATCATGCTAGTGCGAAACGCGAACTCAAATTTTGGAATATTTCTATATATTTAGACTTGAAATTGAATATTCTGAGCAGTTTTGGTAATCATGAACAAGTTGCGTATAAACTGTTCATTCGAGCGCAAAGCGAGAGCTGATTTTTTTTACCTGAAAGTTGCACTTTTTAAGGCACTCTTTGCCATCATAACAATATGCATATAGTATTGCAAAAATAGTAGTAAATTATTATCACTAATGATGAAACTTTTTAGTGAAAGGCTTGTCTGATTTTCTCTTCTTGTTCAAATCAACTGGTTGTTGGAGTTGAATGAATATGCCTTTAAACAGAGACATGTTAGTTGCCAAGATGTAAAGTATGAAATTAGATTATCTTTGGATTTTCTGTGCCAAAAGAAGAGGGCTGAAAGTAGCACACCCTTGCCCTATACATCTATGCCATCTCTCTATTACAATCACCAACAAAACAGACCTATGGTACATCCTTAAATATATTAGTAATGTTCTACCCGTTTTGGTTTTGTTGGTTTAAAAAAACAAAACTGCCCCCCAAACACTCTCTCTCTCTCTCTCTCTCTCTTACTTAAACCCAGCGCCCCCCCCCCCCATCCATCCACGTTGAAGCTCATGTACATTTCGTCGATATTTTTATTAGTTATATCGTTTATTGAAATTGAAATTGAAATTGAAAAGGTTTTATTAAAATTATTGCACTTTGCAGCCAAAAGGCTAAATTGCGTACAATTTACAGGTATATATACATAGTGTACAGATTTAAAAACATCAAACTTGAAATGATGACGAAAATATAATGCAACTTAATATATTATGTATACTAAAAGGAAAAGATGAAGTAAAAAAAATACAAACACTGAAAGGTGGTGTTGGTGGAAGGATGCTTATTGATAAACATCTTAATTCAAACAATAAAAACTTAATTTTAAGCAGGAACAAAAACGAAAGACAGGAGGGTGTCTGTGGACGAGCGAGCAGTCAAGTTCAATGCACAGCTCCAGCCAGGGATTGCTAACACCATTCAACCTGAGCAATGGAATTGCTTATTCAAATCCATCGCTCAGGCGGGACTTTGTAGGGTCAGCTAACTTCACCGGAGCTATGCGTTAATAGGGCCGACAAACAGTCACTTTCAAAACAAAACACACTCACATTCATACCACGCTCCTCATTCACCCAACAACCATAAAGACACTAAGTCAAACAACTTAACCCACCCAGCAGTCACCCCTCGCACCTTGCACTCATTAAGCATACGGATTTTTTAAAAAGTATGCGGGGGTGAGTTATCGCTCGTCCCAAGAATCCGTCCTGCTCAAACCTAAAAACATTTACTTAAAATATAAAGGTTGACGTTGTTTGTAAAATGATATAAATGTCTTCCACCACATACATAAATTTTGATAAAAATGAGTGAAATATTGGTATAAAAATAAAAACATAGTTTCCTTTTTCTTGTTACAATGTGAAATACATGCATTAAAAGCATTACAAAAACACCTGTAAACCCATTCAATTATGTTTGAGTTTAAAAAGTTCTGAAAATTGTAAAATTGTAAAATTTTCACCACAAGCTTATGAGCTAATTATATTAATAATAAACAAATTGGTATCAGGCGCGATGTATTAGCATAACTCAACTTGCGCAGCAGAGGTTTGTATATATATCAACCGGGTAACTAAATAACTAGTCAATATCTGAACGCCGGTAGCCGTACTTCGGCGGAACGCCACAGCCACCCGTCACATATACGGTGAGTGCACCAAACCCGCCCAATCCTCCCACCCCTCGCTCTCTGTCACAAGAGCAAAAAGTAGGAGGGCTAGGCTCCCGTGAACATACAGGGGCCGCGGAAGCGGGGGGCTAGGGGGGCTTCAGCCCCACCCCCCCCCCCACACTTTTTCCCAAAACCGTGTACAAAAACGTAAAATTGACCATAGGATTGTGATTTTTTGCATGGTCAGCCCCCCCCCCCACTTTGAAAACCGTTCTGCGGCCCCTGACATACACATGGGACCGGTGACCTTGGGTCTCCCCAACGCCCAGCAACCATTCAGATCCCGACTAAGGAACAATACAAGCTTATTTCAAGTTAACGTTTAGTAAATTTATAAAGGTAATGGACTGTTTAGAAAACGTTTGGTCTTACAATGAAACTGGCGATATTTAGGTCTTCTCCTCCATATTACAAAAATACACTACCTATCTTATTTCCTTGTTTCATTTGCACGAAATATTGAGTTTTTTTAAACTCAACCAGGATTTTTTTTCTAATCTGATTAAATTGCTTGAATAATAAACTGTTGTCGAAACTAACAATTTTCTATAATGAAGCAAACTGTATTGTTTAATAGATTATGAATTGATTCTTTTTTTACATTATAATCAGAATAAAGTAATGCGTTTATTAGTCCGAAATTCCTTTGTTTGAGTGTCTATCTCCCTTGTTTCATAGCAAGTATTTCGGTTTTGAACCGGGCAATGGCTTACTCAACTGATGATTTTAGATGAATAAAGTTTTGTTCCTCAAGGAAATATGTTGGATCAGATGAGCCAATATGAGACAAAACTCCCCCCCCCCCTCTCTGTCTCTCTCCCTCTCTCTCTCTCTCTCTCTTCTTCTATCGTGCACGTCCAATTTAATCCATTGCCCATTTATTATTTCTTAATACAAATGGGACATTATTTTAGGAGGTACGCCCAGTTGCTTTCTAGCAGCACAAATTGTTGCCTATATGCCTTTATGTGGCGTAATCTACCAATCATTCAGATCAAATTTTGGGCAATAATCACCTAAATTTGCCCCGACTGACCGTTTGGGAATTAGCTTATTACCTTGGTTGTAACGCATGTCAGCCTCAGGACTCAACACAACAGTTATTAAGGAATTATTAACGAATATCAGTAGAGATGACATTGATGGGATGAGGTAATAAAAAAAAATGTGAATCTAGTAACAAGTTAGCTGACCCTTGTCGATCTGACCTATATAATTACGAACGACTTTTATCAAGAAATCGGACGTTGGGATTAGAAGACTGGCTTTCCCAATTTTCGAAAATGCCATGTCAAAATCTAACACAAAATTAGATTTTTGTAATAAAAAGGTAAAATGTTGGCTTTCTCGCAGCTTTTTATAAATTTTGCATCATTCGCCATGTTTGGCCCCTCATAATTCAATATGACTACCTTTATAATTTCAAGAAGTGTTAAATCTTAACAAACATAGGAAAGCATAAACCCTTCTCTCCATACAAATATCAGTTAAATCCTCACATCTGGAGTTGCATTGTTGTATGATTCCAACTGACAATTATCATAATTATTGGTACAAGATTTTGGCTTGGGTTGTACACCAAAAATAAGTTTTTACCCATTAGTTGTCAAACCGAAATCTCACTTTTTCATGATAGTGTGTCATGTTTCCTTTTGTCGTGCTCCAAGCCATTCAGATACAAGGATTTCAGAAGCTTATAACAACTGTCAATTAAAAAATCAGCGACAGGGCACTTCATTACCTTTTCCTCAAGAGCAATATGGAAAGGTACCACGCCTGCAAGGTATCTACTTCTTCCCGAATGGAAGGGAGGTTATTTTCGTCAGGCTCCCTTCAGTGTTAATTATTGATGAAGTATATCATCCTTAACGTATGGGGATATACAGTTCACGCGAATGGTTTGCGAGGAAGCAATTGCGAAAAGAGGCACACTCTTTAATATTATAATGTAAGCCAAATTCTTAAGGTTCTCAAGCGTTTTCAAAATATAGGCCTAAACAATCGGGAATATCGTACGTCATAGGTCATCAGCTTGAACGAATAGGTAGATAGGTATACAAAGAGTCTTGCTTTTTTTAGCCTGTATATAAACATTGTATGAATCAGTAAGATAGAAAACATCCTTTAAAACAACGAAAAAACGTCCAAACATTCGAGGGCGGGTGTAAGTTATAGGAACTGGTAGGTGTTTCATAAAGCTTTTCGTAAGTTACGCGCGACTAATACCACATTTTCATTGGTGTTGATTTAACTCACAATCGAAAAGGTCACCAGTCGTTGATAAAGTCGCTCATAACTTCCGAGTAGTCTTATTAAACACCACATGTTCTTTTTGTTGTTGCAGGATGGAGGGTAGAGATGATAGTGACCCTTCAGTCTATACAATTTAGATCTAAATAGGCTGCGAAATGTTTCACCAAACGAACCAAACAACATTCAACACCTTTTTATCAAGAAAGCATTATCTTGAATAGATCTCTATTTATAGTACACTCGCCAATAGAATATTGTTAAGTTCATTTACAAACATGACTACCTCGAATCAAACTCGTGTTTGAGAAACACTTTAAATTTGAGCGGAGACAAACACTTGGTAACATAAAGAAGACGTTTGATGTAGTTTTGGGTAGCAACAGACAAACGGTCATTCAGCATATGAATCAATGAATATTTTTGTTGAACTAGTTGTTTTATTGAATATACCATATAATGTAAAGAATTTCTTCGTTCGACTAGAATAGACCTCTACTGCTTGATGTTAAACCGTAATTTTGCTCTCCCACAAGAAATAATTTTTATGGAAAAGCAAAACAGCACATACATGTATATGTGTAACATAAAAATAAAGGAAATACTTAATTCTACCATGCCATGAATACATTCGCTTAGCGTTTCTCGATAAACGAACATAACAAACTCAACCCACCCCCCCCCCCCTCCCCCGCAGGCCTTGACTTCTTTAAGCATGAACTGAACACACAAAAAATGATAGCAGTTTGGAACAACAGAATAAAGCAAAATTTGCACGAAATATAAAAGTAAGGAAGTATCCTTTCGAAAATTCGTATGCAAGGCTTTCAAATAAACTTGTGGAATCCTAAATTCATTATCAAATGAGAAGTAGGTTTCTAGAATCGTCAGCTCCTAGTTAGATTTTAATCAATGTGAATTTTGATCACTCGATGACAAGGTAAAGGTATAAAGACCGCTCACTAAATCTTGAATTCTTCATTTATTTGTAACAGGGTCAAACATGTTCATATCTACCAAAGATACCTATCTAAATGTTAGTCACCCGAGTTTTAATACATATAACGAGGGCGTGCGTTAATCACTAACATCATGCATAGCATCGTCATCAACATTTATTAGCTGTGCTCATTATTTGCTTGATAAACTTTGCACATTTTCTTAAAATTGAATATTAACGATTAGAGATGTCACTTTCCCTGTATATTCCAAATACTGCACGCCATTTCTATATTTTTGTATACAATATGGATAAATGTATCAAATTACGCTTTATAAATCCATTGTATTGTCTTTACACACTACTGTATCCAATAAGTATAAAAGAGTACCTTGTTTGATTTAGATGAGTTCACATGGCATTGAGGGATAATTAATTTTCCTACGAAAGTAATGCATGACCAGTCCTGCGTATATTCGATTGAATTAGATCGACAGGCGGAATTTAGAGTAAGTACATGCAATCGGCATTCACCGTTTTTCGGTGACGATTCAAGTCGAAAAAAATGAAATGTGAAAGCAGGCTCTTAAAAAGCACGAGACCTGACATCTTTTTCTTTTATAAGTTGAGAAGAAAAATAATCTGGAACCCCGAAACACTGACTCCCACCTCTCTTAATTGTTTCTATGATACATTGATATGGTATCCTCAAATGAATATCAGACTTTGTAAATGTACACAACATGTTTCATGGCCGTCAGAAATTGATTGCCCATGTCGATAAATGAGTCAGGTAGAAATGTATATCTATTTATATCTACATGTCTATTTACGTTTTGTTATAAATGATAAGGCTTGTTACTGAATCGATGTCTGTGCAGTTTCTTAAACAGTCAATCCATTCTTTGGTTACATTATTTTCATTAAATTAGTATTTTGATTATGAAATAGATCCATGTAAAAATTGTTCGTCTGTTCCTGCCAGCATGCCCTTGCGAAAATTTCATTAAGCTGAAAGGGATTTAAATTTCACAATCGATAACTTATTAAAGTTGGATGGGTTGAGGAGCGCAGTAAATATTTAACCATTTGCCGGTGGTGGCGGGGTAGACCTGGGCCCTGTCTTACAAAGAGTTACGATTGATTTGATCAACCTCAAGTATATGGAAATCCATCAATGTCATATTCCTTTCTCTAGAAAATTTGCCCAACTGAATGGTCAAGAAAACAGTGAATGTATGCATATAAGTCATTTCTAGAAAATATTTTGGACAAACATGCATTTTAAATGTTGACGTTGCTGGCTTTCCATAGTTGCGATTGATCGGATCAATCGCAACTCTTCATAAGACGGGGCCCTGAAGTTGACAGGACGTTCCCACTCCATGTTTAAATCTGACAGAATGATTTATGTTTCATGTTCAGAGACAGCCCCTTCGGAGAAGCATTCGAATTTTCTGCTCTGATTCGCTTATACGAGCAATAACCAAGGTTTCCTCAGTTCGTATCGACCTGGGAAATAAATTCCTCTTGTCCTTAGGTTCGTAGCTTTCTCGAGATCTTCCCATCAAATATTTAAAATACTGAGGATAGGAATGGCATCAAGGAGCAAATAGAAAGTTTCGTAAAGAAATCCATCAACGTCATGATTATTTGCAGAAATCCAAACAAATTAATGAAAACAGAAAAGATAAAATAACGTATAGCAGTGAAAGTTTGCGAAAATCAATAAAGGGCGGGGGCAATGTGTTGGGGTGTGTGTGTGTGTGTGAGGGGGTATGTGTGTGAGGGGGTGTGCGTGTGTGCGTGTGCATGTGTTCTGATATAACTATAAAAAGGGGAATGGTATCTCAGCAATATGTATGAGATTCAATTGACCCCCCCCCCCATTTCCCTACAATGATACCACACCCCAATTAACTAACCGAAATGTATTTTTCTGTCAAGAAAGATTAAGGGTAAATGCATTCTTATAAATGATTATTTTAATGAATTTATGTTGATGGCATAGAAAACAAGGAAAAGATTCCGTATCCAAATTTTATAACTACGAACAAGAATCATCTTTTCTTTGATTTTCAATGAAACAATATGAGAGAGTATGAGAGACGTGTATCTTAAGGTTTTTCCAATATTCAAATAGAAGGATATTTATGTAAAGCGTTCTTCATATATAAATTCTACTAGAATGAATAAATCAGTTGCATCTCAAAAAGAAAATATATCTCAATATCGAATCTTGAGGCATTGTGTTACTAAAATTCACATTTCATCGACATGATCGATAAAAGATGGTCATAACTTACCATACGTTGCCAAGAACTCAAAGTCAATGTTTGCTGTGGTTCATCCTAGGCAATGGTAAGAAAGAAAATTATGAAGATGATGAATGGAAAAATTGGTAAACGGAGAACACATGAGAGATTTGGATATGCTATAATAGAGCAGAATTTAAATGAGAAAAAAAAGATGAAAAAACTCGTAAGAAGAAGGAAGAGGAGGTGGAAAAGAAGGAGAAGGGGAAGGAACAAAATTTAAAAAGAAAGTCAAGTAGCAAATTGAAGAGAAAATGAAAGAGAAAAAATGAAAACAGATAAAACAAATGAAAATGAAAATGTGTAGGAATGGGGGAAGTAGAAAATGAATGTTACTTACAAAATCTATTATTTGTGAGACAAGTAGTCTGTGATAGACGACGATCGGTTGTGAAAGGTTAACGACAGGTCGAAGGGCAGGCGAACCGTATGTATCCAAAAGCTCCTGGTAAAGATTCTTCGACGGATTTCTCATTACGTCTTCAAAGGCTGGTGGGTGGGTGGGGAAAAGAAGATCCGAATTTATATCAATTGTATTTTAGTTTCTGTAGGGAGGAGGATTTGCGCGCGTATATGTTTGTATGGATTAAACTGAATTAATATATATATCTAATACAAAATTTGTCGCAAATACTAATTGATTTATTCAAAATTTGATTACGAATATTCATTACAACTGAATCGTTTCATAATGAATTGAATAGTTATCTTTAATCCATTTAAATTTCAAATCGCTCATTTTTCCAATTCTTGTTAATGATTTTCTGGCTAAACATACGTATTTTCATTTTAGGAGAAAGGATTTTAATTTTCATTAATTCTTACAGATTTGTATCTATCTATCCATATTTCATTGATTTTTTCTATTTTTTTTTTTTGGGGGGGGACAAATGCTTAGTTACCTTTATAAAATCCATTTTCACTAGGTGTTTCAAATTGAATTATTGCATCATCATTGAATTACCTTCAGTCCATTCAATTTCAAATAATTCATATTTCCGATTTACTTAAACAACCTTATCAGCTCAAGGAATTAATTGTTTTGTATTTAACAAAGCATCGTTGGCGTCAATAAATTCTGTAATTCATATTCTCTTTAGTATTTTACTACCTTGCCGGCCAGTCTTCTTCTCATGCTGTCATGTTTTGTAACTTCTTCTATTTGTCTTTTTTCTGTATACCCATGCAATTTGTAAACTCATGTCAGCCCTTGGTTGAAGTAACTGTATCATTATTTTTTATGTTTTTTTTTAATATTGAATTTAGTGTGTCAAAAACACCTGGGCCTCAAATATAGGGCAAGAAATTCAATGAGAAATTGAGCCAATCAGATCATATTCACAGCGGTGATTAAGTGCTACCAGCAAATAAGATAATACTCAGGCAACCTATATTCAAATATGTCAGGCTCGTTTTCATTCTTTATCATGCGTTACATTCCTGTAATGGCTGTAACATGAGAGAATTTATTTTGGTGAACTCTGTTACGTGTTGAATTGCCAAATCAAAAATCAATAAGATAGTATTAACAATCATAATTACTAACCATGACTCATATTTTACTTAAAACAACATTTATCAATATAGTTTTGCAACATTCGACCCAGTTCAGGTAATGGTATCAAATAACACAGTGGTCATTTAACCACCATCTGACTTCGGGTCACCTTTATATAGGACTACTACGTGGTTAAACATTCATATGTAGTGTTTTGAATGTGGGCAATGATAATGTAAAACGCAGGTGTGATATATTTGGAATGCACTCGAAAGGCATCTATTATTTTCATTATTGTTGAAATACTACACAATACTTGAATCAGGATGGGTACATTACTCGTGACACTGTATAAAAAACAATATTCGATTAAAAATTATACATTGACTCTTTACTTGACACATATATGAACTGAACAACATGGTCGTTACGCCTCCCCGCCCCCTGCCATCGACCACCTGTATATTAGATTTATGTGTCATGAACCCTACTCAAAGAATGAACGGTATTCTCCTGTTATGTATGGAATGCAGTTCAATTATTAATCAACACTGTTCTGAATAGATCAGAATCAAATTACTTCGAATACATTTAATTATTGATTTGAGCCTAATAAATTTCATTGTTAATGATCCATCAAAAAACGGCAGAAAGCAATTCATAGTAGGCTTGATAAAATTTTATTGAATGCGAGAAATATGTCTTACCTCTGCATAATGGAGTTAGGTTAAGAAACGTCCACAAGACACAGGCGATAGCTATAATAGGGAGTCGACATGGGAATCGTTCCATTCCGTTCAGATGCTTTCCGTCACAAGCCAGGATAAAAACACATACCCGATTGCAAATTAAATTCTTCTGTTCAGCAATGTGTCAATGTGTTGAAATAATACTCGAGTCGTTAAATATCATGACTTAATGGAAAGTATGTTGTTGTTTTTTTTTCAGATACTGAGCACAATTCGAAGAGCCTCTGTGTGGTTACATTTATTATTCACAACAATGACCTGTAATAAGTATGCACAATTGAAAGAGTATCTGATGAGAAGAGGGTGATGGATCAGAGTGGGATTAGGGGGCGCTATTGGTATAAAGTACCGGTAAGATGTTGAGTTGATCAGTGATCGATGAAGTGATCTACAGATGTTACCTGTCCGCCAGAGAATAGCCTTGGAAAGGATTCTTCTATTAATCAAGAACATGAACCAACAGTGTCAAGGGTACAGCAGTGACTTACCAGTTTATCTATCTCAGATTTGCCTGACTTGTCAGCTTGACGCAATTCATTTCATTTTAATTTCTTTCACTACTGTTGCTGCTGAGCTATCAAACAATCAACCAAAAAAGTCATACAAAATCAAAGAGATCGGAAGAAACTATAGTTATTATGAACATTCAATTCGTTATCTTGTTCTCAAATTATATTTTAAAAAAGAAATTATAATTTATATTAATCTATAACCCAAGCATGGTAAGTAAATGAATCAATCCATTCTTTGCACACTTAAAATGTTGGGCAACATACTGTCAAAGAGTTGTAGCTACTGTAGATACTGTCCACTGTGTTTGGTAATGTATGTTGGTAAATATATATATATATATATATATATATATATTCTGGGCAATTATTATCCAATTGGGCAAATTTATTATCCATTTATTAGTTTTATTACCCAATTTGGGCAGATTTTAACCAATCGTTGTGTGGGCAGTATGTTGCCCAGTGTTTGTTAAAGGCTGGGCATTTTTGGCCCAACTAATTTAAAGGACAAGTCCACCCCATCAAAAAGTTGATTTGAATAAAAAGACAAAAATTGAACAAGCATAACACCGAAAATTTCATCAAAATCGGATGTAAAATAAAGAAAGTTACGACATTTTAAAGTTTCACTTAATTTCACAAAACAGGTATGCACATCCTGGTCGGTATGCAAATGAGGAGACTGATGACGTCATCCACTCACTATTTCTTTCGAATTTTATTATATGAAATATGAAATATTCTAATTTTCTCCACATTGTCAAGTGAAACAGCGATTTATTCCTCCCTGAACATGTGGAATTAGGGTTGTGTAATACTATTTGGTTCAGTCAAGTTGAACCTAATTGTCAAATCTGTAAAAAATGAAATATTGTATAATTCAAACAATAAAATACAAAAGAAATAGTGAGTGATGGACATCATCGACTAACTCATTTGCATGTCACTGAGTTGTGCATTTAACTGTTTTGTGAAAAGTAAGCAAAACTTTAGGATGTCATAACTTTCTTATTTTACATCCGATTTTGATCAAATTTTCAGCATTATGCTAGTTTGATTTTTATCTATTTATTCAAATCAACATTTTATGGGTTGGACTTGACCTTTAAGAGTGTGAGACTACAATCATTCACCCGTGAACAAAAAAATGGGACAAGGAGATTACTGTGACCTTTAATGACCTAGCTAACCATAAATCATTAATCATAAATTCTCATTACTTTAATACATGTAATTATAATCAAACGATTTTCTACTTGTCCCCGTTATACTTTCCATATTTCATTTCTGGAGCGCATTGTGGAAACGATTGATCGACTGAATCTAAAAGACATATTTCGAGATCCGTAATAGATAGGTATTTCCTTATTGCCAAATCGACATGGCTGAACTACTGCCAGAAAGTGAGAGCAAATGCATTTCCTTGTTGTTCAAGTAAATCGGCATGGCTGACATATCGCCAGAAAATGAGACCAAACTTATTTCCTTCTTGTTAAAGTTAATCGACATGGCTGACGTATTGCCACAAAGTGAGAGCAATATGTATCCCTTATTCATGGAAAACAAATCCGTCATGAATATTTATGTGCATCTAAATCTGATATGACGTATAAAATGTAAAGTAAATAATTTCCTTACCTCGTTACCTCGTTTTGATTTCAATTATGATCTAAAAATATCTAATCTTTAGAGATTTATAAACCGTTCCCATTAACGAACGATAATGAATTACTGAGAAAAATTTTTTATGAGACTCTCCCATTAGCTATTGCAGGACCTCGATTATTATCAGCATGGCATAGGTCCATGTTATCAGGCAACATTTTCTTATTTTTTATCGATCTTGATATGTTTTGATATCATTGGACTGGCAACTTTAAAAAATATTTCATAAATTTGAAACCACTCGCGATTTACATCTCCTATGATGCATTAGGAAATATTTCAAATTTTGATTGTAAAATAACCAAACCATGCCTCCTGTTTTGCGACCCCCCCCCCCGAAATTTCAAAAAACCCCATGACAATTTTTGTCGTTTCACTCTCTCGCTTTCGAGTTTCTTCGTACATTTTTATGCGTCGTGCCCCAAGAAAAAAAAATTTCAAAACAATAATCTGGACTTTTTAGAGAAGGCGCAATCAGTGGTCCAGTGGATGATTGCACTGACTCTGTGTCAGAAAAAGAATGTTTTCCGAGGTGCACCTAGTTTGTTGTGCTCAAAATGTAGGCATATATTAGCTGGTGTAAAGCGATCCATATCGTTCATTGTTGTAGGGCCATGTACCTCGAAGAACCCACGAACTCGAACTAAACCAACCTCCCTTGTGTGATTTGTTCAAATCCAATTTATTTTCAAAATTGCCTATTACTTGGATGCTGATACGTAAGGTTAAGCATCCGAGTGTACGTTCTATTATAAAAACAAAACTACTGACATGGTGAATCAAATTTGATGTTGAGTCACTGGCTGATCTAGGGGGTGGCAAAGCCGGTCCGTGCCCCCCTCCCCTCTGAGATGCACAATTAAAATTTGAAAAAATGTCGTTAAAACAGAAGTGTGCCCCCCCTTTTTTTTTAAGTGAAGACCTTTTATTTTTTATTTTTATTTTTATTTTATTTTTTTGCTTGTCTATTTTTTTTCGTCGACGAAATGTCCTAATTTTTGGTTGAAAACCTTTTTTTGTTTTGTTTTTGCTTGTCAAATTTTTCCTTGGGAAATTGCGCCCCCCCCCCCCCCCATTTTTTAGAAAATTCTGGATCCGCCCCTGATTTTTAGTGGTCAGTTTTTTTTATATTGATTTATATACATTGATAATGAGATTTTCGTCAACATTCAAGAGAAAATTTTCTCGTCTCTTCTTCATTAAATAAAAGAGACAAAATGTCTTAACATGCTTAATGGAATAAGAAAGCAAAGTGATGAAAGTTAAATGGCGAAAGAGAAGTGAAAGAGGCAAGACAGAATTAACTAATACAGATAATAAATGGAAGTAAGAAAAAATAATGAGAATAGAGTAAGAGAGAAAGAACAGTAGGCCAATGTGTGCTATCAGGTAACGCACTCTTAATTAATGAATGGTGCCAGTGTGATATAGCCATTAAGGTCAACCCTATAATACGGTCCGTCCCTAAAAGTGTTGTTTAGACTTTAATAGCTACTAATACCAACCGCACCGCAAGTTCCATATACATGTTTCAGATTGATTGCAATTATATTGCATGTATATTTAAAGGGGCACTCCAAGCTGAAAATGGTTAAATCTAAATAATTGATGTAAAAATCCACAGAGAAAAATGCTAAAAATGTCATCGAAATCTTATAACAAATAACGAAGTTATTGAATTTCAACTTAAGCAATATTTTTCGTAAACAGTTACATAATGTATATACACATCGTCATGAATATTCATTAGGTTAGCTGATAATGCCATGCCCTAACTTTCCTGTTTCTTATATTATTACAAATATTTTGTTCATATGTGTATGGTATGTCTCCCTAATATAAATAAATAATTTGTAGCAATTAACATCTAATGTATTTGATCAGTTTTCAATCGATTTTTTTTTCTTGGGATACAAAATTTGAATAAAATTAATTTCATAAAACGAAAATATAAAAGAATAATTTGGTGTGACATCATCTAATTGATCATTCAATATTCATTAAGAAATGCATGGAAATGTTTTATCGAAATAATGCATCGTAATAATGCAATCTATAAAATTTCTTATTCTTGTCCGAGTTTGATCAAATTTTCAGCTTTATGTTTGTCTGATTTGTTTAATCTGATTTCATCCTGGAGGACCCCCTTTGACATGTTTGAGTGTTGTGGTTGCAAGTCTTTATATAAATAGGCACCTGGAGAATCATTTGTAATTTGTGAAATCGGTTCAGCATCTACTGCAAGAGATAATGTTCTCATAAGATGCAAATGAGTAGATATTACCAAATTCCGCCAGCAAACTAACGGCAATCTTCTCACAAGGAAAACGGTGAGTGTCATTTACTTCACCTAAAGCCAATTTATTATCATATATTAACGCGCTGTTCTAGATATACAATTTATCTATATATGTTAAACAAGGCTCCTAACTTTGGAAATTTCGAAAAGTGAAATTAAAATTAAATGAATTGTGTCAAGCTGACAATTATAATACAGTTTTCTCGTTAAAATCCGTTTAAAAATATTACGTAATAAAAGTGCTCGTGTTTTCTATTTGGGTAGTTAATTTCTTTTGTTTTCATTACCACGATTTGTACTCGACTTTGTCTACACCTTGGCAGTGGCGTAATTACAGGAAGGGGCTGCCCTGTGAGAAAATAAACAGTATTTGACGCTAATGGCAAAGCCGAAAATATGGTAACTTATGTTGCACAAAGTAGTTGACGATGACAAGAACTGACAACGAAACTATATTAACAATCATCGAAAACAAAGATGATTGCTGAATCATTAAGAAAACAAACTTACTGTCAATTAAAGCACGATGCCTTCCCATACAGACTCAAAGCACGCAACCATGAAAAGAGCCTTTTAGCAAGGATTGTTTGCATGTCATATCCTTTTAAGTTAAATATGAGATGGGAGGTATCTCCGTGCTAAAATTTTTGATTGAGAAAAATCGATTCTTAGCAATCTGAGGAATTGGTGGAAGTAATATCCACCATTTGTGGATCGTATTTAAGGTTGTTATGGGTATACAGTTTATTGATATGTAGTTAAAAATTAATACCGGCTAAAAGCCCACTTAAAAAAATCAAAATAAGATTTGAAAACTTTTTTCAAGATAATTAGTATTGAAATATGCATGGTAAGAGGTGCTGCATAAAGCTTTTCGTAAAATCGGGCTTTACAATATTAGTAAAAACCTAAGTATGTTGTTAGTGTACAATGATTTTTTGTTGTATTTAGTTGTGACCCATTTTATGGTTTTTCAATATATATATTGTTCTGAAATATTCGTAAATGATGACCGATATCCGGAAATTTCAAATGCAGCTACTGGAATGAAGGGGGGGATGACAAAATTTAAATGAAACAAATACTTCTCCAAATCAGATCAGTTTCTCATTTTGGTATCTTTCATGCATTTATGACTACAGAGTATTAGAAATACATTTTCCTTTATTAGTTTATAAGAGCAATCTACAATTATTTCACATAAAAAATGAGAAAAGAGAAATTCAGAGAAATTATGAACCAATGCAAAAAGATAAAATGAGTGGATGTTACAAAAATCACTAATACATGTAATAATAGAAATATATGCAAGAAGATATTTAATGGAAAAATCATCAAGCAATTCATTTCATGAATAAACAGGCGAAGTGGATAAAGATGAATGAAATGAGGAATATAGACAGGAATTTGATAAATCAATAGATTCATCATCTCAATCATCATAATCATCGTCGTCGTCATCATCGTAAAAAGTGCTCTCTTAAAGTTTCTGCTCCATAAGTCT
Organism: Lytechinus pictus; assembly: GCF_037042905.1. Lineage (NCBI taxonomy): Eukaryota > Metazoa > Echinodermata > Echinoidea > Temnopleuroida > Toxopneustidae > Lytechinus > Lytechinus pictus. Next base: position 14,463,392 of record NC_087246.1, read on the forward strand.
CCAGACAAAAATGACTAGTATTTTAAAAAATAAACGGGTAATGCTAAAAAAAGGTTTGTATTGATTTTCTGTCAACGCGAGCACAATCTTTAAGCCATAATTCAAGGATTAAGGGACACACCCCCCTTTCCCCTTGACGGTATTATCTTTATGAAATAAAATCAAACCCGAGAAGGTCACCTCTTATACTCCTCCATGAAACTCGTCATTATTAACATCGCATCCCAAGCAGTGAACGTGTTTCAAACGTGCCTATGCGTCTCTCTTTACCACGACAGAAACTGATGATCTCCGGCGCTCTCAATCTCGTCGACGCGCGTCTATTTGAAAAAAAAAAAATTCTCCTGTGCATGATTTATAAGGATTATCACATCAGTTTTGTGTGAAAAGCCATCATCCAACAAACCAGTGTAGTCCAGACAATTAGCGTCGTTTTCATTGCATTCTTCGTTATCTACAGCAAGAATTGGCCATAGCAATGTTTAAATTTGCAATTTTGGGAGCTCTTGTCTTTGGTGCTTGCCGGGCGACAGTCGGAGCCTCCGGTTCAGTTAATGGGACGAGTCAAGGTATGTATCTGAATTTTACACATGGTGATTAGCATATGATTATGTCATGTATGTTATTTGTAGGTATAATTATTGTCATACTAGTATATTATTCTCTGTTGAACATACGATTACAAACGATGCGAGACGAAGCCAAATTCTGTCTCTTTAAGCGCGAAAGATTTGACCATTTTTAAAAGAAGATAAATCAAAACAAAAGAGTGTTTCAATGGCATAAGGAGTTACAAGTCAAACCCAAGAAAAAGATGATTTGAATAAAACAGAGAAAAATCCAACAAGCATAATACTAAAAATTTCATCAAAATCGGGTGTAAATAAGAAAGTTGTGACATTGTTGACGTTCGCTTAATGTCATGAATATAGTATTCATTTAATTATCTCCTCAGTTTACCCATATTACTAGATCTTTATGTAATATAATCACAAAATCAATTTTCTTACCACTAAAAATACATGGAGAATTCCATAAATGTAATCAATTACGACTGAAAAATGTTGTCAGTGTCATGTCTTAATGTATTATATTGTTGTTGTTTATTATGTCTACCAAGTGATTATGAAATACAAATTTAGTATCTCATTTTCATAGTGTAATTTTGTTGGAATCATTTATTTTAGATTGGGAGTATCAATGATGAGGCAGGAGAGAGTTCCATATAGAATTCAATCAAGATAATTTATTAAATGTCAATCTTCAGCAGTATAGCATCTAGTTGTAAAGTATTAGGCGAAGTATTAGGAGAGTAGGTGTAGATCTCTGCTCTATGATGATCAGGGGAGCGTTTCATGAAAGGACTCGTCGGACGTTTTATCCGACAAGTCCCATTTTATCCGACAGTTACCATAGTAATAGTGCCTCTCAGCCAATCAGAATCAAGGAAAGTTATCAGATCTGACAACTTGTCGGACTAAAATGTTGATGAAACATTCTCCTGGATTTTTCTAACCCCCAGGTAGGTGATTCATAAAGCTGTTCGTAAGTTAAGAGCGACTTTAAGAACGACTGGTGATCCTTTCTTGTGATAATTGGTATATTATTTGGCGATGGTTAAGAGCGTAAGAAAGGTTCACCAGTCGTTCTTAAAGTCGCTCTTAACTTACGAACAGCTTTATGAAACACCCACCTGCTCTTTTGTTCGCACTCATTATGTAATCAAGCTCAAAGTATAATTATATTCAACATAAATTCTAGTCCAAGGGTGGTGGGTATAGGACAAAAGGGGTGTTTTATTATTGGGAAACAAAAAAATACACATACAGATTAATTAACTAATCAAACAGTAAGGATACTATTTACATTAACTTGTGCAGACTTATGCTCTTTAATCTCCATGAAACTATCAGAAAAAAAAAATTCAATCAATGTACAGTATATTAAGGGTTCTTAGAAGGGCGATATGGACATCAAAGTGATGGTTCTCTTATTGGGGGATATGTACTTCATGATTTCTAGAATATGTACTGGTTCATACAATCACTACATGACAATATATTTGATTTATGGACATATAAGCAATTAACATTGACACCAAATGTAAAGAATCTATTTAGCACTTGAGTAGGCGAATGTAATTGAATTATACCCAAGTCGGGTGTTTCATGAGGACGTCCTTTAATTTGGGTATGTGTTTGTGCACAAATGGAATATGAAGTGCAAAAATGTGAGTTCTAAATTTTTTCAGACATTTATAGAAAGTATGGCAGTATTTCAAACGATTGAATTCAAAATTGTTGAAAACATGAAGTTTGTTCTGAAAAGTTCTGAAACATTGAGTATGCCAAGAATGTTGATCAACATCTACATAGTTTAGCTTCATCAACAATCACATCGAATAAACCGACCCTAGGTCGATCAAAGCCATTACGTTATATCCAATTGCATACCATCTATCGGTTTGGAGTCGGTTTCGTTGGTCTGACTGTCGCATTTTTTTTTAAAGTCGAAAATCAGTCAGCAATGCATCAGTTTGGTTTCCAACATTCTGTAGGCCTATATATTTTTTTCGGTTGTTCGTAGCTTTACGAACATCTTTCTGAAAGGTGACACGGCATTTGCTCCGGCGGCGACAATTGCTCCGGGCTTTATTTAGTCTAAGATGTAGGGTTAGGTATGCAGTAGAATTTTGTGTTAGGTTTAGGGTATGGTATAGTGTCAAATGCAGGGTTGAAGTTGGTCATTCCATTCATATGTGTAGAATTTGCAGCGGAGCAATTGTCGCCGGAGCAAATGTCATGGAACCTTGTGAAACTGCATGTATATTTAAGGGCGTGACCGTAATTCACCAATTTGTTCCACAGAATATTGATCGTTTCAAGCCTTCCATGATATGCAAATTTGACAGATGGGGAATTGAAGTAAACAGTTTTCTAATCTACATGAATTGCCTACAAGCTAACCAATACACTTCAATTTGGAAGCTGCTCTTTTTGCAATTTCGATGTAAGTGCTATATTTTGTCGCTCACGCTGTTAAACAAACCAAGACTAGCAGCATTCTCTATGAGCATTGCTCCCAATATGCCCACCCTCTTTGTTTCACGTGTTGCTTAAGACTTTCCATAACAAATATCCTTCTCATCCTTCACTCATATTTCTCTGTCGGTGCAAGATTTTCTACACTTTCTTTATTGGAATGTGACCCATGGACATCAATTATCTAATCAACATCTCACATATATTTTTTTTATTCCAAGCTCCAGAAGCATCCTCATCGCTAACCCAGTCCAGAGGTTCTTCATCATCGCAATTTATATGAGCCTGTCTTATCATTGCGTTCTCGTACATGCATGAAAGCGGGATTTTAACAATTTGGAATGGCATGCTGATGTCGCATGAAATAATTTTGCACACGAAAAGCAGATCTATATAGGGTCTGTAACACAAAGCTTAGCAATGATTGTAGAACAGTTTTCTACGTTCGATTCTACTGACTATAATGTACAATCAATCTTAAAAATCGAGTCTATGATTAATCGTTAACTTTTGTGTTACCGGACCCTAATGTCGCGTCCCAGAGGTTTGCTAAAACTCGCTATCTTCGGTTGTAACAAGAGCGCCCGGTACGATTCCGTAATAGCTCAGTGACTGTAGTTCAAAATCACAATGGTTTACATGTCATTACATTCAATGTATTCGCAAATAACTCATGAGACAAGCAATAAGACGAAATTTGAGCTCGAAATGTCATTTCCTCATTGAATCGATTTGAAATGACAGTTTTATGACCAACACACTATCCCAGAACACGTTGTGCGACAAGTGTATATGTAAACTTTCCATTTTATCATGCTTCAAGCGGGCAGAGTTACAGACCGAAGGTTCTTCCCTATCCTTTTATCTCTTTAAGATGCATTTCTTTTTATTAGCTCGCCGATGGTTTTACGAAATTACATTAATGTTTAGTTTTTTTTATGGAAGAGCATTAAATTTGATGTTCCCTTAGACATTAATTTTCTTTCTCTCCTTCCACTATTATTGTAAATTATATTTGGCCAGTGAGTCCAATGGGTCGGCACTTATAAACTTGCAAAACACATTAATAAATCATAGCCTATAGTGATTTTTATAATATTTTCAACTCTGTGACTCCTATAGAATGTCCAGAGAAGCTAATGGATTATGGAAAATGGGGAAAAGGATAATTTTATACGTGGATTATTTTCACTCTCCTTGTGTGAGTGAGTTCATATTTTAAATTCAAATCTAAGGGGATCGAATGTTGTCTTGCTAAATATGTTTGAGGTAACCCTGTAGGCAACGAATTCGACTGACAGCTCTTCAGCCCTTTGCAAACATATATCACGGTGATACGTAACATATGCAAACGAAAGCAACCAGCTTTGTTTATCTTCTATCGTATGACTAATTTCCGCACTTATTAGCTTTTATAATAGGAAACTCAGTCAAGATTGAGTTCTTCCAAATCACCTGTCGCCTCTGTCACTTTAGGCAAATGGTCATGGAGAACGCCAAATGAAGGAATCAATGGTGATTTTAATCTAAAGGCGGAGCCATGACAGTCTCAGACGTAGAATGAGATACCAATCACAAGCTTCTGAATAGAAATTGTTTCTCAAATAGGCCTTCATCATAAAGAAATGTTCACTAACAAGGACCAAGGCGTTTGTATAAGGGGCGAGATGGCCGACTTAAAGTTGGCTTATTTTGCACTCAATGGAAATAAAAAGGGTATTAGTTCGCACCTTAATTTTTACATTTTGTACAGTAGCCTATGGGTGCATGAGGGTCGTATTGTCCCTCAGTATATTGTAATACTTTATCGGAATCAGTATAAAAGCTCATCCCTGATGATGTAGGGTTGGGGTAGAGTTATGACTGGGTTTGTAGATTTATTTTGGTGATTTAGATTTATTTTAATATTCAGATTTTTCATCATGGCAATGGTTTGTGAAGCAATGTCAGGGATGATTCAATTTGAAAAACATAAGGTAATTCTTTCAGTATCCGATCAGCTCATGTCAACATGAAAAGTGCCACTAATTGTAAATCCTGCAAAACGCATCAGCAATCATCATCGAGTTCTTATGAAATGATTGTTAGTCAATTGATGGCCTATTTTCTATTCCTTAGACCAAATTTGCCTCATTATTTTCCATTTTATTGTTTCTTTAATCTTTGTGTTTGAATTTTGAGGCTCCGTGGACATTCTTTACAGTGGTTGTAAGAAATTAATCCATCAATATTATTCGCTACACCGTAGAGAAAAAAATATAAAAAATCTATCATTTTAAGTGTAGCTTTAAAATCGCAACCCATCCACGTTTGACGCCTGTGGTCTCTGGACTAAATATTCAATGTTTTAATTATGATTGTCTGGATTGTCATTTATCGTCCCTACTTGATGAAATATTTAATATTTATAATACTTATTTATTCATTAAAGCATTAGTCGGAGTCGCCCCTCACATCGATATGTCTAAAAAGCTGCGACTATACATCTATCTTGATAAACCTTCATATTAAATTTAAAGAAATACCATCTGTATAATGATCTTCTTACTATCTTAACGGTCAGTGTTTTTGCATCGACATGAATGTAATGTATATGCTCATAAAATTTTACTGCGTTGTACATCCGCATCCAGTTATATAGGCCCTACATAATTAATTTATCTACAAAGATTTTATGACACGTTGGCTGTACTATAACCACGGTGAAAAAGTACATCGATATCCAGATAAAGCGTTTACAAGTGTGTCATGTATTACAAAGCATAATATAGATTTATTACCACGAATCTACGTTTCATTAGATTATTGTTTCCATGTTAAAGCGAAAATATTTAAATTGTATCATTCATGTCATTCCCGTCGACACATGTTTATACAATTGGTAATCAAAGAATAAATGTATATTTGAATACATTACGAATTTCAATTTACTGATAAACTGGATTAAAGTATGATATCCTATCACTCAGTAAAAAAAACAGGTAATGTAAGAGGCAGTCCTATCTCCTGATTTGAAATTTGTGTCCTAATTATAATGACATTTTATCATGTTTAAGTCACCATACCAATATCCAGCTAGAGAAAAAATCTTTCAAAGGGTCGTGCATGAATGAATATGCCACATCTGGCAAAAATACGAAGTACATTTTAGACCAAGCAAGAACGTTTCCATGCCTACTCTCATGCACCAACTGATAAATCACGGTCCGCAATTTGGTCTTCTTTTAAATTGCTTCTGTATATAATAATGCTTATATTTATTTTTTATTTATCTTTCGACCGTCGCGATAGATTCATCCTTTTCATCAGTGGCTAACAATAAGGCATTTTTACCAAGTCACATCCACATATCGAAACCGTACTATGATCTTCAATTTCAGAGCCGATATTAGCCGATTTCTCAACACCCTTGAACGACACGGCAGAATCCCCATATGTTAAGTGGGTAAGCGCATGATTTGGGTATTATCTAGGAATAGCTATATACCGGTAATCATCGCTGCTCATGCAGCAACATTTACCTAAATTGACCAATTTGCCTCCTATTCATATGAAAGCGATATAGTCTTAATGAATGGACGAATGATGGATGAATATTAACGAAACATATAGTGAGGGTTGGGTGATCTATCAACATACAGACTGAATCATCGCAGGCTAATTAGACCTTTTTGATGTGCCATTTTATATTCATATTTGCATTTGGCATATCATATACCACTTTTTTTTTCATTGACACATGTCCTTCCTAACTCGCAATTACACACACCTGTTTCAGCGTGAATGGCATAATAACGTAATAATTACGGATTTATGTCTCTTAAGGTACTTATTTCGCTTAGTTTGTTCATTAGATGTGGTTTTAATCCTAAAATAAGCATTGTAATCAAGATTGTGTTCCAGAAATCTCAATCCGAAAAAAATGTAATTGAAATATTTGAATATAATCTGAAGCTATGACAAAATCGGATATCGATAGGAGCCTACTATTGGTACACTAAGTTTATGAGCGCTATGCAGCTATAAATGTACATTAATTATCAATTACCAGATTATTAACCTGACTTGAAATCTATACTACCATCTTCTTCGTCAAGTGACCTTGCTATGCGATAAAGAATAAGCCCGTTTGATGCTAAAAGCCTGCGAAAAATAAAACATATTAATGCTTTTAAAGGCCGAATATATATCAAATACAATTTAAATGAAATATCTTGAGGGGAATTCGAAAGAATAAAATCATTCAAAAATATTAAAATAGGATGAAAGCATTTAGGTTTAACTTTGAAGTAGTAGTCGTAGTACTTGTCGTAATAAATGTTGATAGTGTAAGTATGATAGGAAAATAAGAAATAAAATTGTAAGTAATAGCAGTAATAGTACAGTGAAATGTAGTTTAAGTATCATTAGTAGTTGTGGTAGTAGTAGTAGTAGTAGTAGTAGTAGTAGTAGTAGTAGTAGTAGTAGTAGTAGTAGTAGTAGTAGTAGAAGTCGTGGTGTTTATGTCACAGTATTACCACTGGTAGTAGTATTATCTTTGATATCTTAAAGTAGTTCAAATACGTGTACAGGTGTATGAATTCAATGGATTGCAATTGTGATCAATCGGTCAATTAAACAGTCACTGACAAGCTTCTTTCATGGTTCTGATATTTTGACAAATCCCTCTTCATGGATAATTATGGAAATATCCACACCTTACCTGTTCCATTGTTTTTAGATGACTTTGAAATAGTTAGTACCCGCATGACTATGCAAACTTTATGTCTATTGAAATGATATTAACTACAGGTAAATATTTATGGAAACCAAACCATGCGTACAGTAATCCAACTTTAACGAGTTCCTGTGAATTGCAGGTTATAAATGTTTTCGTGTTTAGTAATTATGAAATACAATTACTATACAAAAAATAATGTTTATCAATCAGGTAATGATGAACGTTCATTTAGGGAGTCCTGGGGGCGCCCATTCTCCTGCATAATGTCTCAAGTAGTGAAACAAAGAGGGGGAAGGCAAAAGAAGTGAAGAAAGAAACAAAGGTATCAAGAAGAGTGATCTTGGTCCTGTAACTCTATACTATAGCAGAAATATTCAATAAATGAAATATTATTACTTTTTAATTGATAATATTATTATCATCATTGTCATAAGTATTGATATTATTTCATTTAACAATTGATGCTATGATTTTATTATTAATCTTATTTACATAATAATCATCATAATATTTACTACAAATTTTAACTGCTATATTTAATTTTAAATTGCTTGTAGTGTTGTTATTGTTAATTATTATGTATCAACAACATTGATTGTCATAATGGTAATAATACAACAAGTAGGAGAAATGGGAAAGGGGATGAGGTAGGCTAGTGGTAATACGTTCATATCTATCGGAGATTTGCGTTGAATGAATAACAAGTCCACTCCAATAAAAAGAGAAAAATCAAACAAGAATAACTCTGGAAATGTTTTTTTAAATCGGATTTGAACTAAGAAAGCTATGAACATTTCAAAGGACAGTTACATTCACATCCTGGTCTGTATGCAAATGATGGGACTGATGGTGGTGGTGGTGATAGTGGTGGTAGTGGTGATAATGGTGGTGGTAGTGGTGGTGGTGGTGGTGGTGGTGGTGGTGATAGTGGTGGTGATGGTGGTGGTGGTGATGGTGGTGGTGGTGGTGGTGGTGGTGATAGTGGTGATAGTGGTGGTGGTGGTGGTGGTGGTGATAGTGGTGATAGTGGTGGTGGTGGTGGTAGTGGTGGTGGTGGTGATAGTGGTGATAGCGGTGATAGCGGTGATAGTGGTGGTGGTGGTGGTGGTGATGGTGGTGGTGGTGATAGTGGTGGTGGTGATACTGGTGATAGTGGTGATGGTGGTGGTGGTGATGGTGATGGTGGTGGTGCTGGTGGTGGTGATGGTGGTAGTGGTGGTGGTGGTGATAGTGGTGATAGCGGTGATAGTGGTGGTGGTGGTGGTGGTGATGGTGGTGGTGGTGATAGTGGTGGTGGTGATACTGGTGATAGTGGTGATGGTGGTGGTGGTGATGGTGATGGTGGTGGTGCTGGTGGTGGTGATGGTGGTAGTGGTGGTGGTGGTGATTGTGGTAGTAGATGTGGTGGTGATGGTGGTAGTGGTGGTGGTGGTGGTGATAGTGGTTATGGTCCGTGGTAAAATGGTTCTTGCTGAAGACATTTTAATTTTAGAAATCTATTGCACTTTAATCAGCGTATTGAGTTAGTTTTTTTTTGCAGGATCATAATTTCCAACGAATTTTCACTAATATTTTATCTGGCAGAATTAGCATCTTTAGTATACCAAGTTTTAGGATAGATCTCAAGCACTGAAAAATGTGTTTTTGTATTTTTATATGACATTGTCATGATAAATGTGTGATAACCATTTTATTGAAATGATTTACTTTATTATAATAAGATGTCATGATGATTAATGATTTATGGAACTATGTCAGAGTCCATAATTCCAATGGCGTCTGGGTATTACACTCTCTGAGATTGAAGCATGACCTGTATTTACAGAGTACTCAACAAAGGGGGTATATCACTAGACGTGATTGCATACATCTATCATTTCATCTTCCTCTCTCATCTGTCGGCCTTTATACCCAAAGGAAATGTAATATTTGTAAATTAAAACAGAAGAGATAACCATTCGGTCGATGGATAACTCCGGAGTTATTTCGTTTCTTGTCGTCCTTTTCAATTTGCCTCAGCTCATTGCAAAAGATGTAAGACGCAAAGCCTTGCATGTTAGACAATGAAAATATGCCTCCTGTGGCGTATTTCATCAAATTATTCTGGGTTTTTTTTTAGCATGTCTAACATGAAAACAGATCTAAAAAGTAAATATAAGCAATAACAAGACATTGGCCCTAAGCCATGATCATTCTCTTAAGAAGATTAGCTAGCCAATGTTTCGGTATCAGAAAATGTGATTTGGAGATTGTTTACACCATAAGTTTCTTTTCTGAACCATAAAGAGAATATCAACTTTTCGATTTACCTTTCTTTCTTAAATGCATGAATGTATATAATACAATGGATATAGGTGATTTTTGTTTTGTTTCGATTACGTTTTAATTTTTAACAATATTTGGCTAAAAAAAAAACATGGTCAGTAGCCGACTTCGTGATGAAACCGTTCCATGACCCCTCCCCCTCCATATATATATTTATTCTTTTGGGGGTGGTAATCTAGCTGATATAATGTAACTTTAAAGGTATTGAAATTTGAATTACATGCAGGCTCTGGAGACTGCTGATGTTATGAATACGTGCTTAATAACTAAATTTATATCATATGCACCTCATTTGGCGTTTTCATCCAATAAAAGATTTGCAATCACCTACTGTTACTCGCTTGTTTGCCAGGAATTGTTGATTTTGGTCATGGCCAAAACAGAGTTATCTATGCGAAAGCGTATAACGATAGTTCTGCCAGTAAGTGCGTCACAGAAATCTGCGTCGCAATTTTCAAGATGCAGACCTAAATGTTTTGAACAAGCTAAAGGGGACATGAATAACCCTTTATTCTTCACGGGATGCACAGACTTTGTTTTCATTTTTATTATCATCGAGTGCATATAATGTGTGGGTTCTACCAATTAAAATCAAATTTATCAAAATAAAATTTGTGTTTGCCCCCTTTTGGCAAATACAGCCCCTTATTTAGTATGCGTTCAAGGTTTTGTCACCGTTTTTCATGTTTAATTGCTTCAAGATGAACGACTATCTTCAAGGCGCGCTGATCTGCTGGTGTTTGGCAAATACCGCAGTGATAATGTGGCTGCAAAGCTGAGCAGATGCAATCATGTTTTCATATCTCATTAATATCTCATCATGGTCTAGACGCTCAATTTCTTTCAGACGAGCAGAAAATCTCAATATTACACTTCGAGTCATTTACCTTTCAAAGCCACATCACCCCTTGCTCCTTCTCCTTCTTCTTCTTCTCCTTCTTCTTCTTCTTCTTCTTCTCTTCCTTCTTCTTTTCGTCTATTATTCTCCTCATCCTCCTTCTTCTTCATCTTCTTTTCTTCTGTTCTTCTCTTCTTATCCTCCTCCTTTATCTCCCTCTTCTTCTTCTTCTTCTTTTTCTTCTCCTTCTGCTTCTTCTTCATTTCTGCTATTATTCTCCTCCTCGTCGTCCTTCTTCTTCTTCTTCATCTTCTTTTCTTCTGTTCTTATCTTCTTATCCTCCTCCTTCTCCTCCTCCTCCTTCTTCTCCCTCTTCTTCTTCTTATTCTTCTTCTTTTTCTCTTTCCTCTTCTCCTTTTTCTTCTTCTTCTCCTCTTTCTTCTTCTTCTTCTTCTTCTATTATTATTATTGTTATCATTATTATTATTATTAATAATATTGTTATCATCATCATCGTCATCATTATTCTTTTCTTGCTTCTCCTCCACCTCCTACTCCTTCCTCTTCATCTCCTTTCCTTCTCCTCCTCTTTTTTTTTCTTCTTCATTTTCTTCCTTTCCATCTTGTTCTGCAGCTACTGCTGCTTTTATTTCGCAACCTTGTCAAAAGGATACATTACCTGTACCGAATCAGTGATTATGAGTGATTATTTGCAATGAGGAGTGTTGGAAATTTCCAGATAAGTATGTCATTTGCAAACCTTCTATGCAACAAAAGAAATAATAAAAGCGATAGATATTTCAAACTATATATACACGATACGTGTATATATAGACTATATAAACACGATAAAGGGGAAACCAGATGGAAACTCAAACTAACGTGTGTCATAATGACTCCAGTGAGAACATAATATTTGACACAAATGAGTCATTATCAATCCATTCAAGGAAGCAAACTGCAAATTCATAATTCGGACGGAATAAAAGGCTTCTTAAACGTGCAGTTCATTTTAACAATTATTGTATATTACATTGACTTAACACGAACTCTCTGCTGCATGGAAACACAATCATTGCACGTATACCATGCTTTAATACTGACGAACGCCAGTTTAGCATTAAATTGAACAATTAGTTCTCTCTGGTAACGTGCCCTTTTATTCCTCATCACGGTTATTATCACGAAAGTCAGATGCATTATCATGATTATAGGTAATGACGCCATAAAGTAGACTGATGTTAATCTGAGTATAGAGTTTGAGTAGATTTGAAGAAGAATGGAAAAGCTTTGTAAGATGCCTCACCGCATTGGTCAGTGGACGAAGTAGCAAATTTAGTAGAGCTTGAAATTGATGTGCTTTCTCCAACGCAATGGTAATCATTTGTATCAAGACAAGATGGCATTTGTCATAAAGGCGGCGCCAACTTCAGGGCATAACTTGTCTTTTCTCTATCCGAAAGCAATCCTACAAAATCATTATCAGGTTTCAATTGGATTCGACGAAAGCTCTGCCAGGGAGGTACTCGGTTGTATCCCAAGAGCATTTATACACGATAGATGACAGGGGTTATGAAATACCATTATGAAACATTGGGAAATAAAACGACCATCGGCCCATGTGTACAATTTCCTGTTTTTATTTTTTCATAATTCTTATATATTTAAACAGATCATGTAGTATCGTTACTCAGTGCCACATGAACCTCGGAATTGAAGTTGAATTACATTTTAAAATAGAAGAAAGGGAAATAAGTTATATTTAAAGGTCAAGTCCACCCCAAAAAAATGTTGATTTGAATAAATAGAGAAAAATCAAACTAGCATAACACTGAAAATTTCAATATAATAAAATACAAAATAAATAGAGAGTGGATGACGTCATCAGTCTCCTCATTTGCATACCGACCAGAATGTGCATATAACTGTTTTGTGAAATTAAGAGAAACTTTAAAATGTCATAACTTTCTTATCTTACATCCGATTTTGATGAAATTTTCAGCATTATGCTTGTTGGATTTTTCTTTTTTTTATTCAAATAAACTTTTTGTTGGGGTAGACTTGTCCTTTAAATGACCAAGTACACCTTTATCGTACCAGTGATGGATTAATGATCCTTATGGTTTTCCAAATGAAATGAACATATTCTGTTTAGTGTTAGATTTATTATTAATCGTATGAAGCAAAGTGGTGTTAATCAATTTGTATACATCTTATGAATCCTAATATGTTGTTCGGCAAGAGTTGAACCATAATTTCAATTTCTTATGTCAATTTGGAAAGAATGCTGTTTTCCTTGCAGGCAAGCTCTTGAAGGTCATCTCTGACTAAAGTCAATTACCAATCCCCCAATATCTGTCTGAAACATCCCACTTTAGAACCAGACATGTTGTATTCGCAGTTTGTAACATCTCTTTACGCGTAATCATAACATCCCGCAAGTTAAAATCCATTACAAAAAATCCGATAATCGAATGTGATGTGATCAAAATGTAAGGCGAAGTTTGGCGGGAAACCGTCAGAGCGAATGAATTGCTTTTTTCTTATCGGAATGTTCGCGATAGCAATTTTTTTATCTACATCTCGCTTAACGATCGATTATCTTTTCTTTATGACGCATTATTCCAAAAACATCTCACCTGGAAAAATCTGGGAAATATAATCACGTAATTTGTGCACATCTCCTCCAATACCGTGCTACCTATCTATCTTCTATAAAGATCTAGGAAGATTGCAATATCTCTTCATTAATTATTTTGCAATTCCAGTAAACTCTTGTTGTTTTAGTCTGGTCCACCTAGACCATGAAGGAAAATGAAAATGGGGAAGTGGGAACATGAAACCGCCAGCACAGTTTTCACATTCTCATGGTGGCATGCATACATCTGCTTAACAAAAAATTTGCTAAACCTTAAAAATTAAATAACTCCGATATCAGATTTTTTAGTGAGATATTCAGCGTTTTACTCATTTATAATTACTCTATTCATTCAAATATCTTTGCCTGGAGTTACCCTTTCAATGCCAAATATCAATTCAAAGATTACTTTGGTTATGTTTGTTGCGACATTTTGAACACGCGGCTTGACATTGAGCAATTATGGCTGTCCACTATTCTTAAGCGCATACTCCTTTGCCTCCAGGGCATTCAGGACCCTCTTTTCTATTGCGCATTTGTTAATTAAAAAAATGGAGTTATTTAAAGGTACTGAACGAGGTACTACCTATTGCGAATGGCTGATGTAAGCCTCCTGGAAACCAGTTGCAGTTTCTTGATCTGAGGCACTACTCCGACCTTTCCTCCGACTGGGCTTCCACCGACCCTTCCTCCGACCAAAACAGCATATACGTCTGGGTCATGATAAGATAAATATCTTTATGATTTTAATCTATATGCATAATAGATTTACCCCGACTAGGATCCCGCGTCTGAACGAGGCTATAAAGAGATTGTATGATCGAGTGCATTCATGTTAGACATATTTGTTATTGTCTTTGTTGTATTAACGAAGAGATTTTTACTCATCATGAAGTAGACTTTAAAAATATAGACTGTGGAGTCTGGTCATTCGGGAAAATTCCCTTGGCAGAGAAGACAAAGAGGGAAGTGTTAGGTGTCATGAAGTTGGCGAACAATATTGTTCTTTTATATTATTATCGGTTTCACGCCAAAGTAAGCAACAGATCAACAGATCGACAGCATGCCAAGAATAATCACTTTACTAATTTTTCATCCTTCCGACAAATTTTGCCGACAGAAAATATGACAGAAGGAGGGGTGAATAAATGGAGAATTTTATCTGAAGCGTAGCCTCTGGTAGTATTTAGCATTTATACATGATCGCACGAATCATTGTATCGAGTTTGTTTCAAATACATCAAGAACTGATTTGTTATTTTCGAGAGCACCTGCCGAATATTGGAGTTATTTTACATATCCGGTCCATAATTTCCTGCGATTAAAGTTGAAGTACCTCATCAGCCCAAATATGGCTGAATTGCTGCAGGAAACTTTCGGTCACTGGCTGATTACTTGAACACAGAGGTGTGGGCATGTGGTCGATCCGGTGTCTTTTGTCAAATGGGAGTTAAGATGGTGAAAATATCCCGACATCTGTTCTTTTTTTGGGGGAAAAATCATTATAAACTATGTTTTTTGGGGAAAAATCATTATAAGCTATGTTTCTTCTAAGCTAACGTCAAGTTCGATCCTTCAGGAATATTATCAAAATGTCCACGTGTACATGCTGCCTCATATTTTTTTTTATAGGAAATGCTTTTTTCGCAATGGTTATTCACATTACTTGAAGTGGTTGGACTTCTAAAATAAACATTAAGAGTTGCAAACATAGTCGTTATCGGTATGCCAAATTATAAACATGGGAGAATGAGTGAGTGAAATGGTAAGAGAAACACCCCCTTGGAGTGCATCATCTCCTCCCCCTCAGGACAAACTTGTTACCCATTAGCGGCATTGTACCTTGTTGCACTTAAGTGTTGACATTATCAACTAGGAATTAGCATTGCATCATGCATGTCCTATAGTCACACCTATATACGGATTGACTCCAGACCGATCTAAGGTAATACGTTATTTTCAATGACAAATCATCCGTTGGTTCGGCATGGGTTTGTTAGTGTGTCTAGACAATGGTGTTCGAACACAGACCTGCCTCCTTTCATTTGACTTTGATCAATTATCACCCCCTACCAATTTCTAACAGGTAGATATAGCTTAAGTGCTAATGTACAAGATGAAACACCTCTGGGATATATAAGCCTGTGTATTTGACACGTGATAACTCACACCGTGCATCGGTAGTTTATTTTCGTCAAACCTCCCAGGGTCCCCGATTATGGCCACATATTGTTTACGTTAATACATTGGTCAGACCACGGACCAGTTATGACTAGGGTAGTAGTATTAGAAGTGCCAGTTTAGTTATTAACTTAATTGTTCACGACTAGCCTGTGCTATAAGATCAATCAAATTGACGCAACATGTCCAGTAGTCCCGTTGACGTACACGCTAAAAAAAAGTTTACCCAATATTGGGTAAAAGGGTAACATTCATGTTTGTTGGGTATTAAAAGATACCAAATATGTTGTAAATTTTACGCAATGTTGTGTTGAAATTTCCTCTTCAAACAATCCTTTTGCCCAATTTTGGGGGGAAATATTACCCATGATACATGCATGTTTCATTTCTACCAAATATTGGGTAATGTTTTACTTTCTGTTTTTAGAGTGTATCTGTGCGTCAGGCAACCAGTATAGGCGTGGATCGCAAGGTTATCATTAAAATCTCTGGGATGCGAATACATATTTTGTTTAAAAAAAAAAACTTATGAGATAAAAAGAAACAATTGGTGTTTAACCAAGATTCTCTAAAACGTGGCTGATACACCTGCCTACTAGCAAACAAGACCAATTCGATCTTATGCCGCAGATATACTAGTATTCCGAAAGCACTTAGTCTGGGTGTGGTTACAATATTGATTACGTTTAAATTCGATGTTTTCTTCTGGCCAGAACTTGTTCTGGACTTCCTTGATGTGAAACATAATCTCACTGACATAGCCCCATTCCCCCATATCCGATGCTGGTTGAGACTACCCCCTCGTCAGTTAGCGTCTCTCTTTTGACCGCCATTTCTTTACAAACCACAAAGAGAGTCTTCCTCTTCACGCGCGAGCGATATGTCTGCCAAATATCCAAGTTTTGAGTTGGAATATCGAATTTTTTTTTTGGAAACACGTACTCTTAAGACATTTAAGATTATGATTGCCCGGGATTTTTTTTTAGAGAGAAAGAGATTGAAAAATGTGGATGAGTTTCTATTTTATTCAAAATATTATTAATTCATGTACAAGTAGTATAAAGAAATTGTCGTTTTGACAATAGAGGGGCCAGAATTTTATTAGCAAATTTCTTGTCTTCAGGCCTTGGCTAAAACAAAAGGTCAAAATAATATAAACCTTAGAACGCAATACTTGTCACATTGCCATTGCAAATGTCATTCTTATTGAAGGTCTGTTCTCGAGAGAAATTCTGTACTCACTTTTCATTACCCCAGAGCATTAGGATACGCTTTGATCTTGAGTGCGACATGAATTCATTATCACTTGGATATGTCTCCTAATCAGAATTATGAACTTAAGTGTTCGCCTTGTCAGTTGTGACAGGTGGAAAGGTGTTTATGAATCCTGATGTGTAGATGTTTACATTATTATAACAGAAGTATTTATCTGAAGATACTTAAGCTGTATAACATTATTATCCAGTGCGTGAATTCCAAGTTTATGATAACAGCTTTATTTAGCCAAAATACTAAAATATGTTCCTACACTCTAAAAAAAGATTGAGTAAAATTTTTCCCAATATTGGGTAGAAAAAGGAACAAGCATGTTTGATGTGTAATATTTTCCCCCATATTGGGCAAAATGCAAGTTTAAAGGGTAAATTTCAACGCAACATTGCGTAAAATTTACAAAGTATTTGTTATCATTTTACCATCAAGCATGTCATGTTCCCATTTTACTCGATATTAGGTAAACTGTTTTTAGAGTGTACCTTGAGTTGAGCCTCCATGGATTTCTTGAAATAGAAAGTTATTGCAATGACTGGGGTTCCAACCCAAAAATCCTCTGAGTAGAGACAGAATATAGATTATGAATTAAGAAGCGTTTAATATGTTGTTTAATTATTTCAATTATTTTTTTTCACTTTACCCTTGTATAACTTTTACATTTCCGTATGTGAATAAGAATTTGTATACCAAAAAAAAGTCGGCATCAAAGCAAAGTTTGGTGCTCAAAGAAAATTTTAACCAAATGACTCACATTTTAGCTCTCACCGAAATCAGTAAATAATTGCCATAAGGAAAATGGAAAGGAAATAGAAGGTTATATATATATCTTTTTCATTTTCACGTCAATATCATCATTATTATATCGACATTTTGCACAACATTGTTGTGTGCCAATACCCAAGAGGATCATAATAGGAATAATCATAATAATACATCATGGTCATAATGGAAATGATAAGCATTAATGATAATAGTTTATGTTATAATGACACTGAGAACAATTTAAATGATGAAATTTGCTATATGGGAAATATATCATTCAAATAGTTTTGTGCTGTCGAAAGTAATACGAATATATAGCTTCAAGACTTTAATTGAGCCAGAGGTCATCATTGTTGGTTCTGTTTAACTTGATCATTATTAAAGCTGTTTGTTGCAACTATTCAAAAAATGGGGGGTATTGACTTGGATGGAGGAAGAAATGCGCCGTAATAATTTTAGAATCAGAAGGATAACACGGAAAGAAGAGCTTTTAAAACAATATAATAACATGTTGGATTGTGTATATTGACGAGTCAGCTCTGGGAATAAGAATTATGCAAAAGCTCAAATAAATCAAATTATTTTATCGGCCTTCAAGTCCATGGAGTCGGTCAATTTTACTCTCATATATCATTATACAGCCAAAAAACAATCAGAAAAAAAATCAATCATGCTTTTTTTTCTCTCTCTCTATTTTCCTCTGTTTCGATACTTTAGTGTTTATTTGTTGAGTTTGTTCACAATGACTTAATTATAAATATCTTGTAAAGAAGGTATATTAAGTTATATGTACATACTCTTCATTTCAATTGTTAAAGGAAGAATTTCTCCCAAGCTAGCTGATAATTTCAATGTTATTTGACAAGTAGAGCGGCACGGGTCGACAAATGCTTCAGATATCACATCGACAAGCAATAGGAAGTTCACATCTATATGTCAAGTGTATTCTTCCATAGTTACTCAAAATATTCGGGATAATTTATATCTTCATCCCGTCACGGGGCGAACCACTTGTTCAAAATATGACGGCGACTTGATTTTGAAATATTGTTTAAAGTAGAGCATTGGGATGTCATGGATGTTAAGTACAGTCTGTGCAGAGCTTTCCATGGCAAATTACAAGTCTCTCTGCTGCATTTAACTTTGCCAAGAGATTTATGCATTTTCATCTCAGAGGTCATTGTTTGGACGAAAATAGATGAAGTACTTTTTTCTAGTCAGGTGGAAACCTCAAGGGTAGTTGACAGGTTAGTTGAAGTATAATTAACCGTCATTACTAACTAACCAAGAGATTGTCAAAATTCAATAGGGTAAAGCCATATCCAGGTTGGTAAAGTGCATGTATAATATATACGTTTGCATGGTTCATAAGGACGAAAAGCATATGGTTCATTTTTTCACAGTTTTCTTATCCAATTAAGTACAATTATGTTCAAATTTTCACTAAATGTAATTTTTTTCTATCAGAGCAAAGTGTCATTATGGCCAAATTATGGTTCTACTCGAACTGAATACAGACCGAATTCTTTATTGCAAAATGGACAAGCTAGCCTTAGTAGAGAGAGAGGGCTTGATATTGATTTGGTCAGATGTAAATGAGCAGTGGGATTTGCCTTGTTAAAAGCTTGCCGTGGCTATTTCGTTGCCTACTTGTAATTTTAGAATTGAAGTGGGAGACTGCAGGTTGCTTTGCTTTTAGCTTGGCCAAGTTACCTCGTGTCCTGGTTTATCTTATATTTTTCTCGTAAAAACGCAGATATTGATTTGTCTTTTCGCTTGAAGGAGAATAGCATTTACGTTGAATTGTAAAAAACTGTCATTGGGCGCCATTTGTGACCTACGGTCATTGCTATTATCTTTTAGCTAGGATTGTGAAAATATACCCTGACTGAAAGGTGAAATTAATTTTTCAAACCTGAACGTCTTAGGAGTGCTCCGAGATTCCATTTTTAACACACGAAGGCTCTACGACGACGGATGCCGACAAAGCAACAGATCGAAACATTAGTTTTTGTAACTTTGCGTTCGTATGGTTGGGGAGTGTCTTTCTTCGTACGTTTCATCAAACCGAGAACAAAATATGAAGTAATGACTCAACAAGGTTTAGCCCATTATTTTTTTGAAGTTATCGGCAAACGGACACTGTATGGTATGCCTAAAATATGCACCAAACACACAATAATCAGACGACAATCGGATGAACCAGAAAGTGAGAAAAGTATTGAATAAAATATTACACGAAAAAATCATAAATGAATTGAATGAATTATTACTTTGTGGAAATAAATTATTTTACAATAATATTTTGTAATGAAAATGTCATACACCAATCATGTTCGACCCACAATATGACATCCCCTTCTAAGCACTAGCGTACCTACGGGGGGGGGGGCAGAGGGGGCAGTCTGCCCCCCCCCCCTGACGAGCCACAACCCATGCAAAGGACGTATCCCTGCCCCCCTGACGAGCTTGAAGCTCTTTTTTTTTTCTTTGTTTTTTGCTTGTCAAATTTTTTTCTGGTACGAAATCCTTCATTTGTGATTGAAGACCTTTTTTTTTTTTTTTTTTGCTTGTCAAAGTTTTTGGCGGACGGTTTTGCCCCCCCCCCCCTGTGAAAAATCCTAGGTACGCCACTGCTTCTAAGACACTCTTGTCAATGTACTTTTCTTTCTAAAAGATATTTTGGTTACTTTTTAAGACACATCGGTATTAGTGAATCAATACTGTATTTCAGATTTATCTGATAGGTGTCGCATGAAGAACAATCTGCTTGTCATTGCTTGTGTGAAGAATTCATGACGTAAAATGCTCTAAAGCTCTCTCTTTTTTTTTAATTACTGTTTTCAGAAAACTATGACATTACCAAATCAATCCCGGGGGGCACTTCCATTGACGAGTGGATACCAAGCGCGACCATGGGGTTTCGAAAAGCACCCTAAACAAGTATTTTCCATATTTTGAAAATGCACCCCTTAACAAGTATTGGCTTGTGAAACCCGACCCTTGACAAAATCCCTGAATTGACTCCCCTAAACAAGTACAGGGATATTTTAATTGTTATGTCACGGACGTGATCACGGACATTGACTTTACCTTTAATTACATTGGGTTTAGTACCGTCCCACCTCCCACCTCGCTCAAATCGGACTCTAAACACGGTAGTGTTGGGGGCAAAAAGTACAATCTTTATAAAGCATTTTAGTCATTTTTATACCCTCGCAAATTTGACCGTAAACACGTAGCTTTCCTAGCGTACCCTTTTTCAGTATTTTACTGTTTTGACACCCTTATTACGTTACGTACGTAACGTACCCAATCTTGATACATAGACAATTTTTATGCGTTTCTTTGGTCGCGCCTGGTATCCACACGTAAATGGAAGTGCCCCCCCCCCGACCAAATCATACTGTTTTCAAAACAGATAAACTGAAAAAAAAATACATATCATATCAACTTTAGACATTCTCGATGTCTCTTCAGCATATTCAGTAGAATATGTAGTTGATTTTTTGTTACTATTGAATTGTGATCTTAAAGATAGCTCAGAGAACATAGTCAGTATCAATCGGATTATATTCTGTGTCCCGGCTATGATTGATGCATCTAAGATAAGTGGAAAATTCAATTAGATTGTTTCCATCAGGCTCAATTTAAGTATAAAACAAAAAGAAAAATATATATCTGCTCCTGTAAATCCTCGGCAGTTCCCTGAATTACTTTTTACGGATTAATATGATACATTTGATGATTTCAGATTCTATTAGAGTTGATGCTCAAGTTTATAGGTCAATGCAATTTCAAATAGATCAAGCATAACGTACATAAATCATATCAATAATTCATGCATCTTGTCGATGCATCCGTCGTGATTGGAGTAATGATCGAATAGATCTGTATATTTGTATCAGGAATGGGAATATATTGTATGCTATCGCACCCAAAGGGTGAAGATTACATGGAGTAAGAAGAAATAATAGATTTAATTGAAACAATGATAGTTCATAAACAATGTTTCTTAAGCGGTAAGCAATGCACCATCAGGTGCACATGATGCCCCTCATTGTACTTCATAATGTATGTTATTTTTCCGCGGGGCAGTGTCTTTTTTATCATCGGAATATACAGACTTCAAAACACATGCACTATATCATACTTTATCAACATCTGCATTTTATTAATATTTCATCCTTTCAAGTAAATAGGGATTATTGATCATGGATATGGTAATTCGTATTATCTCGTTCATATCTTGCTAGGGCGCGTTGTATATTATATTTCATTTTATTTTTTCCAACATATCCAACATAAATGTCATCCAAGGTACACGATAGTGCAATGAAAACACTAGTTAGATAAATTATGTCCAACATAATAAACACACATAAAAGGTTGGGAAAGGGTGAATGCTGAAAAGCTGGACTTGAAGATTGCAATCCTCTATAAACCTAGATTTGTAAATGAATGATTATTGTTCAGATTATTTCTGATTGTATTCGCCTTAGATTTCCACTCTTTAACCCGATGGTGGTATAAGCGGAGGAGTATTTCAAGAAACAAATCGTGATTATCACGGACAACTTTTATAAGCTTTTGAAATAGGTGCACCTAAAATACTCGATGAAAATCATTGGCTATGAAAATCATTGGCTAATTTATATTATTCGTGACGCACTTCCCAGATGGCGTGTAAAATGATTTTTTTTTAATAGTTGTAACATGTTTGAATAAAGATATGAAACATCACTAAATGTTATTCTTAATAACTATTGATAAACCTTTGGACATGTTGGATTCTCTTATAAAGGGATTTGAGGAAAATAATAGTTCAGCCAAGTCGCCGTGGTAATGACATCCCATGCACATAATTATGGAGGATAGTTTGTGAAGGCGCAATAGTTGTATATAGGCCTATACTTTTGTTTAGGTGACATATTCGAACGAGTCGATGTCATATATTAACATAATATGTCAATTCCAACTATCGGGCCTCTGGGAAATGACTCAAAGCAGTCAGTCGTAGCATATAGAAGTCAAGCAACAAAAATCAGTCCTCTGATGTAAATTCTATACCTGAGACCGTAACATACGCGATAAAATCAATTTTGCAATTGGTTATAATTTTCTGTGAAATCCAATAGCAGCGTATATGATAATGAAATGATACACTCTTTCATAATTGCTCTAAACTAATGGGAGGAAAATGGGACTTGAAATTACAATTGTTTTTAAAAGGGCCTATTCTGTTATTTCGTGATTTTACATCGCCCCTAATTTTCTACCGAAATTGCCAAAGCAATTAATAGAGACAGCGGATTTTTTTTTTTTCAGAAACCATATTTTGTCAAATTTAAGTTGTTTCAATATGTCGAAGGTAAATTTATTGAAAATGTTCAATAATGGGAATCGGTTTGATGCCTCAGTGGTCATCGACAAATTACCTGTTCGATAATTATGATATTAGGGCCTATACGATCACGCATCAATTATCGATGGCAGGTACCTCTAATTATCAGCAAGCGATCAGGGATAGATTTTTCTCCTGATGAGGTTACTGTACTTTTTCCTTGCCATCATTCCATTTCATTCGCACGAAATATTCTAATCTGGCATTACTTTGATTATGGAGATATGATAAATACATGTGATTTTACTTGCTTCCTTAGTGTTTGTTCTATATTCCCTTATTTTTTTTCACAATCCACTTGTCCATGAAATAAATAAGCCCAATCAAAAAGCCTATCCGTGAATAATCACAAATAAAGTGATTATCGACTTATTGTGTTACAACAAATGGTTATATTTACGGGTACATATTGTACAATAAAAACATGATTGATTTGGCAGTTCATTCGTTTTGTTTTGCTTTCTAAAATTGTTACACGTAACGCCCACTTTTTTCCTTTTTTTTTTCTTCTTATTCTCTGCTTTCTGTTGGTCTTCTTTTCGATAATTATTTTCCCTTCATCATCTTCCCCTCCTTTATATTTTCTTTCCTTTCTGTCTCTTTCCCTTTCCTCCCACTTTCTTGCTTTTTCCACTCTTTTCCTCATTCATCCTATCTCATTCTCTCTGTCTTTCTCTCTCTTCCTTTTCTCATTTGCTTACTGTTTCCCATAATCTTGGTTTCCTCTTTCTCTCTATCTCTCTCTCTCTCTGTCCTTTTCTTTCTTTCTTTCTTTCTGTCTCCGTATTCCATGGTTATACATGTTATGAGCACTAAATGCCCTAGTTGCGTTCTGTTCGAATTCCACCTTTACACTTTTTAACGTTTGTACATGCTTCATCGATCAACATTTTGCTTTTTAAAGTCTTTTTTAATTGTTTTTTTTCCTGGTATATCTTTTATAATTGTGTAATATAAAAATCGATTGGTTTTTTATTTTTTGCTTATAATTTATTATTATAAATATTGTACTTTGCCCTTGTTTATAATGTGCACTGGGTTTTTCAGTCTTTGGACTGTTTTGCCAGTTTTCCCCGATTGAATAAATATCATACTACTATACTAAATTTAGAAGAAAAAACATAATCTTGGTTTGATTGAATCTCAGAGTGGTCATGGTTCTAGGTGTTCATCATATCATAAGGTTGCAAAATAAATTATTC
Source organism: Lytechinus pictus (assembly GCF_037042905.1). Classification (NCBI taxonomy): domain Eukaryota; kingdom Metazoa; phylum Echinodermata; class Echinoidea; order Temnopleuroida; family Toxopneustidae; genus Lytechinus; species Lytechinus pictus. The sequence continues at coordinate 14,487,775 of NC_087246.1, forward strand.
ATGGAAACAATGGCAACGTGAAAGAGTGTCGGATTGATTCCTCATTTTCTCCCACTGTGCTATAAAAGGGAATGTTTTCGGTAATGGAAACATGATTTGTCACCCCAATGTAGAAGAGCCTATTACTTAACGTAAAACAGTCCAGTTCAAGTGGTTAATATCTTACTATATTACAACAAATAGTTTATGCTGGTACATAACTTTCCCCTACTTTTGGCAGTTTATTTAAAGGCACAAGCTCCATATTCAGCCATTCTCGCAGGGCGCAATTAGTTCATAAAAAAAGAAAACCACGAGGTTTAATTCGCAGTATAAGAGGTAGCCTGTTAGGTGCCGGGTAAAATAGCAAAGGTAAAAATGGCAGAGGCAAAAATGACAGAGGTAAATATCATTACATGCTATATCACAAATATCAGTCATAATTATTGACCTTGAATGGACTCCTATCGATGAAATGAGTATTATGATCTGATAAGATATTATTTAGATTCTTATTTCATCATTTTAGGTATATACTTTGTCGTTGATATGATTAAACTCAAACATGTTCATGATAAAATGATTTCCATTAGTGAGTGATGAAAGGATTTATCTTGGCCAGTTAGTATAGTAGAACATCATTTCATTACATACATACCAAACGAATTTAATGTAAACACCAATGTGCGCTAACATTAACACACTGAAGTAGACAAGTTCGGGATTTCTTTGAACTACTTGCATAACTTGGATAACATAAAAATAACAAAACGTTCTGTAATAAAAATAATTTTTCATATTTCAACTTCATAATGAATCCGAATAAATATTGATATGATACGTATATAGTTTAATGTAAATTATATGATAATAGCAACTAGTGTTCAGTTTTTCAGAGCAATACCTAATTGCAGCTAGTCCAAGGGGATGTCATATTCCTAATCTAGTTTCTATGGCAATGGTTACCGCATGAATATTGAAATGTGTAGCGAATCAGGGATTTAAATTCATAGGTGTTTCTTAGGTACCATTATATCGACCTGTTTTGAAGGAGGAATTCACCCTGACAAATTTTTACCTTTGCCATTTTTACCTCTGCCATTTTTTACTTCTGCCATTTTTACACAGAGCCGTCTGTTAAGGTACGGTTTAGAATCTTTTAAGATTCATGATGGAGAAATCTATGTTATAGTCATGATAGTTGGATGGCACTGTCGTCATTATGCACATTCATATAAGGAATGAATGAGTAAAATGAAAATAATAATGTTTAAGTACAGAAATCAGCCATAAAATTTAGGCCAAACTCACCATCACTATAGTGCTATTCTTTTTCTGGTATACCAATCGCATAGTCACACAGGTTAATGTAGTGCCCCAACTTACAGGTAATAGCAACGCTTTCAAATGAATTATTTTGTGCAAATTTGAGGAGGTTAATCAGCAGAAGAGCTTTTCAGCGACATAAATTCATAGTAGACGCTTTCATATATACTATTTTCCACTTATCAAATAGTAATGACCCATGCATTTGAAGTGATACGCATAGTACAGGCTCGTGGATAGATGGGATTCATCGTAACTGGATGAACACTATTCATGTTCTGCAGGGTGATGTGATCTCCTTGGGTTTTCCTACATTCTTCAAACAGATTTGGCAAAATAACAAATGCGTAGGTGAATATGTGCCCGACTAGCGAAAATAGTCAAAATCACCCAATTTATCATTTAAAATGAACAAGAATTTTGGTTGATTTGGACCATTTTTATCCTTCGGACACATATTCATCAACATGTAGAATGGTTACTTTGACCAAACCTTTTTGAGAGAGTACACCAACAATGTTGAGCTAAAATTATGATATGCCAAATATCAATTTATCACGTTTTCTTGAAATTTCATATTCGACCTCAAGGCAGGCAAATATCGGTCACCTATGCACGTTTGTTATTGTCACCACGATGCTACATCGTTTCTTAACGATAGAGTTCATTGGCAGGAACAATCCATTACTATGTTCACGCACACAGATCTTATTGTGATTTAATTGAATTTACATCTCATTTAGATATTAAGTTAGTGATTATACATTGATTTGTAACATGTAATAAATTTCTTACAATATGTGAAAAGATATTGCGTTTATACTGTACTATATCATCGCGATACCACACAATAATGAAAACACGAGGGGATGGCTGTCAAAACTGATTAAGATTTCTTAAGAAGTTTCGTCCTTCATTCAAACAAGAACAAACTTTAACTACAGGGAAATAGATCTTGGTGTAATCGGCCTTCCACTATTACAGAGTATATAGAATCATTTAATCAACAATCTTTGGTGTAAACTTCTTATTCTTACTCTTTAGTTCGTAGAGGCCAGAAGGAACTATCAAAAGACCTGCTCGACAAGTACGGCTCGGTAGCTCTCAGACCAGTTACCAATGCTTCTCAGTCCATTCAGGTCTACTTCAGGATTCTCATCGCCCAAGTCATTAGCTTTGTAAGTATACTCACGATGGAGTAAGCAGTCAGACTGCAGGTCCCAAGAAAGTGGCTTCTTTCATCCAAGTGATATTCATGACTTGAGATGTTTTGCATATTTAATGAGCTTGATGCGGACCAAAACACCTCTTTTCATTCGGTCATTGCTGCTCTAATTGTGCATCGAATTTCATGAATTTGGTACCATTGTAAAGAAGAAGAATCATTCTTTTAGGTCATGTGTTTGGATTTATTCAAAGATTTTGTAATCTAGGCTAAAATTTTGATCTAAAATATGCTACAAAACAAATATTTTCACCTGACAAAAGCTGCTATTTTCACACTTTGTTTTTGTTTGAGCCCAAATGATTTTTATATCATGATAAAGCTGAATATGTATGCTTTAAAATGATATAGGTTTTAAAATAAGAATTGGTTTAATCGGGTCAAGATCACACTTTTCATTCGCCAAGTACATAAAGCAGCTTGAAAACAAGAATACTGCACTCTGATTGGTCAAAAAGACCACACAATGGCAAATTCCAACGGTTCCAGTGCCTGGGTTCGTGGGAAGATCACACTTCCCATGTGGTAATCTCCTCAAATACCCCGCGCCTGTTGTTCTGTGAACCTTATCCAGCCAATCAGAACTCTGGATTTCATGCAAGTACAAAATTTCAGAAATCTCGTCTTGTACCTTGGTGGGAAAAGTGTGATCTTGACCCGATTAAAAGGTGCCGCATATCAAGAGTGGCATTGTGAGAAAGTACAGAAGTTCAGCTTTATGGTGATATAGATATCATTGAGGCTCAAAATAAAAAGTTTTGCACAATTTGCAAAAGAAAACAGAGGAAGAAAATTCAGTTTTGAGGCACATATTCAGGCCAGAAATTTACTTATTTAACAAAATATTGTATACAAAATAAATGACCAATATGAAAGAGTAACTTTTACTCTATCTGATGATGCAATAATATTTCATTTAAGTTGAGGTTAAAACAGGTAAATTCTTAGAGAAAGAAAATCTCACGAATCACGAGATTTTGCAAAGAGGAGGATTCAGCCACGAGATGATTTGGATGAATCTGGCCTTTTTGCTCATTAGCATAGGGACCTGCGGTCTGACTGTAAGATGGCACTTGAAATAGAATGAGAGAGGGTAGCACTAATGGACAGGGATACTTTGAAATTGTGGGGAACGAGATATCTGTGTAAAAGATATAGAAAGAGGTAAGATATGACAGAATCGGTAGACAATATGTTTGAAAGAAGTCTGAAAGAGGGATGAGAAAGAGGCAACGAGACGGTAGAGGACCAATAGATGTGAAAGAGTTGGAAACGAATTAAAAATGAAAGAAAGGGCAAGACGAGAAAGGAGAAGAGAGGAAACATATAGGACGGATATAAGTAGGAGGCGGCAAATAGTCATTGACAATCATATGCATTACATGAAACATGAAGATATAATATAGCGAGAAGTTATGTCGCGACTAATTCGGTCCTTACTTGAAGTGAAATATCGTTTTCGGCAGGAGGAAACCAAGATGCATCATCGCTTATTGTTGTTTCTGACGGCTTTCAATCGGCGTGTATCTTGCTAGTTTTGCACTTGGGTATTCAGCACTCTCCTCGGAAATAATTATTAGGTATACAAAAGCAATGAAATCTCAAGAAATATACCACAATCTTGGAAAGTTGTAATTAAGATAACCATTACTTTTTAATGAATCTTTCTAACAATGATGGATTTATATTCTACGATATGACGTGCTCTGTCCCTCGGGCATCTCGCAGTAATAAATTATCTCAGGTCCAAGGTATTGGGAAATTCTTTAATATAGAGTGGGGATCTAGATCATCGTCTCGTAAAATTGAGATTAACACGACCGTGTTTCCGATTATGACCTCATTCTATTCATTATTTAATTCGACTGCGGGTGGAGGTGGACGCAATCAGCCGGAAATTAGAGGAGAGGCATACCTATTTAACATTATGAGCACATTAATGACATAAAGGTTTTAAAGGGCTGATTGATCAATAATTGTTATAATAAAATCAGAAGTTGAGAAAAGGGGTTTTGTGAAACTCAAGTGAAATGGCAGTATAGAGTAGGCCTAAAATAAAAGTTTCATATGAATTTTGAAAGCCGCCGACAATCAAAGCAAAGGGGAACGTACCACGTCCTGTTAAAAATTATTCGAAATGTGTTTATTATATGACCTCTGTCTAGGGCGAAAGTTATTGTTTCATCACTATTAATACACGCCTGTATATGTAATAAAAACAATTGTGATTTTCTTATGGTGTGACGGGGGGTGGTCCATCGAAGAATAAAAACACTTTCAATGGATTATGCAATGGGCCAGTTGCCTTGCTATGTCGGGCAATCTTGAATCACACGTTAGGACCAACTATAATAAACAAAACCCAAACCCACCAATGTTCTCTGTAGTAAATTAACATTCGTTATGTACTTGTAGCACGTGCATAATTACTGTTACCCCTCTCCGATGTTGACGGTTTAGTTACAATTGTATCGTGCTACATCCACTATGTATGTCGTGAATGCCTCACTAATTACATGCTTTCATTTGGAATGTTAATCCTGCACGCTTTTCACAAAATTATTGGCGGTATCTGTTATCATGGTATCATGGTTATATTCATACGTTATGAACTATTATGCGAGCAGTTCATGCTCTGGTTCCTTGCATTAATACAAGGTCGATGAACAGAAAAGAATGATTTTGGGATAATAATTCACAGCTTAACGAGATAATTAGCCACTAAAATTCAGCGCAAATTAATGAGAAATCTCTTTCCCTCCCTCCCCTCCCTGTCACTCTCTCTCTATATGTACATACACATCCTCTCACACACCCATACCCTCACCCTCACTCACACACACACACACACACACACACACATACACACACACACACATATATATATATACATAATATATATATATGTATGTTTATCTTTCATTTTTTCAAGCAGTATTTCAAATTACTTTTCATGTGATCTGGAATCCTTTGCAGTCATTTCTTTTATTCCACTTTTTTCATTTTTCAGATAAATATCTGGATGAATAAAACCACGAACAATTTCAGCAAAAAACATTTAGAGGTTCAATCATTCGTGGATAATTCTTCAGTCAAAGTTTTGCTTTTGCAATGTTGGAATCATATAACTTCTTGTTCATTAAGTTCGCGAGCTGTACAGAAGGGATTTTTTTTTTAAAAGATTTTGCTGAAAGCGACGCCATCAAGTAGCAGTGATGCGTACAGTTAACCATGATACTATATAAACAGTCTGGCACCTCGTCAAATTCTCGCGCCGTTCTCATCAATATTTCAGTAGACTTAGCTAATAACCTAATGCTTAATATACAGAGCCGTCAATGCATCTCTTCTAATGATGAAAGGGCGTCATTTCCATCTTATTTCACGGACAGACAGGCCCGTGATTGTTCATCGTAGGCTCACAATAATTCTGAAAGAATGAAATGCCATCCTATTACTTGGATTACTTTATCCTTCATTGTAATAATCAATCAAGTATTGATCATAATGCTAATGCTAATGCTAACAATAATAATAATAATAGCAATGATAAAGAAATAATAATGAGCATGTAAATGCCCTTCTTAATCAAAGTGATAAAAAAATAAGTCAATAATGAAAATGTATTATCGAATTCGTGATCAAACTGATTCGTGACAGTATTTTGTTCTGTTTGAAAAGATGAATTTGCAGAAAAACACGGTTGAAATACTCGGTTGCTAAATATTGATATGATAGTTTAATATCTAATGAAGTTTTTGAAGAGTTAACTAAACTACAACACATTTTAATATTTGCAAGACAGGTGAAAGCTGATAAGAATGATATCAACATTAAACTTGATTGAAAACAGATTTAGTGAAATATAACTGTTAACATAATTTATTTCCTTGCCTAGTTGACCAATCGAGCCATTGATGTTTCGCTATGAAAATGCTTTTGTTCATAAAAAAAACTGTCAATAGTGAGATATAAAAGATAAGTTAGATAAGAATACTAAGACAGTTACCGTCACTTCAAAACTGACAGCACAAGTAAAGTTTGGTTACTTGTAAAATATAGTTTCTACCAGCGACATGCCCCACCGACACCCAAACACACACGCACATAGTTTCTCTCTCTTGGACACAATTCTGTCTGTGATACGTTAGTCGTGCTTATTAATTGCATATTCAAATGTAACTGCCTATATTTAATTCATTAATTTGTTTGCCTCTTTGTAGTCTGATTACCTGAGTTTTTTTTTTCAATTAGGAAATTCATGCAAATCGGTCAGTATTATAGAAAGACGGTACGTAGTAGTGGAAATAAGCATGAAATAGAACTTTCACAAGAGAGAGAGGGAAAGAGAAAGAGAGATACTGCAAATAAAATTTACGGACACGACCTTAACTGAAATTTATTCTGACGTCATTTACGACGAGATTATCTCCTTCTTCTGACCAATCTACTAATTAAACCAGTCTTACTAATGGACGCATGCCCAAGGCAATTCACAAAATACAGGTAAAGGGTTTCATGGTTTTAAAAAGAGTAATATATCCTAGCCTGCAATTTATTTTGTCCCATTTACACCATGAAGTGCACATTAATAGAAACCTTTCAATAAGTGAGTTTTTTATATAGAATTCATGGTATATGATTTGAAATATTTTCATTAGGTACATTTCATTAGCATATTAAAAATATTTTTTTAATACGAACTTTATCATGATTCAGAATAGAACGCCGCAGCAACAAATAATGGCCATACCTAAAATCAACCAGTCGTGTAAATGGGACCGTACAGACTACTTATGGACAAGATTCGAGATGCTGTTTCATTTGTCTTACCCTAATTTGTACAGACACTGTCGAGCATTTACAACATTGCCTATATACTGGAGAATACATACATATATTTTATCATTTTTATATATTTTTTCCATATGAACATAACCAAGCGCTTTATAAAGAATAGTTTTACTCTCCAAGTGATGACAATGATAGAGGATTTAAGAGAGGAGACACATGTTGCTGGAGAGACTATTCATAAATACTAGGACTACTGAACCGCGTAATAATTTTACAAAACTAAATGTATATGGATTACAAAAATCGTATTGTATTTATTTATTCATTTAATCACGGTAAAACTCACATTTATTCAGGTATCCGTAGTATAACAAAAACAGGTAAAAGTTTAAGATAATGCGAGCATATTTACAAGTTAATGCATGCAATACATGAAAGAAACATAAAATAAGGAAGAAAGAGAGAAAGAGATAGAGTTGGAATAACAAAATTATCTGGATGTATGTAAAAGTATTTTATCCTTCTTTATAGGCCTATACATTCAGATCTAACCCTAACCATATGGATGTTACCTATCTGGATGTATAGACCTCCTATACCCGGGAATAATGCTTTATGGTATAGAATCAAGTTATATCATTTTGGCAAAAATGTTTAGTCACTGGCGTACGTAGCCATATATATATGTAATTCCATAATTTCTTATTTCAACTTAGAAATGTCTGGATGAAGGATAATCATCATAATACAGATCACATATCCATCGATGAGTATAACTGAGTATAACTTTATCATAACGCGATACCTCTGACCCCACACATTACCGTTATTACCGGGATATGTCAGAACTGACTCCACCCCCTGCCTGTGATGAGGAGCAGGACTAATTATTGTCCGAGTATGATGAGGAACCATGCTTTCTATACTAATCACGGGACAGATAATTGCTATCAAGTCAATCTCAATTATGACCAACTGTAAATATTGCCAACATGAGTCAACACATTTAATGGAGAGTCAATATAACTTCTGATTTATTTCTGACGCAGAAAATGTGATTCGGTGTACATCATTCAAGCCATAATGATGATTCATGAACTGCTGCATATCTGCGCCACAGCTACTTATAATTTATTTTCTAATGTTATTCAGCTTTTTTATTATTTGTTTTAACATTCATTTTCAGAACGAGAAAGAACAACGAATAACTATCAACGGATGGAGAAAGTTGGTAAGTTGCAAATATGAAAAAAAAATTGAAGGCAAATGATTAATTTATTATTTATCCGGTCAGGCCACTTCCCACTCCAAATATATATAAATATATATATATATATATATATATATATATATATATATATATATATATATATATATATGTGTGTGTGTGTGTGTGTGGGGGGGGGGTAATCCTATTGTAAAGTGGCCTAAGACCGTATTAATCTTTAGGGCGCGGGTTTGAATTTTTTCAGAGTTCACTTTAATTTGTTTGGTTCTTTGTTTTACACTGCAGCCATTTATTGCATTACGAGTGTTGCCATTGATTGATAAACATGAATAAATATTCCTAACGGGATTTTGGAGAAAAAAAACTTAAGTCAAATATTGTTGTTATATTTATTTAAAGGCCATGTAGGTAATTCTAAAAATCGTTAATTATTACAATATTCGCTTGCATTATTTCGGGATTCGGAATGGGGGCCCTTTGTAACTCTCCAGATCTGAGAACAAACTGAAAAACCTTCCATTCCCCTGAAATCATGATAATAGTATCGATGCAGATTATGCAGCCATGTAAGGAAAGTACGTGTATTGCATGGGTTTAATGTTCTACATCAAAGTTAAAACGGTATACAAATTTATTTAATGCTATATAGCAAAATATAAAAACGTTTCTTTTACAAGTATATATTTATATAAAGTTTATATAAAGTATAGTTAGTATTTTATGGTGAGAGGGTTATGCCTTTCATGATCCTTATTACAAAATGGAGTGTACCAAAGCTCAATATTCTCATTCATTATTGAAAAAACAGAAGCTGCCAGAATATAGGAATCTATGTATAAGTTAAAAGAACATAATAGGTCCAAGACACCTGCTGCTAAGAAAAATGGAAATTAAGGTTTTTGTGACATGCATTGATAGTAGTCGTGAGAGGTACATCCATAGACACTCTGCAGATAAGTAGAATTTCGTTATTTCTAAGTATGACACAGGCCTACTAAAAGTTTCATCTGACTGAAAATCTTCAATCCGTTTCGACAATCGCATGCATTATACCTTTTTTCAATTTGCATGGTTGTTAAATGGACAGGGTTTACGAGGAAGAGGTAGGGCTTCGTCGCGAAGGTCAACTTTTATGACTTTTGACTATTTTCTTTTTTAATATACCATGTATACACAGGGATGGCGGAACGTATTTTCGTTTGGGGGGTCAAAGCCAAAAAAGGGCACTTACGTATAATGCCAAAAAGGCATTTTGGTACAAACGGATATTGTCCCCATGAGATTATCATCTGTGTGTTTTGTAGTAATTAAGTTGAGGAAAGGTTTTCTAATTGATAAGATATATATTTAGGCTTCATTTCTTCGCGAGCAAGCGGTTTAGAAAAAAAATCAGATCCGAAGTTGTATAGCTCGCTTTTTTGGTAAAATATGGACCTAATTACTGTTAAAAGAGCATCGTTAGCGAGATATCGCTAGCGCGATTCACGAGCTCGAACTTTTGGAAATTTCATGCAATAAGACTTGAAAAGTAAACATTCCGAGCATGTTTTGTAATCATGAAAAAAAATGTAAATCTAACTAAAGAATTAACGCGAGCGCGAAGCGCAAACTGAAATTGTTAATATACTGACCAGAAAAGGAACCTTTTGAAGACTACATTTAGTGACTCATGAATAGGATACGGGCTACTTAGTGACCAATCGAATAATGTGAGCGCGAAGCCCGAGCCAAAATTTTTGATATTTTAACCAGAAAACTGGGCATTCTAGGCATTTTATTTAACCAGGAACAGAATGACTACCTTATAATTGGAGTGATTTTCTAACCTAAAAAATAATGTCTTATGTTTACTTCAAAAAGAAGATTTCATTAAGAAAAAAGGGCATTTTGAAAAGGGGCATTTTTTTCTTACGGGGAATTTCGGGGGGGGGGCACTTGCACCCCGCCGCCCCTGTGTATACATGAATATTTGTAAGACTATTGGATCTTAATGTGATCTAGGCTCACATGACAGTTACACCAGCAAACTAACCCAAGAAGACATCATATTATTTTTCAAAATTAATTAGTGAAATTACATGCCATCGGTCGGTTTGAAGTCGGGTTAAAATCTGTATAGCAAGGTCAGTCACATATCGTCGGTTTAGGTAGCCGTTGATGTCGATTTTCCCCCGAACTTGCTTATTTTTCATACAGAGTTTGGTCGATTCGTCTTCATTAAATTGCAGCTATGAAGGTTATTGCGCTGTTTGGCGAGCACAATTCAAAAGAAATGGCGAAACGCAGTAACCATCTGAAAGTAAATTGATCAAACTCTATTGGCCTGATTGCAAAAAAACTTCGGGGCAAACCACTACGAACCGCCATCTAAACCGGTAATGTGTGATCGTTGCTTTACCAAAGATTGCGCATCAATATTGACCAACGTCGGCAAAAGAATACAACTGTCATATTGGATTTATTGATATTGCCTTATTACATTCTGTATCACACGTCGAACCATATGTCCATACTGTTGAGAAGATACCTTAGGCACGATACCATGTTATTACGTTAAAATTATGTAGTTGTTCAACACATTTTCCTCTTTTTCAAGAAATTACATTCATGTAATTTGCTTTAGTATATCCTTTCAGAATGACATTCTCCACAGTGAAAGCAGTCACAACCAAAATCGCTATTTTTATTGTTGTTGTTGTTGTTGTTTTTATTATTTCTTATCATTATTTTATATCATTATTATTACTATCATCATCATTATCATTGATTATTATTACTGTCATTATCATCATCATCATCACCATCATCATCATCATCACCATCATCATCCCCATCGTCAATAATTTACATACTGCAGTCACATTAATCCAATTTTGCATAAACTTGAAGAATATTTTATCTTCCTTTTTGCTTTTTTTTTCTTTCTTTAGCAATGGTTGGATCAATTCCTTGCATGGGATAAGGATATGTATGGAGGCATTAATCAGCTGGAAGTAACCCCTGACAAGATATGGCTACCTGATATCAAGCTTTACGAAAAGTAAGACCCAACGTGACTATAATGTAAAAACGATCAAAATTTACTGCATAATGTGATTGATTTTTATCAACCATAAAATGCCACAGTTTGTACACTACTCATAACAAAAATTATCAGACGTTCATTTTCAAATTCTACGATTAAAAAGAGTATTAACAATATATTTTCAACGAGGCACTTTACCCAATATCAACCGTGGGCAGGAGTATGTGGAAGTAGTAGTTATGGTAGTAGCAATTGCGTCTTATGTGGGCTAGGTGGTACAAACTCAGGTACCTTTGTAAGGTGGGGGAGGGCCAATGAAAAGGACCCTCACATTTTATCCTTGATCATAGCTCATCTGACAACGTCACGTTCGTCGGCTTGCAGGCAATGAGCTGAAAGAAAATTAGTAGTGGTGGTTTAAATATATAATGCATATATATAATTTTTCTAGCAATACAGTAAACAGACTTGTGATTTTCTTCTATCCTAAATTACATACAGCATTGATAAGGACTTCCAGAGTGAAGATAAGGTCAATGCCCTTGTGAGCTCTGACGGTATGGTCACGTGGTATACCCCGATGGTCATCAGCAGTTCTTGCAAGATCAATGTCCGTTATTTCCCTTTCGATGTCCAGACTTGCACCTTGACCTTCGGCTCCTGGGCTTATACCATCGACTCGCTCAACATTAACTATTCTGACGATGCAACACAGGTATTTCTGATTTTATCTCTTTAAGTTCAACTGTTGCCCCTATGTTGTGGTAATTTTCAAGCTAGACCATTTGCATATGGACGCAGGACTCCGTCTGTGATTCGTGATCATGATGATAGGTATCTTGTGCCATTGTATACAAATAAAGATCAAAGAAGCTATGGTTGTTCAAGATTCGTCATTTTCTGTGAACTAAAATGTTAGTGTGTCAGCAACATGTGTCCTATTTGACGTGTAAGATTTTGACCGGAAAAAAATGAACCATGAAAAGTCTGCATTAAACTGTTGTCTAATCAACAACCTTTTGCAATCATAATAATCATCGTCATATTAGTTTTCGTGATTTTCTCATCCTTTATTCAGAATGTTTTTCTAAACAACGGCGTATGGGACCTGCGTAAGATCAACTTGGAGCGAAACGTTGTCAAATATGCCTGCTGCCCGTTTCCGTTTAGCTTTGTCCAGGTAGATTTGTTCCTGGAGAGACGGTACGAGTTCTATGTCTTCAACATGGTGGTACCCTGCGTCATGCTCTCCGCCATCAACGCCTTGGTGTTTTTAGTTCCCCCAGAGTCAGGGGAGAAGATTTCCTTTTCGGTAGCAAATCTCCTGGCCTCAATCCTGTTCCAGCAGCTGATTGGAGAACTCATGCCACCACTAGGTGATGAAATTCCACTTCTTGGTGAGTAAGGTTTGATTTAATTTGAATTCATTTATAACTTAATTTGAATTTATTTATTGGTTGATTTGAATTTATTTATAACTTTACTTTATTTTATTTTATTTATAGGTTAACTTTAATCGTTTTAATAGGTTGAATTTTACTTTATTTAGAGGTTAATTATTTATATGTTAACAGCGGGCAAAGACACATGAAACGAGAAGTACGAATTTTAGTAACGGTGGCAATATTTCAGTCAGTTTTCAAGAGAGCTGAGGCTGAGGAAGCCAAAATTACAAGATGGAAACAAGTCTCAACGAAAAATTATTACCCTGAAAGGTAAACATTAATTATATAAATGGAAACTTTACCATAATGTAAAATGCGACCTTTACATTCCTCTCTTGAATTTTAGAATTATCTTGTTTCCACTATTGCTTAATACCTAGATAAAGTCATTTAGATATGAATAGAAACAATGTGAATTAACGGTACTGATGAATATTTCCAGGGGAGGGGACAACAATCATATCCAACCCCTTTGATATATTTATTATGGTCAAGTAAAATTGTTGACAGCTTTTATATGGGTTGGCGCTACATGTACACCACACAACACCAAATATTTAGATTTTATATTTCTATTCAGTCCAACTATTATGCTGCAACCAATTTACCCAAACTAGGCTGGCAAGACTATGATGGAAGGCAATGAACATGACGCAAGTGAAGAACAACCATCTTTTGAATATCACTATTTATTCCTATGATCCTCTATCTTTCAGGGATGTTCTTTCTGTACATGGTCGGGATGAGCTGTGTGGCACTGGGAGCTAGCGTCCTCATACTGCGCATGTTTCATCGCCTTGGAGAAAAACCTGTCCCGAGATGGCTCAAACGCATGTTCCTCCGTCGCGATTCCGTTTCGCTGTCCTTTAAGCGGGCCAGTGTCGCCGTCAAGAAGACAAGAAGCAACCGCCATAGTTCCAATGGGGACGACGGCTACAGGAGGGGCAGCAATCTTAGTATGACCGTGATCAAGGAAAACGTCAACGATGTCAACTCTAAAGACCCAGACGAGGCATCTTTCCCGCTGCATCCAAAGAACGATGTAAACTCGACGGCCAAACTTAGCATACACTGTCAAGGATTTAACGACGATTACGAAAGCGAGTCTGCGATGCTAAAACGGGAAATAATTCGGCAAGAATGGATGACAGTGGCTAGGAAACTTGATAAATCTCTAGGAGCTCTCGTGGCTGGCTCAACTCTACTGGTCATTATTCTTATTTTCCTCCTCTTTCTATTCAGAGGATAATCATTCATGTGATTCTTTAACATATGCACGAACATTATCGGCGGTCTTAAGACGCATATGGCTTTTTACTTGCAGAGATATTAGCGAGTTGATGCTCCGCCGCGCAGAACGAATTCTAGGACAAAGTAAATGTATTGAAAATGCCCATCAAATGACAATGAAGAGCTGGGAGGTCTTTGTCGACAATAAACCGGAACAGCATTTTCATTCTAAGTTTCGTAGCTGAAGATAACTTGCAAATATGTTGTCGGCCTAGAGTCAAGGACAAAACTGTTGTGTTTATTTACCAGATTTTTTTTATAAAGCTTTCTTGGTAGCTCATTGTCATGAAGGCCTTTGAGATTCATTTTCTATGTTGATCTTTAAAGCGACCTGCGTCACGGTGCGAATAATCGCTAGTACTGTCGCTTCTGCTCAGAACAGAATGCATCGTGTCTTTATCATGTGTAAATCTAAAAAGAAATCAGTTTCATGAACAATGTATAGCATTAATGGCAAACTACGGGGATTGATAAAAAAAATCTCGTTGGAAAGCATGGCTAAATGAAAGTCAATGAGGATGGAGGAGGTTAAATACAACACTTTCAAGTATTGTGTTATGTAGTATGTATTTAACTTCCTGTTATCCTTTCAGTCATTCACCTTCACTTGTTTACAAACTCCCCCAATGTCATCTAAGAATTCTCAAACCCCCAATACCATTTAACTCCTAAACCTTGACCATAAAAAGACCAACCCTCAGTGACGTCAGCTAACTTCAAGGAAGAAGTATGACTCACTCTTCCAGCCCCATTCACTTGCATAGAGAATCACCACACCCCTTATACCAGAGAAAGTTTGATAGACAGTTACCTGTAGACCAATCAGATCAAGTTTAGAGATCACTCCCACCTTAAATTGTTACACCCCCAAAACTAATGATATAAATAAGACTTCTTGATTATTGGAGATAGATGGAATACAACGATAGAATACTAGACCAACACTCATTCACAGAGACTGACTGACTTCAAGACTTAGACGTCCATCGAATATTAATTTAACTTCACTCCGAATCTCAATCTTATACTTCTAAATTATTTTATATTCATCGTCTCCTATTATATCTGAATCTTCATGTACTTCGAACTGTAGCTGAATATTGATGATTAAATACTTTGTGATTTTGAACTGTATAACTTTCTCCAAAGTATCATCATTACGCTTCCCTTCTTATAATTATCGATCCCAACACGACAATTGATCAATAGAGATGGAGAAGGTGGTCCATTAAAACAAAATATGCGCTTTGTCGATTTTAAGTCGATGAGGTTGGCTTCAGAATTCCTGTTCTGTAAGTACAGTTTATCAAAAGTACAAACACATAAAGCAGAGTCATTAACAAAATAATAATATCGAAATGATTTGATATTCATGACAAGTATCTCATTTCGTGCTTTCCATTGCCATCGATTTTTTCACTGAATTGAATATAAAAGCTTGCCCAAAGATTTCCTAAAGAGTGGATAAATACTGAGGAAACTTCTGGCTGTCTTTGCTTCTTTTAGGCAAAATAACATATAGGTATAATCCGTGGTGTTCAAATTGTGAATATGATGAATAAAAGTATGGGGGTACATCACAAGTTTCTAAAATTTTAAGAGACTGACAAAACGGAACTTTAATTTATTTTTCCTAAATCAAATCAAAATACTCGAAAAATACATGAAATACAAACGAAATTAGTTGGAAATTTATACAGGGCTATCTAACACAAAAACAGAAATGTATACCCAACGAAAGATAAAATATGTGTTCCTGGGAATATTTTTGGAAAAATATCCTCAGATGAATAATAATAATGATAATAATAATAATAATAGTAAAAATAATAATCCGCTTTTATATGGCGCATAATACATCGGAACGACGTGTCTAAGCTCTTTATAGATATTACCCCGGTCATTGGATTCATTCCCGCACACAATGTGTGAATATTCTCTACTCCCTGGGGAGTATGAAAACAAAATTTCTCCATAGAATATTCTCAGATGATGTCTAACATGCTTTTAAGATAAATGATTATAAAAGACAAGCTAATCTTTAGATTTGAAATTACGTAACTGCTGCTTCAATGGTAGGTCGAGTGTGTGTGAAAAAATGGTAACAATTAATTATAGTATTTTCTATTCAATTTTCAAGTTTCTTCTTCATCATGTTTATAGATTGAACACTAATTATTAGTCCTATCAAGGATTGTAATTTTTGTATCTTTGTTTCAATAGCTTTTATGGGTTATCCTTTTAAGCTTTATGAATCACTGTACTTCATGTAGCTTGTGTATTTGTATATAACATCGGGAAATAAAACATCAGGAGCAACAATATTGTTTGTGTTGATCCCAAGGCCTAGTAAACCCCTTTTTTTATTTGAGTGTAGCCTTTATCAGCTAGCAATTATTCATCATATAGTGGCACAACATTAAATATTGAAAACGCATGTTTACTATATTTTTCAGATTAATCAAGACTGCCCTCTGCAGCCAACACCAGAGTATTTTAGACAGGCCTACAGTGCTTCTGCACATTTCCGAAAGCTGTGACCTTGTATATAAATCATTTTTGTATGTATTATATAGTTAACCATGTTATTTTCTCTCTTGAACAGCGAGGGTGGTAATTAATTTCCTTGTTTTTAATCATTATTCAATCCTTATTCCAGAACCAATGATTTCATATATCCTCTAAATATGGTATGTAAGTAGCATATGTAAGTAGCATTGTATCAATTGCATTCTAAATATCATTTAAGAGTATGACTAATGCTGGATGTTGTCGGTCTATATATCGTATCAACGCGTAATCAGTAATGTTGTATAAATTAGAATATTGATCACTGTCTTTATTAAACTGCCTTACTTTCACAAATTTATAGATAATTTATTATAAATTCAGTTCTCGGTTTTATTCTTATATACTTTCTGAAGTTTGCAATTTCATTCTTGATAACGAGACATGTCACTGACTACTAATTGCATTTTCTTTCAGGTATTCTGATATTAATAAAGCTTGTTCAGATCATGACGTGAAGTGGAAGACTGGGTCTACATGAAATATATTGTTTGACTTTATATGTACATACATGAATGATAGATTGCTGAGAACAACTCAGGAATAATCAATGAAATATCAATTGTAAATCATCGTAGAATATATGTCTTCTCTTTTGATAAAAATGTTGCTTTCATGGTAAACAATTATAATTGTGACATCGTTTTAGATATGTTATTCTTGTTTCCGTTAAACAAATAGCAATGACCATAAAGACATAGAAAGGTAGAGGGTAGATATGTTTTAGATTTAAAAAAGCACCATAACAAGATGGATGCAAGTGGAAATGGGGACGATTACCGTTAGGGTGAATTTGATTCTGTGATGATCATAATGTTAGCGATAGTGACCGTGGTGATGATATTTATTTATTTTATTTTATAATTTCTTTTTTTTTTACAAGTGTACACCTAGTTACCAATAATGCATATAGCATTTCCATTCATTTCAAAGCAGGATAAAAGAGCATTGTAGAGTAAATGCCTTGCTTAAGGGCATAGGTGCCGCGGCCGGGGATCAAATCCCAAACTTTCCACGTGTAGCCATGCAGGTGCCTTAGACCACTCGGCCGCGGCACCTGCACTAATATGTTAGCGATAGTGATCGTGGTGATGTTATGAATATTATGTTAGCGATAGAGATCGCGGTGATGATATGAATATAATGTGAGCGATAATGATCGTGGTGATGATATGAATATAATGTTAGCGATAGTGATCATGGTGATGATATTAATATAATGTTAACGATAGTGATCATGGTGATGTTATGAATATAATGTTGGTGATGATGACGATGATGACAGGGGTTTACACGGGTGGTGGCTAGGTTTTTCTTTTCTTCCCTTCCCCTCTTTCCTTCCGCTCTCCTTTCTTCTCTTTCAGTTATTTTTCTCCTTTTTTTCTTTTTTTCTTTCCCTTTCTTGTATTCTTCCTTCCTTTCTTTCCTTTCTTTATTTATTTCTTTCTTTTTTTCTTTCTTTCTATCTTTCTTTCGTTCTTTCTTTCTTTCTTTCCTTCTTTCAATCTTTCTTTCTTTATTTTCTCCCTTACTTACTTTCTCTCTTTCTCGATGATGATGATGATGATTATGATGATTGTGATGACGTTGATGATGATGATGATGACGGTGATGATGATGATGGTAGTGGTTGTGGTGATGGTGGTGCTGGTGAAGATGAGAACGTTGATGTGGATATACTCAATATTTGGTTAGGCCTAGCTATAGGGCCTAAGTAGGCCTATCAAAATGTGAAGTCTTTTTGTTTAAGTTCGTAACGATTTTTCAAAATGATCAAAATTATTTTGTCCCATTCTACCCAATCTTAGTATTCTACTATATTCAATTCACTTAATATTTCTGATTGCCATTGATCCAGCATTTTTCTTAGCTCCGGAAATTGAAAAGTTGTTTACCAATTGTATCACCTAACCACGATCTCACTGAAGGTTAGATCACATATGGCATATTTCATCACACTTTCAACGAATTGTTTTCAATATCTTTTATATGGAAAAAACTTATATTCGTAATTGAAGGGGAAAATGTACTGGTATTTCAGTTGCCATTCATGATCAAAATTCAATCAGACTCTCGGGACAAAACCTAATAAATAGAGAGACATATCAGTCATGTATTTCAATCACACACCATTCTGTGAAGTCAGTTTTTTTCAATAGACGAGTATCAGCATCATTCAACCCTCAGTCTTCGTTTAGTTGTTGAAGTCGTGTCATATCATTTCAAACAATATGAAGAGCACACTATTCCTCACCCTTCTCGTGATAGTAGTCATCGACATCCACTATGCTTCGTGTATTGATGATGAATTTCAGTTTACAAAAGGTGCCAGTAAGTATGTTTTCATAATTCCCAATCTCATGCACACAGAGACTCCAACTCTCTCCCGGCGAAAGCCCATTTTCGCAAAATCTCCCGTTCTCCCGCTTGAGATTTAATCCGGACTTTTCGCTGGAGAACGCGATAGCATATTTACGACGGTGGTTGATTTTGGAAGAAACTTTTGGGCCCGTCGTAAACAGTCAGTCGGCATGCCCTAAAAAAGTAGCTTCTTTTATCCAAGTGATATTAATGACAAAGAGTGTTTTTACATTGTTAATGAGCTTGGTGCGGACCAACACACCTCTTTTTATTCTGCCATTGCTGCTATAAATACTGACCAAATTTCATGTTTTTGGTATCTTTATAAAGTAGAAAAATCACTCTAAGGTCATGTGCTTGGATTTGTTTTAATGTTGTAATATAGGGAAAACTTTTGATCTAAAACATGAAACAAAATCAATATTTTTATGCAACAAAAGTTGTTGTTTTTATACTTAATTTCTGTGTAAGCACAAATGATTTTTATATCATGATAAAGCTGAAGATCTAAGCTTTAATATGATATAATTTGTATAACAAGAGATATTTTAGGTAGGTCAGCGGCCAGCTTTGCATAGGCCATAAGTACATTTAGCAGCTCAAAAACAAAAATACTGCGCTCTGATTGGCCATAGAGACCACACACTCACGCAAATTCCAATGTTCCCCACACTGGGCCTCAGCAAGGTCACACTTCACCTGCGCCTATTGTTTTGAAGACCTTATTCAGCCAATCAGAACTCTAGATTTTATGCTACTCAGAAATATCGTCTTGCATCTTGATGGAAAATGCTGGCTACTGACCCATCTAAAAGGTCGCATATCAAGAGTCACATAGTATAGGAAAGTAGAGTTTGAGCTTTCTGATGATATAAATAATGTTTGTGCCTTAAAAACAAAATTTTGCACAATTTGCAAGAGAAAACAGAGACATCTTTTCAGGCCTAAAATTCACTTATTTATCATAATATTTTATTCAAAAGATATAAGCTATACAAACGAGTAACGTTTACTCTTTCCCATGGTACAAGAATAATCAATTCTACTCAAAGAAAAAATGGTTAAATTCTTTGATAAAAAAGTCTCATAATTCACGAGATTTTGCAGGGATATGAATTCAGCCACGAGAGGACTTGGATAAATCTTGCTCATTTGCTCATTAACACAGGGGCTTGCAGACTGACTGTAAAAGACTGTCCTGCTATGCAATTGCAAGTTGTGAGACATGAGAATTTGTTTACCTTTCGCATCCACAGCGGTTTGTGTGCAAAATACGATGGTAACAGCGACATATCCGATTTAGGACGAGTTTTCAGAGCTACTTTGGTTCCTCCCAGAGCCCGAGGAAGCCGCCCGGGGGTGCCACTTGACGAGTGGATACCAGGCGCGACCACGCGTAAAAAGGGATTTCCTTTTTTTAAAGAGTGGGCACGTTACCTATGCAACGTAATTGAGTGCTTTTCGAAACCTAAAGTGGTATCCACTCGTTAAAGGACAAGTCCACCCCAACAAAAAGTTGATTTGAATAAAAAGAGAAAAATCCAACAAGCAAAACACTGAAAATTTCATCAAATTCGGATGTAAAATAAGAAAGTTATGACATTCTAAAGCTTCGCTTAATTTCACAAAACAGTTATCTGCACATCCTGGTTGGTATGCAAATGAGAAGACTGATGACATCATCCACTCACTATTTCTTTTGTATTTCCTTATATGAAATATTCTTATTTTCTCCTCATTCCCCCCTGAACATGTGGATTTAGCAGTGTTTGATACTATATGGTTCAGTCAAGTTGGTCCATATTGTCAAATCTGTAAAAAAAATAATATTGTATAATTCAAACAATAAAAACAAAAGAAATAGTGAGTGATGGACATCATCGACTGACTCATTTGCATGTCACTGAGTTGTGCATAAATCACTGTTTTGTGAAAAATAAGCGAAACTTTAAAATGCCATAACGCAGATCTAGAGCCCGTAACACAAAGCTTAGCAATGATTGGAGAACAGTTTCTACGATTGATTCCATTGAATATAATGTACAATCAATCGTTAGCTTTTGTGTCACGGGACCCTAATGCCGCGTTCCCGGGGTTTGCGAAAAGTGGCAATTATCTCTCGCCCAGGCCGTGTCTCCCGTTTAAGATGTATTTTCTCCCGCTTAAAATTGTCTTCCTCCCGCCAAAACACCTTTTCAAAAACTGGATTCAAATTTTCATATTAAGCCGACATTCAAGTTAAGTAGCCTAGAGTGTCTACACTACTGCTAGCTAGCATCATCACTCCTATCATGGACCTACTAGTAGGACCATGCTCCTATAGGCCTACGTTGCATATCGGGCAGCGCGCCGCATGCTACTTTGGTAATAAAACGCAGAGAGTGCCATCATCAGGCCAAAAAAAATCACGACCAAGAAAAAAAAAGAGAAAAGGAAAGAGAGAAGGGTGAAATATAAAATGATTTTTAATATTATGTCAAATTCTATCAGAAAATTTGATTTCTGAAATAAAAAAAATAAAAATGTTGAATTTTTGCTCGCTCGCAATTCATTTTTACTTGATTTTACGCGATAAAATCTACACCATTTCTAGCCCCCTTCAAATTTTTTGGCTCATTACGCCACTGGGGAAATTGAAAAAGTTGTTTGAGAGAGCAGGAGAGAGCATCTAGAACCCTAGAGCTTTCTGGGCCCTTTTAGCGGACCCTGGACCCCGGCCGCAAGGGACTTCGCGCTCATGATGTGCGCTTTGCGCATCAAGTTGGAGTCTCCAGTTTGCTTGGGGATCCAGGCGGGAGAATCTCCAGATCAGAAGGTGCTTGGGATTGGAGTCTCTGTGCGCAAGTAAGATTACATGGCTTAGAAATTTAACTTATTTATCAAAATTAGATAAAATGATTATTGTTTATCAAATGATGACATTAATTCTATTTTTATAGTCTTTTATAATTGGGCGTTTCGAGATGCTAGGCTGTAGATATTGTATTTATTTCAATTCTTATTGTCGACAATACAGTTCTAGTTTGTAAACTGAACGAGAAAATAATCAAAATTAGATAAAAATGATTGTTCATTAAATTATGACAATGTTCATAGCCCCGGGGGCCACTTCCATTGACGAGTGGATATTTGGCACGTTACGTACGGTGTAAAAAAACAATAAAATACTGAAAAAGAGTATATATTTTGCAAGGAACACGTGTGTGTGTGTTTTTGGGGGGTGGGCATTTGAATAAAATGGAAAGAAATAAATAATTTTGTGAAAACAGTTTCATTTTCAAATTTGAGATCTGAAGAGAAAATTATTGTACTTTGCATATCTTATATTGGGAGAGTCAAAAAGTGTTCACAAAAGGGGTGAGTTTGTGAGTGGTGGTGGTGGTGGTGTGTGTGTACGTGTGTGTGCGCGTAAGGGTGGGTGTGTGTTACCAACCATTGACGATATACATAAACGTATTTTAGAATATAAGGATCAAGAAAAGAAAATAGCTATTGAAATGGAGAAATTAGGGTGGCACTTTCAAAAATGAGAAACAGTAAAAGGGTTTATTTACTTTCAATATATGTAATGCTTCTCCCGTGAGCTTGTTATATTCAAAATTGTTCATCGAATTGTTTTGTACTTATAAACATGATTTATTTATGAGTGTGAGCAGATCTTCTGGACAGAGGTGTGTTGTGTGTGTGTGTTGGGGCGGGGCGGGGGGAGGGGGAAGATTGGTGTTTAATTTAAGCATTTTTATAATAACTGATTTCATTGTTTTCTTTTAAGATATATATGATTCATGATTATATTAAGTTAGTGAAAAAAGTGAAAATATGAAATGAGTATTATATGCGATTTGAAATGTTAAATTGAAATGTTATGTAACTATTTGTTCATGAAATCAGAATAAAAACAGTATTAAAAAAAAAAAAGTGTGTTTATTCAAAACAAAAAAGTGTGTGAGGGTGTGTGTGTGTGTAGGGGGTGGCATGAGAGGCAAGAGCTGGAGGGCGTGCACACCTGTTATTACCACCCGATTGTATGAGATTTATACACGTAAGACCAAATGAGCATTGGACAAACTGGGAATTAGACCAAGTGTATATTGGACCAACTGTCAGTTGTACCAAGGTGGTATTGGACCAAGTGGGTATAGGACCAATTGGACCAAATGGATATTGGAACAAACAATATTAGACCAAATTGATATCAGAGGAAGTGTCTTTTGGGCCCAGCTGGCTATTGGACAAAATGTCTATTGACAAAGTGTTCATTGGACTTAGTGGCATTTAGACAAGGTGGCTCATATTTTAAATGGCTATTGAAAGATATGGCTATTGAATGAAATGATATTGGACCAAACGGCATTGGACGACATGGTCATTGGACGTAGTGGACATAAACCGACCAAGTGGGTATTAGACCATGAATATCTTAGAATTACTGACAATTAGACCAAATTAACGGTAAATCAAATGGATTTAGCCGATGTGGGTTTAGAAAATAGAGACCAACTCATTTGACCTCCTTGTGGTATATTATATTTTTTTGTTAAGCAATGAATGAGTACAGACAACTGAACAAGAGATTCCAGAAGTTACCTTTTGGTAAATTACCAAAATGTGCGGTAACAGACCTTCCGGATCATACCGGCATAATTTAGTTAAACCCTTGAGGATCATAATTTCTTCAATCCTCTTTGATCTGATCATGATCCTACTTTTGATCAAAAAATTACATTTTTCGCCCTTTACAGAAGTAGACGAATTACGGCGCACAGCGGAAGTCCAGGAAGAAGGTATATCATTATATTTTCTTTGTTTTAGTTTAAAAGAGATTCATTTTTTGTATCTTATGTGAAAGTGATGTTTCAAAGGAGCAGATCAAAGTTTGAAATGTGGGATTTCATCTCATTTTTTTAATATTCTTCTTCACTTTTATTGATAAATTGTATGTACTCCACCTTACAGGCTGGGAACAAAATCAATACCTCCATTTTCACATCCGCTCCCCCCCCCCCCCCCCGATCCATCCAGATATAGGCCACTGGATTCTGTTGAATTATCAATCTCCAATGTCCCTGTTATGGAAGAAATACGAGACTAGATTGGTTATTAGGAGCAATGTACCAGTCCCATTCTAGCATTGATATTATACATAAATTGATTCACTCTTCTTCATATATATATATATATATATATATATATATATATATATATATATATATATATATATATATAAATATGAATATTTCCGCAATACAACTTCGACTCCAAGGGGCAGTCCGGCATTCCATGATCAAAGTATGTACATTATTTCATATAGGCCTATACGTATCATGTTCATTAATTCCTCCAAACAGTCCTTAAAATGTGTCCATCTAAGTCAGTATAACAAACATTTTCAGCTCACGCTTTGCTCTCGTATTATTATTATTATAAATTAAGGTTTAATGGTAAACCAATCTTGAGTATGAATATAAAAAGATGTAGTAGGAATACTTAGAAACTGGTCATTTATATCTATCACAATTGTTGATTTAGTGTGGGAGAGGGGTTTCTATTTCAATGTCTTAACCCTTTTTCAATCTTCAATAACAAGAAATTATATATACATTTCCTGCTTTTACAGTATTTGACGAGGTGCGCAGAGTCCAGGAAGAAGGCATGTTATTTCATTTTTTGTTTGTTTTTGTTTTCTTAACCAAATTAAAAAAGCAACCCCTGAAGTCTAAAAGTAAATAGAATTCCTCGCTTTTACACCGGAAGTGAAAGGCATATCCCCTTTCAAGACCGTGATCCTACACAGGTAGACCTAAAAGTTCTGTAAGACTTCTGACTGTAGTAAATTAAACTTAAAATGATTCAAATTGTGTTCTAACATAATAACAGTTAAGATGCCAAAGTAAGTTTGAATTGTATTTCTATCCTTAAGTCTACTAGCACAATGGTTAAATTTTTTTGTGTTCTTTAATAGCCCAACAATTCTTGTTTTCCTAATAATAGTATTTTCATATAATAAATGCATAAAATTTCCATTAATATTTAACTGATTTTATTTTGTGCATGCCGAGTCTATGACAGGTCGATTTTGTTTGTTATCATTACCCCCATTATTCCATTCATGTTTGCAAAAAAAATATAATTCATACAAAGTTAGAGCGATAAAAAGACAAACAATATAAACATAAATGTAATTGCTGGGGGACGAAAATATAACAAATTATATCTGTGACCCATTTTGTCTTCCTTTTTCTGTCAAGTCCATTGAAATACATGAATATTACCATTTATTTTGTTCGCTATCATTTTCAAAAATAATGTACATACCCTAAATTCAACCATCTTAAATAGGGTGTTGGGGTGGAATGTTGACCTCCCTTTTGTTTGCTTATTGTCGTTTGTAGATTCGGTTTCCTCACTGTAGGATCGCCCGCCCGCGCTAGGTGAGTGAATGTCTGGAACTAGCATAAGAAGTCAAAGTAAAATAAGAGTAATTAATGGATATGCTTTCGAGATGTTAAAGTTACATACATGTAAATAAGAAAATACATTACAAATGATAATACGACAATCATTTGCACCAAACATTATTCAAGGTTTATCATTGCTGACTACATGGTGGAGAACATAAGAAATAAAAGATACATAAAAGCTTAACATATAAAAGGAGTAAGAAAGGGGAATCATAATGATTATCATAGTAATAAAAATTGCAATTACATTGTGATGAAAATATAATGTACAAGGTAGTAATTTTCCAAGGTGGTAGTTTTACAAGGCAGTTTGGATTATGACTCAAGTGCATTATTACTTTTTCAATCGAACACCAAATTCTTTCTATCAGGGAGTCGTAAATATAAATGCTATTTTCTTCGTTCATCATCTATAAATAGAAAAAACTATCATATCCCCCTGTGAGCTGGATGTACACTACCTATCCGAAGCAAATATGAGAAGAGATAGCGACATGCAGCTCGCCTCACAAGTTATAATTTGCCCATCACCTTCATCAACGATAATAATTTGCTAATTTTATTTACCAGTACTTCCTGGGAAGGCTTAGAATGTAACTTTTTGTACTTCACAGAGTCACTAAATTTCCTCATATCAACAATAAAGACTCTTCATAAGGCCCCTATCGCCATTATCAATAGCTATAATCATTATCATTCATTTCAATAAGTATGTTATTCTTATTACCGTCTTTATTTTCTGTCATAGGATCATCTGGATTCTTTGGCCATTTTGACGTCATCTTTCGCTGTATCGTGGTTTCTTCATAATGCAGCAATTCCCTACTCCGCCAACCTTAATACTCGATCAGGACATTCCTAAATCGTAACCATACCGCCAGGAACACAACAATTTGATTTATCGTATCAATGTACCTTCAATTCTCTTTGTGAAATCTCATATTATCTACAACCATGACAAGCTATTTCATTACTATTTGGAGATGTGGGGCCGGTAACACAACCGTTTGCGATTATTCGCTAAATGAAATGGCCTATCAAGATCATCGTTGCATGCGCATTATTATGCTCAGTAGACTGGACTAAAAACCAATCAGAACTTTTCTTTCAAATTAGCAATCAATCGCTAATCTTTGTGTTACTGGGCCCTAGAAAAAAGAGTATGATGATATACAAATAATACATTTCATCAAATGCATTAGTAAGATTTGCACACGAGAGACACATTTGGAATAATCCTAATATACAGTGCGTCCCAGAAAAAAAAAGAAACCGGGATTCCCACATGTTTTTTTTTTTATTCAAAGGCAAATTAATTGTGATATTTCATTCACATCACCATACAATTATCTCATTCATATACATTTTGATACCTAATATGTGACAAACACTTCACGCATTAATGAGCAAGACGAGTTTGAAATTTTTGTGTCAAAATCAGGTTGCGCAGAAAAATGGAGCAAAATCGGTTCATGATACGACAACCGACGTGCTTATTCGACGATTGACTCATTAGCATTTCTTTTGCATTCTTAGTTAAGTTTTTCTCTGCGATCCACAAAATGAGATGTTAGATTAACATGTGAGTTTCTGCGCAAATCATTTATGATAGGCCCCAATATTTATTGTTTGTAATCAGCCATGCATGAATGATTAACTAAGCTGTTGGTCTCAAATTAAAATGAGATTCCACTCTTACCATAAGCAACAAATTCATAGTAAAACCGGTTTCCTTTTTTGTGGGACGCACTGTATATAGCGGAAAGTGTTGGGAATTGTTACGAACATTCCCTGGTTAGGCTGTACCAAAAAGCAACAAGTGTGTGTAATTATTCTAATACCCAAGTAAAATTATGTTTATAATGTGTTTAAAATGATATTGATTGTGGATCTTTGTTATTTGAAAAAGAATCTCCATCTCGATTCGTACCAATCATTAGAAAATTTACCTTCTAGCTAAAAAAATGACTGGTCAGTGCACGTGATAAGACTCAAGTCGATTGTATTAGGATCCATAGGCCTATCGCTATTTTTTAAAAGCTAGAATAATCAACAGCATGCATAATATTGCTTCACGTTAGGTCTACAAATGCATTATTTTAACAATGTATAAATGTAGATAGGATGATACAACTATCTCCAGCACAAGTCCGCCTATCCCCACCCCCACATAGGCCTATAACCACCCCACCCTCTCCCTCCCTCTCACACACATACTAGCACCAGATAAGACGTCTCTTTAATAATAAAACACACACACACAGAAATATGAATATGTCAACAGATATATAGCAAGCATCTTGATGTCGAAAATAGTTAGCATACTGTATTAC
The DNA here is from genome assembly GCF_037042905.1 of Lytechinus pictus. Lineage (NCBI taxonomy): Eukaryota > Metazoa > Echinodermata > Echinoidea > Temnopleuroida > Toxopneustidae > Lytechinus > Lytechinus pictus. The sequence goes on from NC_087246.1 coordinate 14,515,810, forward strand.
AAAATGGCCTTAGATGAAATGCATTTAACTGTGTTTTATGCATTCATGATTAAAACAATAAAAATGGAATGACAATTTGATTTTGTCTGTGTTTTTATTCACATTTCTTGGTCAGTCTTAGAGGAAGAAACTTTACTTGTATTTCTAAAAGACTTTCCCAAACAGTCCTAGAAAAGGAATAACAAGTAAAAGCATACCCATTTTTCAGTGTTTTAGCACCATTAATAGAGAGTTTTCGCTCAGCGACGTACAGAGGATTCAGGAACATAGTAAACGTATTGAAAATGCCTGTCAAATGAGAGAGCATCTGAGAGGTCTCTGTTAAAACTTGGTGAACCTGAACAGCAGTTCGTACACAGTTTCAGAGCTGACAAAAAAATGCAATTATGTTCTTTGTCCAGAATCTAGGAACAAATGGCTGTTTTGATTCACCAATTTTTCGACAGAGACTACCTTGTTGTTCTCTGTCATAACAGGCATTTGACAATAGATTTTCTCTGTTCTTGATTCTCTCTTTTGCCCTGTCTATATTTTCTGCCCTATTCTCCTCAAAGACCCCACCATATTTCCACTGGGGCATTAAATCTGTAGGTATCTAAAGACTTTATCATAAACTGAAATATTGAACGGTAATGTACCCAAGATTCTTCATAAATATCAATATCCAACAGCTTGTTTTTTTTTTAATGACAAAAATGCACAGTTCAGTAATAGTTCTGAATTTCCTATTTTTATGGGAATTGCATTTTCCCTTACGCTCCTCTCATTTTCTACTTCTATACGACAAAATCAATATCAGGATGTAGTTTGCCCTCTGTTTCTTAGAACTTACATCAAAGTTACAGTAGCACAGAAAGAAGAGTTTTTAGCCTCTCATAGTTTGAAAAACATTCACATTTATTTTCTTGTGAAAATGTTGCAACAAGAACATGTACATAATAAATGATTGTCCATGGTAAATAAGGATTAACTCTTTTCTTTTTATAAAAGTGTTTCAAGATATTCAACAAGGTTTTGAGTGGATTATCAGTACTTGACATGAACATTATGACTTTTGTTCCACTAAGAAAGCAAATGAACTATTTCCCTACAAATCAGAGCATATTATCTAACCTAAGGCCTGTCAATTGTCCCTGAAAACATGATAAATTCATTTATTTTTGTCTGACTAAAATTCAATTCATAAATAAATCCAAAGAATATTATGACTATTGGCACTCTAATAGTGACGGTGTCAGACAAAGGCAAAAATGTATTTTTACCACCTAAGAATCATTTCAAACAACCAATAATGCAAAGATTCATACAGTAGAAACGCTGTTTAAGATTTTATACAACGCTGTTTACTATATGAACCTTACAGTATTTGTTTAACCATTTAAACAATCTTGTTCACTTTATTGAAAATTAGATATTGAAAATTAAACTTTGTTGCTTAAGATTTACACAGTTAATTACACTGTTTAAACAATTACTGTAAGGTTCATATAGTAAACAGCGTTGTATAATTTTTTTTTACTGTGTACAAAGAATACATTTTTACATGAAAAAGAGACCTGCTCTGTCTTGGAAAGAGTTGCAATTTATTCACATCAAACACAAATTGAATTGAAAATCTAGTTAGTAATTTTGAGATCGATCTCAGTTTGAGTTTGATTTAAATATGTCACAACTCTTCCATGGAGATAAACTGGATTTCCCCCAATGTCTATGCCCAATAAAATCTGATTCACAATGCTTGTTTACATTCATTGTGACACACTACAACATCATGAGAATCAATACCAACTTAATTATGACAGACCTTCACGATGTGGATACATATTATTCATAAGAATGAAAGATCTTTGGCACAAAAACCTTACTTACTTAAACACTCCATTAAATAAACATTGGCACAAGGGTGACAAGACTTCTGTCTCCAATTTTGGAAAATTGAAAAAGAAAAAACAGGATGCCAAAAAAACAAAAACAAATAACTTTCCAGTCAGATACCATGTTAACTCAGCTGTGTATTTTAACTAAGACCTTTAATGGTATATGAGGTTTCATCACCCCAGCAGTAGTATATGGGTGGCAGCAACTTTTTATTCCTTGATAAAAGCGAACGCAAAATACTAGGAATATTATGAACACAGTAGGTTTATGATGTGAAAGTTGGAAAAGACCCTTCAACCAGCTGATAACTGGCTAATGCTTATGCACTGTTTGCTTTTCTTACTTTTACAACATACATTCAAACAAGGTATATTTATAATTGACTTTATTGTTATTGAATTGACTCAGTGTTATGTAAGATTTCTTCTATCAAGGGATGGAAAGGGGGAAACAGAAGCTGATTGGTTGGGCATTCTCATTCACTGTTATAAAAGAGTGAAAGATCTGGAAGTGGTGCTGATTTAAAACGCTTGGAATCAAATCAATGATAATGGAACAGCATAATAAATTTCAGTCAAAATGACACTCAGCCCCAAATAGAAGGCTATCCAGAGGGTTAATTTAGGTCAACAAAATGTGTAAAAATTCTTTTGAGTATAATGAACTGAAAACTCTCTTCGATAAGGATTAAAGGGATCGTTTAACTTTGTGAGCAGATGATTTAAGAAATTCTCAAACTGAGTTGAAACGTGCGTATGAGTGCCTGTATTTGTCCTTAAAAACCCTGAAACAGACCACAATATAGGATGAAAAACTCTAATTTAGATACAAGTAGCAATTTATTAGCCTGATTTTTAGAACCGTCTAGTAGACGGGTTCAGCTTATGACCAGTTTTCTCCAATTTAAAAAGTCCGTTGGCTATTTTGACTGCCTTCTGTTGTGCGTATCTCCTATACACACTATTAGCTGCACTGTACATTCAGTGTATACCTTGTACACGCTGTATGTAGGTCATGCTGTGTTCATCTAGAATTAATGTGTTGTGGTGCACAGCTTCCCTGTATACACATACATGTAGTCACTGAAACCAACTCCCAATTATTTTCAAACTTTGGTTTACATCTCCAATGTTTTAAAATTGATCCTGTTAATATAATACTTTGAAACTTTTGGGATGGTATTTTTACACTATAAGCCTAATATTTAGCCCATTTTCAGGAACCAAAAGGAGAATTTTTTAAATCAGAACAAAGTGAAATGATCACTTTAAGAACAATTTTAAGAAAATAAAGAGGCAAGATTACATGCTTACAGCAATGTATTTTCCAAATTGCCTGTAATAACAATTCATTTTAATATGGGCGCTGAATCTCTCTGCCTGCTGATGAACCAGGTAGATGCACAGGGGAAATAAGACTTTGGCTTTCAAATGCAAGCATAGGAGTCGCTCAAGGAAAGAAATTTCATCACATTGGTCTTTTTTGTACATGCACACATGGTATGCATGTATGCCCAGTGTTTCCTTGTAAATTTGTTCTCACAAATATATGATTTTATCCTTGCTTAAAACTTTCTTCCTACTTGATCAAAATGAAAATACCCAAAGAGTTTGCGTATCACGCTGGATGTATTCTAAATTGCATGAGCCTATTAAGTAGTCATGCAAATGGCACATTTTAGAATGAATCTTTAAAGCCCACTTTTGCATTGCCTGACAATAAATGAAAGGGCCTGAAGTCATGCTTCAGCTTGTACAGTGGCATCACTCTAAACTACTTGCAATCATTCATCTTTGGTGCCAGTTTAAACAACCTGTCTATCATCAAGATTTAGATGAACACTGCTGAACAACTCAACTGTTACATTCTGCAAGACATCCTCCAGGATGACTTCTTTCATACCTTGGCCCATCTGATGAACATGATGATGTCTCTGACTGGGACGTTCTGCTGGATTGCCTTCACCCTCAGATTCCGGTCATCCGTCAACAGAACAACCTCTCGTTTAATCTGCAGAGGAGCATCTAAAACAAAAGGGAAAAGGAATCAAACAGATATTTAAATATCTTGAAATCAGGATTTGTTCCTCTGGGAGTTAAAATGGTTTAAAAACGTCAAAAGTATGGCCACTCTTAAGAGTTCATTCACATGCACCTACACTGGCCTTCCATTCAAATGATTTTTCGATAGTTTCACTGGTATTTGGAGAAAAGAGGCATAGCCTCTTTGTAAAATTGACCATTTCAGCTTGTGCTGATAAATCTTATTACATTTTCAGAATCACCTCAAATCCCTCAAAATTCAGGTGGTAACTACATGCACTTTGAGCACTGATGGTAAGTAATATAATTATGCTTATATAATAACTAGTAACCTTGCTTTTTTCTAACTCATCGCATCACAGTTCCAGTATATTTAGAGTTAGACCTACCAATAAAGTTCATAAAACTAAGAGTGAGCTTACAGGTTTGTAATGGTCAACAGATATATGAACCAAAAGTACATCACCTTCACTTTGGGCACTTTCTGAAGTTTGCAATTTCATTCTTCACTCTAAATTACAGGGATTTAAAACAAGTCCACATGGACTGTAGTTAGGGACCAATCGAATTCCGGATTTAGTTTGAATCCTTAAGATTCATTTTTAAATCTCGAAAGATTTAAATTTAAATCATTTGAGATTTAAATTTAAGTCGTTAGGATTAAAACTAAATTCAGAAATCGATTGGTCCCTAGCTACAGTCCATCTGGACTTATTTTAAATCCCTGTAATTTAGAGTGTTGATAACGAGACATGTCACTGACTACTAATTGCATTTTCTTTTAGGTATTCTGATATTAATAAAGCTTGTTCAGATCATGACGTGAAGTGGAAGACTGGGTCTACATGAAATATATTGTTTTTTACTTTATATGGACATACATGAATGATAGATTGCTGAGAACAACTCAGGAATAATCAATGAAATATCAATTGTAAATCATCGTAGAATATATGTCTTCTCTTTTGATAAAAATGTTGCTTTCATGGTAAACAATTATAATTGTGACATCGTTTTAGATATGTTATTCTTGTTTCCATTAAACAAATAGCAATGACCATAAATAAATAGATAGGTAGAGGGTAGATATGTTTTAGATTTGAAAAAGCACCATAACAAGATGGATGCAAGTGGAAATGGGGACGATTACCGTTAGGGTGAATTTGATTCTGTGATGATCATAATGTTAGCGATAGTGATCGAGGTGATGATATTTATTTATTTTATTTTATAATTTTTTTTTTTAACAAGTGTACACCTAGTTACCAATAATGCATATAGCATTTCCATTTATTTCAAAGCAGGATAAAAGAGCATTGTAGAGTAAATGCCTTGCTTAAGGGCACAGGTGCCGCGGCCGGGGATCGAATCCCGAACTTTCCACGTGTAGCCAGGTGCCTTAGACCACTCGGTCACGGCACCTGCACTAATATGTTAGCGATAGTGATCGTGGTGATGTTATGAATATAATGTTAGCGATAGAGATCGCGGTGATGATATGAATATAATGTTAGCGATAGTGATCGTGGTGATGATATGAATATAATGTTAGCGATAGTGATCATGGTGATGATATGAATATAATGTTAGCGATAGTGATCGTGGTGATGATATGAATATAATGTTAGCGATAGTGATCATGGTGATGATATTAATATAATGTGAGCGATAGTGATCGTGGTGATTATATGAATATAATGTTAACGATAGTGATCGTGGTGATTATATGAATATAATGTTAACGATAGTGATCGCGGTGATGATATGAATATAATGTTAGCGATAGTGATCGTGGTGATGATATGAATATAATGTTAGCGATAGTGATCGTGGTGATGATATGAATATAATGTTAGCGATAGTGATCATGGTGATGATATTAATATAATGTGAGCGATAGTGATCAAGGTGATGTTATGAATATAATGTTGGTGATGATGACGATGATGACAGGGGTTTACACGGGTGGTGGCTATGTTCTTCTTTTCTTCCCTTCCCCTCTTTCCTTCCGCTCTCCTTTCTTCTCTTTCAGTTATTTTTCTCCTTTTTTTCTTTCCCTTTCTTGTATTCTTCCTTCCTTTCTTTCCTTTCTTTATTTATTTCTTTCTTTTTTTCTTTCTTTTTATCTTTCTTTCGTTCTTTCTTTCTTTCTTTCTTTCCTTCTTTCAATCTTTCTTTCTTTATTTTCTCCCTTACTTACTTTCTCTCTTTCTCGATGATGATGATGATGATAAATATGATGATTGTGATGACGTTGATGATGATGATGACGGTGGTAGTGGTTGTGGTGATGGTGGTGCTGGTGAAGATGATAACATTGATGTGGATATACTCAATATTTGGGTAGGCCTAGCTATAGGGCCTAAGTAGGCCTATAAAAATGTGAAGTCTTTTTGTTTAAGTTCGTAACGATTTTTCAAAATGATCAAAATTATTTTTTTCCCATTCTACCCAATCTGAGTATTCTACTATATTCAATTCACTTAATATTTCTGATTGCCATTGATCCAGCATTTTTCTTAGCTCCGGAAATTGAAAAGTTGTTTACCAATTGTATCACCTAACCCCGATCTCACTGAAGGTTAGATCACATATGGCATATTTCATCACACTTTCAACGAATTGTTTTCAATATCTTTTATATGGAAAAAATTATATTTCATAATTGAAGGGGAAAATGTACTGGTATCTCAGTTGCCATCCATGAGCAAAATTCAATCAGACTCTCGGGACAAAACCTAATAAATAGAGAGACATATCAGTCATGTATTTCAATCACACACCATTCTGTGAAGTCAGTTTTTTTCAATAGACGAGTATCAGCATCATTCAACCCTCAGTCTTCGTTTAGTTGTTGAAGTCGTGTCATATCATTTCAAACAATATGAAGAGCACACTATTCCTCACCCTTCTCGTGATAGTAGTCATCGACATCCACTATGCTTCGTGTATTGATGATGAATTTCAGTTTACAAAAGGTGCCAGTAAGTATGTTTTCATAATTCCCAATCTCATGCACACAGAGACTCCAACTCTCTCCCGGCGAAAGCCCATTTTCGCAAAATCTCCCGTTTTCCCGCTTGAGATTTAATCCGGACTTTTCGCTGGAGAACGCGATAGCATATTTACGACGGTGGTTGATTTTGGAAGAAACTTTTGGGCCCGTCGTAAACAGTCAGTCGGCATGCCCTGAAAAAGTAGCTTCTTTTATCCAAGTGATATTCATGACAAAGAGTGTTTTTACATTGTTAATGAGCTTGGTGCGGACCAAAACACCTCTTTTTATTCTGCCATTGCTGCTATAAATACTGACCAAATTTCATGTTTTTGGTATCTTTATAAAAAAGAAAAATCACTCTAAGGTCATGTGTTTTGATTTTTTTTTTAAATGTTGTAATATAGGGAAAACTTTTGATCTAAAACATGAAACAAAATCAATATTTTCATGCAACAAAACTTGTTGTTTTTGTACTTAATTTCTGTTTAAGCACAAATTATTTTTATATCATGATAAAGCTGAAGATCTAAGCTTTAATATGATATAATTTTTATAACAAGAGATATTTTAGGTGGGTCAGCAGCCAGCTTTGCATAGGCCATAAGTACATTTAGCAGCTCAAAAAAAAAAAAAACTGCGATCTGATTGGCCATAGAGACCACACACCCACGCAAATTCCAATTTTCCCCACACTGGGCCACAGCAAGGTCACACTTCACCTGCACCTGTTGTTTTGAAGACCTTATTCAGCCAATCAGAACTCTAGATTTTATGCTGCTCAGAAATCTCGTCTTGCATCTTGATGTAAAATGCTGGCTGCTGACCCATCTAAAAGGTGTCGCATATCAAGAGTCACATAGTAGGAAAGTAGAGTTTGAGCTTTCTGATGATATAAATAATGTTTGTGCCTTAAAAACAAAATTTTGCACAATTTGCAAGAGAAAACAGAGGCATCTTTTCAGGCCAAAATTCACTTATTTATCATAATATTCTATTCAAAAGATATAAGCTATACAAACGAGTAACGTTTACTCTTTCCCATGGTACAAGAATAATCAATTCTACTCAAAGAAAAAATGGATAAACTCTTTGAGAAAAAAGTCTCACAATTCACGAGATTTTGCAGGGATATGAATTCAGCCACGAGAGGACTTGGATAAATCTTGCTCATTTTCTCATTAACACAGGGGCTTGCAGACTGACTGTAAAAGACTGTCCTGCAATGCAAATGCAAGTTGTGAGACATGAGAATTTGTTTACCTTTCGCATCATCAGCGGTTTGTGTGCAAAATACTATGGTAACAGCGATATATCCGATTTAGGACGAGTTTTCAGAGCTACTTTGGTTCCTCCCAGAGCCCAAGGAAGCCGCCCGGGGGTGCCACTCCCATTGACGAGTGGATACTAGGCGCGACCACGCGTAAAAAGGGACTTCCTTTTTTTTAAGAGTGGGCACGTTACCTATGCAACGTAATTGAGTGCTTTTCGAAACCTAAAGTGGTATCCACTCGTTAAAGGACAAGTCCACCCCAACAAAAAGTTGATTTGAATGAAAAGAGAAAAATCCAACAAGCAAAACACTGAAATTTTCATCAAATTCGGATGTAAAATAAAAAAGTTATGACATTCTAAAGCTTCGCTTAATTTCACAAAACAGTTATCTGCACATCCTGATTGGTATGCAAATGAGAAGACTGATGACATCATCCACTCACTATTTCTTTTGTATTTCCTTATATGAAATATTCTTATTTTCTCCTCATTGTCAAGTGAAATAATAATTAGTTACCCCCTGAACATGTGGATTTAGCAGTGTTTGATACTATATGGTTCAGTCAAGTTGGTCCATATTGTCAAATCTGTAAAAAATGTAATATTGTATAATTCAAACAATAAAAACAAAAGAAATATTGAGTGATGGACATCATCGACTGACTCATTTGCATGTCACTGAGTTGTGCATAAATCACTGTTTTGTGAAAAATAAGCGAAACCTTAAATTGCCATAACGCAGATCTAGAGCCCGTAACACAAAGCTTAGCAATGATTGGAGAACAGTTTCTACGATTGATTCCATTGAATATAATGTAAAATCAATCGTAAAAAAATTTATCGTTAGCTTTTGTGTCACGGGACCCTAATGCCGCGTTCCCGGGGTTTGCGAAAAGTGGCAATTATCTCCCGCCCAGGCCGTGTCTCCCGTTTAAGATGTGTTTTCTCCCGCTTAAAATTGTCTTCCTCCCGCCCAAACACTTTTTCAAAAACTGGAATCAAATTTTCATATTAAGCCGACATTCAAGTTAAGTAGAGTGTCTACACTACTGCTAGCTAGCATCATCACTCCTATCATGGACCTACTAGTAGGTCCATGCTCATATAGGCCCTCCTATTAGGTCCTATATGGCCTACGTTGCATATCGGACAGCGCGCCGCATGCTACGTTGGTAATAAAACGCAGAGAGTGCCATCATCAGGCCTAAAAAAAATTCACGACCAAGAAAAAAAAGAGAAAAGGAAAGAGTGAAGGGTGAAATATAAAATGATTTTTAATATTTTGTCAAATTCTATCAGAAAATTTGATTTCTGAAATAAAAATGTTGAATTTTTGCTCGCTCGCAATTCATTTTTACTTAATTTTACGCGATATAATCTACACCAATTCTAGCCCCATTCAAATTTGTTGGCTCATTACGCCACTGGGGAAATTGAAAAAGTTGTCTGAGAGAGCACAAGAGAGCATCTAGAACCCTAGAGCTTTCTGGGCCCGTTTAGCGGACCCTGGACCCCGGCCGCAAGGGACTTCGCGCTCATGATGTGCGCTTCGCGCATCAAGTTGGAGTCTCTAGTTTGCTAGGGGATCCAGGCGGGAGAATCTCCAGATCAGAAGGTGCTTGGGATTGGAGTCTCTGTGCGCAAGTAAGATTACATGGCTTAGAAATTTAACTTATTTATCAAAATTAGATAAAATGATTATTGTTTATCAAATGATGACATTAATTCTATTTTTATAGTCTTTTATAATTGGACGTTTGGAGATGCTAGGCTGTAGATTTGTATTTATTTCAATTCTTATTGTCGACAATACAGTTCCAGTTTGTAAACTGAACGAAAAAATAATCAAAATTAGATAAAAATGATTGTTCATCAAATTATGACAATGTTCATAGCCCCGGGGGCCACTTCCATTGACGAGTGGATATTTGGCACGTTTCCTACGTAATGTAATAAGGGTGTAAAAAACACTAAAATACTGAAAAAGAGTATATATTTCGCAAGGAACACGTGTGTGTGTTTTTTTTTGGGGGGGTGGGCATTTGAATAAAATGGAAAGAAAGAAATAATTTTGTGAAAACAGTTTCATTTTCAAATTTGAGATCTGAAGAGAAAATTATTGTACTTTGCATATCTTATATTGGGAAAGTCAAAAAGTGTTCACAAAAGGGGTGAGTTTGTGAGTGGTGGTGGTGGTGGTGTGTGTGTACGTGTGTGTGTGCGTAAGGGTGAGTGTGTGTTATCAACCATTGACGATATACATAAACGTATTTTAGAATATAAGGATCAAGAAAAGAAAGTAGCTATTGAAATGGGGAAATTAGGGTGGCACTTGCAAAAATGGGAAACAGTAAAAGGATTTATTTACTTTCAATATATGTAATGCTTCTCCCGTGAGCTTGTTATATTCAAAATTGTTCATCGAATTGTTTTGTACTTATAAACATGATTTATTTATGATGAGTGTGAGCAGATCTTCTGGACAGTGGTGTGTTGTGTGTGTGTGTGTTTGTGTGTGTGTTGGGGCGGGGGAGGGGGAAGATTGGTGTTTAATTTAAGCATTTTTATAATAACTGATTTCATTGTTTTCTTTTAAGATATATATGATTCATGATTATATTAAGTTAGTGAAAAAAAGTGAAAATATGAAATGTAAAGTATTATATGTGATTTGAAATGTTAAATTGAAATGTTATGTAACTATTTGTTCATGAAATCAGAATAAAAACAGTATTCAAAACAAAACAAAAGTGTGTTTATTCAAAACAAAAAAGTGTGTGAGAGTGTGTGTGTGTGTAGGGGGTGGCATGAGAGGCAAGAGCTGGAGGGCGTGCACACCTGTTATTACCACCCGATTGTATGAGATTTATACACGTAAGACCAAATGAGCATTGGACAAACTGGGAATTAGACCAAGTGTGTATTGGACCAACTGGACCAAATTGATATCAGAGGAAGTTGCTATTGAGCCCAGCTGGCTATTGGACAAAATGTATATTGACAAAGTGTTTATTGGACTTAGTGGCATTTAGACAAGGTGGCTCATATTCTAAATGGCTATTGAAAGATATGGCTATTGAATGAAATGATATTGGACCAAACGGCATTGGACGACATGGTCATTGGACGTAGTGGACATAAACCGACCAAGTGGGTATTAGACCATGAAGATCTTAGAATTACTGACGATTAGACCAAATTAACGGTAAAACAAATGGATTTAGCCGATTTTGGTTTAGAAAATAGAGACCAACTCATATGACCTCCTTGTGGTATATCATATTTTTTTTGTTTAAGCAATGAATGAGTACAGACAACTGAACAAGAGATTCCAGAAGTTACGTTTTGGTAAATTACCAAAATGTGCGGTAACAGACCTTCCGGATCATACCGGCATAATTTAGTTAAACCCTTGAGGATCATAATTTCTTCAATCCTCTTTGATCTGATCATGAACCTACTTTTGACCCAAAAATTATATTTTTCGCCCTTTACAGAAGTAGACGAATTACGGCGCACAGCGGAAGTCCAGGAAGAAGGTCTATCATTATATTTTCTTTGTTTTAGTTTAAAAGAGATTCATTTTTTGTATCTTATGTGAAAGTGATGTTTCAAAGGAGCAGATCAAAGTTTGAAATGTGGGATTTCATCTCATTTTTTTTTATATTCTTCTTCACTTTGAATGATAAATTGTATGTACTCCACCTTACAGGCTGGGAACAAAATCATTACCTCCATTTTCACATCCGCTCCCCCCCCCCCCCTCCCCCTACCCATCCAGATATAGGCCACTGGATTCTGTTGAATTATCAATCTCCAATTTCCCTGTTATGGAAGAAGTACGAGACTAGATTGGTTATTAGGAGCAATGTACCAGTCCCATTCTAGCATTGATATTATACATAAATTGATTCACTCTTCTTCATATATATATATATATATATATATGAATATTTCCGCAATACAACTTTGTCTCCAAGGGGCAGTCCGGCATTCCATGATCAAAGTATGTACATTATTTCATATAGGCCTATACGTATCATGTTCATTAATTCCTCCAAACAGTCCTTAAAATGTGTCCATCTAAGTCAGTATAACAAACATTTTCAGCTCACGCTTTGCTCTCGTATTATTATTATTATAAATTAAGGTTTAATGGTAAACCAATCTTGAGTATGAATATAAAAAGCTGTAGTAGGAATACTTAGAAACTGGTCATTTATATCTATTACAATTGTTGATTTAGTGTGGGAGAGGGGTTTCTATTTCAATGTCTTAACCCTTTTTCAATCTTTAATAACAAGAAATCATATATACATTTCCTGCTTTTACAGTATTTGACGAGGTGCGCAGAGTCCAGGAAGAAGGCATGTTATTTAATTTTATTTTTGTTTTTGTTTTCTTAACCAAATTAAAAAAGCAACCCCTGAAGTCTAAAAGTAAATACAATTCCTCGCTTTTACACCGGAAGTAAAAGGCATATCCCCTTTCAAGACCGTGATCCTACACAGGTAGACCTAAAAGTTCTGTAAGACTTCTGAATGTAGTAAATTAAACTTAAAATGATTCGAATTGTGTTCTAACATAATGCCAAAGGAAGTTTGAATAGTGTAAGTCTACTAGCACAATGGTAAATTTTGTTGTTTTCTTTAATAGCCCAACAATTTTTGTTTTCCTAATAATAGTATTTTCATATAATAAATGCATAAAATTTCCATTAATATTTAACTGATTTTATTTTGTGCATGCCGAGTCTATGACGGGTCGATTTGTTTGTTATCATTACCCCCATCATTCCATTCATGTTTGCAAAAGAAATATAATTCATACAAAGTTAGAGCGATAAAAAGATAAACAATATAAACATAAATGTAATTGCTGGGGGAAGAAAATATAACATAAATTATATCTGTGACCCATTTTGTCTTCCTTTTTCTGTCAAGTCCATTGAAATACATGTATATTACCATTTCTTTTGTTCGTTATCATTTTCAAAAATAACGTACATACCCTTAATTCAACCATCTTAAATAGGGTGCTGGGATGGAATGTTGACCTCCCTTTTGTTTGCTTATTGTCGTTTGTAGATTCGGTTTCCTCACTTTAGGATCGCCCGTGCTAGGTGAGTGAATGTCTGGAACTAGCGTAAGCAGTCAAAGTAAAATAAGAGTAATTAATGGATATGCTTTCGAGGTGTTAATGTTACATACATGTAAATAAGAAAATACATTACAAATGATAAGACAATCATTTGCACCAAACATTATTCAAGGTTTATCATTGCGGACTACATGGTGGAGAACATAGGAATTAAAAGATACATAAAAGCTTAACGTATAAAAGGAGTAAGAAAGGAGAATAATAATGATTATCATAGTAATAAAAATTACAATTACATTGTGATATAAATACAATGTACAAGGTAGTAATTTGAAAAGGGGGTAGTTTTATAAGGCAGTTTGGATTATGCGGTCGACTCGAGTGCATCATTACTTTTTCAATCAAACACCAAATTCTTTCTATTAGAGAATTGTAAATATAAATGCTATAGAAAAACTATCCCATCCCCCTGTGAGCTGGATGTACACTACCTTTTCGAAGCAAATATGAGAAAAGATAACTACATACAGCTCGCCTCACAAGTGATAATTTGCCCATCACCGTCATCAACGATGATAATTTGCTATTTTTAATTTTTTTTTACCTTCCTGGGAAGGCTTAGAATGTAACTTTTTTGTACTTCCAATGGTCACTAAATTTCTTCATAACAATAAAGACTCTACATAAGGTCCCCATTGCCATTATCAATAGCTAATCATTATCATTCATTTCAATAAGTATGTTATTCTTATTACCGTCTTTATTTTCTGTCATAGGATGATCTGGATTCTTTGGCCATTTTGACGTCATCTTTCGCTGTATCGTGGTTTCTTCATAGTGCAGCAATTCCCTACTCCGCCAACCTTAATACTCGATCAGGACATTCCTAAATCGTAACCATACCGCCAGGAACACAACAATTTGATTTATCGTATCAATGTACCTTCAATTCTCTTTGTGAAATCTTATATTATCTACAACCATGACAAGCTATTTCATTACTATTTGGAGCTGTGGGGCCGGTAACACAAACGTTTGCGATTATTCGCTAAATAAAATGGCCTATCAAGATCATCGTTGCATGCGCATTATGCTCAGTAGACTGACTAAAACCAATTATAACTTTCCTTTCAAATTAGCGATCAATCGCTAATCGTTGTGTTACTGGGCATAAAAGGAGTATGATGATATGAAGAGTTGGTTGCAAAGGGGTAAGGTCTACTTTGGACCATTCCGATAAAAATCATGTTTTTTATTCTCAATTATTGCAATATTCTTATGAGAAACTAAATTGTCATGGTGTACTACCCTATCATGTGAACATAAATTGGGTATAAAAGAAATCCACCTGTCTTAACTTTATTTCTATACATTTCTAAAAAAAAATTATCATTGTGGACCTACCGTAACCCCTTTTGCAATCAAAATATAATGAATCCAATCTCTTTTGAATGAAAAAGTGATTTTTCTTTTCACTTTTATTCACATTTTGATGTAAATTTGAAATTGTCTTTGGTATCATGAGAGCAACTAAAAATCTATAGGTTTTGAGACAGAAAACAATAAAATTTATGAAAAATTTGACCTAACCCCTTTTGACAAATGAGCTCTTCAGAAGAGTTTGGTTGCAAAAGGGGTTAGGTCCACTCCAAGAAAATCATTTTTTATATTCTCCCATATTGCAATTTCTTATGCGAAATTAAATTTTCATGATATCCTACCATGTGAACATAAAATCGGGTATAAAATAAATCTACCTGTCTTTTTTTCATTCTTTTACAAAAAAATTCTTTGTGGACCTTACCCCTTTTGAAAAAAAGTGATTATTCTTTGCTATCTTTGCTCACTTTTTAATGGGAATTTCAACTTTTCTTTAATATCATCTCATAGAGCTACTAAAAATCTATACATCGAGACAAAAAAAAAATCAAATTTTATGAAAAATGGACCCAACCCCTTTTGCAACTGAGCTCTTCATATAAAAATAATACATATCATCAAAGGCATTAGTAAGAATTGCACACGAGAAACACATTTGGAACAATCCTAATATATAGCGGAATGCGTTGGGGAATTGTTCCGAACAATTCCCTGGTTAGGATGTACCAAAAAGCAGCAAGTGTGTGTATAATTTCTACTACCTAAGTAAAACGTTTGTGTTTAAAATGATATTGATCGTGGATCTTTATTTGAAAAATAATCTCCATCACGATACGTACATGTACCAATCATTAGAAAATTTATCTTCTAGCTAAAAAATTGACTGGTCACATGATAAGACTTCAGTCGATTATATTAGGATCCATGATAGGCCTATCATTATTTTTTAAAAGATAGAATAATCAACAGCAGGCATGCTATTGCTTCATATTAGGTATACAAATGCATTATTTTAACAAAGGATGATACAACTATCTCCAACACCTGTCCGCCTATCCCCACTCCCACATAGGCCTATAAGCACCCCCAACCTCTCTCTCACACACAACCAGACTAGCACCAGATAAGACATCTCTTTAATAATAACACACACACAGAAATGTGAATACGTGAAGAGATATATAGCAAGCATTTTGATGTCAAAAATAATTAGTATACTGTATTACAAAATGGCCTTAGATGAAATGCATTTAACTGTGTTTTATGCATTCATGAATAAAACAATAAAAATGGAATGACAAATGGATTTTGCCTGTGTTTTTATTCACATTTCTTGGTCAGAGTCTCAGAGGAAGAAACTTTTACTTGTATTTCTAGAAGACTTTCCCAAACAGTCCTTGAAAAGGAATAACAAGTAAAAGCATACCCATTTTTCAGTGATTCAGTATTCTAGCACCATTAATAGAGAGTTTTCGCTCAGGGACATAGAGGATTCAGGAACATAGTAAACATATTGAAAATGCCTGTCAAATGACAGAGCAGCTGAGAGGTCTCTGTTAAAACTTGGTGAACCTGAACAGCAATTCGTCCAAAGTTTCAGAGCTGACAAAAAAAATGCAATTATGTTCTTTGTCCAGAATCTAGGAACAAATGGCTGTTTTGATTCACCAATTTTTCGACAGAGACTACCTTGTTGTTCTTTGTCATAACAGGCATTTGACAATAGATTTTCTCTGTTCTTGATTCTCTCTTTTGCCTGTCTATATTTTCTGCCCTATTCTCCTCAAAGACCCCACCATAATTGGACTTGGGCATTCAATCTGTAGGTATCTAAAGACTTCATCAATAAACTGAAAATATTGAATGGAAAATGTACCCAAGATTCTTCATAAATATCAATATCCAACAGCTTGGTTTTTTTTATGACAAAAATGCACAGTTCAGTAATAGTTCTGAATTTCCTATTTTTAAGAGAATTGCATTTTCTCTTAGGCTACTCTCATTTTCTACTTCTATACAACAAAATCAATATCAAGATGTAATTTGCCCTCTGTTTCTTAGAACTTCTTACATCAAAGTTACAGTAGCACAGAAAGAAGAATTTTTAGCCTCTCATAGTTTGAAAACATTCACATTTATTTTCTTGTGAAAATGTGGCAACAAGAACATGTACATAATAAATGATTGTCCATGGTAAATAAGGATTAACTCTTTTTTTATAAAAGTGTTCAAGATATTCAACAAGGTTTTGAGTGGATTATCAGTACTTGAAATGAACATTATGACTTTTGTTCCACTGAGAAAGCAAATGAACTATTTCCCTACCAATCAGAGCAAATTATCTACAACCTAAGGCCTGTCAATAGTCCCTGAAAACATGAAAAATTCATTTAGTTTTGTCTGACTAAAATTCAATTTATAAATAAATCAAAAGAATATTATGACTATTGGCACTCCAATAGTGACGGAATCAGACAAAGGCAAAAATTTATTTTTACCACCTAAGAATCATTTCAAACAACCAATAATGCAAAGATTCCTACAAAGAATACATTTTTACATGAAAATGAGACCTGCCCTGTCTTGGAAAGAGTTGCAATTTATTCACATCAAACACAAATTGAATTGAAAATCTAGTTAGTAATTTTGAGATCGATCTCAGTTTGAGTTTGATTTGAACATGTCACAACTCTTCCATGGAGATAAACTGGATTTCCCCCAATGTCTATGCCCAATAAAATCTTATTCACAATGCTTGTTTACATTCATTGTGACACACTACAACATCAAGAGAATCAAGACCAACTTATGACAGACCTTCACGATGTGGATACATATTATTCATAAGAATGAAAGATCTTTGGCACAAAAACCTAACTTACTTAAACACTCCATTAAATAAACATTGGCACAAGGGTGACAAGACTTCTGTCTCCAATTTTGGAAAATTCACTTTTTGTTTAAGAAAAAAGATGATTTATCAAGTAATGTCATGAATCCATCTCTATCTCCAAAGATTAAGCCACCCCAACAGGAAGCCAAATAAAAAAGACTTCCCAGTCAGATACCATGTTAACTCAGCTGTGTATTTGAACTAAGACCTTTAATGGTATATGAGGTTTCATCACACCAGCAGTAGTATATGGGTGGCAGCAACTTTTTATTCCTTGATAAAAGCGAACACAAAATACAAGGAATATTATGAACACAGTAGGTTTATGATGTGAAAGTTGGAAAAGACCCTTCAACCAGCTGATAACTGGCTTATGCACTGTGCTTTTCTCACTTTTACAACATACATTCAAACAAGGTATATTTATAATTGACTTTATTGTTATTGAATTGACTCAGTGTTATGTAAGATTTCTTCAATCAAGGGATGGAAAAGGGGAAACAGAAGCTGATTGGTTGGATTTTCTCATTCACTGTTATAAAAGAGTGAAAGATCTGGAAGTGGTGCTGATTTAAAACGCTTGGAATCAAATCAATGATAATATCATCATAAATTTCAGTCAAAATGACACTCAGCCCCAAATAGAAGGCTATCCAGAGGGCTAATTTAGGTCAACAAAATGTGTAAAAATTCTTTTGAGTATAATGAACTGAAAACTCTTCGATAAGGATTAAGAACAATTTTAAAAATATAAAGAGGCAAGATTACATGCTTACAGCAATGTATTTTCAAAATTGCCTGTAATAACAATTCATTTTAATATGGGCGCTGAATCTCTGATGAACCAGGTAGATGCACAGGGGAAATAAGACTTTGGTTTTCAAATGCAAGCATAGGAGGAGTCGCTCAAGGAAAAAAATTTCATCACATTGGTCTTTTTTGTACATGCACACATGGTATGCATGTATGCCCAGTGTTTCCTTGTAAATTTGTTCTCACAAATATATGATTTTATCCTTGCTTAAAACTTTCTTCCTACTTGATCAAAATGAAAATACCCAAAGAGTTTGCGTATCATGCTGGATGTATTCTAAATTGCATGAGCCTATTAAGTAGTCATACAAATGGCACATTTTAGAATGAATCTTTAAAGCCCACTTTTGCATTGCCTGACAATAAATGAAAGGGCCTGAAGTCATGCTTCAGCTTGTACAGTGGCATCACTCTAAACTACTTGCAATCATTCATCTTTGGTGCCAGCTTAAACAACCTGTCTATCATCAAGATTTAGATGAACACTGCTGAACAACTCAACTGTTACATTCTGGAAGACATCCTCCTGGATGACTTCTTTCATACCTTGGCCCATCTGATGAACATGATGATGTCTCTGACTGGGACGTTCTGCTGGATAGCCTTCACCCTCAGATTCCGGTCATCCGTCAACAGAACAACCTCTCGTTTAATCTGCAGAGGAGCATCTAAAACAAAAGGGAAAAGGAATCAAACAGATATTTAAATATCTTGAAATCAGGATTTGTTCCTCTGGGAGTTAAAATGGTTTAAAAACCCCTAAAAAGTATAGCCACTCTTAAGAGTTCATTCACATGCACCTACACTGGCCTTCAATTCAAATGATTTTTCAAATAGTTTCACTGGTATTTGGAGAAAAGAGGCATAGCCTCTTTGTAAAATTTACCATTTCAGCTTGTGCTGATAAATCTTATTTCATTTTCAGAATCACCTCAAATCCCTCAAAATTCAGGTGGTAACTACATGCACTTTGAGCACTGATGGTAAGTAATATAATTATGCTTATATAATAACTAGTAACCTTGCTTTTTCTAACTCATCGCATCACAGTTCCAGTATATTTAGAGTTAGACCTAACAATAAAGTTCATAAAACTAAAAGAGTGAGCTTACAGGTTTGTAATGGTCAACAGATGTATGAACCAAAAGTACATCACCTTCACTTTGGGCAGAGACATGACAATAATGTGATTTTGAGAGAGTGGTCTACAAACGTACCTTTATCAGCTGGCATATATTGCCTTGGATCATCTGAACAATAATGCATGCAGCATCTCAAAATATGGTCATCATTGTTACCCTAAGGCAGGGAAGATACAAAAAAACAATTTCAATGATTTCATTGCTCTAATGTAGAGATGACTTGTGGTTGTTTAAAATAAATTGCAAAGGGAGTGGTCAAATTGACCTTACTAGTTATTCCCTAGTTATTCCCATGAACAATCTCCTTAAGTCATTTAGATTTTTCAGTCATATTTCAGACTGTAATAAGGTACTACGAATTATGCAACCTGATTGGCTGAGAACAGCATATCTTATTAAAAATACATTTCATAAAACTATCCAAATTTAAAGCCCTCCAGTAGCATCTCTTTCCAAGCTTATATGTGAGCATCATTTGGTCCAATTAGTGCATTTGAATTCATGGACAATATGAATTTACTCTTTCACATTCATGTTTGAAACCTTATCTATAGCTATAAGTCCCCTTTGTGAAATTAAAGACCTTCATAATAACTAATTCAGGCCAAAGAGACCATACTTTGTACCTAACACTAATAACTTGATGAAGAACCCTAAAAATCTCAAAATGCGCCCATTTTGATCGCATCACTACCTTTTGCTTCATGCTTAACAATGTTTTATAATCACTAATAATCACCCAAATCCTTAAAATGTCAATGTGATGTAACCTTCAGTCATTGTTTTTCAATAAAATCAGTGAATCTTTGACTTCTAAAGAAATTCTACATAAAGCCATACTTAACTCTGTTACACAGAATTTGAATTAAAAATATAAGTGATGAAAATAAATATACTAAAGATGCCAATATGAAGAATAAAAGCTGATGAAACAAGGCTCTAAAAAATTAATTTTCGTGAATGGTCTTACCCTCCAATCAGCATCCTCACTCCTGAACCTAATACTGTCCAGGATACTTCCTTTAGAGGTCAAGGCACAAAGGTAACGGTTTCTGTTAGCAAACTCCTCCTCAAGATACTCTACAGCATACCTTGCTCCATGTTGAACCTTGACTGCATGGTGAGGGTCACTGTACTGGCCTTCCCTACTACCACGGGCTAGGCCATCCAACTCATTGATCACTGCATGGTAGTAAACATAAGGCAATGAGAATATAAATAACAAAATGACATAGCATTACAAGGATTAGAAAGTATGTACGGTGTTTACACATTGTCAACAGCCTGAAATCACTTACAGTAATGGGTTTTGCTATCATACAATTGGTCAAAAAATATAATGAATTAAAAAATGTACAAGAGATATAAAGCTGTCAAATTATGTTAGTTTGCTAACAAATTAAGTAAGATTAAAATGAAAAATTGAATAACAAGAATTTGTAGAAATTTATGTGCATACTAGAGATACAAGGGGATATGAAAAAAGTGGAAGTTCTTAAAATAGGATTACTAACCAGAATTATTTAATCAGGGGTAGATGTCTGGGTGTTGGAAAACAGAGGAACAGTAATCTAACACTCTGCTTCTCTCATATGCTAATAACTACAATGAATATAAAAAGGAATGTGACCCGAGAGGTAAGCATGCATCACATAATCCTTACAACCAACCCTAAAGAATCAGCTATTAAACAAATATATCAGGCTTTGAGAAAGTATAGTGGAATTATTTATCCGAGATTGGTCTGGCAATTACTATTTTTCCCGAGGGGCGAAGCCCCGAGGGGAATATAGTAGTTTTGCCAGTCCAACCGAGGATTAATAATTCCCACTATGCTTTCGAATGAAACGCCTGATATGTTTGTTTTATATCCTACTATTAATGATTTATAACCACAATCTATGCGCTGATTTTGAAAAGTCCGGTTACTTGAGTTGAATTACCTACTTTTCTCCGAGCCATGCACCGTGCTCAGCGGGACGCAGATAAGTGCCTGCGCCGACGCATCGCTGGACTTGCCCGGGAGAGAGAGCGCGCTGGCCGGTGCACCCGAGAGTTACGCTAGATATCCAGTTTTGTGAAATAATGACGTCAGAATATTGGTATATCCAAAAATATATCGAGGTCTGACGTCACGCAACATCATAGTTGAAATATATTTGGTCACATGATGCTACTTCAACCAATCACTATACAGGATTTACTCTATATAGGATATAATATTAAATGTACACACCTACTAGAGGGACCACCATGAGGTACCTCTGACATAACACCAATCTCTGGATAGCGGGTAGGTGATCAATGAAGCAGTTAGTGTCTGGTATAAGATAGTAAGGCTTTATGACTATCTCCAGAAGACGTTGGGAACGATGACTCTCAACAATGGCCTGTGAACAGATTGGGAAAATGAATACTTCATCATCAGGTCTTTGGGTATGTGTACAGGTGGATATTTTGCAGGTGTTGACGTTGAGTGGTCTCTAGTCTCCACATTTAAAATCCTAACAATTAAATCGCAGGGTAACAGCTTTAACTTTCATGACAGGGGTAAAATAAAAAAGGCCACATTTAACCCAGGTGTATTTATTTATTTATTCATTCATTCATTCATTTCATTATTTACACAATGTAGCCCTTTTTCAGTTTAATGTTGTAAATGGCTGGATTTAGTCATGCGAAACATGGCTATACATGCTTTGGCTATAAAAAAAATCATTTTAAAATACATTTTAAAAATCATAAGACAGGATAACTTCTGAAGTCTGCAGAGTACAAACAAATGCTTTAAGGGTCAAATAAGATTTACATAACTTTATGCCAAACTTACCGGGTATGAAAAGGTTGAATTATTTTATAAACTGCTTACCTGAATATGGGATTCTCTAAGTTCCCTATCCCTGAGTTGTTTCTCTAAACTGTCTCTCCTTTCTCTCAATCTACTGATTGTACCATCTCCATGAGGTGGTTCATCTTCCGTGTAGGAATCCATCACAATCACATCATCATTGTCATATCCTCCTATCTGCAATAACATAAAAAGAAATTAAAAATCAGAAAGCTACCATTTTAACATCAGCATGATGCGGTTTCTGTAAATAAAGTTATGGACCAATGTTGAAAATATGTGTTTTCACTTTCATCCTTGCACACAAATTTTTTATGCGAGCTAACCAAAACACTGCTTTTCATCCCAGTGTATGAGTAGCTTCGAATAAGCTGTCTTAGTACTAAACATTTACTATAACAAGTACTGGCATTATGTAAATTGTAACAATTAACTGTACGAAACCATCTCAATATAACTCAAAAACACTATCTTCTTCTGCACGTTTGCTTACACATTTCATCCGACTGCTTGGGAAATATAAGATCCTGTATGTAGAATTCCTCATGGTAGATGTCCCCATCCCCACCCCCACATCTCTGATAATTGCATCTTTACAATCTTTCATTTTGTTTTATTTAATAACTTTCAACATTTTTACCATTTACTTTACAGATTTACAAATTTGTAAATAGCAGGACCCACTGGGAGAACAGTTTCCAGAACTGAAGTGGCTTCCCTAAGTAAATATACCTATATTATTATTATTATTATTTATTTATAATTTTTTCAACCATCATTTTTCCCTTGACAATTTTACTCATATTTATTGCCTATGAATATGCTTTCTCCCACAGTTTTTCCTCTGGAAAAGACATACAAGTTGAGTGATGTAACTTATGCATTTATCTCTAACATTGCTTCTTCCGACATGTTGACACCAAACCACATCCCCAAACCTCTTTCATTCTGCTCACCTCATGATCTTCTTGACGGTAGCTTTGATCTGTCTCTCTGGGGGGCGGTGCCTTGGGTGCTACTGAGACATAAGAATCCGTCTTGACTGAGAAGCTGATAAGAGGAGTCTCTTGTCCACTCAAATACTCACCAAACATGGTCAGTGAGTCCAGGCGAACACGATCATTGGCAAGAATCTACAACAGGAAAAGGTTTTATTACACTTCAGAGGAAATAAAAGCATGATTTAGTTGAAAACCTGATTCAATGATATTACCTTCCCATTAAATCAGAGGTGCCAACCTTAATTGTTAAAAAATCATATTCTTTGTTTTTTAACCAATTTTAAGCCTAAAACCTATTTTTCTTTTAAACAAATTTGAAAAACATACCAAAAATTATCATTCTTACAAGTTTCAAACATCCCATTTCTAGGGGGAGATCCTATTTTCCTCTTAAAAAATCCTACCACATAGGATGAAATCAAACTAATTGGCAGTTTTGTTAAATGATGTGAAAATTAACATTACTGCTTTAAAACTTGGGCTTTGACCAGTTTTATTGCTAACTTGTCTCTTTTGAAATGCTGTCACCATGATCACTCAATGGTTCGGATTGGATTTAAGTTGTACTTAAATAGTTTGAAGAGTCAAAGAATCTCCAAGCTCTTGCCCATTCTTTTGCAAGGAAAACTATATTGATCTGAAACTGAATAATTGTAGTGTTCAAAATTCTGCTTAAGATACGAGGATACATGGATGTGGTCATACAACAATATGTAAAAAAAAATGAGTCACCTTGGATGTATCAGCTTGGATGAATACAGGTTGAAGAGGAAGAGCCATAAGAGGTACAAAGCCTGACAGTGCCATGTCTTCTGGTAACAATACTTCTAAGCTGTCTATGAAAATGATATATGAAAGGCGATCGTTCATCTCAAATTTGTTCACTTTCTGTGATATTCTCGTCAAGCACTTAGTATCAATATCACTTTTTTGTCTCTTTGAGGCAATACGTAGCTCTATTCATCACAATCATGACATGGGTTGCTTTTAAATCAAATACTTGAGTTGGTGAAACATCTAGCATCTTACTGGGCATTTAAAGCTGTTCATCCTTTTATGGAACTGCCTGATGAAGGCCACAAAGTTAGGTAGATGTTAAAGGAGAATGAAACCCTTGAAACCAGCTGAATCAATATCAAAGAGAAAAATCAAAGAAACATATTGTTGAAAGTTTGAGGAAGATTGAATGAATGATAAGAAATTTATGAGCATTTGAATATTGAGATCACTAGTGCCATGTAGATCCTCCCATCGGCAATGCGACCAAGATCTGTGATGTCACACACGTACAACTCCCTCATTACTTTAATACTTATTTCACTTATATTCTCACTTTTATAGAGTCTATCACAAGGTGAGGTGTTCTTAATTATGAGATGACAATTAAGTAGGGCCTACAGAGGTTTCACAACATTATATCATTGATGAATCATTTGTCATATGATTAGAATGAGCAAAAAGATATGTTTTGGGGTATATTTTCAGTGTCCAAATGGGAGAGTTGTACGTGTGTGACATCACAGATCTTGGTCGCATTGCCAATGGGAGGATCTCCATAGCATTAGTGATCTCGACATTCAAATGCTCATAACTCTTTTATTGCTAGTCCTATTTTACTCAAACTTTTGTTGATCTTATTCTTTGATTTTTCTGCTTTCACAAAAGCTAACTTGCTCCAAGAGTTTCATTCTCCTTTAACCTACTTGTTGACATTCTTATCACCTTTGAATATCCTTATTCAAATCCAGGAATTGGATTGTGGTTGAAACTGAAAATACATTCAGAATAAAGCCAAGTGACTTACATTCTTCACCATTGACAGCGAACTTTACCTACTTGTTGAGATTCTTATCACCTTTGCCTATCTTTATTCAAATACAGGAATTAGATTGTGGTTGAAACTGAAAATACATTCAGAATATAGCCAATAGACTTACCTTCTTCACCATTGACAGCAAACTTAACATCAGGTACAGGCACTCTCTTTACAAGGTTCAAGAATTGTGCCACCGAAGACCAAACATCAAGCGATGCACTATATTAAAAATATAAAAAAATAGACATATCAAGTTACAGTTTGATGGAAATATGTTGGTAGACAATTTCATTAAGTGCACTTTTGAAAATAAAGATGAAATTTATTGCAAAAGTCTTGCATGAAACAGGATGTTTCGTACAGAGCTGCTCAACCTTTAGAATAGCAAATTAGTATTCTTTATCTCCAAATTTATATTTTACTATCAACATTGACATTTTCTCAATCAACCCAACGTTTTATTTTGTATTTCATGCTGAAAATCAAGATGAAATTTATTGCAAAAGTCTTACATGAAACACGATGTTTCGTATAGAGCTGCTAACCTTTGGAATAGCAAATTAGTATTCTTTATCTCCAAATTTATATTTTACCATCAAAATTCACATTTTCTCAATCACCCGTTTTATTCTGTATTGTCATTTTACTGTCATCCATTGCAATAAACGCCCAAGGCGGTTTACTGTGAATTTCTAATATAGCACATATAAGCACTCCATCTTGAATTCATACTTGGTATACCTACCATATTTTTGTAACAAATACTTTTTTTTTCATAAAAGTTGGCAGCTCTGTAATATCTGAGGCTGAAATGAGACAGAGATTAAGATCAATCTCAATATAATACTTTCAATGATGGGGCCTTGGTATATGTAAATATAAAAGTTGGAGCCATCAAATCTGACCACATTGTATTCCTATTGGGGGAAATACAATAACTATAAAGAGTTGCTTTTTATTGTACTGTTTTTTTTTTCCAGAATTTGTATTGAGCCCAAGGGTGATTTATGGAGATAAGTCGACACCTTAAGCAGGCAGGGGAAGATTACCCTCTGTCCTCATTTTTTATTGACACCCGCTTACCTATAGGAGGTAGTATCTGAGCTGGGAGGAGGGTTCCAAAGCTTTGGATGGCACATCATCCAGTCAGCATAGACCTTGACACCAGGTAGCAGCTCATGAAGATCCTGAGACAACACACTCTGATCTCCACTTTGCTCTTGTAGATGATCTGAAAAGAGATAATCCAGAATATAAACCGTAATCCAAAACAATGGTGGCGGTGGCAGTGGTGGTGGTGATAATGAAGTTTATGAAAATGGTTTTATAATGGTGGTAATTAATAAAGATGATGAATATTATGATGGTAATGATGATAAAGGAGGGTAATTCAGTTTCTACAACATGTGGATGGTAATGATGATGATAGCAATGAAGATGAAAATTTTGGTGAATCTGTAACTTCTAAATTATACAGATTGTGAAGACAATGACAATGATGAATAGCTGGATGTTAATTGAGAAAGTAGTAGTAGAAGTAGTGTTTACATGAGCAGAGCATGTATGGTCATATTGGGTGTATAGCAATAGTAGGTCATAGTCATTTTCATGCATTTTAATTCAATATCATGTATAATACAGAAAGAATCATTTAGGATACCATAACAAGCATACCTTGTAAAAGTGAGCAGCATCTTAAACATAGTAAGGCAAACATGTGAAGACCAAGCAGGATGGCTTGTTGTAGGAGAGGTGGACAACCCTCAGCTGTAGGGGGGATGTCACCTGATAGGATAAACAAATATCAAATAGGCATTGTAAGAAAACATGGAACCATCAGTCATTGTGATATTCAAAGCTTACTTCCGATGTTGAGAGTGGAAGGAAACATTGATCATAAATTCATTTAATATAGCCTCCAATTGTCTGCTTTGCAAATAGACCTAGGACAAATTTTTTTGGTAAGTGCACATGGCCATTCAGCGACAATTCATAATCATCCAAGTGCATGCATAGAATCCAGTCAAACAAATGTAACAGTAACTCACTGTAAAACTTTTCAACATACGAACCAAAACTCCTGATTTTTTCATATAACCTTTGAATAGAAATCCATTCTGTCAACGATGAGAGAAAATTGATCTTTTATTTTTTTGCCACTGATTAGGTTAAAGCTGTTGCTGTCAATGTCATATAATCGAAGTTTACAAAGGACCAGTCAAGAGTATGACAGTAGCCAGCTGCAAACATATAAGTTAATGCTCTTGAATCCTCTGCCTTGCATAAAGCCAGTGTCATATATCATCATGTACCTGAAGGAGATATGTTAGCTACAGCAAACATGTTGATAGCCATGAGCTGAATGAGTCTTGTACTCAGGATAGCTGAGGGTGAATGGTCTAAGAGTGCCTTGAATTCTCGCAATAGATGATCTCTCGCATGACCAAATGCCTCCATCCTGTATAATGAGAACAACAAAAAAACTGGAAATTAAAATTGGAGCTCAGGATATGGAACACAGTAAATTCATTTGAAAGACATTTCAAAATCTACAGTGGAGAATTATTCACTAACACTGAAAATAATTCAAAGATGAATTTAAAAAAAAATATTTTATAGGTAAAGTCAATATATATGTACAAAATGGTTACTATTCAAAGAGCAAAATAGGCATACTTACATGTAGCTGCTACAACATATATAAAAATAGAACATTGGAGCCCACATCCAGTTTTGGAAAACAAAATAATATGAAATTACAGTAAAAATTTACTCATCACTATCTCAATATTCAGCCTTGAACACATTGATGAAATACTAGTTTGTATTCATGGTATATTTTTTGAACCACCTAAAGGAAATTAACACTCACATTTCATATAATTTCAAATCAGTAATTTGTGTCCCTTGGTCATAAATTTAAAATTGAAAACCAGAAAGTCTTAGCAAACCATTTTAAGAGCCTAAAAATAGATTGGGACTTCCCTTTAGCACCTAAATTTATCATTTCTTACCATCAACATTACCATTTTTAGGTAACATACCCTGTCTTTGTGAAGAGCTTCCCATGGACATTCAGGAAACTTAGCACAAACTTCTTGTTGAGCTGCAGAGAAAAAAATAAATTTAAATAGTTCATAACAAGTCTTGGGCAATTAAGACATTCATCCCCTATGAAAATTGGCATAGTTTCACCTAAGAGGGCTGTGAGAATATGAGAAGACGTAATTCACTTTAAGATCCAAAATTCTTTAAAAATAAGTGTATGGCAAATTGTTGATGTTCAGCCATAATTCATATTTCAACCAGCTTTCTAAGTGACCTTTTGTAAATTTCTGTTTATTTTCATGCTTCTGTACCAAACACTTGTTATTTAGCTTGCTATTCATATCTACAGTACAATGATGCTGGACCAGATAATATCAAACACGGTAGTGATATTTCAGGAAAGATGGTAATTTGACAAAAGGAGGTATGAAATCTTAGGCTCATTATAGTAGGGGGCTTGTCGACCTTAAGAATAATTGCATTTAGGAATATTACAAGTACTATGAGTCCCTTTTGCTCACTGTCCCTTCAAATAGTTTTCTTTGCATTGTACAAATAATTTTTAAACCAAGATTTGTAAATAGCCTTCATGAATAGCTACGATTAAATCAACATCATTAGAAACGTTGTATCCGAAATGTTGCATCAGATTAAGAACAGATTCCACTTGGAAAATTATCACTGAAAGTAGAGTGGGACATTCTTAATTCCTTATATTAAAAAACATGAGCAAAGGAATGCTCCCCCTTTCTTTTCTGGATTTTCTTCTCTTTTTTTCCCTTATTTCCCCTATTTTTTGTTGTTGGTCCTGGAGGACACTCTAATTGCCTTTGATGCTAAACTCACCTCAGCAGCAGACAGGTGAGATAGATTCTCCCCTTTCTCTATTTCATCATCTTCTTCCTCTTCCGTCCTCTCTCCTCCTTCCACCTTCCCATCGTGAGCAATCCAGACCTCTTTCCTACCCCTGTTCTCATCTTGAGACGGTCTCCTCCTTTTTCTCCTCTGTTCTCTTCTTCTCTCCATCTCTCTCCTTGCCTCAATTTCCTCTTGCTCTTTATGAGCAACCTGGCCAAAAACAAAAATGGCAATAAAGCAACTCACATTTAAATACAATAGTACATTTATAATTGAATTTTTGTAATGAATAAGAGAGTATGAAAAAATTGATAGGCATAAGTTGAAAAGTGAGCTTAATATAAATAAATAATACAAGGCAGATGAAACAATTTTTTTGTTCAACTTTCTTACCTTCCTTCTGACTTCCTCAAACAAGGTCATCAAACTTTCTCTGGCTGTAAGGAATGGATTAGTAGCTGCTAAACTTCTCACATAAAAATAGACTGCATCAAGTTTACGTCTCTATGTAAAAAACAAAATGGAAAAACGCATGATTACGAAACTAAATACAAACTGAACCTGAAATATACAGTGTCAAGCACAGATCATTTCATATCTGCTCTATTTAACTTTGAACAAGATGGTATAAAGAACCAACAAGAAAACCAGACAGACTGCCGATCAAAGGTGAATTTTTTAAAATTTATTCTACAGCAATATGAATATCTTTTGGCTTGGAAAAATTGCTTGTACTTTAGAGTTATAATATATATTATCTAGAAACATCACTATGGCAATAATTTATATAATTCAATACAAAGTTAGGAATTTCCTAGATATATATATAATAATGAAATCTGTAAATTGTTAGGCAACATTTGCATATTTCAACTACAGATAAGGGGATACATTTCGTAGATATTTCATCAGCAATAAACAAGAATAAGTGTTCCTAATAGGATTCTTGAGACCAAATAGGAATCATTACACGACATTCTAAATATCATTTTGGCTTCACACAATTAAAAAAAAAACATTGTTTTGGCTTACCGTATACAAGGCCAAGATAGCTAGCTGATTGTAAGGTCTTCCATTCCTTGGAGCAAGATGCTGTGCTTTCATATACCAACTGAATAGAGAGAAATAAAGAATTAACATGATTTAGCAGGCAAAGAAAAAAATTGGCAAGAGAATTACTGGGGTGCCATGTCATTTGGGATGTATCACAAATATCTAAAGCATTCTTTATACAATGGTTTTATTCAGAGTTTATTCAGTGTTTCTAAACTACCATAACAACCTGCATTAACCCTAATAAGACTGAATCAGCCCCCCCCCCCCCCTCAAAAATGAGAATTTGTGTACAAATCCAATGCAAATAGTGTTTTTAGCAAAAATTCATGAGTTATTTTTCCTTTAAATGATCAAAATCAATTAATTTCACCTAATTTATAGTCAAAATAAAGTCCCAGACAATTTCCATTGAGAAAACAAGGAAAAACAAAGTAAAAAACAAAGAAAATACATAAGAAATTTAGAAAACAATAAAATACATATGACAATGAATGTGATGTTGAAATATTTTACAGTATATTTGATCAGATTCCTATAAAGAGTCTCTGAACAAAAAAATGATAATTTTTAGGGGAATTATTGAGTTAATTATAGCAAAATTTATTTTTCGCAGAATTTGATCTTATAGTTTTGTAGATTATGCCACAGGTAATGCGTGTGCCAATTTTCATTACGATCGCTCGATCGATGGCCGAGATCATAAGGGGAGGCTGAATCTTCTTAGGCAATGAAATAGCCCAGTCTATTTAGGGTTAACCAACATTCTGTGCCACGACTAAATGTGTTCATCATTGGACATTCTGTTTTTATGAGCTATATCAAATATACTTTATTCATCATCAAAATCTATATAAGACACATTCTAAATTTATGCAATCTTTATGACTAACCTCCTTGCTTTCCCATAGGTGTTGGTCTCATTGGCTTGCTCTTTGTACCTGGCTATATCGCCAAGTGCTATCATGCATCTCTGAGCACTCAACAGGGCCAATTTAATCTGGAAAAAAAATCATAAATAAGCTGTGAGGGCAAATCATATGTAAAAAGTGTGGTGACTCTCTCGTTCATTACTGATTGGACAAAAAGCAAAATTTGAACCACAATGGTAAGTAACGGTGGGAATCAAAAAGTAAACTAAAGACATTTTGTTGGAAGACCGTTTATTTATCTAATGCTTTCCTTGAGTTGTTTAAAACAAGGTGTTTTTTTTTTGTTTGTTTCTTTCAAATTCAATGTACAGTGGGAAAAAATCAAGTGCAGTAATACATGATATCATGTAAGCATCACCATGCATGCTATAAAGAAGTTAAACTGGATAAGAATTATGATGGGGAATTCCCAAATGTAAAATGTTATAGACACAGTCAGTAAGAAAGAGAAGGGATATAATATAAATAGGAATAGAAAGAAGCAGTGATATTCATTAGGAGGGAAAAAAAGTATAGAGAGTAAGAGTTGCAAAGTAAGATGAATATATGCAAAGAGCTTACTGATCTTCTTCGTTCTTCATGAAGGGGATCTAGACCGGTACGATTTTCTAACTGGAAGTGATATGTTGATTGCAGCTTATTCAGCACCCCTTCATAGAACGTAGTACCCTAAAAAAAATTAATACAAATAATCAAGTTCAAACAGTGATTATTTACAGAGTATTGACATGAGAGATGGTCAAAACAACCGGAATGTCTCCGACAGTCTCATACACATTACGCGTTTCAATGTAGCAGCATTGCTGACTTTGAAATCAACTACATGTACAATGAACAATTTTTTTACAAATACGAAGTTGGATTGGTAGAGAATTCCAAAAACGAGGAGCAACTGACGAAAAAAGCTCCATCCATCCCTGTACATTTTCAGACAGGTACTAGGCACTTGAAGAACTAGTCCAGCATAATGAAGTTCTGGGGTGGTATTCTGAACATTGTCTTTTCTCCACATTTTACCTTATCTCAGAGATATGACAAAATCAGTATTCTGGTGGATGTCATAACTTTTGTCACAAAAATTGTCATAAATTTTGTCTCTTCTCTTTAGCGCGCACCAATAATATGCGGCTTTAAATACACGTAATCCTTTTATATAAGCAAAAGATATGACAAAAGTTATGACAGGGGGGTAGCAGTCATAAATTTTGTCATATCTTTTAGTACCAAATATCTCGATAACCTGCCGACTGAATGTCAAGCATATAATGATATTATTAAGATTAGATTGTGGTATTAGTTTCACTCATCATCCATGACAATTTTCAAAATTATTTTTTCATGCTACATTTAGTTAGGCCTTACATATTAATTCCTCCTTTTTTCTCTCTGTTTTCCTTCTTTTTCTACTTCTCTTCTAAAATCCTTCACAGCTCCCTGTCTCTCTTTGTAATTAAGCGCATCAATATACGCGTAGTTGCGCGATGCCAGCGACTGTATTGGGGATACGCCCTACCTGCCACGGGGCCTTCCTATTGGCTAGAAGGGCTCCCACTGGGAACTAACGATGATTTTGATTGGTTTGCTTCCGAAAAGATGGGCGGGAACTTAGAGAGATATGACAGGGAAAAGACAATGTTCAGAATACCGATTTGTGACAATCATAGCGGTGTCACATCTCAGAGAGATATGACAAAATATATGACAAAAGTTATGACAGTGTTCCAGAATACCACCCCTGGCTGCAGCTGACGTACACTGATTAGACAAGTTACATAGCTTGTGGCCAAGTTATGGAGAGCTTTATAAGTAGCAGGATCTATCGGTAACTTACATGATGCATAAAATCTAGAAGATCTTCTTTGTAGCTGTCCCCATTAGGTTGTTCCTGTATGGCCTTCCTCAGGGCTTCTATAATCTGATAATAGCAGTTCTTCCACAGCATCTGCTCTACATTGTACTGATTACACAGGTCAAGATCTAAGAGAATGATGCCCTCATAGAGTTGTTCTAGCTCTTGCCTGTTGAGGATAAAGTAACAGTACATAGATAGCATTTGAATGCTACAGTACAAATCACTGAATGTCAGTGATCCAATTCAGACCAATCAGATTACAGAACATTCTAACATTCTATAAGTATCTATAGCATTCCAACCTCATAGCATAATAGACTAAATTAATACATGTACCTAAACCTCAAATGAGAGAATAAAGATACAATGTTGGCTAAATTTGGTCAACATCTACATGGGTTATCAAAAAAGGAAACCCAATTCTGATTAAGAAATTATAAATTAGTAATTATGAAACCTATTCCATTCGAAAGTATGAATTTTGAACATTCTAAAGATACATGCATTATGTTTCTATGACCGAGCATCACTGAATACCATTGTTCTACATGTATAATAAGTGGTGCAAAATGGTGACACAATGAATGCTCCTGTGACATTTGCTCTGGTCTTCATATCTCAGAGGGTTTGGGTTAGAGTGAAGATACGGATTAGGGTTTATTTATGTTTTGCCTAAAGTGCAGATTTTCCATCAGAGCAATTGTTGCCGGAACAAATGTCATGGAACCTGCAAAACAGCAGAACGCACTTTAAATAAAAAATAAATAAATAAAAACAAAATTAGAAACAAAAAACAGATTACAAGACCTCAAGAAGTGGCAAGATTTCTATGTTTTTATTTCATTTTTCATTGTTTATTGTGTTCAATGAAGTCAATACTGAGGGAACATGTCTTGATATCGTAACTGGATTGGCAGGGACTCAAGACATGAAAGAGATACTATTTCAATAACATATCAATGTAGGGTTTTCTTAAACGTTATAATAGTTATTGAAACCAAATTGAAACATTTCTAGATTTCAGAAAAAATACTCACTGCTTGTCTTGGAGTTGCTGTAGCATCTCCCTGGTTGAGATGCCATGACTCAATGCATTGAAGAGGTCTGTCTCACAACGAGCAGCATCCCGTAGGAGTTTCTGAGCTGATTGCCGGTTCACAGACAGGTGCTCCTGTATCATGGCAGCATGGGGTGGATTTTGGTATCCCGGATATGGCATCCCAGGGGGTAGTGGATTGGGATGTCTACCGTAGGGTGGTGGATACTGCATCATATAAGGTGGAAGGGGAGGATTACCAGACTTGTATGTCTGGGCTCCTTCAGGTTGGTTTTCCCAGGAAGAAGTGGGCACTGAGTAGCCTGGCGGAGGAGGTGGGTACCCATAATGAGGCGGCACCATCCCAGCAAATCCAGGTGGAAAATTTGGAATGTATGAATTCCAATTCTCTTGCAGGGTGGCAGGTGGTGTTCCCTCTCCCCTGGATTCTCCTTTGTCTGACTCAGGGTCCTGGAAATGCAGTTCCCCATGCTTCGTTTGATGCTGCTGCAAAGCAGGCTTTTGATTTGGCTTACTAGGGTCCCAGAGGCGACTTTGGTCACCAGTACGTCCCTTTGGCTTGGCCTTGGATTCATCAGGAAGCACTGGTGCATCAGTATGTTCCTCAGGAGGATGATAGTACTGATCATACACAGGAGCATAATTACCTTGAGGTTTAAGTTTCTCTTGTTCTGTCTTCCCAGGCAGCCTCAGTATACCCCCTCCATGCTTAGTACCAGACTCCTCAGCTTCACTGCTGCCTCTCCTTCTCCCATGTCTTTCAGAACTATCATCGCTAGACACAGAAATGTGATGTCTCCTTGTGTCCTTTTTCCCCCCAGAGTGATAGCGCTTCCGCTCATCTTGGTCTTTGTGGTCTCTTTGTGGTTCCCCACTATGCCGACCTCCGTCTTGATCATACCTTTTATCAGGAGCTTTTCTACCATCTTCATGACGTCCATTTCCTGATCTTTGTGAATCTTCATCATTTCTATGCTGCCTGTCACTTCCAGACTGACCAGATCGCCCTAAATCCACAGATTGCTTATTGTGTCCTTGTCTGTAAGATTCCTCTCTGTTCCTATATCGACTATCATTCCCTGACAGGTAAGGTTCATCCTTATCTCTATTCCTGTCATTTCTTTGTTCTTTTCTTTCATTATTGGAGGTTCCTGAATGAAACGTTTGTGAATCATGTTGCATAGTTTGCCTTTCACCTCTATCTGAAAGTCTTCGCCTATCCTCACGTGGTGTCTCATAATCTCTGTCACTGTGATCTCTATCTTCAAATCGGTCATTTCTTTGTGATGGTCTTCTATTATCTGATCTCCCATAACCTTTTGCTTCACGATTTTTCATTTGAGATCTCTCATCTCTTGCTGATGGTCTTGTTTCTTTAATATCTGGTGTCTGTAAGGCTCTATCATCATGATATTCAGTTTGATATCTTTCATCTCTGTCTGGAGGTCTCCGCCTATCATTGTGTGGTCTCTCAAAGTCTTTCTCACTGTAATCTTTATTTTGAAACCTGTCATTTCTATTTTGAGGTCTTCTATTATCCAATCTGCCATAACCTACTTCATCACGATTTTTCATTTGAGACCTTTCATCTCTTGTTGGTGGTCTTGTTCCTTCAATATCTGGTCTCTCAGACAGTCTTTCTCTGTCATCATAATGTTCATTTTGACATCTTTCATCTCTATGTGGATGCGTCCTGTCTTGAAATGGTCTCTCAAATCTTCCAGGTTTATCAGATTCTTTCTTTTGAAACTTACGATTAGTAATGACCATGGATTCAACATGAAAGTTAAGATCGTCAACTTCTTCCTCCCATTCGCCAGACATTGTCAAAACAGGTCCCTTATCAGTTTTCTCATTCCTCTTGGAGTTGGAAATGTCTGAGTCAATCCTCTGCCGAGACTGACCTGAAGAGTAGCTTTTGGCAGGCTTTTCCTGTACCACCCGCAATCTGTCATCAACCTCAGACCCTGTTTTAACTGTAATCTGTAGATCTTTTGCACTAGACGCAGTTTCAAATTCTTCTTGACTTGAATTCTCTCTTTCCATCATTTCTTTCTTAGCTCGTAGCTTCTGTATTTCTGAAGCATAATTCTGCCTGGATGACTTGACAAGATCTTTCTTAGGCTCATGTTGTGATGAGTCTACCTCTGAATATGAGTGACCCTTTTTGTTGCTTGTCCTTGGTCCATGGTCTTGTCTAGCATTAGCTTTCCCTGAAGCTCTTCTGCTCTGAGGAAGCTGTTCTACTGTTTCTTTTTGTTTTGTAACTTTATGACGAGGGTCTGTCTTCTTAGGGGAATGTTGAGCTTGGTACTGCTGCTCGAACTCCTTATCCCAATCACTACCCATCAAGCTCTTTATTTCCTGTGGTGTATTTTCTGAAACATTAGGATCATCATCAGCATTTTGCTTTCTATCTTTATTTCTAACGTCATCACTATGTCTTTGCTTGCCATTGCGACTTTGCACTTGTTTTGGTGGGCTTTCATTCTTATTCTGACCTAGCACATGCTGTTGGTGACTTTGGTTTCTATTGCGACTCTGCGCATGTTTAGGTGCACTTTGACCCTTATTGACCTTGATTCCTGAAGATTTACATGTAGTTTCTGCTTCCCAATCCTCTGGTTTGATTTCCCAGGTGTCTTCATCTGCATGTTCATTATGTAAAGATGGTGCCTTCCCAACCCTGGACACCTTTGAGGACTCCTCTCTACAAGGTCTACGTGAACCTCGTTCTCTATGATGCAAGGGTTCCTGTTTATCCCATGGTCTTGATCCAGAATGGGCATGGCTACCACCACTCTCAGCTTGTCTGTCAAATTTATCATTCCTACTGCCATTCCTGCCTCCTCTTTGTGCATTTTCTGTCCCTGACCTCTCGTATCCTTGATTCTTGCTATGTTCAGGTTCAGCTACATGCGTTGCCTCTTCTTTTGGGGTTGGCTCTTTGGATTGATTTTCTTCATGAACGTGGCAGACCTGGAACCCTTTGGATCCAATCTCACTCAAATTAACTGGATCCTGGACAGGTTTGGTCGGTGATTCCTCTCGGCTAGAATTCAAGTCACTTCCTGGCGATGAAGAATTCTTTGCTATCCGGGACATGCCTGGCCTATATAACTGTTGATCTGGCTTTCGCTGTTCCTTTTCCCTACGTGCCTTTGTAGAGCGTGACTTGGTAGGATGTTTCTCTGCTTTTTCTGCTGCACCCATCTGTGAGGATGCTTTCTCTTTTGGATCTACAAATAAACACACAAAAAATACCTTATTAATAGATGTTAATATGCGACTATTGAACATGTGGAATGCTTAGCAGTCTCACCTGCATTGCGTATTTACGTGATTACATATAACAGCAGAGATATCTTTGAAAACAACTTCGATGAATACTTTTTCACAAAGAGAGACAAAAAAATTTAACTTGATAATACATAGCAAAGTTTGCTACATGTAACTTCATTTGACATTTGACCTTGACTCAGGAAAAGTTGTTATTCATTTCATATTATTTGTGGATATCAAACTAGGTATTTTACTACGTATTCTGAAAATAATAAACAAAATGCAAGTTAATTGATGTGAAATAACATGTGACCTCGATTATTAGTACGGTACCTGAACGATAGATTGTGCATTAATCTGAAAGGTAGGTGACTACTATTCTGTTTTATTTGCCGTCATTTGCATTTCTTTTCGAAGAACATAGGGTCATTCCTCAATATATATGAAATTTATTTCAATTATTTTCATGTTTCAATATATCATGCAATAATCTGAGATGTTGGTGACTACTATTCTGTTAAATTTTGCTTTCCAACGTTGTCGGGAATTGCATGATCATTTTCTTTTTGGATAGAAAGAGTTCTTTCCTTAAGATAACATTTCGAGCACCTTCAAACACTATTAAGACATGTCCTGACCCCCAAAATGCCCACAACAACAAAAAATGCCCATATTTATTGCCGATATTTCACCAACACCAATTTTTCAAAGGTATTTTTAAGTCCATTGCTGACCATCTGATCCGATCAAATTTAGGTTAGGTACATCAAATTATCTTTTGCAAAATTAAGGGGCTTATCTTTAGAATCTAATGTCATGAATCGATTACAGATGTGTGGGGTGTTGTTCTCATTATCGAGTATGACATTGGATTCTAAAGGTATTGAGAGTACGGGAGACCGGGGTTAGTTGGAACACGGGGTAAGTTGAAACATTGTAATTTTCTTTAACGTCTTTAAATAAATTTCTGCAATACTGCCCTCAATTTATTGTCATTATCAACAGCCATCCACCATATTACAGACAACACATGTGCAACAAGCCTGGTGAAGTTAGAAAGGAATTTTTGTTTTTTGACCTTCTGAGTAATTTTTTTCTCTTTCAGAAATGTTTTATTATTTCAGAGAAGTTTATAGATCAAGTTGGCCAGTTTGGGGGTATGATAGACACTGGTACCAAGCTACAAAATGAGGTTATTAATATGCCATGGTGAAGTCCCTTTTTTGTGCTGTAAGCTTATAAACGTCAAATGGGCCTCCGGGGTTAGTTGGAACACAATTGAAGGGGCTAGTTGGAACATGTTCCAACTTACCCCAAACATAATAATGAATAAGAATATATAAAGTATTTCACACTCTTCTAAACATGTATTGTATACCATGCTTGTTTTGTTTATCAGTTAGGTCTGAGTGTGCATTTAAGGCCTATTGTAGGCCCCTAATGCAATATTAACCCAAGGTTATCAAACTGGGGGGGTCATTTTGAGCCCCCCTTGGTCACTATGCCGTCGCGCAAAATTTTTTGACTACACTGCTTGCAGAATTTTTACTTTCACGTCTTGTGCATCATTTGAGACCAAATTTGCGATGCCTGTGTGCGCGGTTTCGAAATTACGCAACATTTTGTACGCGCAAATTACGCGCAAATTGGTGGATATTTGTTATAAATGTGAAAATTGATACTCTCACCCAAAATTAGCATTCTACTAGCTTAATAAATAGAGTTAAGGCAAAAACATAAAAAATAAAAAAAATTTAGGGCAAATTTCATACGCTTATTTGCATAATTAATTAATGAAAAAAATAAAAACAATTAATTTTTGCCTTGTAAATTTGATGAAGAAGTACATGAAATTGCTGATAGTACACTTAATTGCATGTAAAATCGAACGCACCCAAATATGCGGAATTCTACTACACAGTCTGCTTGCGTGAGTGGCTGTATAATAGAAAACATAAAGTTCAACAAATCCAAACAAATTTCAAATACTTTGAACTTGAAAGAAATATAGCAAATAGGCTAAAACCATGTAATATTACAGTTTTAAGTAGTTTTAGTATACATGTAATTCTTAATTGACCATACCATGTTCCAACTTACCCCGTATTGGGATAAGTTGGAACGTTTGCGATAGTCTTGTTCAGGGTGGATTTTTTCACTAACCATAATAGAGTTATTAATTTTATGGGGTACATTCGAAGCCCTTAGATATATGCTTCAAGCTGATATATTGATTGTTTCTCGAATAAAATCTATTTGGATATTACAGCCATTTTTGTCAAAAATGTTCCAACTAACCCTGGTCTCCCCTATACCGGGTTTGAGAAAGTATATAGTGGAAATATTTTCATCCGAGGTTGGTT
This sequence comes from Lytechinus pictus, assembly GCF_037042905.1. NCBI lineage: Eukaryota > Metazoa > Echinodermata > Echinoidea > Temnopleuroida > Toxopneustidae > Lytechinus > Lytechinus pictus. The sequence continues at coordinate 14,555,438 of NC_087246.1, forward strand.
CCCAGCCAACTGAGGATAAAATATTTTAACTACACTTACAAGAGAAACACCCGGTATATTTGTTTTATATCCCTTCTTTACGAAAGTTTGAACGAAAAATATTGGTAATCTAGTCCTAATTGGCCCATCTCCATGCACCGACATATAATTATCAGAGAGTTTGTAATTCAGCTAGCATTGCATTTTTACCTGTGTTGATTGCGCTGCGCTCAGCGGACCCCTGATAAAGCGTCTGCACCGTTGCATCACTAGACTTGCCCAGTGGAGGCAGTCCGTCGTGCGCTGTGCCAGGGTGATTGCTTGGTTTTCAGTCGGACGCAAAATAGTAAAAAGAAACTACATGTATTCTACTCTGACACTATGGAGTAGGGTCTGACGTCACAAACTATTTGGAATGATCTCCAATGAATTTATGATTCACGAGAAGCATTAAGCCCCAAGGGCTCTCGACTAGTGCTGTAGCCAAACTGCCGAACCGAAGTTCGCCGAACTTGGCACTTCCGAACCTGACCGAACGCAAAGGCCTGGTTCAGTGGTTCGGTAAAAAAAAAATAAGCACATTAATTTTACCAAATAATATGAATAAAGCGGGAACTACATAGATTTAAATATAAAATTAAAAACATTTTTATTGGTTAGAAATTGTGCACAATAAGAATTCTACATAAAATATTTTCAAAATCCACTATGAAAGCTCCCATCTCGTCTTTGATTGAACTGTTATCAACTTCAGACTTTTTTTTAACATGAATATATTTTTTCTTCATGAAATGAGGGGGCATTTGAAGCTAAACTTGGTATAAAATTGTGGTTGAATTACGTATTGCTGTAATCGATCGTGATCATAATCGGACCTAATTGTTTTGTATTTAAAAAAGAAAAAGGACAAGACATGAATTCATTCCTCGTAAATGACAAAGTATGACAAGCTTTGGTCTCATCTTTGATTGAATTTTTATCAGTTTCAAATTTTTTTATAAACATTAATTTATTTTTTTCTTCATAAAATGTGGGGACATTTTAAGCTAAACTCAATTAAAAAGTGTAGTTGAATTACGTATTGCTGTAATCGATCGTGATTGTAATCGGACGTACATGTACATGTAATTTTTTTGTATTTAATAAAAGAAAAAGACACGACATAAATTCATTCCTTGTGACTGACAAAGTAATGGTAAAGTATATATATTTCACCTTCTGAAATTTCCATGTTAATATAAAAGATAAAAAATAAGAGATGAAGGAATGAGGGTAGAAAAAACAGAAAAGATAAATATTCAAAGCAAATCAACGCATGTTCCCAAATCGCGTTCCGGAAATGGCTGATAAGGAAAGTTGAAACAGGAAGTCCAAACAACCTGCTCTCAGTTGCTATTTTACTGGTAAAATTCTTATTCCAAATTTGAAATGTTTTTCCATTGTCAATATTTTCTAAAAAGTGGTTTAATCTGGTCAATTACTGAAAATGAAATGATAAATTATCAGTTCCGTCTTGGTTCTGAAGATCAACACCCAGTGATTTCATAACACTAAAATATACAGTAGAGTCCCATGTACTCATTTTCGTGTTTAAAATATGTTTGAAGTCACGTAGCATCGATCTTTCGGGACCAAGAATGTAGTGGCAAATTGTATAGAACGGAGCGTTCAACGCTAGCGGGCGTGTACATGTACATTTTGCTTATTACATGACGTCATCCAGCCACTGCCGAGATCCAATTTACATGTATGAATTAAAATATATTAAGCATGCGCAGTGCAAGCCTTCTATTGCCCACACAGTATTCCACCAATAGTGTGCAATTCTCTATCACCTTGTACCAAAATCGACCTAGAATTTTACTTTCCTATATTTTATATGAATTATGAAAGGTATTCTCGGAGGATCTATTGTCTCACCGATGCCGCACAGGTAAGCAAATTTTGAATACTTCTTGCTTTTCCGTCAAAATCTTATGAATTAACGTCGATATGGCATCGTGTTCGTTGGAGTTTGTAGAGTCTATCGCAACGTGCACAAAGTCAATTGATTTCCCGGTTTCGTCGCGTGAATATGCATGAAATTGCATTGCCGAGTCTCGATAATTTGTTATCGATACTGGAGCGATCCGATCACGAACCAAGACCATTTCCCGCGTAGACAATGTGACCGGATATCGTTATCGCTATAAATACTTTCGCACGCAGTCCGAAGGAATTATTTTGGCGACCACACAGTCATGACGTGATCTGCGCGATTGACCAATCAGCGGTCTGAGCGGAGGCGGTCTATCCGTTGTACCCAGTCTATGGACAATTTACCACTGTGGAATGGACTGACATTTTATCTTTTTAAAGTAATTGATTCACGTGATGCTTTGCGTCGATTTGCGTGTAAAATAGATTAGGTGCCTAGTCTTTCCCTTGTCATGTCTTTGATATGAATACAAATCGCGCGCCCTCTTTAGGCCAAAAATTGATGTTGTCGCGGATCTACAGGCAGCGACGTCAAGAGCAAAAGAAGATGAGGAACAGAGTGCTCAAGTAAGTCACTAAATGGACTTCATATTGATCGGTAAGTGAAATGGAACAAATTATCGAGATTTAAAATTTCGTAAAAATCATGTATTTTGTGCAATCGCATGACAGTGTTTTATCTAGACTCCAGGAATCTCCAAATTCTGTGGAAGTATCAGCTCATAGAGAGAGTTGCATGCGTCATGCCTTGATTTTACCTTGCACGGCGGCATGTATTGATGATCATATCTACATGGAATAATCATGAAAAAAAATATATTCTGTTCTTTGTAATTCTGTTTCTGTCCTCACTCTCTCGACTCGTTATCAATATTTTTTTCTTTGGTTATTTTTTGATTCAATTTAAAAATGAAAGTAGAAATGACTCTTATTTTTGTTTAAAAGATTAAAATAAATAAAAGTTATGCAACAATTTTTAGATCTAGACCTACATGTATGACCATCAGTAGATAGAGGCGCTGGTCCAAATATTGGGATTGTCCCAGAAAACAAGGATATCCTCATAAACCAGGACAAATCATGTCTTGATAAATTGAGATTGTCCTTGTTAATGGGGAGTTTTTTTTCACTTACCCCTGCGGGACATCGACAGTAATTACGGGGATTGAGAGTGCTAAAAATAGATTGAGTGACCTCAATTCCCCCAGTTCACCGTCTATTTTTCATGACTTGCCGTCTTCCAATAATCTTGTTATCAAGCCTTGAAATAAGCGGGCGCTGAGCGCAAATTCGCGCTCATAAAGCCATCAATTGCGCCCATAAAGCCCCAAAATCATCAAAATTTTGACGACTGGGCGCAAATATTTTCCAGGTAATTGCGCCCGCAGTGAGTGAGCAGTGAAGCCATATCATACATGTAATTTAAATATCTGAAAAGCCAAAATCAAGTAACTTTCAATTTACGATAAGCACAGTTTCAAATTGCCAAGTGCGTCTTTTTTTCTGTACCATAAAAAGTGAGCTACGTCCGTCTTTTTATTCTGTAATACATGTGCGCGCGTGCTTCCGGTAGCGGTAACAGTTTTTCCATACTTCACCATGTGCAATTACTAATACACACATTTCCAGTTGGGATATCACAATTCTGCGATATAGTAATTCGAATTGCACAGGAGATAAATCCCTGTTCACAGCACATACGATGTGCGACTCTTTTATCCTCACAGTCGCCGACTTTGCTTGTCAAAACGGAGCCTTAATAATCCAAAATCACTTAGCTTATAGTTGTGAATTATAGCTTTTTAATTTCTTTCTTGGAGAGGGGTAAATATCAGACAATAAATCATCAAACACGGCTCCATCTAAAAAAAAATAGGAGGACGCCGTGCACTTGAGTGTGGTGTTAGCTAGCCATTTTGAGCTCATGTTCTCTGCCAGAGCTCTGGGTGAGAATTCTATCAGTAATGGCCTAAGTGATGGTGATTTTCCGTTTCAAATAGAGTTTAGATTTCATATTAATTTTTGAAAACTGTCAAAAAACTTAATGATTTCTTCATTGTGATGATTATTTAAGTTATTAATGAATACATTTTCACCGAATTTAGACTCTCCCAGAATGAAAGGCATTTTCTGTGGAGATCTGCATTTTCAAATAACTTGTGAAAAACTTAAGGTACATGAACCTACAATACATGTACATAGCCTGTGGCTATGTGCTGGAATTTGAATAGACTGAGTTAGATATTGATTTCATTTCTTCATTTCTTTAACATAATTTATATGCAATCCAAATGCACCTCACAGTCACAATCACACACATACACTCACCCACACCCGTGATTCTTTTTTTTCTAAATTTATTATTATTTGATCTGAATTCTCTCTTTCTCCATCTCTCTCCCTTTTTTATATTTTTATTTTATTCATTTATTTAGATTTTTTTTTTTTTGGGGGGGATTAATTGTTTGTGGTTCATTAAAGATGAAAAATAAATAAGCCCATGTACATGTATGTGTGGTTGTAAAGGGGATGTGGAGTGAGGGTGTCAAAACACACTTAAACATTTAAATCTGATTTCTTAAATACGTTTGAATAAGCCTAATACTTAGCATGCTATTTATGTACTAATTAAAAAATTGCAGGAGCTGCGCATACTATAAACACATTTGTGGTGTGGTTCACCGTTATATATATATTTTTTAATTGCCCCCGGTTCCTGTAAAAAGCCCGTGAGCCGGGGGCAATTTTTTAAAAAAATTGCCCCTGGTCTGCAGCTGCTTATTTCAAGGCTTGCTTGTTATGAAACCTGATACGTTTACATTGACTAGCACTCAATTGATATCGGCACTTGGCAGGTGAATGAACTTTCCTAGATTTCTTGTGTGGAGAAATCTTTGAAAACTGAGACAGTCCCTGTAAACTGGGACAATCCCAATTTTCTGACCAGCGCCTCTACCATCATAACCTTGTTCATTGTGACATTGAATGAGTGGCCTCTACTGAGTACTGACCATTCTTTGTAGAAACAAAATTTATTATAAATAGACTAAAACTATATGATACTTGATAGATCTTTGCTGTGATAATTTTTCTGAGGGTCGGCGATTCTTTATTTTAATAAGTTAAAAAATTCATTTGGCAATTATTGCCGAACCCCGACATGCCCGAAGTCCGAACCGAGTCCAAATGACCTTTGCCAAACTTCCAAAGTCAAGACTAATAAAAAGTTAAGAAAAAAATTGCCGAACCGAACCCGAACATGCCGCCTGACAGTAGAGGCGCACGGCCAATATGGGAGACTCTCTCCAATAGGGGAGACAATCTCCCACATTGGAGACTTGCTTTGCAAAAGGACAAAAGAAACAACACCAACAAAAGTATGATTTTTTCCACCCAAAATTTTGTCTCACCGAGGTCAGAAGCCCATTTGGTTTGTGTGTGATTGACAACAAAATTCCTTATCAAAATAAAAGTAGACGGTGAATTTTTAAAGTAGACGGTGAAAGGAATCTGCTTATCACATTTTTATTTGCCGCCAAGGTAATCCTTTTGCAGCAAATGTAAACAAAGGAAATTGGACTCCAAAACTGGAGACTGTCTCTGAAATTGGATACCCAAATTCTTTACAAAAGTCTCTGATATTGCCTTATTGGACTCTTTGCCTTTGGAGATAATCTCCCACATTGGAGACAGTCTCCAATAATATTATTGGCCGTGCGCCTCTACTGCCTGACTTGCTTGCAGCACTACTCTCGACCATCATGACCAATTAATTCAAATAACAACAAATTTTCAGTAAGGGATATAATCATATCTAACAGAGATCTAACTTAGTCATAGAAATAGAATGATAGATCTAGTTACGTCGGGGGCGCTGCCGAACATACCGAAGCCGAAGGCTTTGTGTGCTTCGGCGGCGCCGCCGACGCTGCAGTGCAGGCAGCGAAGCACCCACTCTACCGGAGGGAGTGAAGTGAATATGGTCGTGCGACGCGCGAATGCAAACATAATCAACATAAATTCAATCTAATATCTTTGAAATTACTTAAAGAGTAAAATTAAGTTGGGCCAGTAAGTTTATCTCACCATCGCGCCTTTCATGACTTGCATCTTTCTTCAGAGTTTCCACCCTTCTTTTCAGCTGATCATGTGTAACTTTGACAACTTCTACTTTTTTGTCTTTGACTTTGCCCGTCGTCGCCATTTTCGCATTTCGCGGTGAAGTTGAACGATAGAGGGCGCGGGAGTGCTTACTTTCTGGCGTACTTCAAGGCCCTATATACAACTTGTGCCCTGTGCAAACTTGAAGAGGACACTACAGAGCATATCCTTGCCAAATGCCCATGTACCCTCCACCTACGCAACACTCTCTTGGACAAGATAAGGAATCTCCTAAAGGATTTTCCCTCCTCAGCAACCTCCTTCAATGCCAGCAGTCCCTGCCAACTCGGCCAACTCACAGCGGGCTCACAGCAGCCATGATGCTTCCCTCCCTCACCCTCTAAATGCCTTGATCCTATAAAAGCTATACCCTGCACTTCATATTGCAGTTGCATGTCCTTTCTTGTCCCTTTCTTGTCCCTTAAATCTGTCAACTCTCAGTAACCTGCCTGTTCCCCTGGACTTGACATTTACCGGACTCATTGACTCAACTTTTGCAGTGATACCCGCCGATCTCCGAACATCGAACTGAAACGAGAGAGAGTGCGTATTCAAAAAAACGGGACATATTTGAAAAGTCTATAAAATTTGTGTTTCAAATTATGATCTCTATATTTTGGTGTCAATAGGTGCTCTGAAGTCTTATCCTTCAAATGTCATTAAAATAATTTAGTTCCGTTCATGCTTGAGCGAACACTGAATGTTTTTGTCTGGGATTAACTAAAAAGGAGACTTGCCAATGCGCCAAAATGGCATAAAATTATAAACATGATGGTCGGACTTCTTAATTGCTAATCAGCATGAAGACCTCCTCTTAACCTTTTCATTATCTGTGCCATAATTTTCGAATTATGCGGTCAAAATTCATTTCCAAATCTTCTTATTTGCTTTAATAGATCTGTTGTTGTTCCTAATATATTCTCTTTTAGCTTTAAATATTCTTTCTTTCGGCAAGAACAATTTTTTTAAAACCGAAGTATGGGAGAGCGTGTTTTTTTTTCTCCAAATTCCTTTCATTGTGTGCTACAAAGGTTATGATGCCTTTGTCCAGTGGCATACTGATGGATGGGGGCTCAGGGTTATCCCCCCCCCCAAATGAATCATGCCCAAGAAAAAAAAGTGGAAAGGAAACTAACAGAAAACATAGAAATTGAAATATATGATATCATTTACTGAATATTATGTCAAAATCACAAAATTTGATATTTTAATAGAAAAGTGGAAATGTTTGCTTGCTCGCTTCACAACCTTTTAATACATTTCACCCGATCTGCCATATATTGCTCCTTCGAAATTGACTCAATACACCATTGCCATTGAAAGACATGAATCCTTTCCTGTTTGTCCTGTCAAGCACATAATTAATTAATTAATTGATGAAGCCGATTCAATAACCCCTTGAAAATAGGATTCATGTCTTTTATAGGTACCATAACATAATTTGTTTCACATGCCAGTAATAAAAGGATTTGAATAATTATAAATTCTCCCAATTAAAAATGCAAATCTTCTTACTTGGGTTGACAAAAAGTCTTCTTTTCTTACTTATGAATGAAAATTCAAAGGTAAAGAAGTTTAAATGAAAAACAAAATAATTCAGGTAAATTAATAAATTTGTAAATGAAATTTGACAGGATAATTCGAAAAGTATGGCAAAGATAATGAAAAGATTAAGAGGAAGTCTGCTGATTAGCCAAAAGTCTAATCATCAAATTTCTCATTTCTGCCATGTTGGCGCAAGCCTCTTTTTGAACCCCTGACAAAAACTTCCCGTGTTCGCTCAAGCATGAACAAAATTTATTTTTTTAAATGGCATTTCAAAGATAAGATCTCAGAGCATCTATTAACATCAAAATATCGATATAATAATTTGAAACAATTTTTTTATAGACTTTTCAAAACTGTCCCGTTTTTTTATACACACTGATGTGTAGGCCTTGGCTTACTTCAAGGCCTAGTTTGGGCTATATTTAGAAGAGGAAAAGGAAAGAAAGAACATGCAACATGTGAGGAAGTACAAAAATATCCTGAAATACTAATACATTAGCATGATTATAGCAAGAGAAAGTCAAAAGATATGATTCAATGGCACGTACGCGCAAGAATGGCGGGAAGATGGGAGAAGGAGGCAAAAAGAAACGGGATATGAAGGTATATAGAGCCAAAAGCTAAATTGGAAAATCAGCATAACTCAGAACACGACCGGGCTGCTGAGGATTGAAAAAATATAGGCTAAAGAACGGGAAAAAAGGTGGATGGCGTCTGTTATAAGCTTGATAAATTTAATATGCAATAATGGTCCCAATCAGGACAAAAAAATCCTTATCCAAGAGTTAGCCAGGGCCTAGTTATATATCCCCCCATATTATGTTCTGAACTATTAGTAAGGTTTTACGCTGGCTAGATTTACCGTAAAAAGCCTTTTAATGTTTACATTAGCTAAATTTCCAAAGCTGCTATCACATAATTAGATTTCAATTTAAAAAAAATCATTTTAAAAGGCCAAATATTTCTGGCTCGATCGCTTCGCTCGCTGGCGACTGTTACAAATTTTTTCCACATTTGCTATGTTGTGTTGCCTCAAAATATTTCATTTATTATCCGCAACTGCGTTGAAGTTCATATGACCTGTGTATGTACCTGCGATTTGATAAAAAAGTGGCCAACTGCATGCAATGTTTAAAAATATTACGAGGTTCTTCATGGAACCTCGTGATATATATCAGTGACGGCACCTAGGGGGGAGGCACGGGGGAGTGAGTTCCCCCCCCCCCCCCGGCGAAATTTTTAACAAAATGTATACCGCGGGTAGTAAATGTTGTCAAAAGCATCCTACTAAATTGCTTCACTGCTTCAAAACAGCTGCTTCATTCTTTAAATTTTGAACATTTTCTAATCCCTTCACTGTTAGCTCCCAACAATTTTTGTCACTCTCATAAATATTTCAGGTCATTAATTGGGCCCTATATAAAATTCATGATGTCGCTCGCGCTACGCGCTCGCAGTAACTGTTGACTGAGATGAGTAAATTAATTGTTCACATGGGGCTTAAACATCCAATGTTCAAGTCAATACGCTTCTCGCGATAAGAGTTTTCATTATTCATAATTTTCATAAATGAAACATTTTCAGCTCGCGCTGCGCGCTCGCATCAATTGTTTAATAATTATGATAGCCATCCATTTCATGATTACAAAAAGTGCTTAGAACGTCCAGTCATCATCTCAGGATATTAAATATTTTAAGCTCGCGCTTCGCGCTCGTATTATTTATTTGGTGAGATATCATCTTCATGACCCAATGCAAGCAGCTAATCCTTAAGGTCCCTTTCAAGTCGTACATTAAAAAAAATAGCTCGCGCTACTCCTTCAATTTTGAGAAATAGGCAAAATATTTGAGTGTTAATTCCCCCCAATGTTTTTTCCTCCCCCTAGGTTACAAATCCTGGTGCCGCCATTGCCCCGGACCCGATCTGCATAGCACTGACCCCCTAAGCTCTACAACCGAGAATGAATAAGAAAAGATGAAAGAAAAGGAAATGAAGATGTAAGATGTTATTTTCTGAATACCATGCTGTCAAAGTCAATCTCAAAGTTAGATTCTCATGAAAAGGTGATTTTTTCTTGCTCGCTTCGCTCGCTAGGGACTTACATTAAACAACTTTTTGCTGCGCGCGCCATGATGTGCCCCCAAGTCACAATCACAAAAAATCCTGTTCATACCATGATATAGGGGTCATGATATGACCGGGAAATTCTTGGCTCCTGCGCCCCCGGCCAACCGATCCCTGTTACGCCCCTGATAATCAGATGGCAATATCTAGGATCCAAGATCTTGCCATCTGATCATCTCTTCTTATGTAGATCGTAATGACGAGATCCAAGATCTTGCCATCTGATCATCTCTTCTAAAAGATGCATGTAGATAATACGAGATCCAAGATCTTGCAAGAGGGGGGCTTGGGGGCTTCAGCACCCCCCACTTTTTTTCAAAACCGTGTACAAAAACGTAAAAGTGACCATAGGATTGTGAGTTTTTGCATGGTCAGCCCCCCCCCCCCTCCCCCATTCTGAAAACCGTTCCGCGGCCCCTGATCTCTTCTATAAGATGTAGACATGATGAGATTCGAATCAAGATCTTGCCATCTGATCATCTTTTCTATTCAATTCAATTCATTTACACTCTCACCTATCACTTATCTGGAAAGAGACAAATTAAAAATAGAACAAAGAGGTGAACAAATTATTGGAATTATTTCCAACGACATTAACATCAATTTCATCATACCCTGCACTCGTTCCGTTTCAAAAAGAAAGATATCATATTTTAAATTTCATTACAAGTTATTGGAGTAAAATGAGCAGAACGGATATTCCATGAAAAGTCTGGCTGTTGATAATTACCAGAATAATGTTCAGTATTATAGTAAGATTATAACCGATATCAACAAAATAAACTAAAAAAAAAGTTTGGAAATCTGACTTTGATCGATAATCCCTCCTCGATTTAAGTGAATATTAATGTGTAATTGATACTAATGAATAGATCATTTAATTTTCTTTAAAATGATACCCTACATGATTCGATTATGGTTCACATGGAGGTGCAGTGCCTTGAAATGTGGGGTAAGGTCAACATTCAAAAGTTGCCGCATGACACATAAAAGTCGCTGTTCTTTTTTTCCGTGGTGTAGAGAGGGTTTCTCAGTGGTTTCGTTTGCTTTCATGCACTTTAACATCAACATTATGGAATCAAACACACCTCTGCACATGGGCAGAAATCCCAGAGGAGACGTGTCCCCCCTACTCAAAATAGTAGGGGGGGAGACACAATAATAAATGTCCCCCTATACTATTTGTGGTCTATTATGATGGTAAGAAATTCATCATTCAAAATCGAATAAAGATGACCTTACTTTTGGGATGACAACTTTTTTTTTTTTTTTTTTTTTTTGCTTGTCAAATTTATTTTCTTCGAAATGACCTACAATTTGGGGTGAAAACCTTTTTTTTTTGCTTGTCAAATTTTCCAGCCCCTTGTCCCCCCCCCTACCTTTTGGGAGAGATTTCCGCCCCTGCCTCTGCATAATCAAGCAAATAACAAACAAACAAACATCATAACATGTATGGGTATTTCAAACTACGGCTCAAACCATGTTATCTCACAGAAGACAGAACCATCACTACATAAACCACAACAAAACATATAGGGGCTTGATTTGAATATGGATTTTCATCTCTATTGTTTGTTCTGTATTGACCCATCATTAGTATTTCTGCTCGTTTTGCAGCTTTTCAATTCAGACCTCATCCAACACTTTTGAATCCTGCTCTTTCGGTCGTGATTGCACGATCATAACAAGCATGGTATAATTTTAAAGAGAATTAAATGATCTTTTGAATGATATCAAAGATGCATTGTGTAAAATTGGAAGTTGGGAGAAATTAATGGCCAATCTCAGATTTCAAAACCTTTTTTGAGGGGTTTAGTTATTAAAAATATCATACATATCAGCTTTATCAGTTAGGCCTATAACTGAGTTGTTAACATTTAAGATTGATATATTGGAATATTTTTTACTAAATCGAGATCCGGGAGCTTGATTTACAATTTTCCATGTCACCTTTATATTATTCTTGTTACTGTTTAATTTATTTTTGTAGTAAGCATATTTTTTCTTTTCATTTCATTTGTGGCCATTTTCCTATATTCCTTATAAACTTTTTTCTATAATCAGTTCAATTCTTTAAGTATTTTCTATAGGCTTTCCATTTTTTCTTTATCTTTTTAATCAACTCTTTGTCAATCCATGGTTTAGAAAAAAAAATTTAACACGTACTTTATGAAAAGGAAAGCATTTATTGTATATTTCTATAAATTTATCTATTTATGAATTGTAAGCAAGATTCGGGTCTTTCTCAACTAAGTTCCAGGATATTTGCTCTACACATTGATAAAACTTGTTAATGCTAACTTCATCTATCGTCCTTTTCAAAATATAATTTTTCTTACCCTTAAAAATCAGATTATACAGAATATAGGAAGATGGTCACCAATGTCATCTAGTATTACTCCACTCGACAGTTCAATATTAAATCATTTGTAAAAATGTTGTCAATTAATGCTGCCGAATGTGAACTTACACGAGTGGGATAATGAATCAATGGAAATGAGAAATTTGTCATCTAACTATGTCTAAGAACTTATTAACATGTTGAGAAGACGAAACCTTTATTTAATAGATCGGTGCCGGGTAAAAATGGCAGAGGTAAAAATGGCAAAGGTAAAAATGGCAGAGGTAAAAATGGCAGAGGTAAAAATGGCAGAGGTAAAAATGGCAAAGGTAAAAATGGCAAAGGTAAAAATGGCAGAGGTAAAAATGGCAAAGGTAAAAATGGCAGAGGTAAAAATGGCAAAGGTAAAAATGGCACAGGAAAAAATGGCACAGGTAATAATGGCAAAGGTAAAAATGATAGAGGTATAAATGGTCAGTTTTAAACCCCCATGCCAAAAAACCCAAAAGCCCCTCCATGTATACAGTAGATTAAATATGAAAGGTTCTGAGAAGAAATTTTGAATTATAATGTTTGACTACTGGAAAGGGTAACATTTTCAAATGATGCTGTAGATCTTCTGCACCAAATTGATAACACTTGAGTTGGTATTTCTTATTTTTTCCTGGACTTACATGCACGGTCTTCTCATGTCAAATCGCTCTTCTAATATTCAAATTTGAAGCACACTTTGGATCCCAAGTATTATACTTCATTCATTATAGGGGAAATTCACACTGATATAAAGATTATTGTAGAAATAGCAGAAAATAATTAAAATGATACTGGTGGGGGTTTTAGTAGGGAATCCATCAAAGATTTAAAAAGCTGTTAGAATTTTACATTTTAACGGTGACGTCATTTGCGAGCAGTTTTTCCCGCATATGGTGTAATAAAAAATATCAATGAAATGTCAATTTCTAAAAAAAAATGAAAATGGCTTTTATTGTAACATACAAATCATTTCACATCCGCACCTGAAAGATTTTTTTTAGCAATCATGAACCACTGATTAAAATATTGAAAAGTATACATTTTGGTGCATTAAATACGGGGCAGCTGCTAGTATATGACGTCACAGATCATAAAAACTCAAACTTCTAATAACTATCTTAATCTTTGATGGGCTTACCGCAAACTTTCACCAATATATTTTTCTGCTAATTTTACAGTAAACCATTTGTCAGGGTGAATTTCCCCTTCAAAACAGGTCGATTTTTCCCAAAGTAATGTAATTCAGAACTTAATATGTAAATGTGTCTATTAATTTCTCTTTGTATATATGTTTAATCGTTTTATGATTTTTGTATACAGTGTATATACTGAATCATTTATTTTTATTATTATTTATTTATTTTTATTTTTATTTGTTTATTTTTTATTCATTTTATATATATATATATATATATATATATATATATATATTGTTTATTTCTTTATTTTATCTTATTTTTTATTCATAAAATTTACATATAAAAGGGGGCCTTCACCCTACAAGCTCTGCTTTTTAGTTGGTCTCCTTCCCTTTCGATTTTATGGTATTATTGTATTATAAAAAATGATATAAATGTTATATTTTGTAAATATGTGTATTGAACTATCATTGTAAATGTAAAACGATTGAAAGAGAAAATAAATGAATTGAATAGAATGGTACCTAAGAAACACCTAAAAATTCAAATCCCTGATTCGCTACACATTTCAAAATTAATGCGGTAACCGTTACCATAGAAACTAGGTTAGGAACCTGACATCCACTTGGACTAGGTGCAATGAGGTATTGCTCTGAAAAACTGAACACTAGTTGCTATTATTATATCATTTACATTAAACTATATACGTATCATATCAATATCTATTCGGATCCATTATGATGTTGAAATATGAAAAATTGCTTTTATTGCAGAACGTTTTGTTATTTTTCTGTTATCCAAGTTATGCCAGTGGTTCAAAGAAATCCCCAACTTGTCTATTAGCGCACATTAATTGGTCTTTACATTAAAATGTGTTTGTTATGTATGGGATGAAGTGCTGTTCTACTATACGAACTGGCCAAGATAAATACTTTCACCAATCACTAATTGAAATTATTTTGGCATGAAATAGTTTGAGTTTGATCATATCAACGATAAAGTATAGACCTAAAATGATGAAAGAAAAATCCATATAATATCTAATCAGTTCATGATACTCCTTTCGTCGAGAGGAGTCCATTCAAGTTCAATAACTATGACTGATATTAACCGAAAAGGTTCTGTTTTTTTCCTTGTTGATGTCGCATATCATGATCTTTACCTCTGCCAGTTTTACCTCTGCCATTTTTACCTCTGCCATTTTTACCTTTGCCATTTTTACCTCTGCCATTTTTACCTTTGTCATTTTTACCTCTGCCATTTTTACCTCTGCCATTTTTACCTCTGCCATTTTTACCTTTGCCATTTTTACCTTTGCCATTTTTACCTCTGCCATTTTTACCACTGCCATTTTTACCTCTGCCATTTTTACCTTTGCCATTTTTACCTCTGCCATTTTTACCTCTGCCATTTTTACCTCTGCCATTTTTACCTTTGCCATTTTTACCTCTGCCATTTTTACCTTTGCCATTTTTACCTCTGCCATTTTTACCTCTGCCATTTTTACACCGAGCCAATAGATCAATATCAAAGTCACCAAGGAAATATATAGGCTTTTATTTTCACTCCTCTCTGCAGACTATGGAAAATATTATCAAGTGCATCTAAAAACAAATGATTGATCTGGTGGCCTATAAAAAACCCTAATATAATACTTTTATTCTGTGGGATTTCCACTTCGAAAAAAATGCTTTCAATATACACATCATTAATTTCAACATCTTTTCTAGATTTAAAATCAAGATCATCCCTAAGATATGTACCGACTCCTTCACCTCTCTTACTTTTTCTATTATTAGACACAAAAAAATCATAACCATTAATACTGAGCCTTGAAAGTGCCATCGACTTGACGACTACGCGAGATACTTTATCTTGCCATGTCGACTTATAAAAAGTTCAGACATGGCAAGATACGTTATCCCACCAAGTCGACTTAGAAAAGGTTATATGTCGACATGGCGAGATACGTTTTCTTGCCAAGTTGACTTATGAAAATTATATGTCAACATGGTGAGATATCTTATCTTGCCAAGTCGACTTATAAAAAGTTATATGTCAACTTGGCGAGATCTTGACATGTCGACATATAATGCTTTATAAGTCGACTTGGCAAGATGAAATATTCTTATTTTGTTTCTTCTTCTTCTACTTGTTGTTTACTGTGTTTGTTTGTTTGAGGGGGTTTTTTGCAAGTTTTAGGACCTTAATTTTTTTGTTTATTTTCATGTCTTTTTTTTTTTGAGACACCATACAAATTACAGGCAAGATTTACGCGAAGATTCAGGATCAGGAATAAGGATCAACTTACGGATTCATTTCTGGCCATTCCAACGAGAAATACCACTCATTAACGCCATAAAAATGGATGTTGTACCAACTGGAATGCGAGGCCTTAGGGCGTGTCTAGTTTGCTCTCTTGTAAAGGTATCTGTTGAAAGAAATTTTTAGTTCATTCTTCATTTTCTTGTCACGGACCGGCGTGCGCGAACGAACGCAGCAAGCACTGGAGCAGGGGCCGATTGCACGAAAGGCTCTTCCAACCGCAAGGACCGTCTTTTTTGTAATTGTATGGTGTGTCGCCCATCTTTGCGCTGTATGCGGGATATTTCTGAAATGTATGATAAACAAATAAAATTTGTTAGCTAGCATTTAAGCCAAGTTTTATACAATTCCATGATATTATTATCACATCATACTATAAACAAAGGAAAGAGTTCCATATGCACCCCCCACCAAAAATAACAAAAGATTGTTGAGACTTCCGGTTCGTTCACTTCAGATTTTTCTATCATTTTTTTACTGTTGCTTACCTTAGTCTTAGATGGGACTCGAACTCACCTCGTTTGATCTGCAGTCAAGACCTTTCCCGCTATGCTAGCGAGAAGCGCTGATACCGTAAAGGGTATTTTTACGATAGACTTGATGATTTAGAGCCAAAATTGATGATTTAGAGCCAATATGAAGTTCCTCACACGTATAAATAGTAATGCGCTGCCGACTTCAAAACATCGCGTGCGGGAGGTACCGGGTCTGGTCCGAGCTCGGACCCTCGCGCCCATGCAATGTTCTGAAATCAGCAGCGAATTATTACGTGTGAGGAACTTCGTGTTGGCTCTAAATCATCAATTTTGAGACTGATACTGATAGAAGCATGGAAAAGAAGTGAAACTTTGTATAAAGTAAGAATATTATTATATATGGATATAGTTAATGAAATGTGGACATTGGGGTAATCAAGTATCATTGCTCTTCTTCCACTTGTCACTTAATCAAGGTCAAATGTTATTTCGGGTCAATGAACGTAGTATTATATTATCATATGATTGGTGTTTTTTGTGAATAATTTTTTTGTAGTAGTTTTCAAGTCAGCTCTGCTGCTATATTTAATCGCGTAATGCAGGCGAGACTGCCAGAGGCTCTCCACTTGTTTAGAGTTGTCTCCCCTCCTTCATGCACAGCTACATGTATACTTGTTTTACATGGTTATAGATATAAATTATGAAAGTGGCATATCACTGATCTCCCTAGTCAGTAGAGGCGCACGGCCAATATTGGAGACAGTCTCCAATGTGGGAGATTATCTCCAATATCAGAGACTTTTGTAAAGAATTTGGGTATCCAATTTCAGAGACAGTCTCCAGTTTTGGAGACCAATTTCCTTTGTTTACATTTGCTGCAAAAGGATTACCTTGGCGGCAAATAAAAATGTGATAAGGAGATTCCTCATAAAAAATTACCCCTTTTCACCGTCTACTTTAAAAATTCACCGTCTACTTTTGTTTTGATAAGGATTTTTGTTGTCAATCACACACAAAACAAATGGGCTTCTGACCTCAGTGAGACAAATTTTTGGGTGGAAAAAATCTTGCTTTTGTTTGTGTTGTTTCTTTTGTCCTTTTGCAAAGCAAGTCTCCAATGTGGGAGATTGTCTCCCCTATTGGAGAGAGTCTCCCATATTGGCCGTGCGCCTCTACTGCTAGTAGATGTTAAGTAGTGTGTAACGGTCATTAATCTAAATAACCAACCTGTACATGTAGGGTCAGGCATCTGACAAAAAGTTTTAATGTACTTATACCTTTTCACCAAAAATAAAAAAATCTTGTAAACGAAAGTATCAAACTACAATTCTTTAGATCATGTTCTTTTAAATTACATGTACCGGTATACATTCCCTGCCATCAAATCGTGATTCCAAGTTATTTACCATGAAAAAAATGAAAAAAAGATCAACGTCTAGTCTCTTGTGCCAAAGTGCCAAAGTAGATTCACAATTAGTCAGCAGACACAGACCATTCACATACATGTAGTGCATAATGTAGAGTGTGAAGTAGTGAAACTAGATTCACTACATGTATATACTGTGGCTGGCTCTACCAGGGCTCTTATTTGACACAAAGCCTTTGGCGTCTAGTCCTTACTGTAAACCTGTTATTGGCTAAAGTGTCAAATATGAGTCTGTGTTTGCAAACTAATTCACAATGGCAAAAACATCATGCACGTTCATATAAACAAAAAACTTTGATTCTTGGGCATGAGCTCACCATGATGATGCAGGGGAGATTGGGATTATATGGAACTTTTTTGACAAAAATGGCTGTAAAATCCAAATAGATAAATATTCAAGAAACAATCAATATATCAGCTTAAATCATATAAAGAGCTACAAATGTACCCATAAAAAGCTTTAACTCTATGATGGTTACTGAAAAAAAATCCACCTTGAACAAGACCGTCTCAAGTGTTCCAACTTACCCCATTAATAACCTTATTTTGTAGCTTGGTACAAGTGTCTATTATACCCTCAAACTGGCCAACTTGATCTATAAACTTCTCTGAGATAATAAAACATTTCTGAAAGAACAAAAAAAAAAAGAAGGTGAAAAATCACATTCATTCCTTTCCAACTTCACCAGGCTTGTTGCACATGTGTTGTGTGTAATTTGGTGGATGGCTGTTGCTAATGGCAATAAATAGAGGGCAGTATTGCATACATTTATTTATAGTCCTGAGTTAAAGAAAATTACAATGTTTCAACTTACCCCGCGTTCGAACTAACCCCAATCTTTCCTACCTGTTTTACCATTGTTGATTTTAATGCTGAACTTTGTAATTGCACTTGCACATTTGAAAGTTTATGATGCTGCCCACCCCTGGGTGTGTGCTGCACCTTGCACATTATCTTGCACTGTTCTTGTTTATCTGTGAAAAGGGTCATCAAGTGTTCATTGGGTTAATCCATACATTGTAACAATTTTCAGACTGCTGACCAATTTGAGACTGATGGATGTGACAACTGTGCAGAGTTCTTACAGATGAAAAACAATAGGGAAATGGTATTCGATTGCACAAGTCCAACATTTGATGGGTAAGTATACATTCAATGAAGGCAGCTGGTCACTACATGCTCCTTCAGAGATTTTATTGTTTTTTTTTTTTTAATGCATTTTGCATTGATTATTTGAGATTCAGTTCTGCAGAATCCTTCCTCTGACAGCACCAGCTGTTGGTTATGCTTGCAATTACATATACATGTACAAATGGGCCATGATTTTCAACAGTGATTCAACCCTCACAGTATTTTTTCTCTTTGTATTTCCATTATAATCCTTTTCATCTCTTTTTGTTTATTTACTTTTGTGTTAACAGTGAAGTACTTGACTAAAAGGGGAACCTAAACATACCTTACCTTTTATGGGTTCTCTAATCTCCTCTTTGTCTTTCTTTCAATATGAAGTTGAAAATCATAGGGGCAATTGCCCCACTGTTCTGTCACCCCTGTAAAGATACCGAAATATGATACATCCAATTTGCGAAGATTTATCCGCTCATCAATGCAACATCATTCACAATTCTGAACTGAGAAGTGTAAATGAAAACTTGTCTTTTTTTTTCTCCTCCAGTCTGATTTCTTTGATGAGTCCTGAAGATAGCTGGGTAGCCAAGTGGCAGAGGATAAGTAAGTATCACTTTTCTTTGTTCCGTGGTTACAATAGCAGACCATCAAATTCTTTTATCAAAAGAGTTTTGTATCAAAGCTTGTTGAAACAATTATTCTATTGATACAGTGTATATATTACGTAAGTTCTGTCAATATGTAATTTTTCATTTATTATGATAAGGGCGATAATATGGGAGGGGATGGAACAAATATATGCCTTTAATTTTGCATTTCAAACATCTTCAAATTTATATAGTTTTTCTTGCATTAATGCACATGTAAAGTTTAAAAGGTAATGTTATGAGGTTTTCTTTTCAAGCAAATATACTTAGTTTGTAAAGTGCCAGCATATGTACAATAAATTACCTAGGATCCCTTATGTGTATTAAGCATTAAGGTACAAGGTGTACTGATTTTGAAATTTGAGAAAAGAAAAGTGGCATGCCTAATTTTAAGCCAATTCCTAGCCTTATTATTCTGATGTAAAATATATTGCTGTCTTGTCCTTTTTTGTTTAACACATTCCACCTTTCAAAATAAAAAATCTCAATGTACCTAGACAAGTAAAATACAAAGTGATTGTAGCTTTATATTTTCATCTCTTGGTTGTGAATTTATAGAACTAATGTGAGGGCTTTTTAAAGAACTATTTGATTGTTCTGGAATATTAGGACGGCTTACAAAAGCCCAGGGTCCAGAGTTTTACAACTGATTGCATGGTTTGCACACTGTATGTGCCATCATTAATGAAAAACAATCATCATCAACTGCTTAGCTTTGTGTTAAATGGCCCCCTTCACAATGGTCACAACCCACAACCGGCTACACTGTCTCCCTGCCATTCCATCAGCTCATAATTATCCTTTTTGCTTTCTATTTTAGATCGTTGTGTCAAAGGATGTTATGCGGTATCTGTAACGGGGGAGCTACCCAAAGGCATGAAGCAAGAGCTGAAAAGCAGAGGAGTCATCTACAAGTCAAGAGATACGAGTGTCAAATCATGATAAAACATTGCATCCATTGTAAATTTGTACAAATACGAATGTCCAGAGGCGTATCTAGAAGACACGCCCAGGATATCACTGAAATTGAGCCCTCTTCCAACATTTGACAAGAAGGTATTAAGTGCTGATATGGGACTCTCTTTCAACATCTAACACCAATGGTCTCAATGCTTGTTTACCATCTGGAGTAAACTTTAACAAGTTTATGTTATTTTTGCATCCTCATTTGGCATCGAGACACTCGCCCCCATTGGTCTGCAGATATGCCACTGTATACCAATAAACTACTTCAATATTCACATTATTGACCATCCTACAGTTAGCAAATTTGTAGACCATGCTTCTTTAGTATCCAGATTGATAAGTCTTGAAGCCTACATTTTCCTGCTTTGGAAAATCATGGACAGTTAAAAGTTTGACAAATATGAAGTACACGTACACTAGTCGTGTGTATTGTCTTGATTTTGACACCCACTTGTAGCTTGTGTGCACTGTGCAGATATATTAGTTTATTACCATATTTGTCTGTATTGAAAATTACATGGTAAAAATTTCATTCTGTTTCTGTGGACATTTAAAGACCTCTATTTCTAAAGATACAGCATCACCTTCATTTTATTAAGAGAAGATATCATATTGTAAACAGGTATCAATGAAAGGGGGCATTTTTTTCATGTTGCAGTCTTTAAAAAGTTAACTTCAACTTGGAGCTTCAAATTTAAAACTTTTATAAAGGTAGAAGCATAACCTTTTTTCAACTCATTTTTTATCAAAACTTGATGTGTGGTTAGTGAACTACAAATCAACCACCTTTTTAAAAAAAGATCGCCTGCAAATTACAAATAGTTAGTGCGGATGAGTCAGCCCTGTATTCACAAGAATCATAAATCTTGAATTGAATACAGAAGAGAAAAAGATCAAAAGGAAAGAAATTTAAAGAATTCATAATACTGCTTTCATATAGTTGTTAAAACATATATCTAAATCTATTTTAGAAACTCAATATTACAAGTTTTAGAACAATACTATTGGGTCATTCCATCTGGATTCACCCAGTGGTTGCACCTGACCCTCTCAGTTTTTACTGTAAATTGGTACACAAAAAATTCCCCATGGCCCAAGCACAAAACAAAAAAATTAGTCCAATCGGTTCTCGCGCTACGGCCCGCCCTTTTCTCCTTGTTTTGACAAAAATGGGCGTGACCTTCAACTTTCAATGGCCATTGCGTCGTAATGTGTTGACCAATTTTCACGAAAATGGTACCATTCAAAAGGAAATTCAGAGAGGAATCCAAAACAAGCATCAAATAATGTATTGGAGCGATTTATAAGGTCATGAGTCATAATTTCATCTGTGTTGCTTGACATTCAAGGCACTCAATGTCAGATAGGTCCAATCACACTTCAGTATATTTTGGAACAAAACCTCTTCATGCGGAGTAGGAAATTTTCATTTCTGAATTCTGATGACGTCTTCATGGTCTGAAACCTGTATTCCGAAGATGGATGTGAGAAATTTGAACGCAAAAAGCATAATCACAGATTTTCATGTTCCAGACAGTTATTAAAGATGTTTTTGCAGTATCTTTGCTGTAGGATTCATTCTCTATTTGTATAATTTTGTTTATTTAAATCAACAATACCATTACAAGCTGCAAATATCCAAGTTGGATTTCATGGAAGGGTATCTGTTGTAGGAAAAGAATTGATAACCACTTGAGAATGAAAACAAAAATATTGAGTACAGTCAATGGATGTTTAATATCATTGATGGGTGTGAGGACCATGCATCTCAGTTTTGGAGAAATTGCTTTTTCTTTAATGACAAAATAATCTGTCGAGTGATATCCTGTTCAATTCCCATCTTTTTATTTCAAATAATTAAGCTACTATACTTTGTCAAAAGGAAGGTAATCCCATTGGATAGTCTACAGTATAATGCTAGCCATAATTCAATTTTTGTTTACTCTTTGATTTTTTTTTTTGGGGGGGGTACAAATGTTTTGTAGTGTTCAATGCAAGGGACCAATTCTTGAGTTGTTGCAAGCTGTGATTATTTTGTTAAAATCCTTGGTTTCGATGAACTGAGAAGCACTGGTCTCCATCTGTTGCTAGTGAATCAGTGAATTACGATTTGTCAGTTTCATGTAATGATGTTGTTTACTATCAAGTTCAACCATGATGCTCCAGTCATGTCCCTTACGGCAGCCGTACGGTGAGTCGAGAACAGCGGTTTTATTCATTTTTATTTAAACCACCTACATGTATATGAAACTGGTACAAAAAGTGTTTTAATGGCTGTTTTTAACTCGCTGTAGGGGAAATGTGACTGCGGCATATTAAGTAATTCAGTGGTTTGACTTTACACACTTAGATTACACATGTATGCCCCCAGCAGGGGAAGTTTGTGATAAGTATTTTGTAGAAAGTTTAGATATATGTTTAGCTGCCAAACCCTCCAATCAAAGTATCCAGAATCCAGGGAGAATATTATAAATTCAATGAACAGTAGCATCAAATTTACTTAACACACTCAAATGGTTGTATGTCTATACTGACAAAGATAATACTTGTACTTGATGATGACACTTTTTGTAATATTAAAAAGAAACAAAAACAAAAGAAACAAGAATAGACTTAATTTTTAGTGTTGTAATGTTGTTTATGTTTATTTTTTTAAGACTGAGAATTACTGTAAATAATCAAAACTATTACTATAATCTAAACAAAAAGTACACATGTACATTATCATTAATAAATATTTACACAATATTCATATGTATGTACTCTTAAACTTTCATTTTGAATTTATATAATTAAATCAAACATTAATGTGTTTAGTATTCGCCATTGCACCAAAGAAACAAAAATCATATTATTATATCATGTCAGTGTGCTGTAAATGCTATGTTTACTCAAGAATTTAATAGATTTGAAGCAACAGATCAAAATATTCAATGTTTTTATAGTCATTGAGATCAAATGGATGTACTTATCACCTCCCAGTTCAGCATAAACAGAAGAACATTTTTCTTTGAAAACTGGCTGATTAAATATCTACAACTTTCTTCATTAGCATGTAATAAATAGGTTAAATGCTACATTTATATACATTTACATACAAGTTTGAATCTGATTGCTTTCTCAGTCATGAAATGGTACATAAACAATGGCATAAAGAGGAAGTTTTCAAACACAGTACATGTTCACATTCATATAGCTGCACTATAAAGGAGAAGATACATTGTATAAAGGTACCAGTAGATATTACTCTGGGAACTTCTTCATTTTCTATATACAATATTCATTTTTTTTTAGCAAAATCAAAATAAAACCTTTCCCAATTAGGTAAAAAAAATGAATACCCCCCGTTCTTTATCCCATAATTATGAAGATGAACAGCCCTGTTTCTGTAGTGTCATTTATGTGTAAAAAACATGCATGTTATGGAACAATGATGCTATTTTCAGACTTCTGATTATTTCTCATTTCTAATGCAGTTAGGAATTGTTGAATACCCAGAACTTTTCTTGGATAGCTTTCACTTCACAGTAACATTAAATTAATTGTGATAATATCTTTCTATAACTCAAACTTTTGTGAATCTTCCACAATGACTATTCAGGTTTGAAGGAACTTCGCACAACAAAGATATTTTCTCAATAGTGATAATTCAATTATTTGAAAAAACTATTTGAAATTTGAAACAGATTAATACGGTAATCTACCAAGACAATCTGTTTGGTTTGTTTTCTATTGAAAGTAGCAATCACATACACAAAACAGAACTTCAATTCTGATTCAGTAATGATAAAAAAATCTATGAAATAATTATCTGAGCCCAACGTTATGAATGCATTTTTATTGTACCATGTGATTAGAAATATGACTGCTGCATCCACCACTAATTAAATTCAAATTTGTAAATGACAAAGACAAAAAGCAGTCATAAAAGCCACATCTTGGAAGAAATCATTCTGCATGAGTCACATCCATAGCACTTGAAAATAAACAGAAATCTACTCAGAGGTCACATTGACAAAGAAATTGCAGATGGCAATGATATAGACCAGGTCGTAGTTACTTCATGGACAATTTTGGTCAAATGACCCTTCATTTCTTTCATTATGATAGGCAGATTTCAAAGCAAGATATTATGTAAGCATGCCTTACATAACATAGCAGGACGAAGACATTGAATTGACCAGGTGACTAGAATAGCACACCAATGAACACTTTATGAAGGTATTTGTTGCATTTCAACTTTGAATCATTATAGCATGTTGCACAATGGACTTGGCAAACTGAAATACCAGTCGTTCTTGGACGCATTGTTGTTTTTTGTGGAAGTGAAAGAAAAACAATTCAAAAAAGTATATGAATAATCAAGAAATCAAAGTTGGTGCTTATCTCATTAAATTTTAGACCACCATGTTACTTAAGTACCTACCAATGACCTTCCTTTGATCATGCACAGAAAGGAACTAAGAACTGGCTTATTGAAGCTGCATGTAAATAACTGGATCAAAACTGCATCTGAGAGACAATCATGCACAAATTTGTGCAAATAATAAAAAATTATTGAAATTTTTGTAACAACATAATGCATTTAAAATTTATTTACTTTTTAAATTCCAGATGTCAACCAAGTATGTTGTGAAATATTAAGTCAGAAACTTGCCATATCTTCTCCATCTAGTAAGTTTTATTTGGTCTCTGACTTTTATAATGAATAATAATTGATCCTTATCAAGTGGTAAGGCAAAATAGTTTGACAATTTTGAAGAACCTTTTATCAGGGATGCCATATACAATAGGCAAAGCATTAGTGTGAAAACCATCTAAATTGGAGAAGAGATTTTACAAAGTGAATATGTGTTGCAAAAGTATGATTCAAATCTTTATCTAAAATATGGCATTCCTGAATATAATGAAGTGATTATGTAAAAGGTTTTATAAGATTTTAATGAACCATTTATGGCTCTACACCTGTGGCAGATAGTCTCTGTCTGACTCCCCTGTCGCAGGCAGCCACAGCACTTCTCATAATCTTCTGTTCAGGGAGTGTTGCAGGACGGACAGACACGCACCGAAAGATGCCCTCTTTGGGCAGTATGTTCCCAACACTACGAAGGCATTGGCCTCTGGTTAGAGATCCTAGTGGACGGTCCTATAGATACAAAATTTAGAGATTGTTCCTCACAATATTCATATTCATGAGTTCTGTGTATAAACTAATTGATAGAAATGTTGCATCTGAAATAGCAGACAAAATTTTATAACAACAAGATACATTCAAGGTCTCATATTCATTATCATTGCAAGTATTTTTTTCAGGAAATATCCCTTTTAGTTAGGCCTGCATCTAGTTTTATCTGCAATATCTACCATGATAAATGCATGTATGTCTTTCAAGTTGAAACACATTGAAATTTCCAATACACGAATGATCAAATATATCAACTAAAGCCCACTATAACAAATAATTTTATCATTTTTATATATCTTTATGGGCTTGGAGTTAGACTTGTAACAAAATGCTAGTATCAATAATGAATACTGGGTATTCAAAATGCTAATTCAATCTCTTCATCAATATCTATTTTCAATTATAATTTCACATTTTTGCGAGGAATACTACTTTCTGACAGCTTGCATATATTGTTTTATTAAGACACAAAGAAATTTGTCCTTCTTTATAGTCAACTCGTAATATCCTCAGGCAATATGAGATTCATCACTGTTTTTCATTTAAAAATCCCTCAATATAGCTTACATGTAGAGGTATACTGTACAGTACCGTTTTCAATTATTAAATTTTGTTAAACCTTCTACACTTTATCTTTTGGAACTGCCAGGTTTAAGGCCAACCGAGGTGGTACAATTTTAATCCTAATTCTTCCTGAAATAGAAACAATGATCTGGGCATCTAATGTACAACAAATTTCCAGAAATGGCTTCGTTTTAAACCCTTTAAAGTATTTATTTTGCATATCATTTTCAATGTGCTCTACCAAATTATATGATTACACCTAAAAGCTTTAACAGCATAAACATACATAACCTTAATGTTTTCTTTCTGTTTTTTTATTACATGTAGATAAAGTTAAAAGTTATTGGAAGTAATCAACCTCAATCACACACATTGGAAGATTTGGTGAATGTGATTTTAATCAAACTTAAATCAACTCACTGTTTCATAGAAGATACACAGAAGGGTATGATTGCCATCTTTCAATGTGAATTTCTTTGCCAGTCCTGTTTCATTGGAACACACTGCCGAGTTTAGGATGCCTGAAATGAAAAAAGGTGGGTTGATAATCTTCATATTATATTCTCGAAAGAAGTTACCAGAGGTAGGTTTCGAATACATGTTACTGTTCATAACTTCTTGAATTAAGTTGTCACTAAATATTTTTTTTCTTAAAATGGTATCAAAGCAGATCACATCTGATGTGTACATGTACATATATCTATTTCTATTATTTTCACACATGAATTCCGAATAAATGGAATGCTGGTGATCATTCTCGAGGGAAGTTGACATACTCCTCTCCAGAGCAGTACATATCATTGGTATTAAAGATTTTAACATACCAAACAGTTCAAAAAAGAGTAGTCCTTGGATGTCTCTGGATGATGTCCAGTACCTGAGCTCTTCAATGGACACAGTCAACATCTTCATAGATTTATCCACAGAGTTTCCTGCACTCTCTGGATTCCTCATCTCCCAAGCTGCAGTGCCAGGCTGTGTATCAAAGCATTCAAGATTTTCAAGTTTTTTAATATTCATTCAGGAGGGTTTTGATTTGATTTTGAGAAATCTGGGAGAACAGTTTTCGGAACTGAAGTGGCTAAAATATGACATTATTATTAGTAGTAGTATTACTTATCATTACTGGTCTTACTATCATCATCTTTACCCCCATTTGTACTGGTCAAAAGATACTTATCAAAGGACTGGAGAAACCTAGGCTTACCTGTGACTGCCTTTGAGGCATCAGTGATGTAGATGGCATTCTGAATGGAGATGGGGCACTTCCCCTTAAGCTGCCTGTGTGACTATGTGAAGGATCAGGCCTCTGTCTTGGTGAAGCAGCAACCACATGGCTCTTTGTTGCCTTGCTTGTACCAGGTTGGTGTGTGGATGACTGGTGCATTGTGGGTGGGAGCACAGCCTGCTGATACATCCCAGGCTGATGCATTGAAGTATATGGTGCTCTTTGGGGTTCTTGAACGCTGTAACTGTTGTTTCTATTCATCGAAAAAGTGTAAAGCGTACTTTATTTCCGACCTTCATGTCATCTATATTTATGTAAGGACATTATACTCTCAAGTGAATACATTCAGAGTCCTCCAATGCTCCTCTGTCTATGAGCATACTGTATATGAATGACTTAACATAGGTTTGCAGAGGCCAATCAAAATCACTGATGCATGGGTATCTCATTCAACTTGCCACTTATCAATCAGAATATTTGTGTAAAAGTATACAATTGAAATATCAAGATAGATCACCAATTTCCATTTCTTCACATTCTTGTTGCCAATAACCTCAGCTGGATCCAAAAACACAACCTTAGCTACACTCAACCAATGTCACAACATCACTGTCAAAGTATTCTAAAACTTCCATTTTAATTGTCAATCTCAGAAGGATCCCTTGCTATGAATGTCTAAAACCTCAGCTACCCTAATCATGGCAACATTTTCACACAATGTGGACAATCCTTAACCACATACCTGTGAGCATATGGAATTTGACTTGATTGGGCAGATGGAGATGCTGATGGTCTACTAGACTTTGCTGCAGAGGGCTCACCATACTTTTGCTGCCAAGGTTGCAATGGTCGCTTAATGTTAGTGGACTGATGCTGGTTGCCTTGGTTTGTGTTTGGCTCGTTCCTTGGCTGATAGGGTAGAGCTTAAAAAAGAAATGTTTTGCACAAATTTGTAAAATCTAACATAACAGTAGTGCAATTACATTTTTTTAAGTAAAATTAATGTACTAATTCTGTTTGGACATCATTTTATAAAAGAGCAAAAGTTTCAGTTGAAATCCACCAAGCATAAAACATCCAAATACCAGATCTTGATTTTTAATCAATTGCTTGGGAAAGGGCGTGGGGTGCTAAAACCACTCGCAAATATTGGTGAGATCCTCCAAACAGCAAATGGGATGAGCCATGTTATTGTTGCAACTCTTTTTAAATAAAAGAATACCAATACTAATAATCCAAAAACACTGCTGACATTCAAAGTTGTTCAAAATCGGTAAACACAATCTTCTACTCGTAATAATCTTTATTTCAATATTTTGAACAAACTATTCCTATATCTTCAGTAGATTTCAACATCAGATAATATTTTGACAATGAAGTATAATCTGTGTACATGGAGGGGCTGCATCTAAACCATCAAAGAGATTGAGATTATTCTGATTGAATTCCTAAAAACATAAACTCAATCTTGTCAAAATAACATGAGTCACTGTGTATTAAAGATTTATCTACAATGTAATCTCAAGTCAAAATGCAAGTAGATCATGGATCACTGTAATAGTAGGAACTTTAATATTTCAAAAGGGGCTTATTGAAAACACCCAACGAATCAAGTTGAAATCATCTTAACCGCAAGAGTGGGAAAGGAGTACATGGACCTTCTTTTGTATATATTCTAAATGTATTCTTTTGTGCAGAGGGTGTGAACCTCAAAAGTAAAGGAAGAAATAAGACTATATTAATTTCAGGTAAGATCAAAATGTATCATTCATCACTGCCATTTTGAAGCATGATCACTTAAATATCAATCTCCTATTTTCGAGATCTTCACTTCTTTCACTTTTCACAGAATGGTTTACATATGCCATAGATTAATATAGTTAAAGTCAGAGTTAAACTCACACATCACAGTCACACTCAGCCCTTTAATTGAGAAGATAGCAATTTGAAGATGTTATTCATTAGCAAAAAAAAAAATAACAGTAAATATAATATAGTCAAAGTCCTACAATGTACAGACAGCAAGTGAAAAAAATGGGATTGGGAAGATATACCAATATGTATGTCGGGTGTATAATTCTCCCCTCAGATTTCCGGGGGGGGGGGGTATTTTCAACAGTTTTGTCTGACCCATGAAGAAAATGCTCTTGATATTGTTCTGATGTTCATATTAATTCTGATCTTCTTCTCCCCTCAATGCTTGTTAGTTTCCTCTCTTTTTTTCAGAGAGTAGTTTAACATCTTGAGTAGATTTCAACATCCGACTACAGTCGTCATTTGGAAAACAAAAAACCCAATTGATTTTGGTGTGTGACAAAGCTTAACAAAAACTATCAATAGCTGAAATCTTACAGACAGCAAAGCTCAGCCTTTGATAATAGAATCTGGGATAATATTTTTGATATCTCAGGTTTAGTTGGGAGGGGGGGTATTTAATTTTTTATTTTCATTCATCAGAGCCATAAATCACAGTCCAATACATCTATTTCATAGTCTTATACTGATCCTTTTAACTTTTCAATAGATTTATACTTCTTCCATTTACACCAGATTCATAGTCTTACATCTTCAGTAGATGTGTACATACTAGTACACTAAATGGTTGTGTTGTATCTGGCACAGCCAAGACTGAAACTAGCACTTTTTATGTACTTCAGTCATACAAAGGTTGGTATCTGCCAAACTCATGAGGTGTTTTTTGCATTATACTACAATATCAGTGAACATTGAGCAAGCATTATTACTGTTATTCCCAAAGGTTAGTTTTTCGCTCTTGTAGGAAATCAGCTGATTAAATGTACTTACAAGTTGCCTTTGGATTATCTAAAGCTGCATTCATTCTCTGATTGGAAGGTTTTGTGCCCTGCCAGGTAGCTGTTCTTCCATCACATAATGGCTGCTGGGGCAAACTATGGTCCTGCCAACCATTGTTTCCCCCATTACGGCCTGCAGGTTGTACGTTGTGGTTGTAGCCTCCTAATGTCTGCTGACTGTATGATGCAGGGTGTGGTGTGCCATCTAAAATATAAAATTTAATTCAAATTCTGACACTGTGGCAACTAGAACTTATGTCATTCTGTCTACAAATAAACTAAGCCTAGAACTCTATATTGGACACTGATAAACTGATACAATTCTGTATACAGTTGAGGCCAAAAGTTTACATACACCCATGGCATTCAGTGAAATTTGTTTGCTTGCAAAAAAATTGTAAAATTTACTATATATTCAAAAATATAAATACTACCATGACAAATTTGGTATCAAATGAAAGAGCATATTAAGCTCTTTCACATGATTGGAATGCCATTGGGATTAAAGTATGATTTGGGTGGAATTTTCTTCGAAGAAAAAAAGAAATATTTGTGCCAAATGTTTTCTATTGTTTGTTATTATATTTCCAAACATTGTTTCAAAATGTCAAATCTATGATTTATATTACATTTTCTATCATGTCACCACTGAAAAAAGGTGTAAACTGAAATGTTTGCGTTGAGAAGTAACTAGCACAAATATGAAATGTTTTTGTCAAGTTTTTATTTTTAATTTGTCTAAAATATGAAGCATTTGGGGGGGGAAAATGACACCTAAATATTTTCAGCTCCTGATGACACAGCAATGTGATGAAGGGGCATGAGATACTTGTATATTTGATATCAAATACGTCATGATAGCACAAATATTTTATAAGATACAGTATTACAATTTAATGATGTTTGTCAAGTGTCAACTTTTCTTTGAGTTTCCTGGGTGTATGTAAACTTCTGGCCTTAACTGTATATTATATTTTCTTCAAGCCCATCTTTCTAGTGGACTATGAGGACTTAGTTTCATTTCAACCAAGATATCTGTAAATAGTATGCTGGTCAATTATGTGACAAAACTGAAAGCTCATGACAACTTGATAACAATCAGACAGTCCACACCAGTCTAAAAATAATTGACTACTTGCATCCACCTGGTATACATGATATCGTTAAATCTAGACTAGCTTAGAACTGCAAATATTTGATCAAACTTGGTCACTTTAATCTTTGTAAAGGGGAAGCATCATTAATATACCCTGTTATGTTGGCCTATTGTAGGCATTTTGTATATTAACTTTTCAGTCAGTATATTTTAATTTGAGACTAGACCTGGTGGCTCAATCTCTATCACGTTTTGTATTTTCACCACAGGAGATAGATTATTTGGGGGAGAAATTAGAAAGTATTTGAAAGCTCGTTTGAGCACACATATTTCCATCTAGAACCATTAGTGGTAGTCTAACTCTAACTACGGCCTACCTGTGAAACCTGTAGTATTCTGCAAGCCTTGGCCTGGGAAAGCGTAAAGAGCCTGTCGGGGTCTCTTTCTCTTGTTGAAGATGGGAATTATGTTTTTCTCAGATGGACTCTGCATTATCTTTTTTGTCAATGTCCAATCTTGCTAAGAACTGTCTTTACAACAATTTCACTTTTCTTGTCTGGCCCCTGCCTCCTGACTTCATTCAGAGTTCCTATCTTGACAAGGGTCAGACCTAGTCACTTCCGCTGCACTGGTAGGTCTAGTGAAAGAAACAAAATCGACACAATGTTAGATTTACAAAAATATCATCATACAATATCAGACCAAAGTCAAAGACAAAGAAAATAGATCTAGAATCTACACACACACAAAAAGAGAAAAGTCAAACACCTGCTATTGCCTGAGATTATCAAAAAGAATTTGTTAAGACTCTCCTTGGGAGTTGGACTCGGAGCATTCTCACCTTGGCCCTTGGCTTGGGCATTTGCCAGCACAGATCCCTTTCACTCTGGCTAATTTAGGAATAAAATCCCATAAGCTATGCCAAGGAGTAGACAGCTGAAATCAGTCTGTTTGGAGGAGTTAATTTTTAAACATGTTTTTAAACATGTAAGAGCCAGTGGGAGAAGAGGTAGACCCAATTCCAGAGAAGTTTTCAGTCTAACATTAGGTTTATGGTATATAATGGTGGGCCCCAAGTCTGCGCACCTAACAATATGAGTTAAGTTTTAACTTGAATTTCTTCTTATTTCACAAAATCTTTCAGTTAGTAAATGTTCCTTATATTATTATGAGTAACTAAGTCTAGACTAAGTGTATACCCAGTGGTTGTGTGTCCGGACGGGTTGGGTGTCCGGACACATGACTTTTACTCTCAATTTTGAAAAGTTTACAAGCAATGTCTTTCATTCTTTTTAGCACAGAATATAAGAAAATATTATAAAGAACAAATATTGATGGTAAAAAAAACTATTCAACCTACATTTTTGGTTTATTCCTGAGATAAAAACAAGGCTTCATTTCTGTTACGTGTCCGGACACCCAACCCCCCATCCTACCAAATTTTTCATTGAAAAATGAAAGAAAATATAGGGTCCTAGGATTTTCTTGAAAAAAACTTTTTTTTTTTTTTCAATCTGAAAATGACTGCCCGAGTCATAACGTTAGGCCTAGGCTAGGCCCTAGCTCCGGGCCCAGGCCTATCCTAGCCCTGGCTGGGCGAGAAAATCTGCTGTTTCCGAGGAGTTTATGATGGGGGCCCCATAACCATTGATGTCTGCGCACCTAATTCTTTTCATTTCAGAGTCCAGAGAAAATTTCAGAGGGGGGAGGGAGATCTGACAACTTTATATTGTCAATCTATTATCTAGGAATAACTATACCGTAACATAAAAACAAGTTAGAATCATGTGGTAAATCAGAAAATAAACAAATAAAATCAAACCAAGTAACATGAACACTTTCGTCGACGACCCGTCTCTAAACTCTCTCGAATCGATAATCGACGTCCAATTATTGTCTGTTTTAATTTGGCGTCCTCTACGTCGAAAATAAGGCATTTTAGCAATCACTCCACATACGCTTTCTATAACGCTGATAATCTTTTGTCAAAAGCCCTTCATAACAAAGAAGCCTTTGTCAAAATCGGTGAATCAAAACAGCAGTGTCGTCCTGCTGGACTCTGGACAATCGACATATTGCAATTCTTTGTTCGGTGCGAATCTTAAGACGATGTGCTGTCCTGGTCCACCAGTTTACTTTCGACAATGACCTTTAATCTGTCAATTGTGATATTTTCAAAAGATTCTCAATGTTCCAAATATCGTATATGAAGTGGATGCTAAAATACGCCATTTTGATATGCGC
Source organism: Lytechinus pictus (assembly GCF_037042905.1). Classification (NCBI taxonomy): domain Eukaryota; kingdom Metazoa; phylum Echinodermata; class Echinoidea; order Temnopleuroida; family Toxopneustidae; genus Lytechinus; species Lytechinus pictus. The sequence continues at coordinate 14,588,840 of NC_087246.1, forward strand.
TCGTATGTTGATGTTTCTATGAATAGACAGATTGAGTCCCCGTTTCATAAAACACATCAAACACTCTTTTGAATAAATCATACAACGCTGTTTATTATTATGAACCTTACAGTAGTTGTTTAGATAGTTTTCACAAGACAGTGTTTAAATATTAAACAACCAAGTTTAATTTTAAATATTTAACTCCCAAAAGCAACTTCTTTGAGTTTGACTACTCTGTTTCAGAATAGGCACCAAATGAAGCAGGGTGCTATCTTGAGCATTATGATCGGCCAGAAATGAGGTGCCGCCCCTTCCCTCCCCCCAAAAAAGGTTTTGGTCTCATGGGACCACGCCCGATCAAAAACTTGTCTATTATACATATAATATGGCGTAACTTGGCTATTTTTTTATGTTTTTAAGGCAATATAATTCATTAAAGGAGTTGTCTAACGAGCCGAAATACACCTTCCATGTCAAATCTAATATTTTACCCCCAAAATGGTATGATTTTCAGAGTATATAGAACCTACCTGAAAGTCATATATCTTTGCTTGTTCATCAATGTCATAGCGTTATATTTGTAAAACATTAAATGTTCATGTGCGTATTTGGGGGGGTCTCGGCACCCGGGCAGTGGCGTAGCTAGGATTTTTTTTCCTGGGGGGGCACTGGGAGGTCCTTGCTTTTTCAGGGGGGGCAACATTTTTTCCGTTGTGTGTGTATGTGTCACAAGGGCGGATCCGACTTTCGCCAATAGGGGACGGGGCCCGAAATTATCTTCACCTATATTTCCCCCGATCAGTCACTTCTTAGTTTTATTCTTATAGAACAACATAAACATGAAATAATCTCATAAGCCTTATAAAAGTGCGAGCGCGAAGCGCTAGCGATTTTTTTTTTTTTACTTTCATGTATTTTGTCCTGAAAATGTAATATTCTGTGCAATGTTATGTGTGATCCTGAACAAGATTCGTATGTAACTAGATGGTTACTGCGAAGGCCAAGCGCGAGCAGAAATTTTTATTAACTGTTCTAGCATTATCGAAAAGGGACCTGTTAAGGACTGCTTACAGTTACCCACGAAGACGGTATATATTTCAATAATGCGAGCGCGAAGCGCAAGCAAATTTTTTTTGGACATTCCGAACTAAAAGATTGTCATTCTAAGCACTTTTTGTATTAATAAATGGGATAGGTATGTAACTAAACAATTGATGCGAGCGCGAAGCGCGAGAGGAAGAAAATTGAGATTTTAGACCTAAAAGCGGGACACTCTGTTCATATTTTGTAAATCATAAATAGGATATAGTTAATTGGGTATCATTAATAATGCGATCGTGAAGCGTGAGCAGACAATTATTGATATTCTGATGTGAAACTGGATAATTTAAGTACATTTAATATAAAGAACATGCAGGCTATCGCGCATGTTTTAGATTTAGACCTAGAATCTGGGCAGTCTGAATACATTTGTTTAATGGAACATTATGAAATACACGTAGACAATAGGAACTTGGCAAATCAAACAATTTGACCACGCAGCGTGAGCTTAAAAATGCTGATATGTAGACTATAAAAGGGACATTTTACAGCTAGAACACTTAAATTTGTTAATGAAAAAAAAATTGATGAGAGCTCGATGTCCGAGCTAAAATATATTTTGTATATTGACTTAAAAACTTGCTCCATATCAGCCTATTGAGCAAGATATGAATTTCATCGAACAAGCAATTCTGGCGCGAAGCGCAAGCAAAAGTTTTATATAGTAACATGAAAGATTTGGTTTTTTTTGCAAGTCTTCCCTTCACATTATTTCATTCACTCGTCTTCCTCCTCTTATTTTCCTCTTCTTTTTTTCTTCTGTCTTTCTTCGTTTCCTTTTTTTTTTGTTCTGCCAATTTTTTTCAGGGGGGCACCTGGGGGGGGCACACCAAATCTCAGGGGGGCACGTGCCCCCCCGTAGCTACGCCATTGCACCCGGGCCCCCCGGATAGGCAAAAGGGGGCGCCAAAAAGAAGAAGGAAAAAGAGGGAAAGAAAAGGGAGAGAAAAAGGAGTGAAAGAAGAAGAGAAGAGAAAAAGGGGGAAAGAAAGAGGAAAGGAAAAAAAGAAGAGGGAAGGGGGGGGGGGCGCTGAATTGATATTTTACCTATAGGGCACTGAATAGATGTTCAACACAGGGAGCACCGAATTGATGTTCGACCTAGAGGGGCCCCCAATTGATGTACAACATGGGGGCACTGGATTGATGTTCAACCTATAGGGGCGCGTAATTGATGTTCTACCTAGGGGCGCCGAATTGATGTTGAACCTGGGGGTGCCGAATTTATTTTTTACCTAGGGGTGCCAAATTAATGTTCATTATAGGGGGCGCCGAATCAAAGTTCATCCTATGGGGGAGCGCCGAATTGATGTTCTACCTAGGGGCGCCGAATTGATGTTTAACCTGGGGGTGCCGAATTTATTTTTTACCGAATTTTTTAGACCGAAGTTTAAGAAAATCTTAGTTTTATTCTCAAAAACACGATGAGGTATCTCACAAGGCCTAAATAAATAATGAAAGCAGGGGCGTCGCTAGGCCTTTTCCACGGGGGGTGGGATGGAGGACCTTGATTGCCGACAGATTTGGTGCAGAAGACCGAAAGTCTGATTTAAAAATGTTACCCTTTCCATTAGTCCAACATTATAATTCCTATTTTCTTCTCAGAACCTTTATTTAATCTAGTGCACATGGAGGGGCTTTTGGAATTTTTTGCATGGGAGTTTAAGACTGGCCATTTATACCTCTGTCATTTACCTCAGCAATTTTTACCTCTGCCATTATTACCTCTGCCATTTTTACCGCTGCCAGTTTTACCTGGCACCATATAGCTACGTAACTGATGAGGAGACTGAGTCAATTTCCTCGTTGGTGTATGGAGGGAATGGAACCGGTGGCGCAAATCCGGTCCGAGCATGGGGGGGGGGGGGGTAATAGCAATATTTAGACATGAAGATTAAAAATTCGGGGGACACCCAAAACATGGAGGTATATCTGAGTACATAATAGAACCACATCTTGTAATTGTAAACATATAACGATTTGATTCCGATGACTATATTGTAATGGTTTGTTGTGATATGAATTTACTGAATTACAAGAAAAATCAATATGCGAGCGAGCCAAGCGACCTAGCAAATTTTCATTAGTTGGTATTAAGAGAGAATGGTGTCCAAAAACTTCCCTCAAGTGATGTGTAATTGTTTCATCAAGGGTTATGTATACGAGGGCATAGGCCTATAACCGTGTGCATAATAATAATAATAATAGTCCTATATACAATCTATCACTTTTTTTTAGTGGCGATTACATAATTATTATTAATAGTACCATCTATCACTTTTGGTGATGACAGTTAATGCCCATTACGATTTTTTTTAATGGTTTTTGTATTTGTTTTGTTGTGATATAAATTGCTGAATTGCAGTTAATATCCTAGCTAATGCGAGCGAACGAAGCGAGAGAGCTAATTTCAGTAGTCGGAAGACAGAATGATGTCTGTACATCTTTCAATGGGTGGGTTTTTATAGGACAAATGCGGAATATTAAGCGTATATGAGCCTTGAAATAGTCGCTTTGCTTCAGTTGTTCAAAATACATTGTAATGCGCATGTATTACAGACCATCATTATAAAAAACGAAAACTCTAAAAGAAAATGCAAAAAGAAATATGAAGTTTTTAAATGAAAAATAGCAAATTTTATTCAATGAAAACTCTTTCGCTTACTAACTAGAGGTGATTTGAGAATGAAAAGATGTGATCATGATCATCGGGAATAAGAGTGCTTTATGAAACGATTACAGTATAGGCCATCACATGCCTCATTATAAACTTTAAAAAACGTGGAAATAGCACAATTCAATAAAAATAGCACAAATGGAATTTATGAATATTCATGATGTGTAGTCTGACGGAATATTCTATTTTGGAAAAAATTATGAGAAAAACAAATGTAGCGCTCCAAAATATTTTCTTTTGTTTTTATTCCCTCTAGTTTTCCCCTTTCGTCTGTTTTAGGGCAGTTGGAAGAGAAGATGCAGAGCCCTATCGTCCCCGTCCTCTGTCTTATTCCCTTAAAAATGTTCTTTCCTTTTTCACTCTTCTTCTTTGTTTCACTTCCTCCTCTCTTCCCTCTTTTCATTTTCCTCTCGTCTCTACTTATACTGTACCATTTAGTATTTACATGGTTGGGAAGGGGAGCCTCGGCAAAGGCGTTTAAGGCATTCAGATTCGATATGACAATTATCTTTGCTAACGTCAAACTGGTGGAAACAGCGTCATGTACATGTATAATAAATTGTCACTCAATAAACCATAATTATATGACTCGTTTTATTCAATTGGGAAGGATGTTTTTATAATACCTGAGAATGATGTAACGTGTATTTTTTTAAAGAAAGAGTTAGCAATAACCAGAGGAAAAGACGTATCTACATTATAGGCCAATAATTTTAATATTAATGATAATAATGTTTTTAGCCAGTTGACATTGCATCGAGTCACGTTCTCCCCCTTTTGATTGCCAAATCTTTGATTGTTTGAACAATTTTTTTTCTCAATAGTTCGGCCAAGACCTAAAAAGTCTAACAAGAAGTAGGCCTATATTACATGCTTTAGATTGATGATTTTAATAACATCTAAAAAAAAACCGATGTATATGTAGGCCTTACTGAAACTCATATTGGAATAAGTTGCCTCTTTCACTCATGCAATCACCATCTCTCTCTTTATAAAAAAAAGGGACTTAAGACATTTCGTTTTTCCAGTCCAGAGTTTTAAGATTGCAAATTTCATTTCATATACTTGATGTGTTCTTTGTGTTGTTGTAAGCGCTTTGGGCCATTTTGGGAAACTGCGCAGTACATAAATGATAATAATAATGATAATAATAATATCCTTGTAGAGAGTGAAACTACACATAATTAATTATTTTCCTTTCTCTATAACAACTATCTTTGACGAACGTACGGCAAACCAGCGGGATCTATTAAATGACTATTATGTTTTATTAAGCTTACCTATTTCCATTTTGTTGAAGGATAGATTTTGAGTAGTTTGGCCAATATGGACCAACAACATAAAAACTGGAAAATTTCAAATCTTGGTGATATGACCAGATTCTTCGCTCTCAGCTTTTCAGTGTATAATTTTTTTCGAACATCTATTCGTCTGGATAAAAATTATGGTTAGAAGCCCCCATGCTGGTCATCCTGAATACATTAGCGTGGGTATAACTCGGAGTTACTAACTCCACTGTCAATGTTGGTTTTGGGCGTGATTTTGAACCTCCTGTTATATATAGGCCTATTGAGCTTCGAAGCCTTACGAAAAGTAAAAAAAAAATTATATTATCTTCTTTCACCATGTCCTGTGATTTCGTCGCATCACTTTAATAGGTCGAGTCGGAAATGGGGGATGGCTGTATTTCATGAAATACCAGAATATTTGCCCAAACTCTTGGAATAGTTTATGGTATTCCATTCTGAGCCATCGAATATAATATGATTATTTTTTCTGCTATTTTGCCAGGGCCGGTGAACTTCCCTTTTACGGACCTACAAACTGTTATACAAGTAACTGTAACAACTAACTAACTATTAAACTAGCTAACAACTACCTGACTAAAATATAATTAACTATAACTAACTAACTAACTATAACTAACTAACTAGCTGCTGTAGCTATAAATATGTAAATAACGTATTTAACTAACTAAATCACTCACTCACTGACTAACAAGCAAAATACCCAAGCAAAACAGAAAAGGTGAGCAAAAGACACAATCATACTAGGGAGTTAGTCCCATCCCACTCCCATCTCATCTCCCTGCCTGACCCAATTAACATCAGCATCAGTGGTGCTGGCTTCGTACTACCAACTCGTACCGTACTCGGCGATTTTATTGCAGCGCTACCATCAACGACTTCCGTGTGTATATGTACACATATGGTACCGGTATGTGAATTGTGATACCGTATGAATCTTAGGTAGTAAGAATACAGGAGAAGTCCATGCGTTCTAGTTTCCTTCATATTATGAGGTAATTTCAACTTAAACTTTATTCATTATATTTTCAACAGTTTTATTATGAATTTGGATTGTTGGCACGGATTGTTTCTCCCCGAGACTGAGAGAGTGTGATTGTGAAAGAAGAAGAAGAAGAATTGTAAATTGTGCGGCGATGATCAAGATGCGCTTTCGTCGTGACGACGGGGCCGTGGCTGGCCGGCCGGTCTCGCGTATCTCGTCTATTCATTCAATGAACAAATATCCACTGACACTACTCCATGTGTGGCAAAAGAAGGTCGGCAAATGTTTGTCTTATTTTCTCTTTGGGACTAATGGCTTAATGCTTGATTTTTTGGGGGAGTGTCAGTTTCCAATACAGCCATGAAGCTAATCATTATAGACCGGTGCGGTGACAGCCGCCGTCTGCTTCGAGGAGTTTTTTAATATGGTAGTGTGACCTTATTAATTTGCGCGTTACCCAATTTTGCGCACGGGCGAATACCTCAATATCTAATCAATATTTTTAAAAACTGATATCACCAACAGAAAGAGCGACTTAAAATTACCCAGACCCAGGCAGTACGGTATAGCAATTTTCTTGAAGTTGAAGGTTATGTCTTTATTTAATGAAAATCTTGGCAAAACATCGGCAAATTTTGTTACCTTTTGCGTCCGCTCCGAGAAAATCCGACCCTCTCAACAAGCATCAAGAATTTGCCAGTTTGCAAGGGGAAGTCTCCAAATAAGTAAGTAAACTGTGATACCAACCAAATTCATGGCATTTTAACCTCCATCTGATGACTATGTTACCTTTGTCTGCTTGATTTCGTTTCTAAAGCTTTGCAAAACGATCGTGAGCAATTTAAGGTCACACTTTTTTATGACACTTTTTCAGCGCACACTAGTCGATCGCCGTGGAATTTTGAGATCGCGATACCAAAGGCAAAGAAACCTGTGACCTACTTTATAATTCCATCAAGCTAATTTGACTTTGGGATCTTGCCTTCCGTCTGGTATTTATGATTTGGATTAATTTTGTGTGAACTGTGAGAGATTTTTGATTGAAAATCTACTTCATGATAATTTTGAAAATGCGTGCAAATTATGGTCACCCCATGATACTCCCCACAGGCAGGATGGTTGCAGTGAGCAAGTGGCCAAGTCCTATCGTTAGCTTGGAGCACGTTGGGGGCCCTACCCCAATTAGGGTTCCGCTGTCTTGGTATTGTAGATTGACTAGATCGTTTGTTGTTTGGCCCATCGTGCAATTTGAGGCCTTTTGTTTTTGTGCGTTCATTCATTGTGCATACCCACCCACACTCACACCAATTTGAACAGCTAATCAATGTAAGGACAGGTTCGTGGAATCATGGGGTGTTCAAATTTCATTGCGCACATTTTTGGTAGGCACTCCCACAAAATTAAAAAAATAAGTAAATAAACAGCATTTCAAGTCTAACTTCAGGAGTTTAAGCTTAATATTATGATTGACATTGCTCTAGATCTAAACTTTCCTGCAAATTTCCTAAATAGTAAAAAATAAGGCTTGCCTTTAGGCCTAGTTAAAAGAGAAGTTCTCCCTGACAAGTTTTTTGTAAAAATAGCAGAAAAAATAATAAAATATATTATTGCAGGTTTGAAGGAAATCCATCAAAGACTAAAAAAGTTGTTAGAATTTTGATTATTTGATTTGTAATGTCATATATGTGAGCAGCTTTCCTATATACCGTATAGTAAAATATCAATGAAACTGCATTTTCTCAGAAAATAAAAAAAAGGTTTTTATTTTACCTTCTACTCGATACACAAATGATATCACACTGCTCCTAAAAAAGAAGAGTACATATTAAAGTCGTCACAAACTATTAAAAAATGAAATTCAAATTTCAAAATATACAAATTCACTCACGTCACGCATTGACTATTTGTGCACATGTGCGACAGCCGACAGCTATCATCTACAGTGTAGCGCCGTGGGAGTACCTATTTTTGGCAGTGTACACATCCACGGCATCGATACAGCCACACATTGCCGTTAAGAACAACAAACATACATGTGTATGTACAATATGATGATAGGAGTAGGTTTGCAAGCTTGTTAAAATATGTTATGACCTTCATGTAATAGTAAGTTGAATGATCAAAATGACATGCCGATGAAAATTAAATTGCACTAATTACAGGCTCGATTGTTTCTCTAAATTGTTTTGGTTTCATTCTCACCATCTCTCTCCTGTTTATTCTTGTTTAAAAAATTCAAATGCTAAATTACACCAGAAAGCAGAACTTCTTCAACTTCAGCTTGTCGAGTCTGACATCTTTTTGAACTCGTACTTATCAGTGCATGCAGGCACTGGCACATGCATACCTCCGGGATTCGTGTAAATTGCATGTTCTTTATACTTTGTAGGAGCCTACATGTAAGTCTTAATGCAAGTACAATTTGTTGCAAAGGAAGTCAGACTCAACAAGATGAAGTTGATAAATTTCTGGCATATTTTAGCATTTGGATGAGGAGGAGAGAAGATTGTGAGAATGAATCTTCAAATCTAAGCTGAAAAATGACCACACTGAAGGTCATGAAATCAGAAAGATAATTACTTAAAAGTACGACTGGGAATAGATCTATAGGACATTGAACACAGCCTTTGTGCCTATCTACATTTCGTAAAATGTCTTTTGAATCATGATTCCTGTTGCTGATTAAATTTGAAAATATTGAACACACCCTTTGTCTCAAGTGTATTTTTAAACCAAAAATGTACATTTGCACTTGAATTTTTTTTTTATATTATAACATCTGTAAATATTGTTTCTTGAATTTGTCAAAGCCACTTGATTTCATAAATCATATACAAATATAGTGCAATTATTGATTATATTCATTAAGCAAAAATAATCAAATAATATAGATTTTGGCAAAAACATAATTTTTGTCCCGCCTGCATAGCAGAGCGAGACTATAGGCGCCGCTTTTCCTACGGCGGCGTCAACATCAAATCTTAACCTAAGGTTAAGTTTTTGAAATGATATCATAACTTCGAAAGTATATGGACCTAGTTCATGAAACTTACACATAAGGGCAATAAAGTATTACTGAGCATCCTTCCCGAGTTTCAGGTCGCATGACCAAGGTCAAAGGTCATTTAGGGTCAATGAATTTTTGTCATGTTGGGGGTATTTGTTGAATTGGCATCATAACTTAGAAAGTTTATGGATCTAGTTCATGAAACATAGACATTTTAGGGTAATCAAGTAAATGGTTGTTTTGCACACATCTTAGATAGATCACATGATCATGGTCAAAGATCATTTTCGTCAATGTATAGTATTTTATTATATCGTAGGCCTATGTTTTCTTTTGTGAATAATTTTTCAAAGCTGATTTCAAAGTCAGCACTGGTGCTATATCGAATCACGTAATGCAGACGAGACTGCCAGAGGTGTTCCACTTGTTATATTTTTAAGTTGTACGGTACATGAAATCCTGGGCATCAGAATCGATGTACATGCTTTGATATGCATAACATTGGAACTTTTATATCTAGTCATCATTTTATCTTTAAGAATTTGCAATAGAAAATTGACTAAATATTGCTGAGAGAGCAATTTTGGACTTCATAAATTGGTAATAACTTTGGTAATTTGGACAAAATAATTAATTATGTTGTCCATGCGCTGAGGAAATGCCAAATTGAGAAAGCTGTTGATAACCTTTTATACACTGTGCTTGTAATGTTACTGTACAATGCTGGTCAGACGTTTTTATTAGAGTGACAGCTTGCATCACTTTATAATCCAATATTTTAGCCCTGTGGCATGTAAGTATGGTCATCCTCATTGGAGGTGATAATGAACTTAGTTCTGATTAGATGAATTTGAAGCTGAATTAAATCATTGTAACTAGTACAGTATGTAATCCATTTATGGGAGGTCATTTCCTTAAGGGGTCAGTAAATATTGGGAGAAAGGGTACTATACATGTAGTCTCTGTAGTCTGTACTTTTAAGATATGCTTTTCCTCTAGGAATGTGAACTTTTAAAAGCAGGTAGTACTATGACATGTTCATCTTTTTATTTTTTTTACTAGTTTTCAGAATTTTCATGACCATACTTTGAGTTTAGTAGTGCATGACAAAATTATCCACTCTTATAAAACAACTTTGACATGGCCACCTGAATACCTACATGTACATAATAGGCCTGACATGTTGACTGTAACTTTGCCAATTTGTCTACTGCAAACTCGTCCATTCACCACATGGTCTACTTTTATTAGTCTAATGCCATTTCATCCATCAACATTTCGTCTAACAGCCATTTGGTCCAATATCTATTTGGTCTAATCATCACTTCGTCTAATCACCATTTTGTCTATGACCATTTCGTCTCATAACCAGTTGGTCTAATATCCATTTCATTTTCATTCATTTTGCACAATTACATATATATGTGACATTTAGTTTTCTTCTTCTTCTAGAGTAAGTGCTGCTTCAAAATGATGAAGATATAATGCACTTTAGTCCAATTAGACCAACTGGTATATGGACTAAATGGCTATTGGACTAACTGGTTATTAGAAGAAATGGTTAGCGGACGACCATGTGGATATTGGGCGAACTGATGGTAAACCAAATGATAGTAGACGAGTTGGCAATTGGAAATAAACCCGTACATACAGTACATCCGGGGAAAAATTACATGGCGATTTGGCCCCTGAAATGCTAAAAAAAAGCCTTGGAAAATAAAAACGAGCCCCTGAAATTCCCATTCACCGCAATGTTAAGTTTAATAACCAATATTGCAGAATGCAGATTTAGGTAATTGGTTGTGAAATAATAATTTTTTGCCTGGTATGCATGTATATGTGCACTGTTTACTGTAGCCCTGTTGAAATAAGTGTAAATTAGCCTCGTTGATCTACATTTACATGTACTGTATATCCATTTCTAAATTCTCTGTAAACCAGACAAATTTACACCAGTTTATTTTTTTTTAGAACAGGAAGTGAGATTTGGCTGTTGTAAAACGTTGATTTGAATCAACAGAGAAAAATTCATCAAAATCAGATGTAAAATATTAAAGTTATGACGACTAAAGTTTCACTTATTTTTATCAGTTATGCAGAACTCAATGATAGGCAAATGAGAGAGGCGATGATGTCTCTCTCTCTCACCATTTTTTTATTGTTTAATTCAATTTGTATGTACAGTGCACTGTACATGTATTTGACGGGCTCTCTTTTTTAATTGAAACACAAATTGTAATTTCACACATGTTCAGGGAGGAATAAAACTTTGTTTCACATGACAATGAGGAGAAAATGGAAACAGTTCATATTTCTTGTAATAAAATACAAAAGAAATAGTGAGTGGGTGATGTCATTGTTCCCTCATTTGTATACGAACCAGGATGTGCATATAACTGTTTTGTGAATGTCATGGGAAAATATAGTTTACACCACACATGAATGTCAAGGTCAGAATCAAAAATTTGTGTACAAGTGCTACAAAGTGAATGGAGAGTTGTCTATAAAAATCAGCAATTTTGAAGCATGTTTGCCAATTTGAGGATCCTTTATGCATACATGTACATGTAGCAAGTGTTCTAAGACTTTCAATCTTCCGTAACTGTCTAATTTCATAATCTTGTTTTAAATTTGCACCTCTCATTTTAACCCTTCTTTCTAATTAGATTGATTCAACGTTCTCGCCAGGTTCATTCTGACGCTTGGCGGCGCGAAGCGATGATACGCAAGCCGCGCAGCGGCCTTGGTGCGTGCGAAGCACGCACGGGGGGAGGGTCGCGGGAGGGGGGTGTCCCCCCTTCCTCGCGGAGCGCGGTAGCTATCGAAAATATCAATATCGACGAGCTTAGATTGCTGCTAAATGCACCACATTTGATGTCTATTTAATGCTTCTCCGGCCACACAGCCGTAACGGTTGCGCGAATTGCGATCGATTGAAGCAGAAAGGCAAGTACTGATGAAAAAGGTCAAAAGAAAAGATTTAAATTCAATCTCATTTTATACTTACAGTTTATAGATTTATTCACATCGATGACATCGATAATGTACTCCATACTTTCCAATGTCTAGATCGCTACGTCCTTAGAAAGTGCGATTCATTTTGTGAATGCGTGTCAATGACCGACTACATCTACGGACCGCATGCGCGCCGCGCCACGCCCTTACTCAATCCAAAGATTGTTCCGACTTTGTTTGGAAGCCTCGGAAGAAAACTTCCGAGGCTTCCAAATAATGGGCATCGGTATTCATGAGACGATATAATTTGCATGTTTGTTTTGTTTTCAGATACTCACTGAAACTATGACTCTCATAATTAAGACTTCTGCTGATGATGTTTATACTAATAATATCCAATCAAGATTCGTTTATCACTGTCAATTATTGCTATGTTCATTTGTATTGTTCTATACTCGCCTATAAAATAATGAATGTGTCTATCACGAGCGGGAGAAATATTTTTAGTCATTCATCATACTTTAATATTACGATTTTGTTCTTATTATAATTAATTGCGATTTAAAATGTTTTAAAAGTAAAGCTTAATTGACAGGAAAGTAGATTTATACTCACTGTCAATTATTCCTATATGTTCATTTGTATTGTTCTATACTCGCCTATAAAATAATGAATGTGTCCATCACGAGCGGGAGAAATATTTTTAGTCATTCATCATACTTTAATATTACGATTTTGTTCTTATTATAATTAATTGCGATTTAAAATGTTTTGAAAGTAAAGCTTAATTGACAGGAAAGCAGATTTGTATTTTTAAATAATGCACTATGTAGGCCTACAAATACAGCGTGTGTGAAAGAGAGGAAGAGGGGGGGGGAGGGTTGTAGCTAGGATGGTCGAAGGGGGAGCGCGAAAGGGGAGGGGTCGTGGCGTGGACAATGACAAGGGGATGTTGAGATCGTACGTGTGTGTGGGATTGGTGAAGAAGTCAATATTCGAAGCGAATGCATATTTATAGACATGTCTATACTACTACTGATGATGACGGCTGAATAATCTTTCTTTACATGTATATTTTGGCGATTTTAAATTTTTTAAATATTTTCTTGCATCATGAGTGGGAAGATCGAGGTACGTGATTCAATAAATTGCATCAGTTTTCAAGTTACAGAAATTCACGAACAGATTATTAAAATTGAAAAAAAAAAAAGAGTCAGAAAGATCTTTTTATAGCCCCCATCCAGCGTAAACAACATGAAGAATATTTGAGGTCACGAAACCAGCTGATTCGCATTCATACAACAGGTTAACAGGTCACGCACATGGTACACAGTCATTCAAAGGGCGGGAATTCGGGGAAACCCGTTTTCAAGCACAATGATTGGCTCAACCCAGAAAGTGAATACTAATTAGATCACGTGCCATCGGCTTTGGGGCGTCTCGTTCACATTCCAACTCATTTCATAAATATAATCCACTCGCAGTAATTAGGCTAACGACGTTGTAAAGATAACTCTATATATAAAACACAATTCCGATATAAAACATATATAACGACATAAGTGAAATTGAAAAATTCATCCAGCGATATTCAAATTATACTAGCGACTCATGTGGGCGTGGGCAAACGAAATGCATATCCTCTAAAACGTTCACACATATCAACTTCAATAATTCGTACTTGAAATGCAGGGGCCGCGGAAAGGTCTTGAAAGTGGGGGGGGGGGGGGGGCTGACCACCATGCAAAAAACGCAATCAGGTGGTCCTGTTTTTTTACATGGTTTTGGAAAAAAAAGTGGGGGAGCTGAAGCCCACCCAGCCCCCCCCCCCCTGTTTCCGCGGCCCTGAAATGAATATCTGTGAATGAATTGTCAATTCCACTTTGTTGAATGTGTACTTTTATTGAAATCTATTGAATCACGTACCCCTCCCGACCAAGTCCAAGGGTTGATTTTCCACTCGCCATAATTAAAGATTATGCAGCCACAATCACAGTAGACACATCCATAAAAGAATATTAATTTAATTCGCTCCGAACATTGACTTCTTTTCGCCAATCCCCTCCCAACAAAGTCACAAACATCCCATCATTTTCATTTACATTGCCCACGACCACCTCCCATTATTCTCTTTCTCCTTTACACAAATTAATTTCAAATAATATTTTATTTTAAATCGTAGTTGTTACCGGGAGTTGTTAAGCAATTGTACAACAAATTCACGAAGCATTCACTGTAATGACTAATTGGCAGGCAAAGAGTAGTAAAGAACAATACAAATGAAAATACACTGTACGTATAACTCACATTAAAAAATGAGTCGTAATATGATAAAAAGCGTGAATAAAATTAATAAAGATTATTACTTATGAAAATTATAACAGATTCAATGAATATCTGAAGAAAAAAAAAACATTCAAATCGGTTTTGGATCCCATCTAATTTTGGAAGACCCGGATAGATTTTGATGCCATGTGCGATTTGTATTATGTATGTGGCCATGGCGAGCGCTAGTGCAGTGACACAGAACTTGGTAGACACACCGTCGCGAAATTAATCAACACTTTCAAAAGATCGATGTAGAGATCAAGACTTTGGAAATTATGGAGTAAAATTGGAATATAAATGTGAATAATCATTTTGCTGTGAGTAAATGAGTTGGACATTATATCAATCCATTCATGTGGCTGTGGCTTTGTCATTATTAACGTGATCTTTTAATAATTTTCTCAATTCGTTCTACGGCAGTGTCATCAGAAATGCATTCAATGAATTCATGTACCGTAGATGTAGCTATAATAAGGCTGGGGCCTGGGACGAGATGAAACTAAATTTCGATCGAATTTTTATATTATTTTTTGACACACTTTACTTTTGACAAAATAAATGACAATATCAACTGAAATTCGTAACATCTAAATTACATTGCCCAACCCAGTAACCCACGGTACCCCTCTCTTCTCACTTTATTTTTGAGCGTATTTTACTACCATTTTAAAGACGTAAATAATGAGAGCAATGCGATACGCAAATGCGAGGTAAACATCTTCGCACTTCCCACATAATAGAGAGAGAGTTAAATTGGGCCTCGAGTCGAGGTCGTATCGTATACAGCATAGTAGCGAAGCAAAGAAATCCCGGGAAGAAATCGTGGAAGAAATAATCGACAAGTTTATTTTAGGATCTGAAAAGCAGATTGTTTTTATTTTAAATATATTATTCAGTTTTTTTGTGTGGATCTAGGCCTGTTTTACAGTTGTCGGCCACGGTTGTCGGGGAAGTTCACGGTTGGCGGATTTGCCCTGAACATTTTCAGGGTTGTCGGCGCCCGCCAACCGTGACGCGTGGTAGCGAGAACGTTGGATTGATTACTTTGTATGAACACTCAGAATTTTTTATATCATGTCATTTTATTTTAAATTAAAAATGGTGATGACATTGGCGATGGGGATTATGAAAATAATAACATCAGAAACAATACAGATATTTTTTCTTGATCCATGTACAGATGTACGTATAAAATCAAATGATAAAATTTCATGTTGCTCTGATTCTGTACATGTATGTAGGTAGGCCTACGGGTACGTGTCCTGTACATCATGAAATTATTAAACCAGGATGAAAAATGTCAGAATAGAAAATAGAGGGATCCCAGAACAGACAATAACATGTTCAGAGTTTAGACACAGTGTACGATAC
Source organism: Lytechinus pictus (assembly GCF_037042905.1). Lineage (NCBI taxonomy): Eukaryota > Metazoa > Echinodermata > Echinoidea > Temnopleuroida > Toxopneustidae > Lytechinus > Lytechinus pictus. The sequence goes on from NC_087246.1 coordinate 14,604,553, forward strand.
AGTACATTACATTACATACCTGTACATGTATTTCATAATGCAACATGCACATACACAAACCTGGCTGTATAAATTTAGATTTATATAGTTGTTTGTGAATTGCGACTTCCTTTATTTTTTTGTAACAGAAGAGAAGCTACATGTACCTGTGAATTCAACACATTCTATGAAAAAATATATAAATTATGGTAAACATGACTGTATTGTCATGTACATGTAGGCCTGCATATATGAACATTGCATGCACACCTTTTTTGACACTCTTTAAAGATTACCGGTACTCGAGAATTTTAAAAAGTTACCTAAGATGTATTGCTTAATTGCACAGATGAATCACTTCATTTCATCATTAATAAATTGAGCCTTAATAATGCACTTGTAGTCATTTCTTGTGAGGGGTGAAGACCATACGGTGTGAGTCATACCTGATCACTACATCGTATCCAGCGAACAAGATGAGTGAATCATCACAGAAGGCCAGTCATGAGCTGTACATGTAGTGTAACAGAATTATTAAAATGAGATGTTTTTTTCAGCATCTCATTTTAAAATGAGATGTTTTTACAGCATCTAATTTTTATACTTCTCATTCTAACATACTACTGTAAATATTCTGAAGAAATGTCAGAGGGTTGAATGTGGTTGTTCTATCTGTGTTGCCACATACTGTACATGTATAATGTACTGAAGTACTTTTTCTTTTTCAATGAAAGAGGGTGAGAACTTTGGATATCATTGTGAAGAAGAAAATTGAAAAAAAAAATAGATTTTTTAATATTTAATTTTTTTGAAAATTTTCAACACTGCACATGTAGATAACCTACAGGTGTAGTTTATGAGTTAAAGTGACACTGGAGGATCTGAATACATAAAGTAAATTGTAAATTGTACATGCACATGTCGCCCTGATCATTTCATCTATTGACTGTGACATGTCTAATGTTATTCTCACTTTGATCATCGCATTTGATATGTAGACGTGTTCATGTAGGCCCATAATCATGTTGATATTCTCTGTTGAGAGCCAAGTCTAGGTTTCTTTTGATCTTACTATAGATATTGTAAATGTTGAATTTTAGAGCTGAGTATGGGTACCTCTGCGAATATTAGAGATCCAAGTTTTTTAAATTCAGTATACCGGTACATCTGTATATGGGACTGTATACCAACTCACTGATACCACAAATCAATCAACACGATTGATACACAACGGTGTATTAAAGTAGGACCCATGTTCATGTACCATGGAACAATACCCGTCATGCCTGCATATGTATGTGAAGCTATGTATATTTCTCACTGTACATGTACAGTATGTTGCACTTGACTGGACTGACTGCTTTTATACCTAACCACAAGGAATACAGATTAGATAGAGGAAACAAACACTACAATTTAGTGTAGAATAGAGTAGTAACTATTCATTGATTAATTCTAACGAAGGATCTTTCAGGATTTCTGCGGAAAAAAAAATACAGTGTGTGACTTGATTACTTTAGGCCTACATTGTAGAATAGTCTGCTGAAGAAAGCTGTAGTGTACAAGTAGGGCCTACTGGGTTTCAGCATTTGAAGTCATATTTCATTTTATTGCATGTACATTTTTTTGCAGAGTGATTCATACAGAAATCCAAAAATTGCAATTGCTCATTCAAAGATGCCAACCCTTTTTCTTCAAGTTTTATTGTTTTTCTGTCATGTCAAAATGTAATTTAAAGACAGAAAGGGAAAAAAAACTGCAAGTTTACATTTACAGAAAAGGCTAAATAACTGCACAGTATGTTAGTAGGCCTGTACAGTAAATGTATGGTCTCAAACTTAAAGCCCCGCAATATCCCATACTTACATGTACAGTGTATTATTATTGAATTCAGAAAATCTCAAATGTTTATTCTCACCGGTCTATAATGAGTTTCAACAACAATAATCACTAGAGATAAAAATGCAAGAAAATAACCAGCTCTTTGGGGGAAACTACGGTACTTGTTATTGACTGAATTCTTCTTATTGTGATCAGTAACCACTATACAAAATGGTTTCTTTGGAAATGGATTCTGAACTTGAGATGAACTTTAATACAAAACTGGAAGTGATAAGTGCAGTGTCCATCAAATCTAGCCTTGGGAAATTTCAAAATTTGATCCTTCACTGAGCCAGAAAATGAAATTATGTAATTAGATTATATTCCTAATATGCAGAAAAATTAGGTACATGTAAGTTCTAACAGCATATTATATTGACTCCTCACTTTGAAGGGGAAAGCTTCTTGTACCAAATTATCAAAATACATGTAGATGATCCCATTCCCCTCTTCCCAACACACCATAAGCTACTTGAAACTATTCCTAATTTACTATAGAATACACCTATCCATTTTACTGCTTCTACTTTTGAAGCTATTTTTTTCAGTGTAAAATATTTAGGCCTATATGCTTTTTTTTTCAAAACACATTATCAAGATAACTACAAAATGTATATCATTAGAATTCAATCTCTCTCCCTTATGAAGAAATAATACCACCCCCTCTTATAACAACCCCCTCCTGAACGACACTTTGGAAGGGGGATACAATCCCAGAGTCTGTAATAGGGATTTTATTAGGAAAATATACATAAAGAGAGATATTAAAAAACTCATCAGGAGAAAGAAAAATCCAACACTACCAAAAATATTAAATTGTTTGTGGGGGAAGGGGTGGGGGAATGGGTGGCATAGGATGGGCAAATCTTCCAATATTTACCAAATATCAGGGGTAAACAAACATGTACAGTAGAAACCCTCCTCCATAAGGGGGGGGGGGGGCAAAGTCTCAATGTCTATAAACTTACTACATGCATAGGCCTACAGTACATATTCACCTACAGTACATATACGCCTACAGTACATGTACAGTAGGCTTCTAAGGTGAAAAAAAAGCACTGCCCATGGTGACAGGGTGGGGGTGGGGTCATTGGGGTGACTATCCAATATCCATCACTGTAGTATGTATTTTCATGTATGAATAATAAATGGAAAACTCTAGGGCAGTGTACATGTACACGTATAATGCTCACACAGTAATGATGAATTTCTTGTGACCAGAAGTGAACCTGTGGGGTATGGGGACCTCGGCTCAGCTATTCTTGCCAGTATGTTTGGATAACCCAATCTATTTAGGCTAGCTCTTTCTGTTGAGCACTCCACAATAGAGTCAGAGATTGGCGAGGTGTGTACGAACATTTAGTTTGTGAATGCTCCTGACATTGTGCATTGTGGCAGCATATATAGGTGTCGAAGCGGGTCTATAATTAGTCTGCCCTCCAACAAGCAAGAGGAATGGGAGGATGTAATACCCTCACAAAATCCTGATATTGCTCCATCTGTTGTTCCTGTGTAAAGCCTGTATCTAACTCTGCAAGTAATATTGAGTGCAAGCGCAGTGATCGATGTTGCTGTTACTAGTTTCCTATACTAGGACAATGGCTATCTATGGATTGTGTCATGATCAGAGGATTGCAGCAGTTTTCGATTGAAAGCTCGGAGAATATTGTGAGTTTTTTTTATCATATCCTGTTCTGTCATCAGAGCAATTTCACGGCATTCGATTGAAATTATGTATGGGCCTATTACTACGAGTACAACACTTTCATTTCAACATATTGTCTGTGTATACTTCAGACTGTTATTGTGAAATACTGCCCTGGCCATATATATGTTATTTATCTGTGTGTTATCAAAGGTAGCCTCCTTGTCTGAGTTATTTCCGTTCATAAGGTGAACATACAATGTATGGGCTATTTGTGCTTCTCATTTAATACTTTAATAGCCCATTTGTTATTTTTTCTTTTCATTTCATTCATACAATTACACGTACAATGTGCATTGAACCATCGATTCTGAAGGTGAGATCAGAATATGTTTAATGCAATAGTAGATGTGCTTGAAGATGATCTTAATAGCACAATAATCTGTTTTCTTGATCCCATTGATTATCTTTACATAGTACAAGCAGTGCAGTGATGCACGTCACATCCCATAACTCATTCAAGGATTGCCCTTCTTTGAACTTGGCCATGCAAAGAAATGCATGGGTGTATTGGCAACTATCCAGATGGTTTTGATGAGTTTTAATTTTGAAGCATATTTAAAGGGAAAGTACACCTTTAAAATTGACAATGTAGAAAGAGAGACAAATGAGTTCAAGAACTAATAAGGAAATGGTGAGTATTCATGGTCATGTACAACAGGAAGACCTATACTGTATACATGTAGAGTGTATCTGGCAATGAGATGTCGTAGATTATGCTGATCATGAAGCACATAGACTATATCTGGAGGGCGATTCCATACGTGTCGTATTGGACATTTTGTCAACAATTTCTAGTCTCTTAACTGATTGCTTGAGCAATGAAAAATTATTTTTGGTCAGTAATAAAGTTATAGTGGGTAGTCATGTGAAAAACTGATTACCAACAAAAAAGTTTGATTATGGCTGAATGAAGGGCAAAAATGTTGTGTGTCGTACGGGACTCAGAAATGTCCCGTACGACACGCAACATTTTCACCTATAATTCACCCATGGACAGCATATTTGTGTTGGTTGTCATTTTTTTATATGTCTACCCAGTAGCACTCTATTATTACCACAAAACAAATTGAAGTTCTTTGTTTGTTTGGACAATAGGTTGAAAAATGTTGCGAAAATAGCTTATTTTTCTAGCATGGAATCACCCTGGAGCAGAATGCTTCCTATGTAGCCCTACAGTACTGTAGGATGAATCTTAATTTTGAATATTTTTGATATGGTGGTGTTGTTTTCACTACAAAATCTGACAAGAATTGCCAGCTAATGGTAAATCATTGAGGTTAACTCCTGAGTTTCCGGTACAGTCTTCAATTTAAATCCAAAGAAAATACTACTGTATAGTGTTAAAAATAATAGTATTAAAAATATATAGTATTAAAAAATACTATAATGTTAAAAGATACCAGTTTCCATCGATAAACAACATATCCAGTAGACAATTGATATTGCAAGAATGTAGGCCTAAATGTACATGTACATGTGAGATCAAGGGGACAGTTGCCGAAGGAAATGTACTGTACTGTATCTCATAGAGCTGGCATATATTTTTCTTCCGATCCAAGTTCTGTAATAGTGAAAGGTCATTGACCTAATTTTGTCTTAAATTCTCAAGTGATATGGAGGCCTATCCTGAACACAGAGCACACATTTTTCCTAATGAGAGGAGTCACATGCATGCTGCACATTCGTAGCATACCTATTATAAACAAACTTGACTTGGTGGTTAGATACAAAGTCACTGTAGTAGGCAGTGGCTCCTAAAAGTCTGTTTTTAAGAGTAGAATTCTAATGAGTTCTGACAGAATGGCCCATTAGGTTTTCGTTAGTAGGAGTACTAGGAGGCAGAAAGAGGTTTAGGGGTAAGCCAATTGTGTTTTTAGAGCAGTTATGAGGCTGTTCAGGTGTGGGTTTCTGTCAACAGTCTTTTGTAAATATTGGTTCAAGGTTTTTTATTCCAAAGTGTACTACTTATAGGTCTATGTGAGTGTAGTAGGCCTACAATTATTTGCACATAAAGGGAATTAGCATTCTACCATTCTGTAGAAGAATTTGCAGAAAGTGCAAACCATAGAAAAACACCCCTAAACATATTAAACCAAATTTACAAAACCACTTACACACAAACAATGACATGTTCCCCACTGTTCCACAATATGGAAAATGGAAGCATTTCACTTATTCCAAGAATTTCATGGAAAACAAAGTTTTTCAGGCCAAAATGTTATTGAAGATCATGAAAATCAAAGAAAAATCCAAACAGTAACTGTGTATAAGTGCAAAATCTGCCTATCAAACCAACCCGCAGTCCTTATAATGTGTTTGCCTAGATTTTTATCAGTACACATGGACGATTCTATTTTTGAGGTTTTTTTTATGTCTTCAGCCCGGAGCATCCCTTTAACAAAGAACACCGTTTAATGATTAGAACACGAAAAACATGGAATGGGCATGATATTAGAAAATGGGAAACTATAAAGCTGACATGAATCATTTGTATTTTTTTATCAGATTACATTTTCTGATGCTAATTCCATCAAACACATCCTTTTTTTTGTACTCATTCCAAGATTAATGTGAGAACTTGATCAATTGTAATATTTGTGTTGCCATTCAGTCCACTGAATATTGTACATACAGTATGGGTACATACTACCTTCACGTTCAGTGTTATGGTCTAATTTTTAAACCAGGCACAGTACAGTCTGAGGATGATGCTGGAACTGACATCAGTACTGGTGATGAGCTTTCAAAGAGGCCATTTATACCACGGAAAAAAAATACACAGGCTTGGGGCGATGTCAATCCCAAAATGCTCAAAAGGGCCCTGGTGGGTGTTTCATAAACCTGGGGAGCGTTTTATGAAAGGATTTTATCCGACAAGTCCTGTTTTATCGGACAATTACCATAGCAACAGTACCTCTCAGCCAATCAGAATCGGGGAAAGTTGTCAGATCTGACAACTTGTCGGACATAAATGTTGATGAAATGCTCCCCTGTTCATAAATGAAGAGCGACTGGCGAACCTTTCTTACGCTCTAATATTAAATACATGTACCGGTAATCACCAATGAACATTTAATGGTCAAGATCATTTACCACAAGAAAGGATCACCAGTCGTTCCTAAAGTCGCTCTTTAATATGACTTATGAAACGCCCCCCTGGAAACTTAAAAAAAAAGAATGAACCCGGGAAAAATCCCAATTTCTTGCCAAGTTTAGCTCATCCAAACCTAGATTTGTACACTTGTGTATGTACATGTACATGTATGTAGTGGGAAAAACCCCATATGAGTGATGTTTATTTAGTGATGACTCACCAGTGCGGCAAATAATCTTGGGTGTGAATTATGAAAATATTGATAATTTTGGAAAAAATATTGGACACTGTCATATTTCATTTGAGTGAATATCAAAGTTATCTCCCTCTCACATCACTGGTTTGATCCAGGAGGTAGTTTTACAATGTACAGCATTCGGCAAAGCAATTGTTGAAACCAGTCCCTTTTGGTTTGTCATAATCAATTCTTTCATTTGAAATAATCCCAGGGACTGCCCGGACTGGAGATATTTTTTTGTTGAATTTTGAGACTTAAAACGTTCTTCATAAGTTATAGTGCATGGGTTCTGTTCACTGATAAAAAGTGTAGGCCTGCATTTAATTCAATTTGAAATTAGGCTTTTTGATCTTGAGCTCCTGGTATGTGTCACAGAGTCGTAATTGATCTCAACTTGTTAAGAATAATTTATTATTCAAAGTGATTGTAACTTTTTTTTTTAAGTTGAGTTTTGCTCAAAATATGCTGTTCTTATCTCAATTTAAGTTTGCAAAGGATGTTCTTTCCATGCATAACTTTTAGAAATGTATATTAAAAAAAAAGGAAAAAGGATTCAACATGTAACTCTGCGCTGATTGTAACAGTCCTGGACTGTAAAGTTCATGGCTGTGGTAATTCAAACCTGCCTATTAATTTACCCCCATTTCCTGTGTATTCATCACTTGTGTCAATAGCTTCCTGTCTTGTTTGCAAGATTTCTTTCAATTTTTAGTTAACAGAAAGATCTCTCTTTGAACAGAGAATTGTTATTGGTATGTATTGTAGGTGTAGGCCTACATGATTGATATTAAAGTTTCACCTCGCCCATTTGGTTTCACCAAGTGGTTTAATGTTCTGCATGTATGTAGATAGTTCTCAAACACCTTTTGAGCAAATTTTCCCTATTAGCCCTAATCTACATATTACATAGTAAGTTCACCCTACCTACAGACCAGGCTTATTAAAGCTTAGTTCACTTTTTGTTCTTGCAACATTTTTACAAAGTATGCTAAGTTGCTAACCCTCCAATACTATATGAGTGCATGACTCTCTGGCCCTGCAGAATTGCAGGGTTAGCCGGGCAATTGGGGTGTTTAATATGAAAGTCTTGGGTTAAGAGTTTATAGTGTGAGAAAAGAAACCCAGCCAAGCCAAGAAAAGTGCTCCAGATATCACTCATGAATGGCTACCACTATTCCAGATTTTGTGTGAGAACAGCAAGTGTTTCTTTCACTGGGGCTAGGGTGAAAATTTTGCATTTGCAAACAGGTAAATTGTAGTATGGTATCGTGGGTAAAACTAGTCTGGGGTTAAGAAACCGCCATGAGAAAAGGATCAAAGAAATATAAGTTGGTCAGTCACATAACAGGCAGGGTAAAACCCCACCCAGTACTACTAGAAGACTTCTTGAAATTTCTTTTTTTTTTAAACAGGAATTTCAAAAGGACATGTGATACATACAGTATGTAGACTCTTACCCAATTTTCTTTGATCGTGTTCTAACATTATTCAATTATAAACACAAAAAGATAATAATATTGCAGAGGACTTACATACTTTTTAGACTTCAATTTTTTTTCTTTAACCCAAGGAAATAGTTTGGGTTAAGGGGGGGAGGGTGTCTTAGCCCCACCAATTTAGATTTAAAAAATAATGAACTTTGATCGTGTACATTCGCCTATTCAACTCAAGTATTTCAAAATTAAAATAACACCAGCTAAAATTAAATCAATGCATTAATCTTGTAATTTAGGCCTATGTATGTTTAATGTAGTCTGATTATTGGTAATAAATCAACTTGAGTTTCAGTTTCCATTTAATATTGAAAGGAAAAAATTTCCCCATGGCTCAGTTGCACTGTAAACCTTAAATATAAATTCCAGTTCTGGTAACAATCTCAAAATGACTTTTTACAGAATCTAATATAATGACCACCCAAGTGTCTGTTTGTATGAATAAAAAATATGTGCCAAAGGATTCTGGAAGAAATTGTGTAATTGCTGAGAAATAAGCAAAATAAGCGCGGATTCGGTCACTTCTGTCGGGTCTTTATTCCAGCAATAATAATACACTGTCCCACGTGTGCCTATCTGTGTTGGCGATTTTCAGTGTGATCGTATTTCAGCTTTGATTTTATGATTTCACAAAGTTCAGTTTATGTAACTGTACCAGATCTAGATCCACGATGATATAGTATTACTTAACCTTGGTTTTACAGACTTTCTCACGAAATTAGTGTTTTACTGCAACTACTATCATTTACAATGTAGCTTTAAAGGGAAAGTCTGTGTTGATGTGAAGTGTGACAAGAAGGCTGTGAAGTGTGAAATATTGAGCAAAGTCCTGCGAGAGATGTAAGAAATTTAAATACAAACATTACTGCACTGGCTTTTTATAACAATGTAGTTCCAATACATTGTGTACTACTACATTGGCAAGGGTCAGTCCTTCACGTTTATAATTTCGTGGAGCTCAATAAATCGCTCTCCTTATTTTTTTGAGGAGCTCAATTGAGCTTCTCAGAATCGCTCTCCTTGAGGAGCTCAAATCAATTCAATACAATACATGTATGATAAATTGTAGATTTTTCTTAACATCGTATATGCAATAGCTGTGTAGCTATTAATTAATCTGTGGTGAAACTGGGCCTGGGTCAATACGTTTGCAAAATATCGCGCTCCTGCTTAAAAAAAGAAGAAAAATACTGTACAAAAAAAATTGCTAAAATTTAACGTTTTACATCTTTAAATCCATGAAATGGCTATATATTTTCCATAATTCCTTGAAATTATTTTGATTTAGTTGAAAACTATCAGAAAAATGAAGAATATTCACCTCTTTCCCGACTCGATTTTGAATTTACACTCGGTAAATATTGTAGTCCCACATGTAGACTTCTATGAAAATCTACATATGGGACTACAATATTTACAGAGTTTAAAATCAAATCAGAGTCGGGAAAGAGGTGAATATTCTTCATTTTTTCGGTAGTTTCCAACTAAATCAAAATATTTTCAAGGAATTATGGAAAACAGATGCCTATTTTGTGAATATAAAGATGTAAAATTTCAGCAACTTTTTGTGAAGGCTTTTTTTTTTTAGGAGCGTGATTTTTTGTTTTTATTTTTTTTAGGAGCGCGGTAGGAGCGCCGGCCCGATCGCGCTCCTAAAAAATGAAGGTCTGAAGGGTTTTGGCAGGTCTTAATACTCTTTAATGGTTATGATCAGAACCGATATTACGGTAATCATGATTATGTGTGCCACTTTTAGTGTCTTCTTGAGTGGAGCATGTATTTTTTTGCTGTCATAAGTTTTGGAAGAATACATGTACCCTTTTTGTCTTCCTTTTGTCTGCCAGAGTGCTAGGGTAAACATTTAAATAGAACAATCATGATTTTCGTTTGTGATTCTAAAGAAACATCTTTCCAAACGCCCCTTTTCATGTTTGTGATTTGAAAGACATTTATTTTCACTTCTGACTATTACACAACCGTGATTAGGTGCCAGGTAAAAATGGCAGAATTAAAAATGGCCGAGTTAAAAATGACAGAGTTAAAAATGGCAAAGGTTACTGAGGTAAGAATGGCAGAAGTAAAAATGGCAAAGGTAAAAATGGCAGAGGTAAAAATGGCAGAAGTAAAAATGGCAAATGTAAAAATGGCAGAGGTAAAGATGAAAGAGGTAAAGATAACATGCTACATGTACATCAAAAACGAAAAGAGCGAACCTTTCCCATCAATATCAGTCATAATTATTGGCCTTTACTTGAACGGACTCTTGTCGACGAAATGGGCTACATGTATATAAACTGATTACATATTATTTGTGTTGTTTTTCATCATTTTAGGTCTATACTTTATCGTTGATGTGATAAAACTCAAAACATTTTCTTGTCAAAATGATTTGAATTTAATAGTGAGTGATGAAAGGGTTCATCTTGGCCAGTTCGTAAGTAGAACAGTACCAACTCCCCGGACCAACCCAAGGGTTATAAATTTTGTGCAGATGATCTATATTTAAAAAATGTTACCCTTTCCATTAGTCCAACATTATAACTTTAATGCTCTTCTCAGAACCTTTCTTATAAATCTATGTACGTGCGGGGGCTTTTTGACAATTCATTACATGGGGTTTAGGACCCGCCATTCATACCTCTGTCATTTTTACTTCTGCCATTATTACCGCTGCCATTTTTACATCTGCCATTATTACCTCTGCCATTTTTACCTCTGCCATTTTTACCTCTGCCATTATTACATACTTTGTACATCTGCCATTTTTACCTCTGCCATATTAACCTCTGCCAATTTTACCTCTGCAATTTTTTACCTCTGCCATTATTACATGTACATTTGCCATTTTTACCTCTGCCATATTAACCTCTGCCAATTTCACCTCTGCCATTTTTACCTCTGCCATTTTTACACCGAACCAGTGATTATGCAGAATCATGATTCAGATAATGATTCTAGGGTTAAATAGTGATGCATAAATGCACCATTAGTGTACTAGTATAAAATAGACAAGTTATATCCTGAACTTTAATTTGCTCTCATCAAGCACAACATGAACTATAGGCACCTTTGATAGGCATGTACTGGACCTGATTTTACAGGGATACAATTGCCAATGTGTCTTGATACAGTCAATACAACTGCACGCGTGTCTCCCCTGTATACATGGATTATTAGAGGATATCCTTTTTTGCATATTTTTTAGGGGAAAGCATGCAGACCTTCCCTGATTATTTAATAGTTTATACTGTAGGCAAGCAAAGATGTAGGACATTCATTTTGTCATGTTTCTTTAATACTATTGCATAATTAGCACTATCTGATTTCATTGATTTCATTAAATCTTCCACCATTATTTTTAAAATCTTATTTGCAGGTTCTAATCTTTTCTGGCAAGTGGAGTACATATAGCAGACCGTGGCATGTAGAGTTTTTTAAAAATGGACAAAGATTGACATTTCTTCAGGGAGTACATGTAAATGCTCAGCAGATCTTGCAACTTAGGCTACATTGTTGATTGAGATACATCTGTAATGATTCAGACATCACAAAAGACAAACGAGACTAGTCAAGACGGAAAAGGAAAATAAAATATAAAATTACTAGCGGTCATCATGGCTTCTAGACCATCAGGGTTAAAAGCGCCATCTAAGATTGTCAAACCATCAGGAGGCATTCCTCGTCCAGGCTCTCTTCAAACATCTGTTAAAGTCGAAGGTAATTTTCTGTTTTGATATCTTTTTTGCATATTCAGGTTTGCGAGAAGAATATTATTTTGAACAAAACCCAACCCACTCGTATGTACATACATGTAGTTCACGCATCAGCTGCTTGTTGTGTTCTCTGTTGTGGACACTGTTTCGTATACATGTCTTATTTCCTTAAAATGCTAGTGTCAAATGTAGGTTTAGTTTGGGTTATATTTGAATACTGAGTCCTGTCAAGTTGCTAAAAATTCAATTTATTGTTTCACATTGTGTATATTAATGTCCCTGTTTATGTTTTTTTGTTTGTTATATTGTCTATACTGTACAGTAGATGTGTATTCGTAATCATATGAGCTTCATCTGTACCTGTACATGTAATCTACATGCCATTGTCTTGTATTTTTTAGATATGTTTTTCATTCATACAGTACACTGTATATGATTATGTCTTGTAAAAGCTCTTCAAAGGTCAAAGAGGTCATACATCTTGAATCATTTTTATTATATTTCAAGAACTGTTTGAAGGACTGACTTCAAACTTGGATTTCATGTATATGCATGTAGGAATGGCAATTGATCTTTAATAGTTTCGGGAATAGTCAGTTCGTAAAGAGTGACAATTATTAGTTTGTGGTGTTAAAGATCATTTGTACAGATCTGTCTTGTTAAATCCATGAACTTTAGGCCTTTTATTGAGTAAGAATAGCATAGGCCCAATAGAAATTATTTTCTTTGATGACTGAGATTGATTGATTTTTTGCTTTCACAATATCAGATAATGTATGCAAATACTAGTTCAGGGGCCCGTTGCAGAAAGAGTTGCAATCAATCGTAACTCTAAAAATCATGCGCAACTTGATTTTCAACCAATCAACAGTGCGAATTTTTGACTTGCGATTTATTTTTTGACTTGCGTTTAAACGCAACTCTTTCTGCAACGGGCAGAAAGAGTTGCAGATCTAGCTGTGATTGAGCATATGCAGTCGAGACTGTCGAGTATCCATCTTCATGTAGTTCTTTTCTAGACTTGGATTGTCAAATTCACCTGTAGTTTCTCCCCTTGATACGCCCTTGAAGACAAGATTTGAACTGGGTTCCTATTGACGTCATACCTGCAGATCTCACCTCATATCTTTATTGCAAGGAACTTGAGAATTACTTTCTAGTGCATGATGTCACCAAGCCATAAATTTTAACTCTACAAAACACTTCTTCCCTAAAAAAACCTTGAAGTTTAAAATCAAATATGCAATTCAGCACAACTTCTTTTAATTCTCAAAGTTAAAATGAAATGTGAAATAGCAGTCCCTAGATTATGAGCCATTCAGATCTCCATTCCATTTCCTTTTTTCTATTCAGGAAGCCTGCTTTATTTCAGATAGGGCATAATTTTTTTTGTATTTTCATAGTCTAGGCATGGTCCGGGGTTTTTAACCTTTTTTCATGCTCTCAGTCTTGAACTAAAAATAAGGGTAAAAAATACAGTATGGAAATATGTTAAAGGCCAGGATTGGCCTGATTTCGGGGAGGTTCTGTATACACGACATGTAGACATTTTCTTTTCAATTTTGCAGTACATAACACATTAAAGACCTATTGACAAGTAAACAGCTTTGACAAAACACAGGACATCAGGCGAAGAGATATGCTATTGAAATTCCAAGTGTTATATTTATGATCAATAAAAGTCAGTTTCTGAAGATGGGTGGAGATTCTTGAGTGTAATTGGATGGAGTTTGCCTATCAATGCCAAGCAGCTATTTTTATGAGCCATGCAAAATGAAGCCTGTTGTAAGTTCTGATATTTTTTTTAGTGTTAAATCGCTGTTGGCTAAAATATGATAAACTCATGACTTTAAATCACCTTTCCTCAAAATATGTTTTCCATACTGTATTTTTTCAGTGTAGTGTATGCTTAACAGTTTTGCCTACACCTTATTACACAGGACGCATGGTGATAAAACGCATGAAAAAGGTGAAATCTTAAATCTGATACTTGGGTGAAATTTACAGTCTGCTGTCTCAATTTGTGTAAAGTTTAGAAATAATGTGGCTTTTAAGTTATTAAAGGAGAATGAATCCCTTGAAACCAGAAGTGAGTTGGATTAGAGAATTTCAAAGAAACAGATCAATGAAAGTTTGAGTGTACTTGGATGAATAATAAAGAAAGTTATGATCATTTGTATTGAGATAAAATGCAAAATGTTGTGATCCTCCTATTGGCAGTCAACAAAATACATGTACATGTACAGTATGTGATGTCACAAACTTCCCTTCACTTGTACATGTTTCACTTTAAATTTTCTCTTTTATCTGTAAATGATTTAAATCTATCTTTCACAAAAGTATATTTATCAACCTACTGGAATTGCGCACTGTATTTGCTCTGCTATAAAATCATGTTTCTATACAATAAAAAAAAAACTTATGACATGGAATACATCTACATGTATGTGGTTCAGGAGTCATGACTTTATTCTCTTTCCCACAGTTTACATACATGTATGCTCCAACTGTATGTCAATTCAGCGTAGTGTGAACAAAGTACTCCAAAGTGTAGCCTACGCCTTAACCTGACATGACACAAGTACTTGTACGTGTTTGCATTGACAGCTACCACAGAAAATCATGAATAGTTTGACAAACAAACTATTAAATACCAGGGAGGGAACTGAACAAATTTCTCAAGGGAACTGTTCAGGTCATTTCAGGTCAATATTACTGTCAATTGGGAAATTCATTCTAAACTTACAACACACACAGAGCATAATATAGGCCTACCCCGGCTACCATTGTGCATGATTAAAAGAAGAATTTTCAAACCACAATTAAAATGGGGGGAGGGTATCACTCATCAATATGGACTGTGCACATGCCTGATCGGAAAAATGTTTCTAAAGGGTAGCCTTTTCTGGTTAAAGGCATTGGCTAGCATGTCAAACAATGTATATTTTATACTACTGCTGCATCTGCAGCACCAGCAACAACAACAATAATGATAATATTAACATTTCTATATGCTTCCAAAGGATTATTTCTCTGTCTTTTATGGCTGTTATCATTATTAAAGAAAAATTTTTGTCGATAAACATGTATCGCTAAAAATATCTTACCAATATCGATAACTATCGACAAAAAAACATAATCAACGCACATTTTTTAATGCATTATAGCGATGTCACATGTACTCGCGTTGGTCAAAATTTGTATCTGCCACTGTACCAAGAACGCTTTAAAATCCATGTTCATCGGATGTAAATGATTACATAACATCTTAACAAATATTTAGCATAAATACATCCTCACCTTTAGGGTTGAATGAAGTTTGATAGATAATTTGGGGCTTTTTGGACATCGTTCTGAGCAGTCAACATCTTTCGCCTATCCGCCATCTTCGAATGTAGAGGGCAGCAACACACGGCTGTGTGCTGCCTTTTATGGTAGTTGGTACTTCGCTAAAATTGAGCTTGCGCTTGTGATGTTTTCGATTTGATTGAATGCGAGTCGAGTGCAGTCACGATGTTTAGATGGTCATGATCGTAGCGAAGTGGGGGTGAAATCGTGTTTTGTGGCTAGTAAGTATGAATTTACTAGTATTTTGTTGAGATTTTGATGTAATTTCTGTTGCTGTTCTGTGCAGCTTGAGGAAAAATATGTTTTTCGTAATTTTCCGTTAGAAAAGCCACTTTCAAAAAGGTCATTTCCGTGAATTCTGTGAAATCATGAAAAATCACTGTGTCCTTTGTATTAGCCACAACGAGAGAAAGGTTATCGATATCGCTAAGTGGCAAAAACAAGCGATATTGATAACCTTTCTCTCGTTGTCGATAACAGCCCTACTGTCTTTAGCCTGGCAAGCCTTAATACACAGCGGACACGCATTTCAAGAAATTCATTCCTGCCAGGTACCTACATGTTTTATACCTCAACTGGGTCGATGCAGCACAATGTGGATGAATATCTTGCTGAAGGAAATAAAGCCATGACTAGTATTCAAACCAATAACCCTCTAATCAATACATGTACATTTAGGTGGGAGTCAGAACCACAAGACCACAATGCTCCCACAAAGTGTATTAAATGTTTCACAAATATTCACTTGTATATTTGTATTCACTTGTAATATTTATTCACTTGTATTATTTATTCACTTGAGTATCTTTTTTTTCTTGGTTTGGATTGTAGGGCTGTGTACTTATTCCTTGGTATGAGGCTTGTTTTACACTTTCCTATATGTATATTGTCATCAGAGCAAATGTCATGAAAGAGCAGATGAGAGGCAAAAAGGGGGTCAACAGACAGAAAGAGAGAGAGACGTAGCATTAATGAATTTTAGAGAGAGATAAAGAGGGAAATTGAAGGGTGCAAAATAATCGTGGAGAAGAGGAAGGGCACCTAATTAGTGCTGACAGTTCCAACTCTGGTAGACAGAAACATTGTTATTCATGCCGGCAAGTTTGCCTTTAAGGGACAAATCCAACAAATAGTTGATTTGATTTAAAAAAAATCAAACAGATGAACAAAATGAAACAACATGAAACAACATAACCAAGGTTAAGTTTTTGAAATGTCATCATAACTTAAAAGGTCTATGGACCTATACCCCTTTCATAAACCCAATAAAACCCAATTATGCGGCTAATAGCAGCATAATTTGGTCGTAAAATCAGAGGAGGACAAGAGTTATCCGCATTATTCTGATGCTGCTATTATCCGCATAATAGCGGCATCGGGACAAGATTTTGAGTTTATGAACGTATTTCCAAATAATGTGGATAATTGCCACGGTGTGGTCACAAGGTCACCCTTTTCCAACACAACCGCATCGGAGGGGGCGTGTCCAGTTGTCATGACGATTATCCGCCTTTTTCAGGACGGGTGCTCGTAAAAATAATGCGGATAATTTTCGGAGTTTGTGAATGCAATTTTTATTGAATTATCCGCATTACTCTTAGGCGGCTAATTGGAGGATAGGTTTTATTGGGTTTATGAAAGGGGTACTACATGTACTTTATGAAACTTGGACCTAAGAGTAATCAAGTATCCTGTGCGAGTTTCAGGTCACATGACCAAGTTCAAAGGTCATTTAGGGACAATGGACTTAGACCATGTTGAGGGAATCAACATCAAAATCTTTACCAAGGTTAAGTTTTGAAATGTTATCATAACTTTGAAAGTTTTTGGATCTAGTTCATGAAACTTAGACGTACATTATGTAAGAGCAATCAAGTATCACTAAACATCCTGCGTGAGTTTCAGGTCACATGACCAAGGTCAAAGGTCATATACATTGTAGGGTCAACAAACTTTGGCCATGTTGGGAGTATTGTTCAAATTGCTATCATAACCTTGATAGTTTATGGATCTAGTTCTTGAAACTTTATAGACAAAAGAGTAAGCAAGTAACATTGAACATCCTGCTTGAGTTTCAGATCACATGACCAAGGTCAAAGGTCATTTAAGGTCGATGAACTTTGCCCTATTGGGGTAATTGTTGATGTTGATTTGCCATCGTAACTGAAAGTTTATGGATCAAGTTCATGAAATAAGGACATACATGTATGGTAATCAAGTATCACTTTAATTGTTTTGCTTGAGTCTTAGGTCTCATGATCAAGGTCAAAGGTCATTTAGGGTCAATGAATAATTTTTTATTATCATGTGAATGGTCGTTTTCAAAGTCAGCACTGCGTTATGCAGGCGAGACTGCCTGAGGCGTTCGGCGAGTTCACATAGAATCAATGACAAAAATATGGAATGGTCTTTATGTAAGATTGGAATGTTAGTTGGTAGTCCAGTATGATAATCACATTATTGAATATTTACCAAACACTTGGATGAGCTTTTAATTTTGATTTTGAGTGGAGGCATGTAAGGGCCAATTATATTAGTATTCCAGATTTTAAAAAAAGTTGCCACAAGAGGGCATTGTTCAATTTTGTCATTTATTTTAAATTATTAAAATTTTTGTAAATTCCTCTTGCATGGATAAAATCAGACACAGCGGATTCCAATTCTAATCTTTGTTTTCTCTAATACTCAATATTTTTTTCTTTACTTTGAGGATCCTTGAAAAACAAAATGTGTCGTGATGATAATCACAAATGGCAACCAATCTCCATTGAACACATACAGCCTTTGTTGTTCCTAGAGCAAGCTCACATTTAAACTGTTAATTTTCAGCAAAATAAGAATCTTTTGCATACAGCTGGTAAATTGTACGCAGTAGGAAATAAGGATCATGTATGTTAGGATGAAAAGATGTTTTTTTTCAGCAAGCCTCCAAGATATCATGAAGTCATCTTCTAATCTAGAACAGTAAACTGACAATGAAATCAACATGTTCAAATGGTCAAATGGAATGCAGGGAATGGACAAGTTGGAAGATTCTACATTCCAATGCCTGGATTGAAATCATTGACTTTTCCCTCGTCAACAATGCATAAAACACATCAGTTTTACCATAACAATTATGTCCACTGTACTGTACATATAATGTAGGCTATATCTGGAAACACTCTTTCACCTTCTTTTGTTTGTTTTTTGTTTAGGGTTTGAGCTCAACAACTAATTTTACAGAGGAGATTGTGAATTAGGTTTTTGTATAGTATAGTACTTACTGGGTATTAGAAATTATATTCATTGAATAATCACAAATTCTATTAAAGACATGAAGAGACATGTCTGAAAACGTTATCATTAGGCCTAATCGATAATCACCATCTCCTTCAAATACCCTACATGTACCACGAGTTAGTACTGATATTAAGATTATCAACTTTAAGTTTACAGGCCAAAATTAGTTACAAGACAGATCTTTAATACATACATGTACATTAGAGTATTGTACTTTAGCAAAAATGGAATTACTGTCCTAGGATAAGAATCTCTCTCGGGGAAAATTTGGAAAAAATAAGAATTTCGATGAGCTGGATGCACCACCTCTTTGATGGTTAATCTGACCAGACCAATATAGAGCTTTAGGATAGCTTACATTCCTTTCGCGTGATATCTTCACAGTTCATAGATGATAGATGGATAGGGAACAGGTCTTTAGTTTCGTAGTGGATGGGGCATTCCATTGCAGGCCAGCGATGAGATGTTGGCACAAGACAGCTACATGAAACTGCATTTGTGGGGATGGGCGATCTTGTTTGCACAGATAAGAGGTATTAGAGGGCCTTGTGATAGCAAATTATTGTATTATCATGGATCTTCTTACTCTTTACTGAGAATTCTATGGAAATTGATGGACGATTTAAAAAGGAAGTCCATCCTGAGAGTGGTAATAAAAGTAGGAACTGAACTTCGAAGGAATTTAAGAAATTATGGGTAAAGAAAAGGAGGGAGGAGGGGATTGGAGGACCGAAGGAGACTGTGAGAGGGTGAGGGAGGGAGGGAGGGTGTTGGTGAGATACCATACTGAGAAAACAAAGAGGAGTCAGAGAGAACAGGGAGGATGTCCATTGCACCTGTCTTGCAGGCCACACAAGCACATGTAATTTAGACTCCCATTCACTCGCACATTATTTTAGCTCATCAAAAAAATATATATGATAGAAGCATTTTTCACAGATTTATCCTGTCTTTTAAAATATATCAAAAAAGAATTATGATGCACAAAATAAGACTGATCAAAATTTCAGTCATTTCAGAGCAAGGATAGCAGGAAAGTTACATTGATGCAAAATTGTATCCTTCCCACTGGCCTACAGAGGGGGGGGGGGGGGCTCTTGCCCCACCCCCAAATAAAAATCACAACCACAAAAAAAAGAGAAAAAGGAAAGAGAATGGTGGAATATGATATTATTTTCTGAATACTATGTCAAAATCTGTCATTTAGGGTCAACAAAGAGGCTGTTCTCACTACGTTCCTAAAACTAGTTTACTGGAAACTAGTTTAGTGGAAACTAGTTTAACGCGTAATGAGAACGGTCGAAGCGGTCTTGGAAGCGATCTTGGAAGCGATCTTCCAAACCAGTTTGGAAAACCACCTCGCGATGTAGTTTTCAAGATCACTTTGCCTCGTTAAACTGGTTTTACCGTAAGTGAGGACACAACCGTTCTTCGGGAAGCGATCTTCGCACATTTTGAGCACGCTACTCCACACGACAGGTGTAGAATGCCCATGCTGCGGTTTCGAATTTCGCGCGAAACGTGTCACCCCACTGAGAGTGTTTCCATAGCAACAAGAGCGCTTTACGTGAAGTGATTTTGAAAACCACTTTCGTGTGATCAAGTGGGAAC
The DNA here is from genome assembly GCF_037042905.1 of Lytechinus pictus. NCBI lineage: Eukaryota > Metazoa > Echinodermata > Echinoidea > Temnopleuroida > Toxopneustidae > Lytechinus > Lytechinus pictus. The sequence continues at coordinate 14,624,900 of NC_087246.1, forward strand.
GCTAGCAAAGTGATCTTCCAAATTGGTTTCCTGAATCGGTTTCCAGTAAACTAGTTTTAGAAAGCGTAATGAGAACGGCCTCAAACTTTGATAATGTTGGGGGTGTGTGTGGAATTGTCATCATAACTTTAAAAGTTTATGGATCTAGTTCATGAAACTTGAACATAAGAGTAACCATGAATCCCTTAATATAGGTCACATGACCAAGATCAAAGGTCATTTAAGGTCAATGAACCTTGGCTGTGTTGGGGGTATTTGTTGAATTGGTATCATAACTTTGAAAGTTTATGGATCTACATGTACACATGTAGTTCATGACACATAGACATATTAAGGGTTATCAAGTACATGTATGTTTTGCACACGTCTTGGGTCTCATGATTATTGCCAAAGGTAATGTTGGGTCAATGGAAATAGTATTCTATCATCATATGAGTGTTTTCTTTTGTGAATGTTTTCAAAGTCAGCACTGTTGCTTTATTGAATCCCGTAATACCGGCGAGACTGCCAAAGACATTCCGTTTGTGAAAATTTTGCTCACTCACTTCGCTCACTCACAACCTTTTATAAATTTTACTTGATATGCCATATCTAGCCCTCTCGAAATTTTTGCTCATAATGCCACTGATCTTTCCTAAGAACCTAGATTTAGGCTTCCACGACCAAAAAGTATTAATTTTTATATGTCCGGAGCAATTTTTAATATTTGAAAAAGACAATCTAATTATTATGTAAAGTATAACCGGTAGTTATAATATGTACACCTCACCATAATGCTTTGCGCGTGGATAAATTCCAGCTGTGCACAGTGAACATTTGAATTCTATGTTAAAATGCTTGTTGTACCTGTGTGTATAGTCCAGTACATATTAAAATTGTTATGTTTACTTTGTAAAAGAGAAAATGTTCAAATGTATGTGCTTGTGTCAGCTTTACATGTAGTTTGTGACTTTGTATATCTTGAAGAATACATTGCTTTTGTGATTAACAGTCGCATTGAGCCTTATACCTGTTGGCCTACATGCAGGCCAACATTGTCTCAAGGGTCATGAAAGTCCATGCATATCATCTGCTGAATCTTGTGGTACCATCATGTGCATTGTTAAGGCTTTCTTGACCACTTTTTACCCTTGTTTTTATCGCTCTTTATTGTAAGGCTGGGTTATTATTTTTTTTAAAGGTGGCAATACTTTTTTTTATAGGTTATTACTCGTTGAATGTTCAGTACATGTGAAAACAATGTACTTTAAAGTACATATGTATAAGTGTGACACTTGTTCTAAAAAAAAAAAAAAAATGCAATGTTTTGTTATTCAGTGATGTGCCTTGAAACAATGAGCCGTAAATATTAAAATCCTAGTCCTACGTGTATAATGATACACATGTAGTTTTGAGAGATGCATGTATATCAGGGCTCGACATTAGCAGTGGCCCAGGCCAACCAAAAATGAGAGTCGGGCCACCAAAATTCTGTAAATGCCAACACTTGGTGGCCCTGTTGGGCGACCAAAGTTTTGATAAATTGTAATATTTTTTATTGTGTTAGGACAACCAAATTTGCTCTGCAGGCCACCAAAAATACCTATGAAATTGATGATTTTTTTTAACTGATCAAGCCACCAAGAAAAAAAGTTATAGTGTGGAGCCTTGGATATATTACACGTACATGTACATGATGAATACTTAATATTGAAAGTACATTTATTAAACGTGTCAAAATTCAAATTGTGTTTGTTGCTACATGTATTTGTACAATGTATGTTTTTTTTTGTCAATGTTTACGTCAAGCTTGTTTGTAAAATGTAGACATTGTGATGCACTACTGTATGTGAATATGTTGTGCAGTGTATGCCAATAGGATGATAATCTTGTTTTAATGATAAATATACTTTTTTATTTTTCTTAATTTTATGTACATGCCCTGTATGTTGCTCTATGTTTAATTGCTTTTACATGTAAATTTTGATAATAGCTGGTGGCGCCCATGCAAGTCGAATCAGAGGTATGGTTTTCATGCTTGATATTGTGCAGTGATAACATGTACATTTTATTGTTTCAAATAGTTAAAGCTTTGATTATTAACATCATAATTCTGTACTAATTTTATAAAATGTGTGCAGTCCAGACTAATATTTATGTTTATAAAGTTTTCTTTAGGACATTCTATAAACTAATAATCAATATCAGTATAACATGAAGTGTGGTTTGTATATTGTTCATTCTCTATTTGTAGTTGCTTTACAAGTTACATGTAGATCCATGCTTTTATTTTAACATGCTTTTGATATTTATGTATACAGTATGTATATTTGTTATGTTTTTTTCTTCTTTAACCATTGACTGATGAATACTAATGCTATAGATGCAATATTTTGATGTGCTTATATTTTTTAGGCTTATACATGTACATGTACATGTATCTTTTGCATTAATTCAAATAGATGACATATACATCTGGCTTTTTATATCATTTGAAATTTCTTCTTTGGAGGCAAAATAGACATGGAACTATTTGAGTAGACTTCTATTTTATGGTAATTCTAATTTATGAAACCTGTGACTCTATTTGAACTTGCCACTTCATGTACAGTACACGATGTACATTATGAAAAGTACTACATGTTATGATCACGTCAGCCGGTCCTATGTATACACAGTCTCAATCGCATGTGATATTACTGCACAGATAAATGAAATCAAATTTGTTTAATAGTGGAGAATATTGGCTTTTAATGCACTAAAACTGGTAAATAATCGTTTCAATAATGAACCAGCTTTTGCCACATCTTCCAGTGAGAATCCCTATGGGTATCTCATTCAAGTTCAACTTACATAAAATAGCAGGAATTCTGTCGAAAGTTAGTCTTCCAAAAGACTATTGGTGCCTAATCCTGATGTTAATTGTCTCACAGCAAAGGTCATAATAAAGATATACTGGTAACCATGAACTCTGCTAGTTTGGAGATGAAATTTTGTGAGTCCAGCATGATTTTTTATCAGAATGAAATATTTCAACAAAGTATTGAGGAACTTGAGTGACACCTTGTTTAAAATCTGTTGTCAAGACTTTGTTTTGATACTTAACATGTACTTGGCGACAAACAGCTGTTTTTTTAGATGGCCACCTGATTGGTCCAGGCTTTCTTTATCTTGTTTCCAGGGATCTTGATGACAATCAACTGTTTTGAAAGCTTTTCCCCCATTTTTGTTTTTGATTGTCAAGTTTTGCATGACATAAATCACCCTCATTGGGAGTGAAGACTTTTTTGCTCACAAGTCAGATTTTCTGAACAAAAATGCTCCCCCCCCCCCCTTCTTGGAAAATCCTATTTTTAACAAATAGTTGGATATTTACATTTTTAGAAACTTTTTTGTGTGTTCTAATAAATGAAATATCTGTACACTAAATTCTGTTGAAAAGCAGTAGATAAAGATACATATTATACCTGTAATCCCAGTACTAATTCTTATTACATGTACATGTACCTACCCCCCCATCACTCTTTATTCTTTGTATGTTAAAAGATAGTTACATCCTCAGTATATATACATGTACTTGTCACATGCACTTGTATATTTTGTATTATGCTTATTTTTTCAAGTTAAACAATCTTAATAAAAGGTAATCTACTGCAGATGTTAACTTGTTTTGCATTCTTATATAGGCCTATAGCATAATACATACATTGTAGATCTCTTGTTATTCCTCAATTAATATTTAGCCTTTATTGTTCATTCAATTCCTTTGAACCTGACAAAGATGATCTGAGAGACTTGACTTCACAAATATTTTTAGCATAAATTGAATTTCAGATCAAGTCCACAAACAGTTTTTTCTCTCCATTGATATCTCTTCCATTCACTTTCCCTTCTTTTTACTGCCTCTCTCTCTCTTTATTTTCCCACTTTCTCCTCTCTTTCTCATCTCTCGCTCTCCTCCCCCTCTCCCCCATCATCTCTGGCTTTTGTTCACATTTCTGTACATTTACAGGCACATGTATAGGCAATAAGTAATAAGGTATCAAGGTTTCTTTTTGTTTTTCGTCTCTTTCAATATACATGTAACTGTACGTGCATCTCTTTGTCCCTCTCTTGCTCTCTTTCCCTCAATATCCTTTGTTTTAGTAGATGATGTTCTACCTTTTCTCATGGGGAAACTTTTCCTTAACCTCTGACGATGTGGGGGGGGGGGCTGAATGGCAAGGTATATTCTGGGGTTGAGCTTAGTCCACTTTCTTTTCTTACAACGTTTTACAACGTAGCAGAGGACTATCTGGCTCTGCAGATTAGCAGGATTAGCTGGGCATTTGCAGTGTTTAGCGTGAAAGTTCAGGATTAAATGAATATCATAGTTGAATTATTCCACTTAGTATTTTTAATAGGTTTTTAGGTTATTAATATCGGGCAAGAGGTCGGAAGTAGGGGACAGTGTTGCTTGTTCAGTGCTCATACATGTATGTCAAGAAATGCTAATGACAAAAAGATCACATCTGGAAATTCATGGCAATACATGGTGCAGTCATTTCTATATTAACTGTGATGACTAATCACTTTCTGTTATTATGTATGACACAGATGCAGTAGCCACTTCAGCCCGAGCAGCCGGTATGCGACCCTCGGAGGCTAATCAACATGCGGACAAAATTGTACGAACTGTGAACAATGGGGGCGCTGCAAAGCATGCTGATGACTTCATCATAGGAGATCGGGTTATTGTCGGGGGCAACAAACATGGCCATGTCCAATTCCTGGGTGAGACACAGTTTGCCAGTGGAGAGTGGGCTGGTGTTGTCTTGGATGACGCCATAGGAAAGAACGATGGCTCAGTCAATGGCATCAGATACTTTCAGTGTGAACCTAAGAAAGGAGTGTTTGCAAGACCGGACAAACTGGTGCGAGAGTCAGCTGGTCATGTGGACAGTAAGTCAGCTGTGGGGGGTATTGCAAGGCATGTGCCATCCACGCCACGGATGGGAACAAGAGTGTCATCACCTAGGAGTTCCATGTCAAAGCCACCAGGTTCCAAACCAGGTCTTATGATAGATGACAAACAGGATCCTGCAGGTCTCAAGGTAATTTTTTTCTTCAATTTAGTATCTTTGTATCTTTTGAATAATCTACTGTTTTGTTTATCTCTGTCTGTTTGTCCTCTTGACTCCACTTTTCTTTGTGACAAGCTTCCAAAGTGCCATATCATCAAGGAATTCCCCCCATTTCCAATTTGTAAAGCAATATTTTGTCATGGTGAGGTTTATTGCACGAACATCTGTCTATTTCGAGGTTCAAGAAAAAAAGTGTAAAACTAGTCATTTGAAAATATCCCTGTTAAGCTGTCAGGAAACAGTTTTATTATTAGGCCTACTGTTAAGTTTACCCTGTACAAGTCCATATATTGCCGGTAGTCATCTGAACCGTTGTATCACAGATACATGTATAACAGTGCAAACCCAGTTTAGAGAAAATCAACTTCAAAGTTTACTAGAATTTCCCAGCCATACAACATTTCCATTACAAAAGAAAAACTTGGTAGGACAGACCAAGACAGTCTCTTGACATTGATATCTTTATTTTTTTCTTAGAACCAAAAATAAGAGAAAATATTGCATAAGAGCTATATGTACAAGCTCGTAATTTCGGTATGAGCGGTTTAGAATTTCCCTGTACAAAAACACTGTTGGGAATATAACAACACTGACTGCATTTCAGTATGTGCGATCAACAAACCGACGTAGCTCTCTTTCACGAGTAAAGTCAGTGCATTTCCTGATGATGGTTTGCTAAACCATGTATTTGTATATTAAGTGCATGCAGCTGTTGTTTGCTTTGTTATAATACATGTTCCTATGCGATTTGCGCATTTTATCAAAAATTTGTATGGCATCGCCTTGAAAATATACATCTTTATACTCAGTGTGTTTGCTCAGTTGGTAGAGTATCCATCTCTCAACTGGAATGTTGGAAGTTCAAACCCCAGTTGCTTCAGTTCAAAAGACGTTAAAAGATTGGAGTTGCTGCTACCCTGTTTAATAGCATTCAACGATTTAACGGGATAGAGCAACGTCGATCTAGCACTGCTTAGTGGCTGCCGGGCCCAGAATCAATGAATTTAAAACAATAAGATATGGATTTTTGTCTAAATTGCTACCTAGAAATTTAACAATGTATAGATTGAGTACGATTTGTATTTTCGTTTTCTGCAAAAATCTAATTATCTATATTTTTACCAAATTGACTGATACGAGGGTTTGTTAGATTGCCGACAATAGGTTTGTTTGAATAAAGATCAAAGCCAGAGGTCAATGAAAGTTGATGGGATAACATGTACATTACCCTGTAGTACGTGTACACAAGACTTTCAATGGGAAGAAAGACTGAGTATCAATAGCAGGGTGCTACATAACTTTTTAGAAGCACTTGCCCAGTCGGGCAAGTAAATTTTTAAATAGTTGGAATATACTTGCCCAAAAATCTATTTCACTTGCCCGAAAAAATCATTGAAAAAAAAAAGTTTTACCTCTTTAAAAGAATTTTTTGCGGTTTTATAAACCATTGACCTTTTCCTCTCTTTTGACATGAACTGATCTACTTTGTTATTGTATTTCTTTTTCCAAAGTGATTTTATCTTGCCTGCCATGACCAAAATTAGGGTCAATATATGATATTGACCCTAATTTAGGTCATTCTACTGTAAGAATTTTGCTTGCCCAATTCGGGCAAGTAGTTTTGGTCTTTACGTCAAAACACTTGCCCGACTCTTACTTTTACTTGCCCCGGGCAATCGGGCAAGTGCTTATGTAGCACCCTGATTTAACAGTACAGTGACCTACAATTGTAATTTAGGAAAAAAATGCATTTTCAGTCAGATAATACCATGTTTTTGTCAATATGCAATTAAAAGTTCTGTAAAAAAAAATATAAATTCTTTAGATCAGAAATCGTGATAGCTTTTGATGGGAAATTTGCAGCGTGAAAGGACATTATGAGAACTGTGAAAGAATGTCTGTAAAAATAGAATGTAAAGAATTTGATTAGTTACATGTATGTTCATTTATTGTGAAATAGTCTTTTGTTCCCTTGAATAAAAAGGGAAAAAAAGAATGAATTATCAGGATTCCTGATCATGGGTGTATGAAAATTTGTACAAACATACATTGTAGTCTCTGTCTGAAACTATGAAAGGAAGTTGTAGGTTGACTCTATTGTTACAAAAATGCTCATTGTCTTTCATCAACAACCTACACTTACATGTTTATGATTCCCATCTTCAGACATGCATGAAGAGTACGTAATGAAAGGATGAACCATTGTTAAAAAATTATCCCCCTTCCTGGGTAGCATAGTGAAAGGAGGCAACTAATCGCGTTAGATCGTCCCCGTTGAGGCGTCCCTACTGCATCTTTGTCGGGGGAAAAAGTGATGAGAGACTGCAGAGATGAGACACCGATTTCCTGTTTTCTTGCTGGGGTTTTGTCGGCTAGAAATCTACGGTTTAGTCACAATTTTGCCTTCAAAAGCTGTAGCTTACTAGCAATGAGTCATTACGTGGTTTGTTATTAGCGTTAGGTGGCTGGCATGGCTTGTTCGTGTAGCATTAGGACACAAGACACTGTATTTGAGGGACCTAGGGCTTGAACACTAGTGGATTAATTACTGTGGAATATATATTCATCTGTGTTGCTTTCCTATTCATGGTTGATGATTATGGAGCGCAGCAAGATCCCTACTTCCCGAAGTGGTTTGCAGGTAAATAAATATTTGTGATACAGCCCATGGGTTCTGAGAGCTGGGTGTACTTCAACTTATGTATATTAATATTAATGTGGTTCAGTAGGTTTGACTAGCAGCGTGAAGATCATTGTACAAAGTGAGCAAATGTATGCAGTCGCATTCACAAAGGAATCAAAATTCAATTTAATCAGATCGAGAATTGAGCTCTCCCTCGACTCCCTGCATGTGATTCTGTATGAATGAGTAGAATGTTTACACTGTACATAATTTATTCAGAGCCCAAGATTCATCAGGCCTGCAGTGTATGCTAGTGTTGTGTGTCACTTTTACATTCACATTCAGTGTACATACATGTATGTAGGCCTATGTTATGAATGTTTTTTTTATGTTTGGTATTATTAATTGTGGCATAAGCATACTACAAAGTATGTTAATCTTGTAAAAAATGTACAAATCTGAATGAACACAGTTTTATAGTTCAACCATTTTTATTATCCTTGACCAGTGTATGTACATGTAAGTCAGACTTATTATTTTAAACTACCTTACATTTCATTCTTCCCTATCCCTCTTTAATCTTCTTTTCAAGCTTTTATTGATAAATTCTATTCCTTTATTCATTATGAACTTGAAGGATAAGTATAAATCACTAGACCAAGCCTTCATCAAGTTCACTCCAATAACATTTATGTACATGTACATCATCAGGATAACTACATTGAATAATTTAGTATAGTATAAAAGTCTTGCGGATACATTGTACATTGTGAGTACACTGAGAAGATAGTTTCTTAAAAATATAGACATGGCTGAATTTCCATTGCAATATCATGGAAAGAGTAATACAGATCTAATGAGATGTACAGTGATTACAAAGCAAGGATACCACTGTAGATTGGAACAGACAACATAGACATGTGTAATGAATTAGAGGGTCAAGCAGTGAAGGATGATAATATTGTTGTATGATTCATATCTTGAGTGTGGCTAATGAGAAAGTGATTCATCATTGGACCTTGTGCAGTTTGTTACGGTCATCTCCAGGTCATGTTCACATGTGGCTTTTGTTATTCCCAGAACAGTTTAAAATATGCACAAGCTGGGAATGGTGCCAAAATTCATGTGAAATGATATGCTAAAAGGCTCAAAATCCATATGAAAGAGAGTACATGAACTATTTGGATTCAATTGAAAGTGATTGAAAATAAAATGTTATTTTAATTTTCAACAAACGTATTACTTTGGGGCATAGTCAGGGAGTAAGATAAATATAGGCCTAGTATTAACAAAATGATTAGAACTTTAATTTCTAGATTGGAATTTGATGAATGTTTACATTCCTCATGTATTTTATGCATGAGTGATATAATTCTTTGGATGCACATCTTGTTATGGGAGAATCTACTTCATTTAGCTGATGCAAAGTTGTCTTTTGATGTGCTCTGACATCTTTGTTAGGCCTGGGTCAACTTAATCTTTTTACCAGTGACTGACAGATGATGCCGGTCAATGGTGTAATGTCCTGTACACCTAGTGTCAAAATCTTTGAAAATTAAAGAGATAAACTTCATAAAGTTTCATACGACGTTAGATATCAAACCTTAAACATCAATCAACTGGTACTACATGTATGGAAATGAACCCTGCAGGACTCCTTAATTTTCTTATTTATTATTTTTCTTTGCTCTTTATCTAAAGATGGAGTTAATTGCAAACAAACAGCAAATATGATGGCTAGATTGAAGCTGGGTGTCTTGCAATTTTCATATGAGGTCATCTTTAATATAATTCTCCATTTTCTTCTTGTTCCATGAAGGTTGGAGACAGAGTTCTTGTGAGTGGAAGCAAGTTGGGCACCCTGAGGTTCACCGGTACTACAGAGTTTGCTAAAGGAGAATGGGCTGGAGTAGAGCTGGATGAGGAACAGGGTAAAAATGATGGTGCCGTGGCAGGAACAAGGTGAGGTTCTTTCATTTCCAGATGAAAAGTTTAAAAGTATAAACAGATATTTCCTAGATAGCATACGCTGCTATTGATAATTGAGAAAATTCAAGACATATTTAGGTTTAGCTGCTTAAGTGAATTCAGTTGCAGGAAATAAGGATTACTGAGTAGAACTAGCAGTGAGATCCTAGGAAAAAATCATGTTGTGACTATACTTTTCTGGTGACTATAAAATGCAGGTTGGTGATTACACTGGTGTTAACTAGTCCCTCAGTATTACACAAAGAGTGATATCACAATAAGAGCGCTAAAATTGTGAAATTCATTTATTTGAATGCATCATAAAGCTGAAGAACTTCTGGATTTGTGGCAATCAGGGCAGTTTTAAAGGTATGAAGAGTTTGGAGCTTCATTATGATATTCATTGTTCTTTCTCTCTCCAGGTACTTCCACTGCAAACCCAAGCATGGTCTCTTTGCCCCTGTGCATAAGGTATCAAAGGTCAGGGGTAAGAATGCATCCAGACTCTCCTCTAGTGATGGTCTCCAACAGGGGAAACTCAGCACAAGTTCCAGCTCAATCAGCTCCATGGGATCCTCCAATGCCTCCAGCATCTCTAGGGGGATGGCCCTGAGCTCTGGTGACCTGGGCTCATCACCAAGGGGGTCAGTAGACTCCAAGAAGACTCAGGTGGGTTCCCGTCTCGGCAATGCCCCCTCCACAAAAAGTGGCAAAGTGCTTTGTCCCATTTCAGTTATTTACAAAATAATACCCATTATATATGCAACAATGATCCTCTGCTTTTAGCTTACAGTATCATTAGGTTTAGCTTCATTAGAAAGAGATACACATTCTGAAACCAGTCTTACATACCCTCAGCTATATAACTAGTTCTATAATTCTGATGACGACAATAGAATAGTGAATACTGATACACAGGTATCTTTTTCTGTGCAGATGGTTTCTATTGCAGGGGAATGAATGTTTCTTACGCTCTTCAGAAAGTTATGAAACATTTCATGAATGACTTTAAAAAAAAAATTGAGGGGCATTACAGAAATTGTCAATAGAAAAAAAAGGTGGGATTTGCTTACATATATGTACTCATTTCAATATATATTGTTCTATCAACAACTACAAAAATATTCATGCAAAGAATATTCAGTAAAGTAATAGTTGAGGTGACTGTTATTCAACATTTTATTGACCATTTTCCTTGATGAATCAAATCAATATAGGTAGGCAAATTTTTAGATTATAGGCCTTCTACATGTATAGTCCTACTCTGTCCAAGTGTCATTAAATAATTGGGATCACAGTCAAGATACTTGCATGAACAACTTTATCTCCTGCTTATTGAAAGGATGTAGGCCTACCACTCCTCCAGCCAGGATGAAATGCAAAAGGATGATATTCCCTTTTCCCTAGTAGATACCTGTAACGATTCCCTGCTTGAAGATCAGGTGTATTCACTGCTATATAGTTATTATGCTTTGTAATACCATTAGCAATACCTTTGCTGTATGATAAGAGTTCTTGACATTCCTTGTAGAAGAATGCTGCCACCCTGAGCATTATTTGCTCATTTGACGAGGTCATAGGCCGAGTTCAACTACAAAGATCAGTGTTTCTCAACATTTTTTTTATCCTAAGGCTCACATTAGAGTTCATAGATCCTCTGAGGCATATAGTCTTAATTTTTATTTCTGTGTTAGGTTCACCTTACAGTATCTTAATAAGAAAAGATAGAAGAAATACAGTACACTATAAATGTGAGAATGCTGAAAGAACAAATTGTGTTGTAGTTATTTGAACTACAATATTGACTAGCTGACTTATTTCGTACAGCAATTTGCGATTTCTATTTCCATGATCATATAACCTTGGTGATAATCTGGAATTAGTTTTTTTCCTTCTAATTGTATACATGAATGTGGTATGATTTAAAGGAGATTAAATCCAAGATCTATCACATTATATCGTGTATTTGATACAAATCTTCTATTCAAATCTGTTTATATTGGTGTCACAACAAAGAAAACTCTAGTGGGCTGTGGATGACCAGTTCTGATTTAAATCAAACTTTTAGAAGTAGCCTTCACACAAATTGTTAACAAAGCCCAAGGTCGTACAGCCATACCATATTAATAGGCTGGTTTAGTCCTCATATATCTTGCCAAAGTATCCATCGAGTCCATTTCTAGTTGGCTAAAGCACTCTACAGTCATTTAGACCAGAAATACTCATTCCCAATTTACTTTCAATCACAAAAAATATTGCAGCATGCAATAACAATAAATGTTAAAAGCATGGTTTATTTGTCATTTTGCAAGTTTTTGCAAGTTTTTTTTATACAGATTGGAATGATCATCCAGGTTCATAAAGCATGTGATACTCAGCTTTGCACCAAATTCTAATTTGTTATGATTTCTTTTCGCATGTTGCATATATGACAAATTTGCAAGAATAGAAACATTATTTCTGTTTGAATTGGTAATGTTTATATGATGGAATTTTAGGGAAATAATTATTAACATTAATATACATAGATTTTTTTTCTACCTGAATTCTAAAGTGTAAAAAAAAAATGGAATGGGGGGGGGGGGGGTTCCCTATCAGATAATGTACATGGGAGATTTTGTTAAATTTCTACCTCTATGCACGATAGGGCTATTGTGTCTTTATAATTGAATTTATTTTGCCAGATTTGTTAACTTTGATTTTGCTTGTTCATTTGATATCCTGTTATTTGTATTATTCATAATTTTGATTTATTTGCAAATCACTTATTTTGCTGCATTCTTTTTTTCCCCTTCTTTTCTTCCCTTTGCCGATCACATCAAACTCAACATTATATATTCATCTCTCCTTTTATAATCTGCAATATATATCATATCCTACAATTGTCATTGAACATTTGATATTAGTATTTCATTTTCATTTCCATACTTATCATGCTTTCACTGCAATACACATGATAAATATTTGTAATCTCTTTATTACAATGTGTTATTTCACCATCATTTCAAATATGGTATAATAATCATTGCAACATTCAACCATTCCATAATTTTTTATATGGTAATGGTATATACACTGTTGTATAACTATCTCGCAAATATCTTTCTCTGCAATATGAAATTAATGTATGAATTTTTTTCCTTATAATGAAATCTTTGGACATTACCATCATAAATCTTTCATACTTTGCGTAATATTTTGTACTCATCTGTGGCTTGTCAAAATTTGTTTTATTTCCTTTTCTTTTATTGTGGCCATTCCATTTTGTAATATTTAAAATAATAATTTCCAATCTGGGGTTATATTCGGCTACCTCCATTGTCCTTTTTTCTCCAATTCAAACACGATTCTTTCATTTACAACTATTTACTGTATGGTGTAAACTAATGACATTATTTTTCATTATTTCACTGGTTCAATATTTCATCGAATGGTGAATCTTTCATGTTGAAATCAAATTGAACTTTCTGGGGCATTTGAAATTTGTCATCTTCTTTTGTCTTTAACCTCTCGGGTTTTTAAAAACAACAATTCTTGGATATTTGTTGATCGGCAAACCACTGACCCTTGTCTATGTGGACATTGTTAACTTGACCATGGCTTTCCGCTGGGTATCAAAATATGCCCCTGTCCAAATCCAAGCCCTCTCCTATCCTCACCGTTTTATGAAGTCAAATTCTGGTCCCTATCCCCCATGTTGGACTCATGTTTCATCCCGATTGCTCTCTGGACCTTTTCTTGGAATTGAATTTTGTCTGATTTCTTTTTTTGATTATCCTCTGATTTCTTTTGGGCAATTTTTTGTTGTTGGTCTTTTCACAATTATCTAATTTTGCTAGTACTTTTTGGTACAAATGTCAAATTCCTGTAACTTTTGATGAAACTAAAAATGAATTCCGATGAAGGGAATAAATCTTCACATTTCATCCCCTCACAAAAACAAACCCTCTCCCATCTGTATTTTATATTCACCACTTGATAACATACGACCCCCAAATTTCAACTTTGCAAAGTTATTTATTCTTTTCATACTAATCATTAAAAAATGAAATTTTAATTTCTGTTCAATGCATTCATATTGTAATTCTTCACACCACTTCTTAATGCATGCCAAAGCTCTTCATTATTTTATTTATCCTACATTTTGCAACATTTTCTTCTTTTTTTCATGGTATTTGCTCTTCATTCTACACATGTGTTGCTTTTTCTCTTCTATCTTTGCCCTTTATTTCCTATATCATTAATCACCTCTGTTGTTTGTGCTACACGTATATCTGCTACTCGTATCACCATCCCTACCACTGCTAACATTGCCATTGTTACATATATACGTTACAACCACAACCATTTCCACCAACATCTATCTATCTATAATCACTTTCCACTCTCCACAACAATTTCTACCACATCTACTGTATTATCAACCACTCTAATGTACCACTAACCCATTGCCTCTTTCTGGCCTGGCACTCTGCCAAAATCATTGCAGCCATCCCTACTGGCACTTCCACTACCACTTCTCCCCCCCCCCCTGCTACCACCATTACTCTCTTTGCCTTTCTGTTGCCAATGCTTTTACCACTGTCATGCTACCATTTTGACCAATGTTATCACAACCACACCCACAATACTACATCCCTGTAAATCACTGCCTTCCGCAATCGACCATGCCCTTTCATCATTAACCCAATAGCTCCGACGACCAAGTGAAAGTCGTATACCCTCTTCCTCGAAATCGAGGAAAGAGCAAAACGCCAGCAGCACGGCCCAGCCTTCCACAAATGGCACCCGCCGGCAATCTGACTCGGGGTCCGATTCTTCCTCGACCGGTGTGGTTGAACCCATCGCCAAAGTTGAGATTTCAGAGTCTTATTCCTCCTTACCCGAATCTGAATCACAGGTACTTGACTTTCAGAGGGAAAAATTAGATCAGTATTTAGCTTCATATATTGTACATTGTGCTTTCATTTGTAAATTGCATAAACGGTATATATATCTAGATCATACAATTATTGCTATTTTATTGTGTAAGCCTAGATTGTAGGTACACTAGCAAGCTGCAGTATGAATAGTACATAAAAGTACTATGTTGCCAGTTATCAATTTTGCACTGCTTTGTATTTCTATTCATATGCACAGCATGAAGTAGCTTCCATGTGTATGGTTTGTTAGGCATATTTACATGTACCAAACAACACTAACTTATCATTTATGTTATTATATTAATCAATTCAGTTACTGGGAGCTTTTATACAGGGAATTTAATTTTCATTAGTCATTACATCTGTTTAAAGGTTGTTTCTTCAAATTATGTTAAGCACAGTTTCTCTCAATGGATCTATGATTTGTGGATCAGGAGGAAGGTTTGAGGTTAATATCCTCAGGAACTTTTGGCATTTATAGAGATTTGATGAAGGAATGGATTATCATCAGACAAAACCTTTCCAATGAAAATGTCATTTTCATGATCTTGTTTTCAAAGAGTGATGATTTTTTGTTTGTGACTTTGTCTTCACCACAACATTCTTCCTCTTGAAAAGCCCATGATAGATCCCTGCTAAACTTTTTCTATGCGCAGTGTCTTTGACCACAAAATATTCCTTATACCCCCAGGAATGGCTTACCCCTAACCAAGGAATATGTTGGTGTACTATGGTGTGGATGGCAGCAATGCCCAAACTATAGATGGATACCATTGATTTTGAAAATAAGATTCTTTTAAAAAGCTGCTATCCAGTGCATAGTTCAGGTTTAAATGCATGTAGAATACACCAATTTATCCCCTATCTCTCTCCTTATTGGAGTTTATCAAGTGTGGGCAAAAGCTTAGTTTTTTATGTTGTGTAGATACCCTCTATTGGGAAGAAGGAGGAGGGAAGGGGGGGGGGGAGGCAAGTATAACAAGAAGGCGAGTGTGTGTGAGTGAAAGAAAGAGAGGGGGAGAGAGAACGCACCAGATATTCAAAGAAAGAAAAAGAAGACTAAAAATAGGGAAAGAAGAAATTTTTTTCTGATACAATCTGTCACCAAGTATAATTTCAAGCCAATTTAGTATTTCAACATCTCAACTAGAGGAGAGGGCTAAGATTAGTGGTAAAGTGGGCTGAGTCCATAAAAGAAATGATCAATTTCCTTCTTGAATCCCATCCTAGCCACCAAATACTTCCTGCCTTTCAGCGAGGCATATGTGTCTCATCACATCGTTCTGTGCTTGAACATAGTTTCAAAATGAAGATTGAGAGAATAGATCAGACTATTCAAAGCTAAAATTTTATTATGGCTTTTGTGTCCTTCCAGACCTTAGTTGACAATGTGACAAGATATCCTACTGTACCTTGCTGGACATGTAATTCACAAAAATGCAAAAATGAAAATGAGATCAAAGATCTGTATTTGGTGTTCAAAATTAGTAAGCATTGGAAAGAAAATGTAGTTATGTCATGATTATTTAATCACTTTCCAGAGACAGAGAGCTGAGAAACTCCTTGAAAGGCCAATCTCTTTATTAATGCTAGCAAAAGAAATTACCATGAATATAAATTTCCTCAAGAATACTTGCAAATTACAGTTCTGCCTACTTCACTTTTTTCTTTTATGAAGTTAGCCATCAAAAGTACATTTTTTTTTAAGCTCAGTGATTCAGTTTCTTGTATTTTGCCTGAAACCTGTATTATAGCCATGTGAAATCAATCCGCACCAATGGCTTAGGGGTAATTTTTTATTTAAGAAGAAAATGTATTTTTCTTGCGGTTACACTACCTCAAGATGCTTTACCGCGTTAAAGGCACAAGATTGTGTTTAATAAGAAACTGACTCGTTTGGAATGTATGCGTACATACATTGGGAAAAATGAACCTTTATATTGTTTGTCCACTTTTAATAATTCGGCCTTTCATGATAATGGTGATATTGTTGTATGCAATTAGTTTAAACAGAAGTATATTTTTTATTCATATTTTACATTTTGAATACTACTTTGAGGCCTTGATTTCTTTTTTAGATGTATCTTGCCACATATTTTTTTTGCAAATTGTCATCATCATGTGATTTCATTGATATTGAAAATGTTAGGCTCTATTCATTCCACTATTTTAAATCATTTTAACTCTTTATCTTTTCATGGATCACTTTATTTGCTGTTTTAATGAAACTTAAATTCAAATGAACTACATTTTGGGGTAGAGTTGGACTTCTTAGCTTCTAACAGCTTGCCCGTGGGGTTCTCTATTCAGTCATTTTATTCTTCACTCTCCAAAATGTCTATACACCAACTTAAAATACATCACAGAGTTCAAGCCCAAAAATATAAGAGAGATCTGGCTCTTGGCATCATTCTTTCTGATACTTGTTGTGATTGATGGATTTAGCGTGGCTGTCCTCCCAGTACAACCCCTTCCTTTCCAGTTCAGTTGAAAAGAAAACATTTCAAAGGCCAACACATACTATTGAAGTAAGCCTTCAATCTACATGTAGTCTGCCTTTTAGTCTAGCCCTCCAGTCTAGTTTTTGTGCTTTGTTCCACTTTACTTAAACTCCTACAATCACAAGATTTTGGAAGTCATGAGTTTGAGCGTAATTTTGATAGATGAAGAGTCTTTCTTCAAAAACAAGTTTATAAATGGGTAAACACCATCCTCTGGTAAAATTCTTTCTTTTTTAAAGGTTTGACTGGTAAGTGAAATGAACATGGGAGTCTTGAGAAATAAATGAAGTTTAAATGGGAAGTAAAAAGTTTCTGCAAGTTCAAACCCCCCCTTTGTTTTATGAATAGAGCATTCAGAAGATCTAGGATAGCATATGATCATTGACTTCTGAATCAATTAAGCACTTTCAGTTTCAGACTCTAGTCAGACTGACTATTTTCCTGATTTTAAAGTATAGTGTGTTAGTAAAGTAAAGTAGGCCTATAGTAAAGTATATTTTACAGTATAAAGTATAGGTTATATATGACCCTGGTAAGGCATAGGGGGTGGTGCATGATCAGGGAATAATTTTCCTGGTATCGCATTGCAATTTGCTCCACATTTTTGAAAGACTGCTATGCATAAAGTCTTTTGTATAGCATATTTTTACATAGGACTGTACATTACTTAGTTGAGAGCTTTTCTCACATGACCAAAAATGCTATTCAAATTTGTAAAGCTAAATTATTCCCTGATGATACAGCAATATATTTGAGTTGCCCCCCTCCACCTTATGCATGTATGCTCTTCTTGATACTGTAACAGGTGATACAAGATTTGATAGAATAGATAATAGAATACAATTAATTATGTCTGTGGAGTTTAATATCAATCTCTGTTTCAGTGGTCGCAACTTTTGTCTTTGGTCAGAAAGTGCTCAAACTTTTTTGCAACAGTGTCCTTTCAATACTATAATTTTTTCTATTTCAGGATACACTAGCCCTTTAAATCTCAATACTTCTGATAAATATCATGTGTGAAAGATTCTAATACTGTCCTCCAGCAGGGTTTTCGTTGTTCGGGTGATCAGGAACTGTTAAGTGAACAACCTGTCAAAACTTTCCTGAACCCTGTTGTGTCTGCAGGGGCTATATGGGGCGCAGAGGTCATAAATATGACAGGGTGGCAAAATATGCCATTCTGATACTCTGCATGCCTGTTACCGGTTTTATAAATGGGAGTTTATTTTTGGAACGTAAACATGATACCCCACCACCTGTTTATTCACCCCCCCCCCCCCCCCCACGCACCTCCTTCTGTCTTTCTTGAGCATGGCTATCCCAGGAAAATGCAGTGGGAAAGTCCCTGGCTCTCCTGTCTAAGTTTGATACTTTTCCCTTTATATTTGAAAAAGAAGTTGATGATACATGATTTAATTTAGCCTATATCCTGAGTTTTGTCTCGCAGTGCTGGTTGCGGTCACTGATTATACAGTAGATTGGGATTTAGGGAATAAGTGTTAACTTTATAGTAGAGTTTAAATTGGGGAAATTTATTTGAAATTCCATGTCTCTGTTGATGTAGGTTCCAAGGTTGAAAAAAAGATCAACATATGGAAGAACAGGTCATATGAGAGAGAACTTCCTATAGGCCTATGTAAATTTATTTGATTGTACATGTACGTGTACCTGGAGGCCTTTTTAAACAACTAGGACTTTCTGATTTTTGTGGAAATTTACTCAAATTCAATACATGAGGACCTATTCTTCTTGTTATTTTTCTGCTTCTTATTAACAACCATATTTTCAGGTCTCTGACCTAGAGGGGGTTTCTAAAATCTGTTCATAAAAAAGAAAAAAAACTACTTTAAGAATCTGGAAAGCTAGTGGGTTTAAAAAACATAAATTTGTGTTTAAATCTTCCGTTTCTTACTTCCATCAATAGATATTTAATTGTATACATGTATTGATGCTTCTAATTTATATATTCATGTTTGCCTACATGTTTATTTTCATTTATATGTATTTACATCATTTTGGTTTAGTTGGTGCAGCTGTATATCACGCCTCTGTTATGATCACAAATGGTAGCATGAATATAATCCCGGGGGAGAGGGGGGCCAAATATATATACTTTTTTCATTATTTTAGTGTTTTTGACACCCTTATTAAAATGAAAAAGATATCCTTTTTATGTGTTTTTTTGGTCACGCATGATATCCACCCGTCAATGGAAGTGCCTCCCCCCCCCCCCCCCCGGATATAATGCATAGTTGAATACATATCTACAGTACTATTCAGACTCGGCCACACATTATTCATAGGCATTCATGTAGTATAGGAAGATATGTACATCATGCTAAAACATGATGTAATTAACGTACAATGATACTGATAGTAATACAGGCATGATCAAACCTCATTGAAATCAAATGTAGCTTGCCCAATCTGAAGGTTAACTATGCCATTGTTTTAATGAGGTATGGCCAGAGCCGCCAGACCTTGGCCAAATCACTCTAACTTTCTAACATTTGGTTTGAGTTGGTTGTTTAATACTTGCATCTTGTTATATTTTTATTTGTATTCTCACCTTCCTCATCCTCCCGTCTAACCCCCATCTCCTGCTGACCTTATGGTGACCTCATTTTGATGACATCATTAATGACATCATCAGTTGATAGAGCATGAGTTAGCCATCCTGAGGGCTCAGCATCAACAGGTACCAGTTAAACTAACACATTAGATGTCTTCAAATCATTCTTTTATCTCGATGTCAGTGATGGAAGTGGTATATTTATTTAGAAAATCAGCAACCCCTTTTTATGTTTATTGATAATTTTGTTTTAAAACTTATAGAATGATATATATATTTTTTTTATTATTTATGAATTTACTATCTTTTATTGTATATATGGTAGTACTACAGTGTAAATAATTATGTTATTATAATTCAACCATTTTACTTTTTTATTTAACATTTGTAGACAATTAGTGTATGTTCAGTAATATTCAACCTTTAAAATTATAATGGATTACCCCTCTATAAAAACAGTTATCTGCAAAACAATGATATTGCCAATCAAGTAAGTTAAACCAGTGTTTGGATCCAACAATTGATTAAGAATAAACAATAAATGTAACAAATGTACACGTACTCTGTACAAAGTAGCAACTATAGCTTCAGCATCTATTGAGCTATCATATTCATCACATTTTATATTCCTGTCATTCATTCTATGTTGATATACTGCTTCATTATATCATACAGAAATTGCTGAAAAAAATGCAAACTTGCAAAGTTATGTCTTATTCAAGTACATGTATTCTTCATATTGTGCTTCCCTGTAGTGCAAATCTAGCGTACAGATAAGCTTATGCTGGATCATTCTGCTTTAGAAATAATATTATAATCATACATTTTAAAATGAACAGTAATAAAATAAATAATAAAATAAATAAAATTAACAGTACGATAATACGCCAGACGGTGGCCTGTACTTGTAGAGAAGAAGAAGAAATGCAATAATGTCAATAATGTACCCTCATGTGGTGGTTTATGGCAACATATCAGTACCGTTACAAATAGATAATTTTAGCAAGATGAGGGAAACATATATGGAAAAGATTTTGAGTTGTTATTTTCAATTTCATAAAAACCTTAGATTGTTTATATAATATTGCATGTGTAGATCCCATACAAAATGTTAATGACTTGATGATTTCGTTAGATATTTATGCATATTGAATGTTATTTGTTTTTACTGAATTGCATGTGATTGTATGCATGAGATTGATCTGGTATTATATAATAAACCATAAGACTTTAAATTCACCGAGTTAACATCTCATTCAAGAGTACTTCTACTCATCGAATAGGGATTTGTTTGTATATTGACTCATCAAAGTTATTATAAACATTAATCTAATAACTGGACACACTATTGCTATTGAATTCAGTATGTTCGTGAGAGTGAGGAGTCAGTGGAGAGTTTGAAGGAGCTGGTGGAATCTGGAGACAGGGAGAAGGTGGAGCTTATGCAAAGACTGGAGGAGACACAAAGGTAATAATCTCTCTTGTTACCACACTGGCATTCTGGTATCATGCAAGTTTGTTTCTTATAAGTCCTCATAATTTTATCTATCCTTGATACATCAGCATGGAAAAGTTTTTTTGGTTTAATAATTGTTTTCAAGTGTTTTCATTGATACTGATCAATATTTTATCTTTTCTCTAATAAAGGCAAGTTGATGATCTTCAATTCAGGATAGCAGAAGCTACAATAACATCATCAGATCTTCAGGTATTACTCTATATCATACTTGCTTGGTGGGGGAAGGGGGATAGGGGAGTTTACTTGTCCTCAATAGTGACTGCACTGCGATACTCTGCAGAACATATCATGTTAATTTTGTTCTTTTGTACAATATACAAATAGCGAATAGGCATGAGTGCTATGGTGCGAGATTTCGCATGAGGTGAAAGAAAGATGCTCTATTCAACGAGGCGTGAGCCGAGTTGAATAGAGCGTTTCTTTCTTTCACCGAATGCGAAATCTCGCACCATTGCACGAATAAGAATATTCGCTATTTGTGTTGTACAACGCCTCGGAATTTAGCGAAAATATGAAAAAACAAAGAGTTTATCCCTATAGTAATCTATGAAAAGGGAGCAAAAATACCGAAAGCAGAAAGCAAAATCCCACAAGTGCACACGACCTTGGGCAGCCTTGTGCATTTAGCCAGCTGGCTTATACGCGTATTGTTCATTTTTACCGAGCGCAATGAATTAAATCGTTTTGGATTTTGGATGGTACGTCTTTTGTGCAACGGTACGAATGTTTGACATTCAGCCTCCCATTTGCTCGCGTACAACAAGCTAAGTAGGTGTTGTACAATAAATGCTGTACAATGCTCTGCTATTAGTTAGGTCAAGCTCACCTGCTATGCAGAGTTAGCTTAATATGTTGCACCAAACTGGTTTTAAAATCCCTTTCCCATTGCCCTCTCTTGACTTTTGAACTACTTTTTACAATTTTCAGCTGTTAAAATGCTTATTTTACTGATGGTATATTAAGTTTTGGGGAAAATATTTCATATCCATATTTTCACATCCGTATAAATGAAGTAGTTAATTGATGTACATATTTTCAGATTGAGGAGCGGAAAATCCTAAATTGGCATATTAATTGTGTTTAAGGCTTATCAATCATTGCATTATTCAAAATTTATCTCATTTCTCTGCACCAATGCGAAATAGTTTCCAGTATAAAGAAAGTCTTTGAATGCTGTGAGCAGTGTAATAGATGACCTACCCACGTAGTAGAACTAGTAATATTGAGTGCCTTGGGAATCTTGTTTGGTGGATACAAGCACTAATACACAATCATGTTTATAATCAAAGAATGAAATGGAATTATTTTGCTCACATCAAATTGACTTTTTCTTTCTGCTATATATGGTATATTTTGTAAATGATATTTTATGATTCTATTTCAGGAGGAACATGAGTCAGAATCCCAGAAGTTAAAGGAGCTTTCTTCCAAACTAGCAGCTGAGTGTAAGAAAACAAGCTCTTTTGAAGCAGACATCTTAGATTTCAAGGTAATTTTGAGGCCCAGGGCCTACATTTCTCGATAAAAGTTTTAATCTAAGACTACAATGGTCGGCGGAATATGTAAGAAAATTTTAAACACATGATTTTAAGTAAGCATCATTTGCCCAGTTGTTCCGTTAAACACTATTTATCCTTGACAAACACTGGGCATACGGCGCGCCATAAGCATGACGCTTATTACATCCTGGTGAGTAGAGAGTAAGCCAGTATCTGTTTCTGTTTATGGTAACTCCCGTAGCAACTCGGCAGGACAGCTTTTTACTGGTAAACGCCAAGCTGGTATATAACCAATTGCCTGTAGGAAAAATTTTACATCTAGGTTAATCAGTCATAGTGGATGACCTTATAGATGACAGATATTACTCTTGGGTCTTTTTATCAAAGTGAAGACATTGGCAGAGTGGGGATTCAAACTCAAAAACTTGAGATTATGAGTCCAATGCTTTAAACACAAGACCACACGACCTGTGATGATGGGGTATGTATGGAAAGACATCGTCCCAGGTGGTTGTTCATAAAGCTGTTTGTAAATTATGCACAACTTATCATGTTCTTGGTTACTTAATCCATGGACCTACTAGAGACTCTCAATCATTTTAATTCCATCAGATATTTTATAATTATTATTGTGAACAATGCTAGGTTTAGTATTTGTGAA
This sequence comes from Lytechinus pictus, assembly GCF_037042905.1. Classification (NCBI taxonomy): domain Eukaryota; kingdom Metazoa; phylum Echinodermata; class Echinoidea; order Temnopleuroida; family Toxopneustidae; genus Lytechinus; species Lytechinus pictus. Next base: position 14,648,267 of record NC_087246.1, read on the forward strand.
ACTTTGATTAGGATAATCAGAATATTCATTCCCTCTATTCAATTAGGGTAGCTCATTTAGCACAAGAATATGTCACTAATCTTGAGTAAATTGTGCATAAGTTTATAACAGCTTTAGTACCCCCCCCCCCCTCCTGAAAGAGCCTTGTGTATATGAAAGTAGGAGTGGGCTATAAATGGGTGATTTTGGGTTTTACTGTGGGAACAGTTTTTTTGTGTTCCTTTTACCTTATCTCAACATGAAATGACAATATTTTTTGTCTCGGGTCCGAGAAAAAAGTGTGCCGGGCCAAAATCCAAAATGGCCGCCAAAACCCCCAAAATCACAGTTTTGGCCACAACTTTTTTATTTGGTGGTCATTTTCTCTGGTTTTGGTGTCTATTCATATGTTTTGGGGGGGCAGGCAATTTGTTTTTCCTATAATTAGTACTTTTAAACCATTATTTGTAGAGTTAAAAGGTAATTATACCTAAATTTTCCCATTTTTGTAGCCTTTTTTCAGCCAAAAAGTGGGTTTTATCATCCTGGGGTTCTGGGATATTAGATGGTACGAGGTCAACAATAGCAAGCAGCTTCATGTAGCTATATTGCTTTTATTCCTCCACTTTGGGTTTTACGGATATTTGTGAAATATATCTTATCAAATAAAAGAAAATGTACTGTACATAACACTGCACTGTATCCATGCATTGACCACCATGACATATGACAAGGCCTGTATAAACTATAGTGTCATAGAAATGAGCTCTCAAAGGTTTAGAATTAGATGCTCAGAAATTGAAGATATGTTTTTCTCAGATGAGGTACATGTTAATGGTGAAACCAGCAACGTAAATTACACTTACAAACTGTTAATATCACATACAATATATATACATGTAGTTACATCACATTTTTAAGCCATATCTTCTTCATTCTGGATGGCTTTTATCCTTTACCATGATACTAGTAGTTAATGGCCTGGGTTCTTGTGTCTAACTGGCCTATGTTTATGGGGTCAGGTAACTACTAGTATCATGGTAACGCTGATCAACAGCCAATCAGAATAAAGGATTGCATGCAAGTTACCATTAAGTTCAGTTAACATAATGGTAAATTTTTATGCAATGGGGCCCAGAATAGCTACAGTGTAAATTACCTCTCTCCGCCCCCTGAATTAGCATATTTGACAAAACATGTCCTCAATTTCTGAGACAAAACATATCTTCAATTTCTGAGGCATCTAATTCTAAACCTGAGAGCTCATTTCTATGACACTATAGTTTATACAAGCCTTGTTATATGTCATGGTGGCCAATGCATTTATACAGTGCAGTATGTATGTACAGTACATTGTACATATGTATACTGTATAGCCCCAATGGATAATTGATATCCGTAAAACCCAAAGTGGAGGAATAAAAGCAATATAGCTACATGAAGCTGCTTGCTATTGTTGACCTCGTACCATCTAATATCCCAGAACCCTAGGATGATAAAACCTACTTTTTGGCTGAAGAAAGGCAACAAAAATTGGAAAATTTAGGTATAATTACTTTTTAACTCTACAAATAATGGTTTAAAAGTACTAAATATAGGAAAAACAAATTGCCTGCCCCCCAAAACATATGAATAGACACCAAAACTAGAGAAATTGACCACCAAATAAAAAAGTTGTGGCCAAAACTGTGATTTTGGGGGTTTTGGCGGCCATTTTGGATTTTGGCCCGGCACACTTTTTTCTCGGACCCGAGACAAAAAATATTGTCATTTCATGTTGAGATACATTACAAGGAATAAAAAAAAACTGTTGTCATATTGAAATTACAAAAAAAGTATTTTTGACCCATGTATAGCCCACTCCTAATGAAAGCAAATTATTATTTTTGGACACATGAAGATGCATTATATACAAACTTTGCTAATTATGAACATTATACTTTGTCCCACGTTCTGTTAGAATAGTAGATTACCAGTAATTACTTTATTACATTCATGATCCGCTGCCTTCTGTAGAGTCAGAATGAAGAGAAGGAGTTCAAGATCGCCGAGCTGGAGATGGAGGCCTCCACCTATACGGAACAGATGGAGGAGCTCCAGAAACAGCTTGAGGAGACCAGGATCCAAATGGGAGAGCTGGAGACAAGGACCAAGGAAGGGGAAAGGACTGGAGAGGAGGCAGAGCAGTTCAGGCGGAGGGTGGCAGAGCTCGATGTGGAGCTGGAATCAGTCAGAGGGAGCAAGGAGGAGCTGGAAAAGAAAGTCAAAGTCTTGGTAAGTTATCTACTTTAGTTATTGTTCTTGCAGACCTTAATCATTTTTTAAAGGAAAGAATAGAATTTTTAGATTATTCAGCTCTTGGTTGACATGACTTACCTATATTTAGCTCACAATTTCCCAGTGGAAATCCTACATTTTTCCTGTTTTTATCAAAGTCATTGCCATTTGTCAGAAAGGTTTGGAGGTGTGTAATCATATATATTCAAATGTTTTTCATCCCATTTTACCTAGTCTCACAAGTTGGTCTTATCCAATGCTAGAGGAACCCTCCTATTTTCTCCAGAGCTGCCTGTCCTAAGTTGCTCTGGTCTAGGTGCTGCCTGCATGTGATGTAATGTCATTCTATCAACCCTTTATATGTCTCCCATCTTTGTTCTTACCCTGTGTTTGATCTTGTTTTGTTCATTATTATTTTTCAGGATGGTAATTTGAAGACCGAGATTGATCTGAGGCAAGAAAGGGACCATGAAATAGCAGGTCAGTATAAGGTTTACTTTTAACTCTGTTGTATGAAGCCATGAAGGGTTGTACTTGTCTACAATGTTCCCACAAATACAAAGAGAATATGCAATTTGAAGTTTTGTATTGTTGATGATTTTTAGAGCATGAATCGATTTGCCCTACCAGGCATCACTGCGGAATCAAGGTTTATGACATGAATCACATAACTGAGATTGATAACTGAGCACCTACGCAGCTCCAGCCTCATTAAAAGCTAAGCCAATACAGTTGCAGTAAACAATAACTTCATGAGAAAGTCTTTGATATCAATGTTTTTCACCATATCATCTTTGGTGATGTACCTGCATGCATAAAGTATGTTTTGTTCTTCATTTTTATGCATTTTTTATATTTATTCCACTTGCACAGAACTAAGCAAGAAATTATCAGAAGAAGAGTCTGCTCGAACCAAGCTTGCTTTCGATGTTCAGGGATTAAAGAATGCCTTATCTGGTAAGACCTTGTAGCCATATGATATTATGAGCTGCATAATGCCATTGCTACCATTGTTAATTTGTATTATACAGTGTCAATAGAAACTTGAAGTATGGTCATGTGGGCTAGTGGTTTCCTTGATTTCCTGTATCTCATGTAAGCAAAGGAAAATGGGCCCCTGGTCTCTTGCTAATGCTGTTAAAAATCTTTCAAACTCATTATTACCAGATATTTTGAAATACCCTGTATTTTATGTTATGATGGGGCTACCCGCGGTTTTAAACCTAGAGTTGCTTGTAGTCTGATAATAGTACAATGAAGTGATAATGAACAATATCAATGCACTGAAAAATCTGTTTTCTTGCAGACTTTGAAAGAAAGTGTCAAGCAAGCGAGGAGCGATGTAATCAACTGGTGGAGGATAAGAAGAAACTTGTGAGTTCACTTATCATTATTATTTTTGTATACAAATGCATGCAATTCCTAAGAGCTCACTTTGCATTATTTTGGATGTGTACATGAATGAATTAGTACACGTGCATCCTCTCCCTTCCTACTCCCTTCCTATTCCCCATGCCCTTGACCTTTACCCCCCTTTGTCCTCCTACTTATTCTCCTCCGTATTCCCCTTTTTATCATTCTCTTCTCCTACCCTCCCACCCCTGCCTCATCATCATCTTCTGTTCCCTCTTTCATCTCCCTTTTCTCCTTTCTCCCCCTCCTCCCCCTACCTCTGCTCTCACCCCCTCTTTCCTTCCCTCACCCTTCTACTCCTCTTCTTTCCTCCTCTTACATTCTCTTCTAACTCCTCCCCCTCTTCCAATCCTGCTCCTCTTCTTCCCTCGCCTTCTGTTTTCCATATTTATTTGCTATCTCCTTCTTTTGACTTTACCTAATGATTTACTTTCTTTATGTTCTCCACTGTGGTGTATATGCGTACAACTGACATTTCTTTCCTCTTCTTATTTTCAGGAAAATGATATTGCAGAATTAATGAGAAATTCCGGCAACAGTTCAGAGCAGCTAGTTTTGCTGAATGAACAAATACGAACAAAAGATAGGTAAGCTCATGTAGCCTGGTTCACTTCATCCAGGAAGAATAATTGTATGAAGCAATTTCTCTTTGTTTTCCATAGAATATATCCCCTCTATGAATGAATAATGTTTACAATAACATTAATGAAGACTAATCCTAGTAATGTTTGTTGGAGGTTTACAATTTGTGCTCAACGACACATATGAACTCATGCATGATGCTATCTACATTTGTAATGTGCAGTGCTCAAAAACATTAGTTTTACATGCTTTATAAACTTTGCATATTATTTTAAGAAAAAAAAAATTATTAACAATTTCTGTTAGAAGAGTATGAAATGATTATAGTGTTAGTAATAACATGATAATGATATTAGTAACATGAACAACAAAAATGATGATCATATGGGAGAGTTCCGGGTATATAGTACAAATTTTCAAAAAACAATGAGTTTAATAAGGGGCTTTTTATATCACAATTGCTCATCTAGGCTACCAAGTACAAAGCTCTTACATTGCAGGTTATATCTCCCTGCCAGTACCTGTCTAAACCTTGGTAGATAATGGCAATTGTAAATCAAGACCTTATGAAAGGACATTAGTAATGTGGTTTGATTGAAACCTGAATCTCATGATACAATTGCAACCTACATGTATGATGTGGAAACAGGTAAGTATTGTGAATTTTGTATTCCACTCTTGCACGTAGGAAAATAGAGGAACTCCAATCAAGTCTTTCCAGTGCCAACCAAAACGTGTCTCGGCTCGATGCCCTCCTCAGCCAAACCAGGCAAGAGGCTGATGAGGAGGCTAGGCGGCAGGCTCAACAACACCAACAAGAACTACAGAAATACAGACAGCAGATGAACAGCCTGGTAAGTTGGGGCTGAGCCCTGCAGGTAGAATGGATTCTTTTGATGGTTTGAAGGGCACCAATCACCTGAAATTGTTTTTTGCCAAGGGTTTGCCAATCTGCTTTCACACCTTGTGATTATAAGGTTCGAGTGTAAGAATAAGTGGCCTACCTGTATTGCGATTGATTTCAGATAAAGAAAATTTGTAAGGAATTAAAAAGAAGAATACATTACCCTTTCGTGGAAGCACATTTTAACACAGAATCGATCAGATTTCAGCAGGTTTTCTAATCCTTCTTGCATCCCATCTTGATCAGGACGTGCTATCAAATCAAAATCAATGACCAGCATACAAGTACAAAATGTGACATAGATCAATGGCAGTTTTGAAAGCACATTCACAGCAATCTATTCATGCCCCACTGAGGTTTTTGGAGATGAATATAATCCCATGGTTTAAAAATGAATTCAAGGTGGTTGGTTGCTACTTGCTCGAGATAATTTGACACTGAATGCTAAAATTTATTTGAAAGGTATCATTAACTCTTGCTTATCATCTGACCTTCATTTATGCCCTCTGAAATTACAACTTGTTAAAACTGATAATCAGTTTTCACACAACTGCTGATTTGCTTCATTTATTAAAAGTCAGTAGGCTGAAAATGGTCATATGCTATGGATGTTAAAAAACAGTGTATCATGTCACAAAGGTCAGATGATAGTAATGGACTGTGATACACACATCAAAGGTGAAAGTGTATTGTTTGATAAGGAGCAGAAAAATTCTAACAATAGGTCAGAATTTTTGAGCAAATTTTGGTTATTAAAAGTGTTCACTGACCTGGGCACCATTTCACTATGTATATCATCGATGACAAGCTATCATTCAATGGTTGTTACGATAGAAACAGATCTTCTCAGTCAACCATAAACAAGAATTTCTCAGTGAGTGAAAACTTGTGGGGGAGATATATTCAGTGTGGGGTTTCCCCTTGGTATCACACATGAATACCATTGACATGCAAGCATATTTACATTAATTTTTACAAGAATATTAGGTGCAAAGTGTTAATCATCTTGCCCATGGACCAATCTGATGCTTTCACAAATTGGTTAAATTATTCTTAATTTTTTTTAGAGTGGCTTTTATTATTATTTGTAAGCGTTGATTATGATTCTTATTTCATTTATGGTAAAAAGTCATAAAAAGTAGTACTTTGTTTATTTATTTTCTATTATTTGGTTGAAAGTTAGTTATTCTCCATGAAAGCAATATAGTTTTTCTATTGCATGGAATGTGAATATGTGTTTTCAAAGTGACAGCTGTGTAATATTGTTCAGTATGAATTCATGTAAAGATGTGTTTGTCAGAAAAGGAGCATTGGACTTTAAAGGCAATGTCCAGCTTGAATATAAATTTGTTTCTGTCAAGTAGCAAAATCAGTGGAAATTTTCAGTGAAGTTTGAGGAATATTAAATAAAAAAATACTTAATATTTGAATTGGAAATTATTTGAAATTCATTTTTTATATTCAATGGGTTGGCCTTAGCTATAAATGTAAAATTCACCTGCTTTCGCATGATTTGATTAATTTCAAAATACTCATATTTTTACATCTGATATTCCTCAACATTTCACTGAATTACCTATCTCTGATTAATTCTGCTTTGATGAAAATTTACTTGGCATTGGGTTCATATTCTTCCTCTGCTAACCAGACAAAACTTATTCTTGCATGTATACGAACTGGCTTATCTGCATGCTTATGTGTACAATGATGTATGTATGTGTACCTGTATGTATGTTCTTGTAACCTATTCTTGTACTCCTCGTTGTGTCCCTCCCAAACCTGTGCATCATGTGTTTGTTTCCATTGTGTGTTTGTCCTCTGCTATGTTCACCCATGTTTTATTTCATCCCGTATGTCTTGTCTTGTGTGTATCATCTCTGGGTCTAGTCCGTGTGTTGTGTTTTATCATAGGGTGATCCTTTCAAGTCATACCATTGAAAGTTACTCCCTTTGTGGATGCTGGCATGTTTCATTCCTTATCATCTGCTGGGTTTGAGCAAACATTTCATGGATATTGATTTAGAGGGAATTCTATGTGAAGTATTCCAGTGAGCTGAATGATGATATTCAGACAGGATGATAGATCCATGCCTTGCACCACCCCCCCCCCCCCCCCCCGTCTCCCTTAACCAAAACCATAAAAATAAACAGAAAAGTGACAAAAAGGAGCACAAACGATGATATGTATTATATTAATGATAGTATACGATCACAAACCTCAATATTCTATTGAAGGAACTGCTACTCACAGAAAGGAATTTGATCTGGGTGACAGTGTTATTCCTTAAATTCCTCTCCCCTTATTCCTCAAAAGTACAAAAAATTAAACCAAAGGAATTGTTAGACATATCATATATATACATATTACTGACAATGAACTGAAGCAATATCTACCATTACTATAAAAGAGATGCCACTTGTTTGTACTCATCACACTAAATATTCCACTTTTATAGCTTGTGGAGTAAACTGCAAAAATGTTTTAATCCTTGTGTACATTTCAATTGTAAATTCATACTGATTAATCATTGCATGATTTAAGTTCTGCATCATCAAATGTATTGCATTCTGAAGCTTGAGTTCTGAGATGAAACAAAATGTTTTATTTTTATTTTAAGATCATCCAGGAAAAACTAGTTAATTTTTTTTTCAGGGGGAGGGGGGGGGGGGCAAAAGGTAGAGAGAGTTACTTGTTTAATGTTGTGGTCTGTGTGTTTGTATTGTATAATTAAAATTTCATTTATAACTACATCCGAAGTTGAAAGTATGCAAGAAAAATTATTCACTCTGAGCCGAATCTGGTCATGAATTTCAAAACATTTAGAGATATAGGGATATATTAAAATATTTGGCCCCTCCAAAAAAAAATTGAAGCTTTATTAGAAGTGTTTCTCACTGCAATCATTCTGTGATACAAGAGTGTGACATTAGAGCCCTGTGATTTAAAGAGTTGAAAATCATTTTTTTTTTGGCAATCACATGGCTTTGCATAGATTACAATCACTAGTGAGTTGGTATAAACTGCTTTTTCTTAAGTGTCGTAAATTACCGTAAATTTCAAGTTTTTTTTTTTTTTAATTGGTGATTGAGAAATGGCCTCCCAGATTTCATCACAGAACTCGTTCCCCCTCCCACATTCCTTGGCTTATACAATTACATGTAGTGATTTTGTTATGTCATGAACACTTGCATCTTGAAAATTTATAACAATGCATCAACTAACTCTTTACAGCATTGAACCTGTTTTCATTAAGTAGCAAATTTAAATTGATAACTCTTGCCCTCTGTTGCAGATTCAGGCTTCTAAAATTATAATTTAATAGGTTTATATCTTTAGGATAAACGTAATTAAAGCCATCATGAGATTTATAAATTTGAAAAATTTAACTGAAAAAAATAATTGTAAAAAGAATATTTATGATAAGATCATTAATTATATGTGATTGAAAACCACATCCAGAATTTAGAGAGTTTTGGCTATAAATATAGTCCACATGTCTACACATTTATTTTATGCCATGCACATGACTAAATGTAGAATTGAGAATCAAAATAAAGAATAAACATAATTTTTCAGTCCATGGTTTATAATTACCTGTATATAATTATGGTGAAATGAATAGGACACAACAGTGGAATTTTACATTGTATTTTAGCTGGCAATATATTAAGTATTGCTCAGGCAATATATTAATTTTATTAGTAGCTCTGTATATGTGTACATGTTTAGTTGCATAATATGCATTAAAAAAAACATTTTGATTAAATCATCTACATCTGCAGTCTTATCACGAATGACAAGCATTTAGCTCATTTAGTGCTATATAGTCCTTTCTTTTCATAATAATTGAATTGTATGATATCCCCTTTAAGTTAAATGATATAATTTTATATGATCTAAATTTTAGGGTTATAAAAGTGATCCCTCATGGAATAAGTTTTCTTTATTTTTCTCTTTTCCATAGGTGAAATAACCCCATCCCCATCTTAGTAGAGCACATTCCTTTAGCTTTTCAAATTTTCTTTTCAATTAAGTTTTGTTATTTGGATATTTTGTTTAATATTTCCATCGTAGTGTC